>NC_058370.1:39967500-40592500 GCF_018350175.1 Felis catus | reverse complement strand
CAATAATAACACTGAACGTAAATGGACTAAACGCTCCAACCAAAAGACATAGGGTATCAGAATGGATAAAAAAAAAAAAAACAAGACCCATCTATTTGCTGCCTACAAGAGACTCATTTTAGACCTGAGGACACCTTCAGATTTAAAGTGAGGGGATGGAGAACTATCTGTCATGCTACTGGAAGTCAAAAGAAAGCTGGAGTAGCCATACTTATATCAGACAAACTAGACTTTAAGTTAAAGGTTGTAACAAGAGATGAAGAAGGGCATTATATAATAATTACAGGGTCTATCCATCAGGAAGAGCTAACAACTACAAATGTCTATGCACCGAATACGGAAGCCCCCAAATATATGAAACAATTAATCACAGACATAAGCAGCCTTATTGTTAAGAATGTGGTAATTGCAGGGGACTTTAATAACCCACTTACAACAATGGACAGATCATCTAGACACAGAATCAATAAAGAAACAAGGACCCTGAATGATACATTGGATCAGACGGACTTGACAGATATATTTAGAACTCTGCATCCCAAAGCAACAGAATATACTTTCTTCTCGAGTGCACATGGAACATTCTCCAAGATAGATCACATACTGGGTCACAAAACAGCCCTTCATAAGTATACAAGAATTGAGATCATACCATGCACACTTTCATACCAGAATGCTATGAAACTTGAAATCGACCACAGGAAAAAGTCTGGAAAACCTCCAAAAGCATGGAGATGAAAGAACACCCTACTAAAGAATGAATGGGTCAACCAGGCAATTAGAGAAGAAATTTAAAAATATATGAAGCAAATGAAAATGAAAACACAACAATCCAAACGCTTTGGGATGCAGCAAAGGCAGTCTTGAGAGGAAAACACATTGCAATCCAGGCCTATCTCAAGAAACAAGAAAAGTCCAAAATACAAAATCTAACAGAATACCTAAATAAAATAGAAGCAGAGCCAGCAAAGACACCCCAAACCCAGCAGAAGAAGAGAAATAATAAAGATCAGAGCAGACATAAACAATATAGAATCTAAAAAAAACTGTAGAGCAGATCGATGAAACCAAGAGTTAGTTTTTTGAAAAAATAAACAAAATTGATAAACCTCTAGCCAGGCTTCTCAAAAAGAAAAGGGAAATGACCCAAATAGATAAAATCATGAATGAAAATGGAGTTATTACAACCAATGCTTCAGAAATACAAGAAATTATCAGGGAATACTATGAAAAATTATATGCCCACAAACTGGACAACCTGGAAGAAACGGACAAATTCCTAAGCACCCACACACTTCCAAAACTCAAACAGGAAGAAATAGAAAACTTGAACAGACCCATAACCAGTGAAGAAATTGAATCAGTTATCAAAAATCTCCCAAGAAATAAGAGTCCAGGACCAGATGGCTTCCCTGGGGAATTCTACCAGACATTTAAGGCAGTGATAATACCTATCCTTCTCAAGGTGTTCCAAAAAATAGAAAGGGAAGGAAAACTTCCAGATTCATTCTATCAAGCCAGCATTACTTTCATTCCTAAACCAGACAGAGACCCAGGAAAAAAACAGAACTGCAGGACAAAATCCCTGATGAATATGGATGCAAAAATTCTCAATAAGATACTAGCAAATTGAATCCAAAAACAGATAAAAAGAGTTATTCACCATGATCAAGTGGGAGTCATTCCTGGGCTGCAGGACTGATTCAACATTCACAGATCAATCAATGTGATACATCACATGAATAAAAGAAAAGAAAAGAACCATATGATCCTGTCAATTGATGCAGAAAAAGCATTTGACAAAATTCAGCATTCTTTCTTAATAAAAACCTCAAGAAAGTTGGGATAGAAGTAACATACTTAAAAATCATAAAAGCCATTTATGAAAAGTCCACAGCTAACATCATCCTCAATGGGGAAAAACTGAGAGCTTTCCCCTTGAGATCAGAAACATGACAGGGATGTCCACTCTCACCGCTGTCTGTTATTTAACATAGGGTTGGTAGAGCTAGCATCAGCAATCAGACAACAAAAGGAAATCAAAGGCATCAAAATTGGCAAAGATGAAGTCAAGCTTTCACTTTTTGCAGATGACATGATATTATTCATGAAAAACCCGACAGACTCCACCAAAAGTCTGCTAGAACTGATACATGAATTCAGCAAAGTTGTAGGATACAAAATTAATGTATAGAAATCAGTTGCATTCTTATACACTAATATTGAAGCAACAGAAAGACAAATAAAGAAACTGGTCCCATTCACAATTGCACCAAGAATCATAAAATACCTAGGAATAAATCTAACCAAAGATGTAAAAGATCTGTATGCTGAAAACTATAGAAAACTTATGAAGGAAATTGAAGAAGATACAAAGAAGTGGAAAAACATTCCGTGCTCATGGGTTGGGAGAATAAATATTGTTAAAATGTCAATACTACCCAAAGCTATCTACACATTCAATTCAATCCCAATCAAAATTGCACCAGCATTCTTCTCAAAGCTAGAACAAGCAATCCTAACATTTGTATGGAACAACAAAAGACCGCGAATAGCCAAAGTAATATTGTAGAAGAAGGCCAAAGTGGGAAGCATCACAATCCCAGACGTTAGCCTCTACTAAAAAGCTGTAATCATCAAAACAACATGGTAGTGGCACAAAAACAGACACATAAACCAATGGAATAGAATAGAGAGTCCAGAATTGGACCCACAAAAGTATGGCCAACTAATTCTTGACAAAGCAGAAAAGAATATGCAATGGAAAAAAGACAGTCTCTTTAACAAATGGTGCTGGAACAACTGGACAGCAACATGCAGAAGGATGAAACTAGACCAGTTCCTTACACCATTCACAAAAATAAACTCGAAATGGATAAATATCTGAATGTGAGACAGGAAACCATCAAAACCCTAGAGGAGAAAGCAGGAAAAAACCTCTCTGACCTCAGCAGCAGCAATTTCTTACTTGACACATGTCAAAGGCAAGGGAATTAAAAGCAAAACTGAACTACTGGGCCTCATGAAGATAAAAAGCTTCTGCACTGCAAAGGAAACAATCAACAAAACTAAAAGTCAACCAACGGAATGGGAAAAGATATTTGCAAATGACATATCAGACAAAGGGCTAGTATCCAAAATCTATAAATAACTCACCAAATTCCACACATGAAAAACAAATAACCCAGTGAAGAAATGGGCAGAAAACATGAATAGACACTTCTCTAAAGAAGACATCCAGATGGCCAACAGGCACATGAAAAGATGTTCAACATCACTCCTCATCAGGGAAATACAAATCAAAACCACACTGAGATACCATCTCATGCCAGTCAGAGTGGCTAAAATGAACAAATCGGGAAACTATAAATGCTGGAGAGGATGTGGAGAAATGGGAACCCTCTTGCACTGTTGGTGGGAATGCACACTGGTGCAGCCACTCTGGAAAATAGTGTGGAGTTTCCTCAACAGATTAAAAATAGATCTACCCTACGACCCAGCAATAGCACTGCTAGGAATTTACCCAAGGGATACAGGAGTGCTGGTACATAGGGACACTTGTACCCCAATGTTTCTAGCAGCACTTTCAACAATAGCCAAATTATGGAAAAAGCCTAAATGTCCATCAACTGACGAGTGGATAAAGAAATTGTGGTTTATATACACAATGGAATACTACTTGGCAATGAGAAAGAATGAAATATGGCCTTTTGTAGCAATGTGGATGGAACTGGAGAGTGTTATGCTAAGTGCAATAAGTCATACAGAGAAAGACAGACACCACATGTTTTCACTCTTATGTGGATCCTGAGAAACTTGACAGAAGACCATGGGGAAGGTGAAGGAAAAAAAAATTAGAGAGGGAGACAGCCAAACCATAAGAGACTCTTAAAAACTGAGAATAAACTGAGGGTTGATGGCGGGTGTGAGGGAGGGGAGGGTGGGTGATGGGCACTGAGGAGGGCACCTGTTGGGATGAGCACTGGGTATTGTATGGAAACCAATCTGACAATAAATTTCCTATTAAAAAAGAAAAAGAAAAACAAACAACCCCCCCAAAAACTATATACTTTATAATGCTAAATTTTATGTTGTGTGAATTGTATCTTGATCCAAAAAGCAAATCAAGAAAATAATGGTTATCACTGATTAGTATAGAAAATTATTTTATCTTGTGGAGGAAGGTATATTAAAAATGACCCAGAGTGTCAAATACATGAAATAGGACACTAGTTATATAAACTCTTTTTCTCCTGGCAGCAGAAGCTGTGAAGCGTTCTCAGACTTTCATGATGACAGATTCACCATGAAAAGAGCTTGATGAATGTTGGTTGGTTGAATAAATAAATGAATGACTGGATACATTCCTCATTTGTGCCCAGTTTGCTTGTGCAGAGTCCTCCTCTTTACCTCTACTTTGAGTAGAGGATCCATAGTCTAGAGATATCTTAGTAAACGACTATTTCTGCTTGCTTAGGATTATTTTGGGGAACGTGTTTGTTGAGAGGAAGGGAATTTAGAGACAGTATTTTGAAATTAACTTAACATGCTCATTGCTACTGGTTCCAGAGGAAGATAAGAGGTTTTCCAAAGAATAATCTACTACTGTTTCGTGTAGGCAATGGGAACTTAATATATAGGGATGAAATTCAATAAGATTACACACAGCTATTTTATTTTAAAAAAAATTTATTATCAACATTACAAATATCTCACATAAGCTGTATAATAGTGAGAGGTTGAAAACTCCATGATTTAGTCAAATAACTTCCTCTTTACTCACAGAATTTCACCCTCATGTATCAACTTTAATGACACTTTAATCAATGATTAGCTTACTGCAATTCTACTTGAAAACTGTGGTGAATAACAAAATATAATGGACCTGTGTTTTTCAAAT
Source organism: Felis catus (assembly GCF_018350175.1). NCBI lineage: Eukaryota > Metazoa > Chordata > Mammalia > Carnivora > Felidae > Felis > Felis catus. Next base: position 40,587,600 of record NC_058370.1, on the reverse strand, counting down.
GAACTGCCAATGTAATTCTATTCAATAGTCATTCATGTAGCCCACAAATAAGAAAATCAAAGTATAAACAGTGCACTTATCCCCTGGAAAGAAGCTAACTGTCTTAACACATACAAAGAAAACCACCAGAGATGAAAAGCAAAAACAGAATTTAGGGAAGGCCACAATCTCAATGATTAATCTCCTGAAGAACTGGAAGAAATACAAAAATAAAAATACATATTATCCTCTAAACATATTCGAACTATCACCTTTTTATACAAAGATAAGAATACATACACCCTGGGGTGCTTGGGTGGCTCAGTTGATTGAGCATCTACTGTTGATTTCTGCTCAGGTCACGATCTCAGGGTCCTGAGATTAGGCCTCACATGAGGCTCTGCACTGATAGCTCAGAGCCTGCTTGGGATTCTCTCTCTCCCTATCTCTCTGCCCCATTCTTCATCACGCTTGCATGCCCACACGCTCATGTTCTCTCTCTCAAAATAAATAAAGAAATGTTTAAAAAAAGAATACTTATACCCTGATAATTTCCTAAAAGTAAAATAAAAGTGGAGTAAGTAGAAAGATATACTCCACTTGTTGTAATTTGATAAGGGGTACAGTTTACCTAACTCACTTTTAGTGGCAACATACAGTTTTCCTTAATCTGTGTGCATTTATAAAAGAAGACTTCTACTGATAACTCAGTGAGTGACTTCTAGTCCTACTTTATCTTCTAGATTTTTTTTTTCAAACCAGGAAATTAAGTGTGAGGGCTTAAAAGTTCAAATAAAAGTCTTTTTATACCATAGTATAAAATCATGCATTTCAACATTTAAAAATGTTTCCATTTCTTTTGCCATTGTATAGTTTTCTTTTTCATCTTCCACTGCCACTTACAAGCAGTTCTACTAACTAAGTAAACAATTGCTATTTTAGTGACATGAAGGATGAGAAAAGAGGGAAGAAAGGTACCAAAATAGTTAAATGTGTCTGAAAAGAGAAAAAAAATAACGATAATTTGTGTATAAATGAAATCAGAAAAGAATCACTAGAATAAATATAGTTATGATTATACCTAACTTAAACAATACTTTTTTTTTCTCCCCAGGAATTTGATGTTTCATATTTGAAAAGCAAACGTCACAGAGTGACTTAGAATTGCAGGTAGGTAATTAGCAAGACAGTAATAAGTTGCTTCTTTCTAATGCTGGATTTCCTCACCATCCCAAAAGGGCTGCCAGCAGCTTCTGAGAGTTGCAGCCCATTATACACATGTAACAGGAAAGGAGAATCTTTTCAGCTAGGAGCCCCAGAAAACATCTCACTTCTCATTGATCTAAATGAAGTCATACGCAACTACTGAGCACTTAAAATATTGTTATTGCCACTGAATTAACTGAATTTTACATTTTATTTCCTTTTAATTAATTTAAACTTAAAGAACCGATGTGATTTGTGGCAAATCTCCTGAGCAGCACAGACCTAAATTATTCAGAGAAACCAACTCAACACAGACAGAGCATTCTAACTACACTTGTTAAAATGTTAGCAGGTAGTTCATAATTTGGCTATGTCATATTACAGTTCAAACTGCAAAATTAAAGACTTTTTTGCCTCAGTTATTCACCCAGCATATATGTCCCAAATGTGGCTTTTCACTTCAGAGATTGACAGCAGGAAACAGTGGTTTATAGACTCTTGAGGCAAGTAGCGCCCATTACTTAATCTTGTTTAGTTTAAGGATATGAAGAGGAGGTTCTATCTTTCTGTCTAAGGAATGACGAGAGGCACACATAGATGCATCATGTGAAAAGCTCCACATTGCAGAGAAAGGATAGAAATATGAATAAAATAATGAATACCGCTGGCACCATTAACTTTGGTTGACTAAAAGGGTTACGTTTTAAGTAAAAAATAAAACAAAATGCTATTTCTATCCTATAATGCTATTTAGCCACATAGTTTCTAAGCAAGTGTAGAAGCACCTCTCTGTTGACTTTTCATGCCAGTAGAGAGTCCAAAATGTCAAAGCAACAAACATCCTGCTTGGTAAATTTTCCACACAGGGCATGTTCCTGAATAATTTTCTGTGTAATGCAGCAGAGAAAACAATTGGCTTTATTCCCAAAGTTCACTCGGGCTCATCCCTCATTGCTGGTGAGGGCACACATAACGGCAGAATGTGACTTCAAACAAATAGCAATATATTCAGATGATAGAAAGAATTGTGTTACAGAACCTAATGTCCATGAACCAATAACCATTTGGAAACATTTTCATGTCAGAGCCACAAAAAACCTTATTACTTTGAGGAAAAATAGGAGATCTAGTTTACAAGAAGACTTAAATTTTCCCTTATTTTATTTTTGAAACACAAAGAAAATATTAAATTTTAAACTATCATTAGCATATTGGGAAAGTCCTGATGAAAACAATGGGAAACTAAAAAAAATACAGCATTTAAGTATATAGCCATATTAAAAATGGGATATGTTTAAGTTATATTTTCCCACCACATATTAATTTATTTCTCTTTGTAAGGATAAAAACAACCCACAATGATGTCATTCAACCTGATACAGCAACACTAATCTAATTGCCAAATATTGTTTTGAAGTCATTGTCCTAGTTACAGAAATTTCACTATTCTGAACCCAATTTGAAAAAATGCCAAACACTTTCAATTCATCTTGGCTTTCATAATGACATAGACTTTCTCAGTGGAATGAACACATAAAGTATCTTCTGAATAAAATGGGGATAAATAACAAACAGGCTGTGGTAAGGACTGAAGGAGATGATTAATGCCCAACACTTAAGAAAACTTAGCTTTGGGGGGAGAGGCCAAGATGGCAGAACAGTATGGGAGTTTTTTTGTGTCTCTCATCTCTGAAATGCAGCCAGATCAACACTAAACCATCTTGCACAACTAGAAAACTGATTTGAGGATTAACACAATAGTCTGCGCAACCTGAACCACAGAACATAGCAGGTACATGGTGCGGAAAGGTAAACTGGGAGAGAGAGAAGCCCCAGAAGACAGGGAGCTGTTTTTGCTTGTGGAGAGAGGATGGAGATGAGGGGCAGAGACTGCAGGAAAGCACTCCTCACCCCTCCCCACTGAAAGCAGCTAGAGAGAAAAGTTAGAGTACACAGGACTGAACAAAAAAGGGATAAAGGAGAAAGGAGAGGGTTTAAATTCAATTAAGACTCTATAAACACGGGGAACACAGAGTCTGAAACTCTGCAGCTCAATACTTGGTGGTGTTCTGGTGGGAAGGGCGAATCCCTAGGAGCAGAGAGAGAAGTCCGAGGGGTCCTCAGGCCACATGGCAAGAAGAAGGTCCTCTGCTGGGAGGACATTTGGAAGAAGCTGTGGGGCCTCCCCACAGGCAAAGGACCAAGCAGACCCTGGAGAACAACTACATTCACTGGTGTTGGAACAAGGACATTAAGGGGGAAGCCTAGTGTCAGATGTGTGTTGTGATTTACCATAATCCCTGAAATGCTCCTGCTACACAATCACATGAACTTTTTCTGGGGAGGGTAGCACCCAGCTGTAGTCTCTGAGCATCAGCAGCAGCATGGTATCGTGAACATTCCTGGGGGTGGGTGGGCACCTAGTCTTTGTTCAGTAAGACCCTCTCCCAGATGGCCCGAACGGGTCAAAGTCACAGTACCTCAGAAGTGAGGAGTTGGGAAACAGCTCCATCTGAGATAAAACTCATGATGGAAGTGCGACCTGGTAGCCTGATGGCTTGGTTACTGACAGTGTAAAAGCAGGGAGTGGACAGAACCCAGAGACAAAGGAGGGGTGATTCATTGCCAGTCATGGAGAGCACAGAATTCTGATACTAGAGACTGGGTAGCTGGTGACACCATTTTCACCCCTCCTGTGCATATGCATACTCACCTACACGGACCACAACAATCCACCCCAGTAAGCTAAGCAGCACCATGTAGTAGAGAATGGAGCCGTTACCATAAACCCTGCCCAACCAGGCCAACTGTGATCTTGAGGAACACCACAAATCTCTCTGCCTGCTTAGTTTACAGACTATAAACTGCTTCCTAGTGTGACTTCTAGGAGAAACCATTGTAATTTAAATCATATTTCAGGCTGTTGGAGGATACATTTATTAAATTTTTTTTCTTTTCTTATTCTTGAATGAAGAAAGAGAAAAATTGCTTTTATTTTCTATTTTCATTAAAAAGAGTTTTCTTTAATTTTGCCACTATATTTTTTATTTTTGGAAAAATTTTAAACTTTATTTTACTTTCATCATTTCATTTTATCTATTTTATTGTATTCATTTTGTTTAATTTTCAAAAGTTTTCCTTTTTTCTCATTATTTTTTTCTTTTTTCATTTTTTCTTTTGTTTCTATTCTTATATTTCCCTTTTTCTCTAATATAGCAAGCTTCTTTTAACAACCAGACCAAAACACACCTAGGGTCTAGCATCCTATATTTGATTACTTTGTGTTGTTTTTAATTATGTAATTTTAATTTTTTTTTACTTTATTAATTCCTTTTCTTCCTCAAAAATGATGAAACAAAGGAATTTACCCCAAAAGAAGAACAGGAAGAAATGACAGCCAGGGACTTAATCAACACAGATACAAGCAGGATGCCTGAACCAAAAATTAGAATCACAATAATAAGAGTCTAGCTGGGGTTGAAAATAGATTAGAATCCCTTCCTGTGGAGATAAAAGAAACAAAACCTAACCAGGAAGAAATAAAAAATGATATAACTGAGCTACAATCTCAAATGGAGGCCACAGCAGCAAGGATGGATGAGGCAGAACAGAGAATCAGCGATATAGAGGACAAACTTATGGAGAACAATGAAGCAGGAAAAAAGAGGGAGACTAAGGCAAAAGAGCACAATTTAAGTTTAGAGAAATCAATGACTCATAAAAAAAAGAAATAACATCAGAATCATACGGGTTCCAGAAGATGAAGGTAAGGACAAAGGGATAGAAGGGTTATGTGAGCAAATCATAGAAGGAAACTTTCCTAACCAGGGAAAAGACACAGATATCAAAATCCAGGAAGCATAGAGGACTCCCATTAGATTCAACAAAAAATGATCATCAACAAGGCATATCAGGCAAGGATATGCATCAACAAGGCATACTCAGGCAAGGAAAGAATCAAGAAAACAGCAGAGGAAAGAAATCCTTAACCTACAAGGGAAGACAGATCAGGTTTACAGCAGACCTATCCACCGAAACTTGGCAGGCCAGAAAGGAGTGGCAGGATATATCCAATATGCTTAACTGGAAAAAAATATGCAGCCAAGAATTCTTTATCCAGCAAGGTTGTCATTCAAAATAGAAGGAGAGATTAAAAGTTTCCCAAACAAAAATTAAATTTGAGTTCATGACCACTAAACCAGCTCTGCAAGAAATTTTAAGAGGGATTCACTGAGGGGAGAAAAGATGGAGAAAAAAAAAAAGACCAAAAGGAACAGAGACTAGAAAGGACCAGAGAACACCACCAGAAACTCCAACTCTACAGGCAACATAATGGCAATAAATTCATATCTTTCAGTACTCACTCTAAAAGTCAATGGACTAAATGCTCCAATCAAAAGACATAGGATAACAGAATAGATAAGAAAACAAGACCCATTTATATGTTGTTTACAAGAGACCCACTTTAGACCTAAAGACACCTTCAGATTGAAAGTAAGCGGATGGAGAACCATCTATCATGGTAATGGTCAACAAAAGAAAGCCAGAGTAGCCATACTTATATCAGACAGCCTAGACTTTAAAATAAAGACTGTATCAAGAGATGAAGACAGGCATTATATCATAATTAAGGGGTCTATCCACCAAGAAGACCTAACAATTATAAATACTTATGAGCCAAAAGTGGGAACACCCAAATATACAAATCAATTAATCAAAAACATAAAGAAACTCATTGATAATAATACCATAATAGTAGGGGACTTCAACACCCCACTCACAACAATGGACAGATCATCTAAACAAAAAATCAACAAGGAGGGGCGCCTGAGTGGCTCAGTCAGTTAAGCGCTCGACTTTGGCTCGGGTCATGATCTCACGGTCAGTGAGTTCGAGCCCTATGTCGGGCTCTATGCTGATGTCTCGGAGCCTAGAACCTGTTTCAGATTCTGTGTCTCCCTCTCTCTCTGACCCTCCCCCATTCATGCTCTGTTTCTTTGTTCAAAAATAAATTAAAATGTTAAAATTTTTTTTTAAATCAACAAGGAAACAATGGCTTTGAATGACACACTGGACCAGATGGACTTAACAGATATATTCAGAACATTTCATCCTAAAGCAATGGAATACACATTGGAACATTCTCCAGAATAGACCACATACTGGGACACAAATCAGCACTCAACAAGTACAAAAAGATGGAGATCATACCATGCATATTTTTAGACCACAACACTATGAAACTCGAAATCAACCATAAGAAAAAATGTGGAAAGGTAACAAATACTTGGAGACTAAAGACCATCCTACTAAAGAATGAATGGGCTAACCATGAAGTTAAAGAGGAAATTAAAAGTACATGGAAGCCAATGAAAATGATAACACCAGAGTCCAAAACCTCTAGGACGCAGGAAAGGCGGTCATAAGAAGGAAGAATATGGCAATCCAGGCCTTCCTAAAGAAGGAGGAAAGGTCACAGATACAAAACTTAACCTTACACCTTAAAAAGCTGGAAAAAGAAAAGCAAATAAAACCCAAAACCAGCAGAAGACAGGAAATAATAAAGATTAGAGCAGAAATCAATGATATCAAAACCAAAAAACAAACAAACAAACAAACAAACAATAACAGATCAATGAAACCAGAAGTTGGTTCTTTGAAAGAATTCACAAAATTGATAAACAACTAGCCAGTGTGATCAAAAAGAAAAAGGAAGGGACACAAATAAATAAAATCAAAAATGAAACATGAGACATCACAACCTACACAGAAGAAATAAAAACAATAATGAGAAAATATTATGTGCAATTATACACCAATAGAATGGGCAATCTGGAAGAAATGGACAAATTCCTAGAAACATGTAAACTACCAAAACTGAAACATAAAATTTAAACAGACCCATAACCAGTAAAGAAATCAAATTAATAATAAAAAATCTCCTGAAAAACAAGACTCCAAGGCCAGATTGCTTTTCAAGGGAATTCTACCAAACATTTAAAGAAGAGTTAACACCTATTCCCTTAAAGCTGTTCCAAAAATAGAAATGGAAAGAAAACTTCCAAACTCTTTCTATGAAGCCAGCATTACCTTCATTCCAAAGCCAAAGACTCCACTAAAAAGGAAAACTACAGACCAATTTCCCTGATGAACATGGATGCAAAAATCCTCAAGATACTAGCCAAGCGTACCCAACAATACATTAAAAGAATTATTCATTTGAACAAGTGGGATTTATATCTGGGATGCAGGGCTGGTTCAATATCTGCAAAACGATCAATGTGATACATTACATCAATTACAAAGAGGGCAAGAACAACATGATCCTCTCAATGGATGCAGAGAAAGCATTTAACAAAATTCAGCATCCTTTCTTGATAAAAACCCTCAAGAAAGTAAGATGGAAGGATCATACCTTGAGATCATAAAAGCCATATATGAAACACCCACCACTAATATCCTCAATGGGGAAAACTGAGAGCTTTCCCCTTAAGGTCAGGAACACAACAGGGATGTCCACTCTTGCCACTATTATTCAACACAGTATTCTAAGTCTTAGCCTTAACAATCAGACAACACAAAGGAATAAAAGACATCCAAACTGGCCAGGAGGAAGTCAAACTTTCACTCTCCACAGATGACATGATACTCTATATGGAAAACCCAAAAGATTCCAACAAAAAATGCTAGAACTGATCCATGAATACAGCAAAGTAGCAGGATATAAAATCAATGTACAGAAATCAGTTGCATTTTTATATACCAATAAGGAAATATCAAAAAGAGATATCAAGGAATTGATCCCATTTAATTTCATCAAAACCCATAAAATACCTAGGAATAAATCTAATCAAAGAGGTGAAAAATCTATACATTGAAAACTATAGAAACCTTATGAAAGAAATTGAATAAGACACACACAAAAAATGGAAAGAGTCCATGCTTCTGGATAGGAAGAACAAATACTGTTAAAATGTCAATACTGCCCAAAGCAATCTACATATTCAATACAATCCCTATAGACATAACACCAGCATTCTTCACAGAGCTGGAACAAACAATCCCAAAACTCGTATACAAACATAAAAGACCCTGAATAGCCAAAGCAATCTTGAAAGAGAAAACGAAAGTAGGAGGCATCACAATCCCGGACTTCAAGCTGTATTACAAAGCTGTAATCATCAAGACAGTATGGTACTGGCACAAAAACAGACACTCAGATCAATGGAACAGAACAGAGAACCCAGAAATGGACCCACAAACGTATGGCCAGCTAATCTTTGACAAAGCAGGAAAGAATATCCAATGGAATAAAGACAATTTCTTCAGTAAATAGTGTTGGGAAAATTGAACAGCGACATGCAGAAAAATGAACCTGGACCACTTTCTTACACCAAACACAAAACAAACTCAAAATGGATGAAAGACCTAAACATAATACAAGAAGCTATCAAAATCCTAGAAGAGAAAGGCAAAAACCTCTTTGACCTCGGCTGCAGCAATTTCTTACTCAACATGTCTCCGGAGGCAAGGGAAAAAAAAGCAAAAATGAACTATTGGGACCTCATCAAAATAAAAAGCTTCTGCACAGCAAGGGAAACAATCAGCAAAACTAAAAGGCAACTGACAGAATGGGAGAAGATATTTGCAAATACCATATCAGATACAGAGTTAGTATCCAAAATCTATAACGACTTATCAAACTCAACACCCAAAAAACAAATAATCCAGTGAAGAAGTGGACAAAATACATGAATAGACACTTCTCCAAAGAAGACATTCAGAGGGCTAACTCACTCATGAAAAAATGCTCAACATCACTCATCATCAGGGAAATACAAATCAAAACCATAATGAGATACCACCTCATACCTGTCAGAATGGCTAACATTAACAACTCAGGCAACAACAGATGTTGGCGAGGATGTAGAGAAAGGATCTCTTTTGCATTGCTGCTGGGAATGCAAGCTGGTGCAGCCGCTCTGGAAAACAGTACGGAGGTTCCCCAAAAACTAAAACTAGAACTACCCTACAACCCAGCAATTGAACTACTAGGTATTTATCCAAGGGATACAGGTATGCTGTTTCAAAGGGACACATGCACCCAATGTTATAGTAGCACTATCAATAATTGACAAAGTATGGAGAGAGCCCAAATGTCTATCGATGGATGAATGGATAAAGATGTGGTATATATATATATATATATATATATATATATATATATATATACACACACATACACAATGGAGTATTACTTGGCAATCAAAAAGTGAAATCTTGCCATTTACAACTATGTGGATAGAACTAGAGGGTATTATGCTAAGCGAAATTAGTCAGAGAAAGACAAATATGATATGACTTCACTCATATGAGGGATTTAAGATACAAAACAGATGAACATAAGGGAAGTGAAGCAAAAATCATATAAAAACAAGGAGGGGGACAAAACCTAAGAGACTATTAAATATAGACAACAAGCAGAGCATTGCTGGCAGGGTTGTGGGAGGGGGGATGGGCTAAATGGGTAAGGGGCATTAAGGAATCTACCCTGAAATCATTGTAGCACTACACGCTAACTAAATTGGATGTAAATAAATAAATAAATAAATAAATAACAGTCGGTGGCTGAGGGATAAAAAAAGAAAGAAAGAAAGAAAACTTAGCTTGGACATATAGTAGACTACATGAGGCTATACCTGTTCAACAATGGCATTGTCTTAAAATGTGTGTGTGCGTGTGTGTGTGTGTGTGTGTGTACATGTATCACAATCTACTCCCAATTCCATGCATTATGTCCTCTCCACAAGACAGGAATGGGTATAACTGGTTTTAGTTTTAAACAGTATCGACTATTTTTCTTTGTGGAAGGCCCATATCAAATGGAATTGGCAAACAGAAGAAGAAGAAAATACACAGGAAAGTCAAGAGAAGCCAATGAGGGTGGGAAGGGAAAAAAGAAGAAGAAGGAGAAGGAGAAGGAGAAGGAGAAGGAGAAGGAGAAGGAGAAGGAGAAGAAGGAGAAGAGGAGGAGGAGAAGAAGAAGGAGAAGAAGATGAAATAATACCAGCAGATCTGGCTTTCAGTTATTGCTCTGGCTCAGGTGCTAATTGTTGGTGCCACTTGACAGCAAATATGGTAGAGGAAACCACCTAAGAGGGGGTGGTCAGCTGTTAAATATTACAAGTGTTAAAGAAGACATGGTCTGAAAAAAACTCAGTGAATTAGCCTCTGAATTAGGAAGAAACTATATTTTTTAAACAGTTAAGAAATGAATGGGGAGCGGTGAGTGGTCAGCGAACACAAATATTTTCTAGATAATCAGCAAAGGAAGAAAGGAAAACAAAGAATGATAGAATGGTAACATAAAGGGGTAAAAGTCAAGAAAGAGATTAAATATACTTTTAATCCATATATGAATAGATAAAATACATATAGAGAAAAGCTGATGTTTCAGCCCATTTAAAGAAATAATTGAATAAGGGAATATTTGAAAAGCAAACCTTAATAAATATTGTACATAGCACTAGATAATTTGAAATGACTGTATGCAGAGTGTTGATTTTAAATTAAATAACACATAAAAATGTTGTGTAGAGGAACGGATTCTGTGTATTTGTTCATTGGTCAGTTGCTTTTCCTCACTGCAGTAGGATACAACCTTAAAAATAAATTTTACCAAAAAGTGACATCAAAACTCCCACAAAAGGAAATAGGAGTGTGTGTGTGTGTGTGTGTGTGTGTGTGTGTGTGTGTGTGTGTGTGTACACTCACACACAGCTTTTACAAACTTAATCTAAGACAGAGTTAGAATATGTTGATGACAAAGATACCATATACCATCCTTTGAACCTGTTTGGTGACAACTGTAATAAAGCTCATAATCTTTATGTTTCTTGCTGAGCTCTGAAGCAAGCATTCTTAGTTCATTTAGGATGTGTCTGTCATCAAAACAAATCTAAAATGCAAGCAGCAGCAACTTTATTAGCATTTGCTGATCCTCAAAGTGATAGATATGTTTGTTTACTTATATGTGCAAGTGAAACTGTTGGCAAAAGACAACTGCTCAGACTGGTAAGTAGATAACATTCACCCTAAATATAAAATCAGAGTGTAATCCTAGTCATTGTCAGAATATATTACAGCAGTGGTCACCTGCTGTGGCATCAAGGGCCACACTGTCAACTTGTGAGAAACTGCAAGGTCATTGACAATTTCCATTAGTTTACATATTAACATATGCTTTGCATCTAAGTGCTTCAAAACTTTAATTTCCTAAATATTAACTGCCATTTTCTTACAGTTGTAAAACATACAGAGTATGTCATTCTTTCTTGGGCTCTTATTTCTTCTCTGAAGAACTGCTACATACGCTTGTTCAAATGGGGTAGAAGGGGTTTTAAGATGTTTCCCTGTGGGACTTGTTTGGCTGGAAGCTTTCATCTTTAATCTGTTTTCCTTTTATTTTCTCTACTATGGGCTTTCTGACCATATACTTACATTGCAGTAATGATAAAAATCTCTGCAATCTTGTCCCTTGGTGCGCTGTGTCATCCTCACCACTCTGTCTATTGACGGTCCTATGTCTGAAGATCACAGCACTGTTTGCACTTCTGTAGAACAGCAGAGCCAGTTGGATGTATATGTACACACTACATAAATTGTCTTGCTGGTAAGGGAAGATGGGTTTTGTAAATAGGAAGAAAAAGATAAGCACACCTCAGAAGGGGCTGCCAAACTCTTAACCTCAGGAAATGACATGGGATAAAGGAGAAATGGGTGGGGATTAGTAAAAGGAGCCAGGGAAAACTTAAAAACAGGCTGGCAAGAGATCCTTCCTCTTGATGTATCAATCCCTCTGGGCCAGTAATGGTTTCCAAATGGTACAAAGGAGTGACATACTCCCAGGTCTTGTGATTTTCATAGACAACAGTAGAGACTAATTGCATTCCTTTCTGAGGATTTTAAACATTGGCGATCCTTCACATAGGGTGGAGTTGGATACAAACCCACGTGCTTCACACCAAACCTGTTTTACATCTTTTTCATGCCCAGAATAAAAATGTGGATGTTTTCTCATGTCAGTGCATATTCTTCTAAAACAAAACAAAACAAAACAAAAAACACTTTCAGTAAATAATTAAGTTCTCCTGTCTGACAGATAGAAGCAATGCCAAATTCTGTCCAGAAATGGCTGGATCTGCAACAAGGTATTAAGTAGGTGTAAACAAGAGGTAATTAATTTAAAAAAATAAAATTTAATTAACAGTGTTGAAGGAAAGATCAACATAGTCCCTTCAGGAAGTATAAACGTGTCCCAAAAGCCAAAGACTCACTCCACACCTTAAACCTTTCACACAACAAATCAAAATGTCTAAGGGTTATGAGACTCCTCCATAAGAGAAAAATTTGAGATTTACCTCAAATCAAATTTCCTTTGGGGCTGAAGATACATGTTTCAGGAAGAATTCTTATTAGTTTAGAAATATTCAGTGCTTCCTACAAAGTCCAGCCAGTGATAGTTCCAGCCATAAGCTCATTGCCTTAAGAAGTGAGGTTTAAATTACCAGTCGTTTGGTGATTCTAGAAAGGCAGCTAAGGCTTACACTAGTATATATTCAATTTTGGTGCAATAGGAAAGGTACAATCTCACCAGTTCCTGAGAGATCTAGTTTTGGTAGGAATATCTCTCAGTGAAATCACCACAAAAATTGAAAATTATTCTCTTTCAAGTAGTTTCAGAGTCCTTTGAAAAAAAGCCATTGACTGATCCTTCACCAAGATTTCATTCCACAGGTCTGGATTTGGGGGCTAAATAGGGTCAAAGAGCTAGAAAGTGACAACTTCAGATCCCTAAGCATAAAAGACTAATGTCCAGTTAAGGTGGAATGAGGAATCCTAGCTGTACGGAGCCAATCACTGAGGAAAATAGTGTCAAAAAATTAGAGTATTCAAGCTACTGCTTAAACACTGAATAAGAATTCATATAACATTTCTAAACTAAAAGCAATCTATCCCTATACTTGTTGAACCATTCTTTAAAAAAAAAAATCTTATTGTGGCAAGAACATTCAACACAAGATCTATTTTCTTAAAAGTTTTTTTGAGTGTTCAGTACACTACTTATATGTTGGATCCATAAATTTTCAGTTTTAATACATGATATGAAAATAATACACAAGGTCCCAAATACCAATCTCTAATGACTCTGTATCTTGGGACACAGCACTAAAAGCAGACAAAGGGTAATGAGGATCATGCTAGTATCCTTCAGTCAGTCTCAGGCAACACGCCTTGGCTGTATGAAATGTAATATCTTCATTATGACTTTATTTCTTCACATAATTAATTATAAAGTTTCTGACAATGTCTAAATACCCTGGAGGATGAACAATCATCTAATTAATGATGGTGAGGGGTGATGGTCAGGTGTTGGGAGGCATGGTGAGCAGCACACAGAACACATGCTTAAGACTCAACCAATTCTCTACTGCAAAATGAAATGGGAGTGAGAAGTAGTTATCTGACAGCCAAGTCAAGAACTTCACATTTGAAATCTTGACATTTCCCGAGCTCTAAGATTGATTTCATTTTAATCTACCCTAGAATGTGTGTAGAAAAGAAGGAAATCTTGTAAAGAACTATGTTCAGTTTTACCTTTCAAAGGAAATAAAAACATCAACTCATTTCTTTTAGCAATCCTGAAACAAAACCTCAACTATGTTTTCATAATAGGAAAATAGGCAATATAGCACTTTGTAAAGCAGCTAAAAACGGCCCTAGAGCAAGGCTAAACCCACTAAGGTTTCATAAAATCTACTCTTCAGCTGTTGATTTTCTTTTTTATGTTTTCTTTGTGTCTTTTCTCTTCACTATGATACACTCACGGACACAAACTCCATCTCAAACACGTTCCCAACTATGACAGTATTGAACGTGGTTTATATTTTTTTGAAATTTCATCAAAGCAGAGGCAGAGCATTTGTCAGAACAGTTTTAATATGATCATTTTAGGATTATAGCAAAAAATCCCTCAATTCAACAAATTAAGAGAAAAAATGCTTTGCCATATTTGGCATGGTGTTGTGGACACTGGTATAAAAACATTAACAACCTTATTTTAACTTCTTTATAGCTTTCTTTGTAAAAGATATAATCAAAACATTCACACATCGACTAAATATGACAGGGAGAAACTTCATAACACTTTTTCACATAGACTTTTATCATCAAGGAAAGATTTGTGTATCAAAGAAGTGAGTCAAAAATCACAATTCCAATGATGAATTACAATTCTTTTCACTTTTCAATTCTTATTTTTAATTCTATTCTGGAGCTTTCATTCCATTCAAAGTTCCTCCTTTGTCTTTGATATTTCAGTCTAGGAAACAGACATCTTTACACACTGAACTTTGAAGATCAAGAAAACCTGCTGATATTTCTTTCTCTCTAAGAAATCAGAAAACACATTGCTGGGGCACCTGGATGATTCAGTAAGTTAAGTATTCAGTTCTTGATTTCGGCTCAGGTCATGATCTCACAGTTTGTGAGTTTGAGCCCCTGTGTCAGGCTCTGTGCTGACAGTGAAGAGCCTGCTTGGAATTCTCCCTCTCCCCCTTCCCCTCTCTCTTACTGCCCCTCCCTCACTTGCTCTCTCTCTCTCTCTCAAAAATAAATAAAATTAAATTAAAAAAAGAAAGAAAAGAAAACACATTGCTGGGAGCCATTCTGTATTTTCTTTTTTTTAATAAGTTATTTTTTTACCTCTACAAATAATATCCATCTTGATGATTCATTCTTTCTGAGTGTCTTCTTTATGAGACCTAACCCCCTGCATCAAAAAACAAAAAGTGGCCCTGATTAAAATTAGGAAAGTAACAATATAATTTCTTCTGATGCAAAATCCTGTCATTTAAATGATCAGAATTCTCCTTAAACCTTGAGTACTTTGGGGTAACATAGGAGCAGCTAGTGATAGGGAGGGTCTTTTAGAAAGAAGGTCATCATGCAGCTCAGAAAAAGAAGGTTTGAGGAGATTATGATTGCAGTCAATGTATCAATTTGAATCCTTTGGCTACAATGAAGAGAATCAAGCACTGATTAATTTGAGCAGAAGAGAAATTTATTTGAAAAATCTAGTAGAGCTCATCAAAAGAGAAAGATGAGGGGCCTGGGTGGCTCAGTTGGTTGAGCATCTGATTCTTGATTTAGGCTCAGGAAATGATATTGTGGTTCATGAGTTTGAGCCCCATATCTGACTCCATGCTGATAGTGTGGAGCCTGCTTAGGATTCTCTCTCTCTCTCTCTCTCTCTCTCTCTCTCTCTCTCTCTCTCTCTCTCTGTGTGTGTCTCTCTCTTTGCCCCTCTCCTGTTTGTTCTCTCTCTTTATCTGAATGAATAAAACTTTAAAAAATAATAAAAAAAATAGAAAGCTGAAAAATCAGTTTTGGCAAAGACAGGAAGTAGGGAATCTTCAGAAGAATGGGTAGCAAGAGTGTTTCAGGGTAATACTGCTGGGACAAATCAGCTTTAAACATGCCCAACCTCTTCATTACTCTTGTCAAGATTCAGATCCCAGAAAGAAACATCCGAATTGGTCTAGTTAGGGTCAGGTGTTTTCCTTTTGGCTGAGGGAAACCAGGGCATCTTAATTGACAGTACCATCAGGCAGAATCCACAGAAGAAGAAATAGGCAGAAAATCAATATAAACGTAAAAGGAACACGCAGAAAAAGGGAAGGTAATGCTAAGAGTGTGCCTGATTGTATTAGTTTTCTATTGCTGTGTGACCAATTACTATGAATATAGCAGCTTTAAAAAACACATCTATTATGTTCCAGTTACCATGGATCAGGAAACTGGATCCTTTTCTCAGAGCCTCACAAGCCTACAATCAAGGTGTCAACCAGGATGTGTTCCTTTCTGGAGCCTGCAGTCCTCTTCCAAGTTCACGAATGCACTGGCAATATCCAATTCACTGCAGTTGTGGAACTGACTGATATCCTCATTTTCTGACTTGCTGTCAGTCAAGGACTACTCTTATCTCCTGAGGCTGCCCCTCCTTTGCCATGTGACCCTGTCACAACATGACTGCTTCAAGACCAGGAGAGGAATCTCTCCTCCAGTCATCTAGAGTCTTAAATAGCGTAACCTAATCAAGTGAGTGGCATCCCATCACCTTTGCCATACTCCATTGGCTAGCAGCAAGTCACAGGTCTGCCTGCACTCAAGGGGAGGTGACCATACAAGGGCCAGACTCATTGTGGATCCCCTCAGGGTGTGTCACCAAACTGGGGGAGAAAAAATGGGATCGTTTGGGAGATATACCCTTCACACACACACACACACACACACACACACACACATTGATACAGACATACACCTCAAGAATACACAACCCAGTACTTATCCACAAATTTTCAGTTCAACTCCCAGTGAACCTTTGTATGGAAGACACAAGCAAACCCTACAAAGCAATGATAAGTGCCACTTTGTAGTGGAGGCTTTCTGAGTCTGAGGCAGATCAGAGTCACAGTTCATAGCTATCATACCCCATTGTTAAACATGCTGTGGTGTGCCTGGCAGAAAACAAAAGCAACTTGTTTTGCAAATAGCCGTTTCTAAATGCTGACATTATGTCATTTGTTTTGACACCTCAAAAAAACACTGACATTTTCATCATATTTAAAGTGTACTGAAAAGTTACACATACCCCTTTATTCAACATGTTTTTTAGGAGCAAAGGAAACAGGTTATTTGTAAACATCACAAATCATATGACAGAAATACGGGTTACATTGATATATAATGGAAGCATCAGATCTGTTGCATTCGGCATTGCTACAATATCAGTGCTCTTTCCCTCTTCAGTTCATCATTCAAAGGCAACTTTGATGTAGTCAAAAGAGCACAGGTATGTAAAATGGTACAGCAACATGAGAAACAGTATGATGGCTTCTCAGAAAATTAAAAATAGAGTTACCATATAATCCAGTAATTCCATTTCTGGGTATACATCCAAAAGTATTGAAAGCAGCAAATGGATACTTGTACACCTGTGTTCGTAACAGCATTATTCACAACAGCCAAAGGTATAAGTAACATAAGTGTTCACCAGTGGGTGAAGGGACAAAATATGGTGTATACATACACTAGAATATTATTCAGCCTTAAAAAGGAAGGGAATTGTGACACATGCTACAACATAGATGGACACTGAGGATTTTATGCTAAATGAAGTAATCTAATCACATAAGGACAAATGTTGTATTATTTCACTTATATGAGGTAACAGAGTTGTCGAATTCATAGAACCAGAAAGCATTGTGGTGGTTGCTAGGGGCTGGAAGAGGGAAAGGAGAAAGAGGACTTGTTAAATGGGTACAGAGTTTCAGGTTGGAAAAATGGAAAAGGTCTGGAGATGGATGGTGGTGATGTTTGCACAATGTAAATGTACTTGATGCCATAGAACCATGCACTTAAAACTGGTTAAAATAATAAATTCTATGTTATAAATATTTTAACACAGAATTTTTTAATCAGACAAACTTTGAGGTCAAGTTTACTTGGTTCTGGTGAGGATTTTGATACTTCTTAGTTATACAATACCATTGTGTTGTCTTCTCATCAGTAAATTGAGCATAAACTTTGATCAACCTTCCTCAGAGAGTAGTGAGAAACTACAACATGAAACTTTGAAAAAGGCCTCAATGCAATCAAATAAAAGAGTTCAGTAGATACTAAATTCTACAAATTGGGGACTTTGTCTATTTAATTCTGTGTTATAGCCTCAATACTTAGGATTATCTATTCAATGAAAGTCCTTTGAAAAATACAAATTGCTATTCAATTTTAAATTATATTGTTGTTACAATTCCTACTATAATCCAAATGCATTACTTAAGCCAAAAGACTTGCCCATCTCAGAGGCACAACCTTCATCAAGACTTCTCAGCATCTAAGATGCTTCTAACAGGTCCATCCAGTGGCCCAATTTTTATTGTCTACATCCCTCAATACTTTATTTCTAAGCCCAACCTCCTATTCTTATACTTCTGAATTCTCTTAACACGAACTATAGAGTGATTAAGGAGATACACTTTTTTCAATTAACAGGTGAGAGATATCCTACCAGCCTCTCAGAAACAATGGATTAACTAGGACATCAATGAAATGAAATAATTTGGTCATATCCCAGATCTCACACCAGTGCCAGGTTCCATCCACAGAACCATAGAGGGGTGGCTACGTATGAGGTCTCAGTATGGTCAAATCCTGATCCCTAGGATTCTAGGTTGTGGTTTAACCACTCTCTTTGATCTGTTATCAAAACAGAACATGAATATTAATGAAGGAAGGAACTTTCACATTGAGTATCTAAGAGCTTGGACTATGCAGTGTCTGAGTAGAAGTCCTCCAACATCAATTGGCATCTGACAGTCCAAAGACTGCTCAAGGCAGGCATCACCCAGTGAAGGTTTTTCTATGAAGTCTGGCCTTTCCATGCCAGACATGGCATGTCCCTTGCCTATGATAACTAAAAGTTTTACAATTTGGCCTTTGTGAAATAAAACTGTAGGGAAAGCAGTGATATTTGCACACGATGTCCACTTGATTTCCTTGGCCTCTTACAAAGTGCATAATGAAAATGGAAAATGTCTTGCTATAACCCAGGCAGATCTAGAAAGGACCAAATATATCCCTAACTTAGATTCCAGTTCTAGTGCCCTAATATTTCAAGAGTTTATCTCTGCAGTAGTTTTCAAGCACTTGCCTCAGCCATAGAACTTCTTTATCAAATTATTAAAAAAAAAAAAAACAGTAGAAGATACTTACTAGAGAGGTTAAAATTATCTAGAATATGTGAGACTTAAGTCAACCAAGTAACCTTGGGAAAGTTAAATACTCTATGACTCAATTTATCTTCTGAAAATTGGATAAAGTGACCCCTACTTCATAGGATTATTGTGAAATTTAAATGATCAATGGATGTAGGTGCTGAGGACAGTGCCTAGTACATGGGCAGTGCTCAAAGAATAGTGGCTGTTTTTAGAGTCATGAGAAATACTAATGATAAAGACAATGAAGTCTGAGCATTGGCACCAGCTATGCATGGACCTGGCTCTCAGCGCAAGGGAGGTAAATTTGCCTCTCAAACTCAGCTAAAGACTGCAGGAAAGTACACAGACGGGGGTGATTGAAATGCCTCTTGCCTGTGCATTCCAACACACACAGCACCCTTGCAGAAGGGAGAATCAGGCCACACTGACATGCTCATCTTTTCTTCTTCTGTATATACTGCATGAAGGCAAAGAACACAAAACTGAGTTGCTGTCCTTCTTTGGGGTTTCCCCCAAAGTACGTGGAAATATCCCTCCATTCAAAACAACTTACATTGAGGATGGTGGAGTCTGTCACACAAATTGTCAGTCTATCTCTAAACCTCTTCAGCCCGTTCCACACTTATCCTCTCTTACCCCTCACACAGCTTCTGGCCTGGGCTCAGTCTCAAGTATTAGAATTGATTCATCAGAGTGCATGGTGATGATGTGATTTTGCATCTTCTCCCCCACACAAGTCTTTATCCATCTTGGTGTCCCCAGTTCTAGTACAGGGCAGCCAGCGGCCCCTTCACAAAAATTTATTAAATCATGAATGAAGGAACCAAGGAGGAAACCATCCTTCTATCCCATTTCTTGATCCAAAAGAACACACAGATCACAAGTCCTTTCTCACCTCTTTTTGGACACCACTGCACCCAGGCGTAAGTCAGATGAGCCCAGGGCATACAAATTATTCCCTTGAAATAAATTAGAGGTGGTAGCTGGAAATGCACTCATTCTCTCAGGCCCCTAGAATGTCATTTCATAATTATCCATACTTTGAGGTTTTTGGAAGAAGAACACATCCAAGTCTAAGGCTTACCCATCATCATGTTCCTGGCACATTCTGCACATGGTTTATTTCAGCTCTCAGCAAACACATTATCACAACCTGTGCTTGTTGCTTCTCTGTTCCCTGGTCTCCCAAAGGCAAAATGCCTCTCAAAGAACAAGAAGAGCTTGCTTTTGTGAGAAATAATATTCGTGCTAAGCTCTTTCTGGAATTTTGGCATGTTAAACAACTGGTAGATTTTTCTGAATGATTGAGTATTCCAATTTTTTCTCTCCGTATAGGCCAGTGGCAAACTTTCTGAGAGGATTCAGCAGGTGAATGTACACATATTTATGCAAATATCCAGTCATTTCAGGCTCAGAGCATTCTGTACTCAAGTTTACTTTCTTAAAATTCATATTCTTTGTTCAGCTGCTTTTCCTAATCCCCTACCTCAGCGTTGTGAATTCTCCCATTTATTTTACAGCCTCTGCCTCTTCCAAATGACATATTCCATTTTGTTTGCAATCGTCTGTTCTTTGTTGGGCACAATCAGGAGACGAGAACTGCCATCTCTTTAGCTTCCTACTTCTTTCACATTAAGCACTGTCAGCAACCCTTTAAAAATAATTGATTGGACAATCTGTATCCTGTCAAGCTGTTTTCCCAATAGATATCTAGGTAATTAAAATCACCTAGTGTATTCAGGTCCTAGTGTTTCAGTGATTCTTCTACCTGTTAAGGCAACATTTCATCCACTTTCATTAAAGTAGAAGAAGACTCTGATCACAGAGTTCCTCACTGTGTACATTCTGGAATCTATACTTTTTGTACTTTTGAATCCAAGTAGAATCTATGTCAGGGACTGGCAAACTTTTTCTCTAAAGGGCCAAATAATGAATATTATAGACTTTGTGGCCCGGATGGACTCTGTTATAACTACTCAACTTCACCCTTGAAGTATGAAAGCAGCCACAGACAATATGTAGATGAATGGTCATGACTGCATTCCAATAAAACTTTATTTGCAAAAAAAGTGGCAATGGAATGAATATGGCCCATAGGATGTAGTTTGCCAAACCCTGATCTATGTAATAACTGTGCTGGACAATAGAGCAGAGACGTCTGGGATGGAGTTCTGGTTCTGTTATTCACTAGTTGTGTAAACTCAGGCTAATTATTTAACCTCCCTGGCCCTCAGTTTCCTCCTCTGCATAGTCTATTTTGAAAGACACAGAGAAGGAAGTAGAAAAAGGTCAAATCATGATGGCACCATCACACTTTTCTGAGGGATTCTGGGTGCTGTGAAAGGGCTTTACCTCAATGGTAACATCATTTGAACTGTGCATTGCAGAGATTGTTCCTGTTCAAATACAGTTAACAGAGTAAGGGAGCAATACTAAAAGAAAGGATATCTAAGAGTATGATGAAAACAGTGAAAATGATTAAATTTTGAACTAGGGCATTGTCAGTAAAAATAGAGACATAGTTGATTCTAGAAATATCTAGAAGGAAATTGGCAGTAAAATAAGGCATGGCCAGGGCAGTTATCAATAGGTACAGAACAAGGCCACCTATATGAACTACAGGGAATGTGACATGAAGAAAGATAATGTACAGTTTATTTAAACATTTCTAATTGGCCAAAATTAGAACAATAAGAAGTAACACCCACCTTATATTTCCAAGTTGTTAGATTCCATGCAGGCACTCTTATTAACTCTATCAATGCTTATCAAAGTACAAGAAGAGGATATAGCAAAACAGCCCTAGCCATTTTTTATTCATTGCTTAGAACGAGATAGGCATTATCTCATAAAATCCTTATTTAAAAGTTCGGTAATGTCACCATTGCTTTGCAGAGAAGCATAAGTGAACATTAAGGAAGTTAAATAACTTGCCCAAGTATGACATAGGTAGAGAGAAGGTAAGGATTCAGTTCCAAGGATGGTTGAGTCCAAAGCCTGTGTCTTTTTTTTTTTTTTGTAAACGTTTATTTTTGACAGAGAAAGAGTGTGAGCAGGGGAGGGGCAGAGAGAAACAGAGACACCGAATCTGAAGCAGTCTCCAGGTTCTGAACTGCCAGTGCAGAGCCTGATTTGGGGCTTGAACCCACAAACCGTTAGATCATGACCTAAGCCAAATTCGGAAGCTTAACTGAACAAGTCACCAGGTGTCCCCAAAGCTGTGTTCTTAACCACTACCCTCTACTGCCTTCCAGTATATCTCTGATTTTAAAAGCTTGTTTTCATGAATGCATGGGACTTGCCTGCTTAACTCATTGCTCCTTCTGAAATCCTGCTAAACCTGGATGCCAATGAGTTCCATGACTATAGACTAGTAATTTATTGTCTGTCAGCCTCTGTTTGCCCATCTGTAGCTCTTTGGTTATTCCAAACAGCTAAACTCCCACATTCAATCACATAAAAAAAATCTCTTGTAAATAGTAGAAAAATCAAAATTAGGTAATTAATTTTTTTGTTTCATTGAAACAAAAAAGGCAAAAGAGGGTGTGAGAAGTAGGCTAGGAAATAGCAATTATCTCTTTGAGTAGACTAAAGTGTCACAAGTCAGAGAAAGAAAGAATGGCCTCAGGAAGCATAAAGTTAGATGAACAACACCCCTGGAGTACACATTATTTAGCCTCATTGCCATAATTACACTTCTGGTTTGGAAAAAAAAAAAGTGAGAGAAACCATAATCAAGAAGGGTATGTTGTATGTTTAAGAAATCATGAATCATAAAGAATTAGGCATTACTGAAAGGTTTTGAAAATGGAAATTAAAGATTCACAATACAACTCTTGAGGCTTTCCCAATATCCTTTTGCAAACCCACTTTTAGTTAAATTAAAAGAACTTGACAACAAAAACAACCAATTGGTTACATGTCAGCTTAGCTTTCTAGAACTAAATCACTTTGTGCAAAATACAATTACATCTTTTTGTGACTTGCTAAAATATGTTGTCCAAATGTTTAAATATAATTCACTTCATATGTGTGTTTGTTTTTAATGTCATAAAGCAGGGAGGAGGTTAGAAGGGGTAGAGGTCAGAAGGTAAATTGTTCATATTTTATGGTTTCATAAAATGCTGATATGGGAATTCAAATTCCAGGAAAGGTTTTGAGCTAAAACACTTGTTCACAAACAAAAACCAAAAAAACCTAAATTTCATGAATCAGAAAAATATACATGTATATAAAAGAATATATGTGTGTGATAACATCTATTTCATATGTATAAGTCATATATTAGGTTATACATAATATGTATATATGTATCACATGATATTGAATATATATATTTTTTCTAAACTATAATGTGTTTCATATACATTTTATCAGTGTTTAATTGCTTAATGGTATTCCTATACCAAATATTTATGGTCCATCATTCTAATAAGGCACTTAATTCAAGAAATATTTACTGAACACCTAATATGAATCAAAGGTATGATCTATGCTGGAGTGCAAATGAACTCCTCACAAGGGCAGCACAACTCAGAAGACATAAAAACAATGTAAACTCATGAACCAAAATCTAGTGTGATGGTTGCAGCTACCATGCTGTTGAAGGGTGGAAGGGGAAATTAACAGGGAGTTATTTAGCCTAGGTGAACTCCACCATTCAAAATTTCTTGTGAGAGTTCAAGATTGCATTGGACTTTGATGGCATGCCAGAAAAAGGAAAGACTGCAGGTTTCCCCTTACTCTTCTCACAAAACCACCCCAGAATGGTGTAGCCCACTCATTTCACACTGTTCTTGTCCCCTTGCATGTAATAGACATTCACTACATATTTGGGGAATGAGGGGTTAGAGAGAAACTAATAATTTTCTTGTTGAGGATCTTTAAAAGTGGTAAAATTTACATTATAACATGTGTAAAGCCTACATCTTAAAGTAAATGCTATAAAATTCAATTTTAAAAAGAACAAAAAAGAGCAAAGCCAATTACTTGACTCAATGAGTAAGTTAATGGAAGAGTTATATCTGGCTAGGACAGTGGCATCCTGCTTTATATGCAGAAAGATCTGGGTTCAGACATGAGCTATGCTTTTGTTATGTGAACTTAGACAAGTTCCTTAATGTGCCTGAGGCTCAGTTTCTTTACCTAAAAAATAGGACTAATGATAAAATGTTTGTGAGTAGTTAATGAGATGGTGTATATCGAGCACATAGAATGGGGTAATGGAAACTTTTCTTCCCTCTTTGAATATAGGGCTGCCTCTAGTGCAGGAAATTCAGAAGCAAACTACTGAGAAGCTCCCTGTATAACTCTTTAACCTTGAGGAAAATATGGTGTGTCCTTGGTAGCTTTTCTTGACAAATTATTAGAGACCCAACATGGCAATATCCCTTCCTATTCAGGCCTGATACAGGGCAGTGGGCAAATACGTTCTCTAGCTCCTTAGCATGTATCCCCTATGTATTTTTTTATGAGCACACCAATTACCTACTGGAAACCATCATTGCCTTCCTCTTAGGCTGAATATTTGGTTGGATAAGGTGGATTCAATCCTTTCTTCAAAATGTAGAAGGAATAGGCTGAATCAAGGCACTGTATTCTCCTTGTTATAGAGGTTGTTTCAGAAATGGACACAAGAGTCAATGATAAGCAATGAGACTTTTCCCAGACTGCTGAAATTAGGATTTGAGCCCAAGGGACCACAAAACTGGTGGACTATTTTGCCACCATGAGGGGACAACCATTTGTAAATGGATCTAAGACAAGGAATGGAAGCCGAGTTGGAGAAAAATCCATGCCCTGGATCTTCCAGTTGTGTATAAATAAAATCCCTTTCTAGTTTTAGTTGTATTTCCTGTCACTTAGAATGAAAAGAAAGACATATAATATAAATATAATTTGCTTAGCAATTCATCTTATTTTTACCAATTCTCTACATCTGGATTGATATATGTCAATTAGTGAAAAAATTATGGAAAAGGAAGGAAAGGAATAGATGCCTCTTTTTTTAGGACTTTTAAAAATGAAACAAAACAAAACCATGCACTTGTATTTTTGTACATGGAAATCAAAATGCAAAATTCTCAATGTATCTATTTACTAATGAAGAAGTTATTTTAATGGCTGATATCTGTTATTTTGGAATTGTTTTTTAAATATACCGTATAAAGTTAATGGTCTAAATCCCATATTTAAGATGGAGACTGCTATTACATGTTATTAGAACACATCAGCAGGAAAATAAAAAGTCCAGTCCTTCAGGTGAGTAAAGTTCCCTTGAAGGCAATATGGGCACATGAAAAATGAGGTCCCCCAGGTACCTGAACAATTTTCGTGAGAAGCAGACATGAGCTCAGGCCATCCAATTTACCTACTGCACCCTCAAATACTTGCTTATTCAAACACAACAGTTTTGCAGGATCTTTGTGGCAATCTCTCTTCCATCGTTTTGCAGTCTTCAATGGTTATGTCCCTAATTCGTTTCCATGTTTTTGGAAGATCAAGCTAACCAAGTATAAATTAAAGCACTTCCCACCTCATAGCTGGAAGCATGACCTGCAGTGCTTGATTCTGAACAGTGATCAGAGATGACTCTATTTTCTGTGGGTGTCTGCTGAGCCATCAGTGTTGCTGACACTGCTTACCGAACCCTGGAAATGCAAGGAACTCTTCCTCCCATCACAACATGACTTTATGGAAAGCTGACAGCGTCTGTTTCTAGATTAGCCCTTCAGCTCTGATCCCAAAAGCCAGCTTATCAAAATAAGTCCTAGTTACAACCTCTACAACCTCTACTCTGGGCTTGTCTTTGCATGTTTGTATTGCCTTCTTTAACACTTTTCTTTCCCTTCACTGTCTCCACAGGAGTAAGCCCATTTATCCCAGCCTTCAAAGTCACAACCCTAGTCCAAGCCACCATCACCACTTGCCTGGGGTTTTGCAATGGCTATCATTTAACGCCATAGTCAGATCACATCACAATCCTTATTTAAACACCCCTGTGGTTTCACATTACCCTTACAAACCATGGAAAATCTTTGCCAGGCCTCACAAGACTATGTCCATAATCTGGTCCCTGGGCACAGCTCTCAGATTTCGTCTCTTGCTATTCTCTCTTTCTCTCTCTTTCCTCCAGGTACACCAGACTCCCTCCTGGTTTGTAGACAATCACCTGGTCAATGTGCGCTCACATGGCCTTCTTCAGTGGGTTCACATGAAGAAAGAAAGAGAACTGCTCTTCTTACAATATCCCAACCCCATCATGTAGGCCCCAACCCCATAAGCTCATCTAAACCCAATTACCTCTCAAAGGTCCCACCTCCTGATAATATATTGGGGACTAGGGCTTTAACATATGAATAGGGGAGCACAAATATTCAACCATAATGATATTTAACTTTGATTATCAATTTACATCACATTTTTCCCTCTAGTCAACAACTTCTTTTAGCCTCCAAGCACCAACTGGAATCTTCAATGTGTCCATGGATATCACATATTAAAACCTGTTCTGGTTTAGATATATCTTACATGGACTTTGTGAAAAAAATCTGATTAAAGTAGAGTCAGGCCCTTTTATGATAACCTTTCAATTTAAACTATTAACTCATTTAAAAGCCTAGTATTGATAAATGTGAAATCCTCTGAAAAGAATCTCTGGCTAATACCTACTTTGAATTTGGTCAGTGCAATTATCCATGGGGGAAACTCTCCTGAAGATGGCAACCTTTCACTTCAGGGCTTTGGTTCATGCTATTCTCTTTCTAGAACATTCTCTGTTTCCCCCTTCATGTGAAAAATATCTATCCACACTTAGATCTCAGATCTTTCTTTACATTCACTTCCTTAGGTGTTCCTCCTCTGTGTTCCTGTAGGTCCTACTCTATCACCATCATGGTTTCTTTTATCTGGCCCTTGGCTTTATTGTCTGTCCTTTTGAACTGTAAATTTAGGACAACAGGAACCAAGTCCCCTTATTCACTACTATATACACAGCACAAAACATGCCCAGCATAATGTTAGAGCTGAAAGAGTAAATAACTAGACGAGAAGGTGTGTTATGGCACAGATGTCCAGCAACAGAGATGTTGTCCAACAACAAAGATGTCTGGTCACTTCTAGAGAAATCTTAAGTCAGACATGGAGGACTTACTGAAGACTTAACATCGTAGGGGTTCTATTTTCCAAATCAGAATGAAGATAGAGGTAGAGCAAAAAAAGATAGAAATAAAGGAACACTATTTGGAAGAGCAGTTAAAGAACACTACTTGGAAGAGAGCAGTTAAAGAGTCACTCCCTAAATTCAGGTGAAAAAGTTTGGAAACATGGAGTCTTGTTCTTCCTCTGCAACTACCCTGATGACCCATTAAGTAAATTGTGGTAACTACTGTGAAATGAAAATGTAGGACCCCTTATTCAAAAGTTATTAAGAATTTCTAAATAATGGCAGCTTGTTTCAAAATAAGCATTTATTTTGGGTCCTTCTAAAGATGAGACCTTACATGACTGCACAGCTCTCATGCTCATGACACCAGACCCTCCCCTCCATGCCTACATGCCAGGGCCACACTGATTCCACTACATAACAGTGTTTACATTTATTTGGAAGCTCTCTTTCAAGTATTTTGAGGGCCTGGAACTCAAAATTCTAGAAAATAAATAATCTCTCATGACTACTAACATAAAGGTTGCTATGAACTTGCCAAATGCCTAAGTCCAAAAGGTAACACTTGAGTTTTCATAATTCATATTCCCTCAAAGAGACCTCTTCATAGGGAAATGTCCATTCCCAAGCTTATCATGTATCGATCATCTTTAGAAACCAGCTACACATCTGAAGATAGAAATTGAGTGTAAACAGTTTTGGTCTTGTTCTAACTTATCATGGCAGCTTATCACTACACTGAAAATAATATCACTAAAGCACCTGCCGATCTTTCAACAAAACATGACCTTGTATATTTTTCTTTGGTTGCAAATGTTGATTTTACCCCCGTTTCCCACAAAGGTACCAAAGTCAGGCCAATCTTATTCTTGTGGTGAACTGCATTGTTCACTTACGACAATTTATTTGGACATTACTCTTACAGCACCTTGCATTAATCTGCTCTGGTAACTACCGGGACATTTTGGAAATTATTGATTTTTAACATCTGAAAGACATTTTTTATGCTATGTTAATGGCAACAAAGTAAAAGAAGCACTCACGAAAGCAAAATGGAACTAAATGCCAAAATAAATGTTATATTTTGGCAATACTCTCACAAAATTGCTGACAGATGTTAATGTGAGCATTACATTTTGTGTGAAGATACTCATCTTTTCCTATTATTAGACATACTTTGTGACATACAGAAATATATGATGATTCAGGATACCACATTTTGGGCAATGCCAAAGCCAAATTTTGCATATTGTTTTTCCAGGTTGATGTGTAAGTATGGTCTGCAGTCTCCAAGTCAAGTATTAAAAGTGATTTTTGGCATACAATTGAGTTTCACTAAGGCAAATGAAGAATTTAAGGAAATAGCAAGGGATTTATGGCTAATATTTTAAAATAATTATAGAATCCCAAGGGAAAAGTAAGCCTGAACAGCAAATTCTTACTAGTCACTTATGAACTGTATGTACCAAAACCCATTTGGAGAAAGGAATGCAGCCATGCTCTACTGCTTCATGTCTCTAGGATTCTATAATGTGCTGCAAGAGGACTATGGCTGCACCTTGAGGAGGGATCGAAAGCTGGAAATCGAATGAGACTCCTCCTGCACACAGGGAGAAAGGGATCCGACAGCTGCTGCTACTGGCAGACTCTATTATGAACGACCTACTGTCTTCCCATTTCTTCAGAACTTTAATCATATTTAGATTTATAGTGCCATTACTGTATATTCACAAAAAGAGAGTTAATTCTTCAGAAATGTGTCTGCCTGGTAGGAAAGACACTCATTTGTTAGTTAACCCCAGACTCCTTGATGTATCTGCTGAGGATTTTAGTGATATAAAAAATTATTTTAATCAATCTCTGCTAAAGTCTCATGATTTTAAGTGTTTCCTGAATCTATTTTAATTCTGCTGTCTCTTTCTCTTACGGACACACACACACACACACACACACTGCATGGTATCATCTAAGCACAGAGAATGAAAAACTTGTACATGGGGGCCAGGAAATCCTCTTGTAAGCATGGTAAGAAAATTTTAAACAACAAAAAAATTCAAGGAACACTCTTTAAACTCACGGGAGTGAAAAGAGACAATCCCGTGGTCCTGTTTTACAGATAAAGAAACCAAGAATCAGAGACCTTTAGTGACTTACTCAGAGTTACATACAAACCCAGCAAAACAAATGGAACGTTACCTGGATCTTTCCCTTCCATATTCATGATCTTTCCTATTGTGAATTTATCATTAGAACCACAGTACCTTACCCATAAATACCTTTATCAATAACCTTACACACAAGGACATGCTTATTAATGCTTGTACATAACATCTTAATGTTTCCATGGTTTTAATATTTTTTCATTTTTTTAAGAAATAAAGAAAAGAGAATATTTTAAAATATACATAGAGAATAACAGTTAAACCTAAGATGAGTAGCCTTTAACTCTATGTATGTATATGTATGTATGTATACATACTGTATGTATGTATAGTCTAAACATTATAAATTTAGGCAAGGTGAAAAAAATCACAAAAATAAAATACTTATGTGGTCACAATGGAAAAATATATATGTATATATATATGTGTGTGTGTGTATATATGCATATGTACATATGTATACATACGCTTATGTATATATATCATACACACACATACATACAAGATTCAAATTTATTTTGTAAATGGCTAGCACTTAACTTCATTCTAAAACTTTGATGCAGACTAAAAAAGGGCCTGACTTATTTAAGTATAAATTCATTTTAAGGAAAACTTTCTCTGCTTAATGGATTTTTTTTTTCTACCTTGATTGAGTGTTACTCAGAGACCCTTACTAGAAATACATGGTCATAATAAGTAGTCTGTAAATACTGCTGATTAATTACTTTGCAAGAAAAAATATGTTAAGAATACTTTTTCTGTATTAACAATTATGTAGTGTAAGTGACAAATATGTTAAAGTATTGCTATTATAACTGATAAATCTCTGCGTCTATTCAAGCTATTCGGACGTAGAAGAAAACAAGAGGAATTGGGGATAGCAGAGGATCTGACTGACAATTCACCTGAAGGTTAAAGTATAGAAGAAACAGTCTATTTGGTATTGATACCAAGAATTAATGTGAGTTCATTATCTAAGTATCCCTTCTATAGATAAAACTCTATCCCACTGGTGGTACTGACTCAGGGGCTGATGCCACTCTGGTGTGTAAACCCTAATGCCATTAACACTCCAATTTCATTTGGCACTCACTGAAAGACAGAAGTCTAATTTAATAAAATGTTCTTTAAAAGTCCTGGATTTCTTTTAATGTATTTTTTTTTTTAAATTTTTTTTAACGTTTATTTATTTTTGAGACAGAGAGAGATAGAGCATGAACGGGCGAGGGGCAGAGAGAGAGGGAGACACAGAATCGGAAACAGGCTCCAGGCCATCCGCCCAGAGCCCGACGCGGGGCTCGAACTCACGGACCGCGAGATCCTGACCTGGCTGAAGTCGGACGCTCAACCGACTGCGCCACCCAGGCGCCAAATGTATTTTTTTAAATCTAAAATCATGAACTTCTGTAAAGATTTTTTCTCTTTTTTTTTTTACTTAGGAAATAAACAGGTATCTCCAAATAACACTGTAGGATTATAGTAGTTGCCTTTTCTTCTTCAAATATAGGAAGTTCAATAAATCTACACCTGCTGTTTTGATAAAAGAACCCAGACTACCAAGCAACTTGTAGTTGGATTTTGGCAGTATTTTAAAAATTGAAGTTGTCCAGTATTATCAAAGTAGTAAGCCTAAGATCTTAACACAGTTTAATAATAAATTTTGTAAGCATTTTCTTTCATAGAAAATTCAAGAAACACAAGAAGCATTTCTAAGGCCCAGTTGTGTTTACAAAACATACAGCTCATTACTAATTAATTATCCTTAAAAATGTGTGTAACCATTGCAATCCCTTGTCAGTTTATATATAAAATTTTATGTCTAACCTACTTCATTTGAGCTCCTCGTCACAGTTAAAAATTTAGTGCAAAAATCTATTAAATAAAAACCACAAATAAAATAAAATAAAATATAAAATAAAATGACAGTTTTAATTTAGGTCTTATTTATGTGCTCTATAAACCTATTAAAATGCCCTCAATGGATGACCAAAGTATGCCTGCTTGATTTTCATGTTGGTGAAAAAAAGTTAAATGAACATTTTCACATTTCAGTTTATTAGGAGGAGAAAAGAAAGGGTAATATAAGCTGTTTGCAGATGACTTTAGTGTAGATGTAAAACCACACTGTGCCTACACAATGACCTCATTCCCAGGCCCCAGAAATATGATATTCTTTTCCAGCCTAAGCATTTATCATTCGTTACAAAGACCTCAGTATTTAAAAATACATAAATACAATGGCAAAGCATTGAATTGACACTTATGATAAAATGCATTTGATTAAGACTTAATAAAGCACTGTGTATAGTACTAGTGAATAATGCATTGCCAGATAAAGTTGGACACAAAGCAAATACAGTGTCAAAGCTAATCTGGCTCGGCATTATTCAGCCATATTACTTTCTTTATTACTAGATTTAAAAATGCATATTGTATTTCAGCAGCTTTTTCATTATTTCAACACATAACACAAGTGCTTTTTGGAAAAGACCACCTAATTCCAAAAAGAACTACTGTAGTAGGAAACCACAGAGAATCAGGCAATGTATCTCTTAGTGATGTAGGTTCCCATTATCACAGTTAACAATATGTTTTGGCTTAAAGCATTACAGTTTTCAAAAGCTTACTTCTAAAAATGCCCATAGTGCTTCTCTTTTCTTCAGAAAGTACTAACCCAGAAAATGAGTAAAATAACAATGTTTCCTAAACTCATTTTCTTTTTAGAGATTTAGTTAAGGAAAGGAAAATAATCTTCATTTGTCTATATCTCAACTCCCCTTAGTCTGATATCTTTTGTTTATTTTTAATTTTTCTTTTCAGTTTGGTTTCATTTTTCAAGTTTTTGGCAGTTCATTTTGTATACAAATTCAATCGTAGTTTGGGTTATCACAAAGTAAGGTTTGGGACAAAGATTCAGGTGCAGGTAGATTTTTGGGGAAGGGATCTCAGATAACTTAAGGATGGCAATGTTAAAGTGCAACTGGGAAGGGAAGACAAACAATGCAGGTTGTGTTGACAAATGTTAGTATTGTAGATAATTGCAGCTTAATTGCACTAGGGATCCCAGACATACAATCAAACTAAGTCTCTGAGGAGTGCCTGGGTGGCTCAGTTGGTTAAGTGTCAGACTCTTGATTTCGACTCAAATCATGATCTCAAGGTTTGTGAGTTCAAGCCTTGCATCAGGCTCTGCACTGACAGTGCAGAGCCAGCTTGGGATTCTCTATCTCCCTCTCTCTCTGTCCCTCCCACGCTCTTTGTCTCTCTCTCTGTCTCTCTCTGTCTCTCTCTGTCTCTCTCTCAAAACAAATACATAAACATTAAAAAAGCACTAAGTGTGAGACCCATTGTAATCTCACTCAAGGAGGGAGGGAGTTGGGGCATCTACACTCCAGTGATTGAAGGATGCTGTAGTTGGGGGCTTGGGGGTGAGGAGGAAAAGTCAGCGTTTTTAAATTCTGTTTCTACACTGCTATGCTAGCTTTAAGCAAAGTCCAATGGTCAGAGAAAAACTCTTAGGCAAAAAAATGGACACGATGCCATGTTAAAGTCAGCCACCTACATGAAAACGTGAAAGTCCAAAGGGGTATGGGTAGCACATAAAAAGCATCCTCTATAATCTTTATCTACTTCCCTAGGCTTTGCATTTCTGGCTTCCAAAAACACTTCTGTGTCTCCAAAACTCATTTTATCCCACTGTTTACTCTCATGCATGGTCTTCTTCCATGTTCCTTCTAGATTTTCAGACTGATCTATTTTTCTAACTGCCCAAGAGTACTCCCTGATTCTCCTGAATATGTCCACTTATTACCAAACTTTGAACAGCTCTTTCAGTTCCATCCATGCATTTAATTCTATCTCTCTTCTTCTTCCAGAGGGACTTAATCCTGACAATTAAAGTTATAAGTAAATGTGTGTGTGCCGCTTTATGTAGCTTATAAATAGGCCAATTACAAGCAGTTCAATTTGAAGTGTACCTTTTGTTCTTGCAATCAGTGCAGGAATTAGAGGAAAAGATAGGACTCTAGGCAATCAATATTTTAGTGAATCAGGCTGGTCCCTTGAACATAGAACAAAATGATCAATCACACCTTTGGAGATGATAAACCATATCAAACCAGAGTGCCATGGGTGCAAAAGTTAGTTTGTGTCCAGTGTGTAGGAGAAAGAAGTTAATTAGTATCCTTAACCCCAAATCTCTCACCATCATCACTGAATAAGTAATTCCTGCTATTCATACATATCTTCACAATAGGCACATTCATCCATTTAAAGCAAAATTATACATATATAGCAGGCACTATGCAGCAACTTAACATATATCTTAGAGAGTTTATATATAATGTAATCTCCTAGTTTTTTCCACCAGTTCATTGGACTGAAGCCTAGTGATTTATTCTTTCCCTATAGTCTGAGCATACCAGTTTAAACTATTCTGATAGTTGATCTTGAGTGCCTCTATATGTGGCACCCAGTGCTATTTCATATGGATACAATAATTTTTCAGCTATCCATGGCTCATGCTTGCAAGAACACTCCAAAATCCCTAAAGACAAGAGTTTCCCACAATCCAGACACTTCTTGCCTCTCACAATATAGGTAAAATTAGGCAGTAGAGCTTCCCTCTCTGAGCCCTTTAAGTTTGTCTAGGTCCAGCAATGTCCATGAAGAAAAAATGAGAAATTGTTACCAGTGAACTGCGTAGTGAAATAAGCTAGTAAAGAGTTGAGAAGGAAAGCCCTTCAACATGGCAGGTCTCAGGGGCAGAGGGGTGCTGGGGGTAACACAGTTGACACAAAGGTCTCAGATAATGTAGGAGGGAGGGAGGCAAAAGGAGAGCTCTTTGCTTTGGGCAACAGATACAAATTATATTGTTCTATATGTGAGAGACTATAGCTTATTCCAAGAATTAGAATCAAAGACTTGACATGCTGAGTTTATAATATTACCTACAGAGAAACCATAACTCAGCCTTTGGCAGATTTTACTCCCAGAACTTGGTACAATAAGAGCTGTTAAATTTTCCTAATTACACTTGGCAAGACAATCATCAATTGCTCATTTTCTACTTTAAAATCTTTCCTCTGCCTAAGTGGGGATAAAGACATCCTTTCACCCATCCCTCTAGCTAAAAACCTCTAAATTATCCTTAATTAGAGTTAAGGTTTATAGGAGCAATAAAAGATAATACAGCTGAATTTCACAAGAATCTATGGATTACATCTTGTATTTCTTAGTTGGGACCATTGTAAGTCAATACTTTCATAGAATGGCAGATCTCTTCAAGGCATTAGACCTTACTTAAGCTAATACATGATTATTCTCCTCAACCAAATTACAACTATTATGCTTGTTAATGTTTGTGCCAATAACTGTTGTCTATTAATGGTAGGGGGAAAAAAACCCTGTCTTAGTATACTGCATGGGTATAAACAGTTAAATCTACGTATTTATTTTTAATTCACATGAGTAATATATGAATTAGTATTCATTGTAAAATATACATATTTATAAAGGCAGAAATATATATGAAACAAAGCTAAAGATCTCCGTTCCCTCTTTCCCTACTACTTCTTTTCTCTTAAGAGGATCCAAAATTAGCGATTTGGCTTGAGTCCTTCAGACATGTATTACGCATATAAATACAGGATTGCATATGATTTGACTCTGTTTTTATTATATTTTTAAGTTACAAAGTTACTATATACTTATTATGACATGTAAAACAATCCAAAGACGTTTAATGAAAAAAATGATTCATCTCCCCCACCAACTCTCCTTCAGGGTCAGACCCCCAACATAAGTGGTATTCATTGTCTTATGTGTTTCCTCTCACATTTTTCTCCTTGGTCATAGATACCTATATACACATATCCGTGGCTTAATTTTTTTTTCCAATATGCACTAATATGCTCATATTTGTCAATAACTTGTCTTGCCTTTAAGTGGTTAGTCTCCAAATTCACCAGATACTAATCTAATACACTGCTTTAAACAGTTTGTCATAGTCCATCAGATAGATGTGCCATAATGGATTCACCCATTCTATTACTGCAGT
Source organism: Felis catus (assembly GCF_018350175.1). Taxonomy (NCBI): domain Eukaryota; kingdom Metazoa; phylum Chordata; class Mammalia; order Carnivora; family Felidae; genus Felis; species Felis catus. Next base: position 40,552,191 of record NC_058370.1, on the reverse strand, counting down.
ATATTCAGTTTATTTCCAGATTATTGCCATTACAGATGTTAGTGAAAGAGGCACACTTGTACACTGATTCTATGTATTGCAACTTGATTTGGGGGGAGATAAATTCTCCAAAGTGTGAGTGCTATATTAAAGGGTACACACACTGTTTAATTGTACTAATATTATTTGATTACATTGCAAATTTTTAAAACAATTCATATTTCTTTAAAACACGTATGGCAATGTCCATTTCTCTACATTCTACCCATATGGCATGAAATTTATTTTTCCCCAACCTATGGATGAAAAACATAATTTCATTGTTGTCTTTATTTGCATTTGCCTGACTTTTAGAGAAATTGAGCATGTTTTTATATTTATTGACCACTTTGGATTTATTCTTCTGTGTATTATCTGGACAAAATTTTTGCTCATTTTTCTGCTGATTTTTTAAATACAAATTTGAGGGGCACCTGGGTGGTTCGCTTCATTGAGTCTGACTTTGGCTCAGGTCATAGTCTTGGGGTTTGTGGGTTCAAGCCCTGCGCTGGGCTTACTGCTGTCAGTGCAGTGCCCACTTCAGATCATCTGTCTCCTTCCCTCTCTGTCACACCCATGCTCCGACTCATGTCCTCTCTCACAAAAATAAATTTAAATACACACATATATTTCATATATTTTTCATATGGTTCATATGAATTAAATATTCATGATAAAATATTCATAAATAAAATATTTCATATTTTTAATATATATGAAACATATATTTCATATATATATACATGAAAGTACTTTTTCTGTGCTAGAGACTCTTTGTCAAGCATGTAACATATTTTTCCCTCCCCATCACTTGTCTTCTGATTTTGTTTATGTTATTTTTTGCTGCAAATTGTTCTGATATTACTTCATTTTTTTAATGTTTATTTTTGAGAGAGAGAGCATGTACAAGTGCACACATGCAAGAGGGGGAGGGGCAGAGAGAGAGGGAGACAGAGGATCAGAAGCAGGCTCTGTGCTGATAGTACATGCGGGGCTTGAACTCACAATGTGGGGCTCGAACTCACCACTGTGAGATCATGACCTGAGCCAAAGTCCCAGCTTAACTGAGTGAGCCACCCAGGTGCCCCTAAAATGCTCTAATTGTAAATAGTCAAATATGTTTTCTTCATTTTATTTTTAGATAGTATTTTTTTAATAAATCCTCCCCTGCCCCCAAATTATACAAATATTCAAATTTTTGCTCTTATATTTTATATTGAGATATTTAATCAATTTCCATTTAGATATTTGATCCATCAATGGTATGAGGCAGGACATAGCTCTTTCAGATTAATTGCTGATTTTTGTCAGCTCTGTTTATTAAATAAAACATTCTTGTTTGAGTTAACTGAAATGTCTTTCATTATATATCTATGTAAATGTAGATTTATTTCTGAATTTTCTATGTTGTCCCATGAATTTATACACTGCTGCACTGATAGTGTGGTATTTAGATTAGACTAGCTCTGAAAAAAGTTTTAACACGTCATAAGGCAATTTGCTGTCTCCCCTCAGCCATTCTTTTTGTCGATATTTTCATGCTTATTTGAAATGTCTATAAAGTTGTCAATATTAAGTTAATTCTGTTAATTGAATACACACTCAATAGATATACATTCTCAATGTCTGCCACCATTTCATTGATAGATACATAATAGAAAATAGAACAATGGATAGACAGATAATAGATTTTTTTCCTGCAATTATATTATCAATTTTTAAAGATTCTTTAGAAATACCTCCTGCATTATTGATACCCAGTGGCATGTCAGGAACCCAGGAAAAAAGACAGTCTAGGAAAGACAGAATGCTCATCATCATAAAAGGTGTAATATGTACTACATATACCATCAAAAATATTATATCCATTAATCCTCTTGATAGCCTCTGAAGTAGGATGAGATTATGAAACCAATATTATAGATGCGGGAATTGAGGTTTACCGGAAGTAAGTAATCTGACAAAAGTTACAGAACCAGCATGTGGCAGTCAGAAACAAAAATTGACACCATCACTTCACTGATGCTACTTCCTCTATCCTCTGCAAGATATTTTATGTGTTTGTTGTAAATCAAAGATTCATGGGAACAACATTTTAGTGAACAGGCTATAAAATAGAGGCAGAAGTGGGAATCAAATTCAAGATCACTGGATTAGTTGGTATCCCAACATAATCTGATCAAAATAACATTCTGAATATTGAAGGTTATTATTGCCCTCCAGAGTTGTGGTTTTCAACTGGGGTTTGGGACCAGGGCAGGGAAAGACTCGGGTAATTTGACTAAGTCCCTCAGTTGATTTGGACATGCTTCCTTCTTATCAATTTGGTTGATAATCACTGGTTTATTATAAAGATTCCAAACAAAATTAAACTAGTTATAATTAGCAAGTTTGCCATTAGAGATAGTACTTTATATATATTTTAGGCAATTTCTCATAATCTGCCTTGTCGTACATTATCTTAAATAATTTTCTTATTCTTCATTCCCTAAGCCAGCGGTTCTCAAACTTTAGCATGCATCAGAATCACCTGGAGGACTAGTTAGGCCAAGTATTTCTGGGACTGGACCCCTCCGCCCTCCTTCTCTCCTTTGAATGTCACATTGAGCAGACATGGGTAGGCCCTGAGAATTTACTTGTTAGGCTTCAAATGATGGTGATGTTGATGGTCTAAGGCTCAGACTTTGTGAGCTACACATCTCTTAAAGGAAAAAACTGTGCACAACATGTTTATGTGTGCATGTGTGTGTTATTAATCTCTGAATTCTGAAAGATTCAATATAATGCAATGAATATAGTATTGACTCAGGACACAATAATTTATTTTGAATCATGTTAGTGGTGTGATTTTTGAAATATTTGAGTACATTGAAAATTGGTGATCCATGTAGACCAGAAGAACTAACTAACAAAAATATTACATTCCCAAGTAATGAGCCAACAGGCCTTAATTTGGGCAGCTATAATTCGTAAGACCATAGCATGCATAAGGGGGTGTCAGGGTAAGGATCTATTAAAGGTCATTGATTCATTCATCTCATTTTCATTAAGGGAAAACTTGTGTAAACCAACTAAGTGATATGTCATTATATGTTAGTTCTTTTAATGTATATATTTAAATTTTTAAAGAGATATCAGTACTCCCTTTTATATACTCTTACCCTGTCCTCCTTGTTTCCTTTATGACACTCACAATTTGGTTGTTTGCTTTCTATAGGTTTTGTGATTAATGCCTGTCTCCCCAAATGTAAGTTCTCTGAAGGCAGAACCCATATCTGGTGAGCTCACTGTTGTATCGTTAGCATCTAAAACAGACTCTTGTACATCCTATAAATATTTGTTGAATGAATGCATGAAAGATCAATCAGATGTAAGATCTTATTTTAAGTGTCACTAAGAACTATTAGAAAAAAAAAAAAGAACAGTCAGGGAATTCCCTGATGTGACTTTGAACAGGGACATATGTCTTATTAATAAGAAGGCTTATGAGAACATAATTCAAATAATTTGCACCATAATGCAAATTTACAATATGTATTTATTTGGCTATTTATTTGTATTCACAAATAGTTATGTGTTTTCTTTTTGAATTATTTCCTCCCCTACTTGAGTGTAACCTCCATACTTTAGAGACTGAGTGATTTAGTTATCTTGCTGTAACTCTTTCATCTAAATAATGCCTATACATTTTTATTGGACTGAATGAATTTCTGGTTAAGGTAAAGATATTCCAGAGACTGTTCAAAAGTGGAAAATGGAGAATCCTAAAGAGAAAGGTTGACAGTCTCTAATGGATGATGACAAAGGCAGATGGAGAGAGGTACTATATTGAGAAATAAGGATGGAGAGTCAGATCCGTGTAAAAGAGGGATTTGAGTTTAATAATTTTATTCTCACTGCTGATGGAAACTTGCAGTGCCTCCCTGTCCTCATTTGTGATAAGAAGAGAGTGGCTCTCCATTCAATTATTGGTGCAGTTGTCCTAACACCAGGTGTTGAAAAAGCTACTCTTTCCTCTTTGAATTGCTTTAGCATTCTTGTTGAAAATCAATTGACCATAAATGTGAGAGTTTATTTCTGAGCTCTCAATTTTATTCCACTGATCTATATTTCTACCCTTATGCTAGTATCAAACTATCTTGATTTCTACAAGTTTGAGATCAGAAAGTGAGTTCTTCAAATTAGTTCTTTTTTTAAAGATTATTTTGGCTATTCTGAGTCACTTATGTTTCCATGTGAATCTTAGAATCAGCTGTCAATTTCTGCCAAGTTAGCAGGATTTTAATAGGGATTGCATCAATTTGAAGGCTAATGATATTTTAAATGCAGCATCCCAAGTTAGTCCTGAATGTGGCAAACACCCCTGCTCAAGAACTGGTCTAAATTTAATTTCACCTTAAATTTAGTTCAAATGTCTGGGGGTTAGGAAGAACTGAAAGAATATTTAGAAGAAAAATAAAACTTCTTTTTCTGATTATAAAATAATACATGATACAGATAACAGGGGGGGAAAGATTACAAAAAAGTCACAGCAACCTATAATCTTCATGCTAAAGCAATTGTCATTGTTAGCAGTCTGATATGATTTCTTTCTATGTCGTGGAGTAGTCAGCTTTGGATGTGCAACAAACAGGCTCTAAATTTCATCAGACTGTTACAAAACCAACAAACACACACATACACTTATGTCTCACTTTAGTTATTTGTTGGTGACTATGGCTCAACTGTGGCTCTGTTCCATCCATGTATTTTCCAGAACTCAGGCTTATAGAGCAGCCATCACAATGGGACATGATGATTTCATGGCTAAGAGGAACAGCACGAGGGCTACTGGAAGATTTTGATGTCTCTCAAAATTTCTAACTTGGTTGCAGTGTTCATCATGCCCATCCATATACCACTGGTCAAAGCAAGTCAAGTGGTTAAGGCTGCTTGTGAGGTGTTTACGTGGCAGCACATGAAATCATCTAGCAATAAGAGGAGAGGTATAATCCTCTTACAAGGAAAGGAGAGGGAAATGACTGGACATAATAAAGCAATCCTCCATGTTTTGAATATATGCTCTATTCTGGAATACTTCAGCCTGCTTCCTCAACCTTCACACTTACTTAAAAGTACCTCAGAAACTCTTTCTCCTAAACTACATATAAGAAATTATTTCTCTCCAAACTTGACCAGTTACATATTGAAAACATTCTTATTTTAATTTTTATTTAAAATAAATAGAAGTTTCTAAGGATTATTAATGAACACATAGAGCTATTCTTGTGTATATTCAAGTCTGCCAGTTGCTAACAGGACTTATAAAAGGGAAGGAAAATGAGTAAGTGCTGTCCCTTTAACAACACACATGAGATAATCCCCAGACCTAATGAAGCCACTTGTGGAAGTGACAGCAAAGGTATTATTCACTGATTTAAACTTAATTGTCTTTGTTTTCACCATCCCATTGCAGGTTGAGATTCAGATGGCAAAAATCAAAAGAAAGAACACGCGTCATTTCATAAATCTGTGGCCTATGCTTGAACAATCAAGGGATGTATATGGAATAAATTTAGTAGTTTCTGCTTCTCTGACTCATAAATACACAGTGATGCTTTTCCTCTAGCTACTCATGATGTATGATTTCCTTTCACAGAAATACCAGCAAAAACATTGCTACTCACATGTGCCCTTATTAAACATGGCATTTTATTTTGCTACTTGCTATCTAATACCAAACATCTACATTTTATAAGCTAGCCTAGAATTTTCTAGGAAAATTAAATAAAGAACACTTTACTGCTGACACAGAGGAACAAAAAAACTGATTATAATTCCTTTTAAAAAACAAAGAAAAAGAAGAGTATAAACTGCCTGCTAAGAGGCAGACTTGCCAGAGGCAGGTTGTGGCAAATAGGCAAGGGTCTAAAGGAAAAGTATGATTTACTTTAAAGTCAATTAAATTTACTGAAAATTTATGGCAAAGTTGAGTAGCTCTTTAGTTAGAGAAAATATAGAGTGATTGCTTTTAGTTACAGAAGAAAATAGGTATTTGTCTGCTTCACTAAACTTGAATTCACATTTCACAGAATCACCTCCTTGTATGGTTTCAGGTGACAGCAGACAAAATCCACAAGGATTGAAAGAGATTCATAAGGCTTGGAAGGTGGATGTAAAGCAGCAGCCATTTTTCTCAGAGGGTCATCATGATTATGTGGGGCGAGAGACAAACAGAAGTGTCAGCAGGTTCCAGCTTAGCCTCATTCTCTCCTGCTGGGTTTGTAGCTCTTCCTCCTTACAGCGGCCCAAGCTAAAGATGACTCCAGGTCCAACAATTAAACACAGAGACAATAGCCTCCCATAGATATCAGTTCTCCTTTGCAGTCCCACTCTGGCAGCTTGACATGCCTGGTTTCCTACAGTCCTTGGAAGCTCTAATGTGTCCAACTACACCACTGCTTCAGAAAGGCTGGTGACTTTATTTTCCCAGCTTTCACCAGAAGTTTGTAAGACCTTAGTTTTATAGTCATTTTATTATTCCATAATATTCATAGGGTTTTGCTTCCCTGAATGAACCCTGCCTTATACCTGGGCTTTTCACAGTTGGAGATCTTAGAAATTTCCTAGCATAATGAAAGGCAAAGAAGGGTCTGACACTGGGGGGACCTAGTAGGAGAGGTGATAGCCTTGAACCATTGGTTGATGACAACTTGACCATAAAAACTGGGGCCACTCTTTCACTGCCTTCTTTATATAGCTCAGTTTTTATTTCAATCTGCTTCTTCTAGTCACTTTTCATTTGAGTTTTGACATTCATGTCAACATATTATCATTAAAAACAATGTAGTCAAAACCCCCATGGGAAAATGTGTTCAAACAGACCAAGAGATTCCCCTGCTCGTCACCTAACATTTCTGCCTATTACACTGTCCAACAATTTCTGCAAACGTATCTCTAGCAGATGGCCATGAGGATCTCTGCTTTTAATTCCTGGAAAGACAAGGATTTTATTAGCTGCTGGTAGCAGTTCACTCTGCTATTGGATTGGATGTGGTTGAGGAGGTTAGTTGAAGAACCGAGTCAAACTCTGCCAGTCTCCTTGTAATTTTTGTTCATTGGTTCTACTTTATCTACCTCTGAGCAAGTCTACTTGTCTGCCCTACTTTTTTTTTTTAATAACATATCTCCAAAGTAGCTGTCTTTTATTCTTATTTATTCTTCCTTATTTGGGGGTAAAGACACACAAGCTCATCCAAAAGTATTAATCTTCCTTTCTTCCATTAAAGGATGTGTATATGTTTGTGTGTCCTGGTGAGGGGGGAGAGGGAGGGAGGGAGGGAGAGAGAGAGAGAGAGAGAGAGAGAGAGAGGCAGATGAAAGGTAGAGAGAGATAGAGATAGAGAGAGAGAGAGAGACAAAGAGAGAACATTATTTTTCTATCACTAGGCATCATGGAAAATTATGAGAATGAAGTCTGTTGTACACTGAATTTTTATTGTACAAAAATCCAAGGGCCTTGTCCTTATTAAACTCTTCAGTGTTTGCCAAAGCACTGTTACTATTCTCTTAAGGGGTATTCAGTCTATAAGACCACTGGTTGTGACCTTTGTTAGAAACTCACAAGGCAGTCAGTTGATAGAACTGGAGGCCATTTTGAAAAAGGAAATGATTTTCGACTAATGGCATTTTTGAAAAATGAGAACATATTCACAGCCCATTGGGATCTCCATGTGAGCTAAACTTCACCCCAGAAAAGGCACTAATATAAGATTTCAGTGTGAGCAAAACTTGTGGATTATGTCACAATTGGGTGGGACATCAGAAATAACATGGCTTTGCATCTACAGTTAACAGTTTTATAACTACAAAAACTTATTTTTCACCAATTGGCAGTCAGCTTTTATTAGACACATGAAAAGTATTATTTCTATTGTATAAAATTTGCTCTGTCAAGGAGAATTCTCAATGAGAGCATCTGAACTGAAATGTCAGAATTGTAGAAAAAAAACATTGTATTCAAAGGAGAAAATGCTAGCAAAGAGCAGTTCAAAATTTTAAATCTTTGCTAATTTGTAAAGAGTGAATCACAAGACTGTTGAAGTCCAATTCACAAACTAATTTCTTGAATTGAAATAATCAATAAGGAAATGACAGCTTCCGTGTTATAAATACGTTGCTGTGATTTCCAAAACAGCTCTATCTTCAGCTTGGCTCTTAAAAATGCCTACAGTTTGACATTGTGATGAAGAAACATTTCACTGACTCAGATGTCTCCATGACTTCAAGGATGGGAAACTAAGAAGCTACTTGAATTAGCATTACCAGTGCCTATATTCAGTTCTATCATTCCTGCTAGTCCATGGTGCTCTACCTCCCTATTAAAGAGCCTCCATATTGCCATCTATGATCTTCCTAAAACATAAATCTTACTATATGAAAGATTTTCTTAATGATCACCAATAGCATTCCTTTGTTGAGGAGAGATACAGACACATTGGTGGGTTATACATCAGTCTTCCCCTCTTCTCATAAATTCTGATATCTTGACAGCCTATGGTTTGCCTAATAAATTAGGAAGGCCTTGCAGCAGATAACCTTATATTCTGGCTATGTAATCCTTAATTCTAACAATAAGGAAAGAGAACTAGAATGGGGTGCAATACTGAGGATTTTACTTTGTCATGCCAAGAAGGCTGGGTATGCAAGTGCTACAGCAGCCTGGCTTCTGCCCAGGACACCTACAAGGTGGCTCTAGAAGCATCTATGGAAATATTCAGAAGGCATTGCCCTAGATAAGACTTCTGTTTCCGTAACTTTGGGTCTATGTCCCACTCCAGCACAAGTAGCTTTAAAAAATTATGTATGTTTAGAGTCTACAGATTAACACACACACACACACACACACACACACACACACACACACACACACACATTCTGTCCAAGGCACAGATGGTTTGAGGAATCAGAAATTATATTCTAGTAAACTGAGTGCAACTTCTCAACAGAAAGCTATAATTAACAAGGGGAATAAACCACAGAGTTTGGGGACATGCCATCTTTAAAAAAGTAAGAGGATCCATGTAGAAGTCAACTACTTCTTTTTCCCACCAAAGTTTCCACTCCTCCTTCTTGCGGTTATAGCAACTCAGTTTTCCTTGGGAAACTGTTCCCTTCCATATTTAGTCCATATGATTCAGAAGGAGTTAAGCCTTCCCTATTCCCCAGCTTCAGTAATGGGCAGATGACCCAGGCCTGTCCAATTAAATGTGGTCTAACCCTTCAATCAGGGATTGGTTCAAGAATAGTCATGTGATTCAGTGCTACAATACTCAGTTCTGAAATTTTTATTAGTACCAGTAGGATAAAGAAGTTTAGGCCTCAGTTATAGTGAGAGAATGTTAGTCTTAAAACTTAGGCAACTTTTGCCTGTCAGTGACCAGATAGTAAATATTTTCAGCTTTGGGGGCCATAAAAATCTTTGTCATAGCTATTCAACTCAGCCATTGTAATGAGAAAATAGCTATAGATAAAATCTAAACAAATGAGTGTGGGCTGTGTTCCAATAAAACTTTATAAATACTGAAACTTGAATTCCATATAATTTTCATATTTCACAAAATTTTATTTTATATTTTTTAATATTTTTAAACATTTTTTTATTTTTTTATTTTTTAAATTTTTTTTCAACGTTTTTTATTTATTTTTGGGACAGAGAGAGACAGAGCATGAACGGGGGAGGGTCAGAGAGAGAGGGAGACACAGAACCGGAAACAGGCTCCAGGCTCCGAGCCATCAGCCCAGAGCCCGACGCGGGGCTCGAACTCACGGACCGCGAGATCGTGACCTGGCTGAAGTCGGACGCTTAACCGACTGCGCCACCCAGGCACCCCAAATATTTTTAAACATTTAAAAATGTAAAAATCATTTAGTGAAGAGCTGGATATGGCCAGTAGGCCATAGTTTGTCAATTTCTATTCTAAAGATTTGGAGAAACAACAACTTACATTCTAGTGGAGAAGACAATTAACAGTTAAAGGGGATGTATTTGAAGATAAAGTCAGCAAAATTTGCTGGTGAAGTAGATGTAAAAACTACCTTTTTTTACAATGAGGGGGAGAAGGGGATGGGAAGAGGGGGAGAGGGAGAGAGGGGGAGAGAGAGGGAGGGTGAGAGAGACAGAGAGACAGAGAGAGAACCAGACAAGAGAAAGAGAGAAGAAAGGTCAAAGATAAATCTTAGCTTTTTTTACCCTGAGCAAACACATTAATGGGAATACCAATTTTTAAGATGAGAATATCTGGAATGGTGAGTTTTGGGTGAAATTCATAGTTTTTTTTTTTTAATGTTATGTTTGCAATGCCTATTAGATATCCAAGCAAACATACTGAAGAAACAGTTGTATGCATAATATGGAACATGGGGAAGAGGTAGGGGTTTAATTCTTGAGAACATAAATCATTTTTAAAGCTATGGGCCCGGTTAATACCATGTCGGAAGTAAATAGAGAAGAGAAAATTTCCTAGAACTCAGCTCTAGAGAACTCCAATGTTTAAAAAAAAACAGCAAAGAAGGATAAAAATAAATGGCTAATGAAATAAGAGAAGATAAGAGAAAATAACAGTGAAGGATGCCCAAAGCCAAGGGAACAGGTGTTAAAGGAAGATGACCATTGTGTCAAATATTGCTTCAATGTGTGAGCTAAGATAAGACCAGAGAACTGACCAACCAGATTTGGCAAGAAGGAACTCATCAGTGACTTTAACAAGTGTGTTCTTCAGTGGGCTCAGAAGTCCAAGAAAGAACATTTGTAAAGAGGTGAAGAAATATAGGAACAGGCATTTTGAGAAATTTTGCTCTAAAGTCTTGGAGCAGTAGTTGTAAAGGGGACCTGGGAGTAAAGGATCTTTGTGTTTGTTCATTTTGTTTTGAAGATGTGAGATATTCCAGTTGGGAGAAAAGACAAAATGGATGAGGCAGAAGCAAGTTGTTGAGGGAGAGAGGACCAGGGATCCAAGGATAAACATGTAAGTAGGTTGGTAGATTTATTAGTTCAAAGACAAAGTTCTCTTTTAATGGCTTCTATTTTATTAGGGAAGTGTTAATAATAAGTGGATTGGGGTTGAGAATAATGTTGGGGAAGTGGTAAAGTAGTTGTTTTGGTAATGGGGGAATAACAACTAGAGAAATGTGAAGAGACTCAAGCAGATTGAGTGCCCACTGGAGACCAGAGAGAGTGGTTGTGTGCTTTCCCCAGCCATGTTCACCTGCCTGAAAACAAATGGGGAGTAGGCAGGAAGTAGGACTCAGTCAGAGGTAGATTTCCTTCTGGATGATTCTCATGCCTTAACTAAGGGAGTTGAGGGTATGTACTCTGGAGAGATCACCACGACGGCTTGTGAGCTCTATGCTAGAGGAATGTGAACATGAAAAGGAGGATAAATGGTCATAAGTGGTAGGCTTATGCGTAAAAACTCTTATGGTGTTAACAGCTTGTTGGATTCAACAAATGAACTGCAGAGAAGGGGTGGTAGTCAGAGTACAATGCTTAAAACTGCCATTGTAGAGCTGGTACAATGATTGCAGTGGCAAGATCAAGGTTAGTGACTGAAGACGAGTAGAGCAGAAGGTAATTGAAGTTGAGACAGTCAAGGAACTCAGGCACTCAGGTGATGGGTAGCCTGGCTAAGAACCCTCAATCCTTGCTTAAGTCACCAAAAATTAACATGGCTGTCATGGGAAAGAACAAAAATTCACAAGCTAAAATTTCCTGTAGCCCAGAGGAAGGAACCAGGAGAAAAGTAGGTTAACTTTGGATGGTATAATCTGATATGTTTCAAAGGAACTGATTTTTGTTTGTTTGTTTGTTACAGAAAAAGAGGAATAATGATCTGAAAGGAGTTTGCCTTCCTTTCCTCCAGGCCCTGTGGAATATGGTATGTGGGAGGGAAAAAGTAAAAATAAAAAAGGTGACAAGCCTGCAAGGGGAGTAGGCCCTGAGGAGACCTCCAGGACTCCCTTAGAGCAAGAAAGGGGAGGGAATTCAGAGGAGTTACTAACTTGTGACCCACAAGGCCAAAGTTGCTCCCAACAGGCCTTGATGATGTCTAAAACAGTTAGGGGAAAACAAAAAGTATGGAAGGCACTGACATTTTTAGAAAGTAGATTTTTGTATGTATCTCTGAAACATCATTTAACCAATTAAAGAATTTTACGGAGAAAAAAATGAAATAGCATCTTGTGTCATACTGTTACCACTTCTGTCATCTGGAACAGTCAATCTTTCTATGCCTGGTTTGTGCCTTTTTCTCCCACTACTCTGGATAGACATTGGGAGGAAAACTGGTGCTGCCCCTTGGATGCTTAGGAGAAAGAGTCCCTTAGAAAACCAAGTAAAGACCTGTAGACAACACAAGGAGTGGAAATTCCAAACACAAGCCGGAACAACAAGGTACTTCTATGATTTTCCAGGACCTTTAGTTGCTTTAACTTTTTTCCAGCTGGCTCACTGCAAATTCCATGACTCTGTTCTGCTCCAACTCTTGGCTTGATCCTTTTCTTATGATTCCCTAGGACCTGATAAACTCCCCAAGTTCACTTTTTATGGAGAGTCCTGGAATGCCCATAATTAGTTTTCTCATATAAAACCAAAGCATAGAAACACTCAGTGTAAGTTGGAGAGGAAAAGTTCGGGTAGTTAGTTTTCCAGGGGCCTTTTCCCTTCATTGAGGCTCTGAGTTTACCCTGTTCCCCTCAAAGCCTCAGAGAACTCTTCAGAGGCCATATTAGCTCTTCCAAATGCATAAAAAGAGCCACTTCTGTAGTGGCATCTCTGCTAGGATCCCTCTAGTGTGTCTATCTGAAATTCAGTGATAAAAGGAGTAATTAAGAGAAAGACTAGTTAGTTGCACCTAAGAGAAATGTCATCGAGATATCTGAAACTTAATGTAGGCAAGGCCCATAAAAATGCAATGTGAGCTTCCAATTTCCTTTACCAGGATGGCATAGGGATTAATCAAATCAAACCAGAAAACGTGTTTCAACCACTCTAGAGGAAGAAATCAGCCATTCTCAGTGTAAAATGTATTTCTTCTTCTATTCATCTACTTTAAAAATATAAATGGCCTATACCAACCTTCAGAAAAATGATTTACCACGCTACTAATACTAATCCCTTACATTCATATAGTGCTTTACACTTTCAAGAAGCTTTCACATATATTATTTCCTAGAGTATTAGATCCTGGGACAAAAATTATGGCTCTAGAAATGAAACAACTTCTTCCTCAACTCCCTTACCCTTGGACATACTGATTTTTCCCCCTTAATATCATGAACTTGAATCATAAGATCTTTTACCTGTGGACATCAAGCTTACACTATTAACTTATAAAGAAAATTCATAACTCTTGTTTATTGAATAAGAAAAAAGTGTGGTCTAGTGGGAAATAAAGGTGAATTACAATTGTAAAGGGGAGTTAAAAGTATGTGATTTGTCCTATGTTAACCTTTTCAACTAAACGGAGTTTAAAACAATTCAAGGTCTGTTTTGTATAAATTCCTTACTACCTTTAATAACTTAATAGAGTAATTGAATGCAGAATTGCTCCCTGTTCTGGCAAACTGCCACAAAACCGAAATCTTTTGTCTCTTCTAAAACATCGTAAACATCGTTAAAGTGCCAAAACCTATAAAGCACTTTTATGAAGTAATTTGCAAATTTTATGGACTTAATAAGACCTCAGCAAATTTTATCCTGAGCTACCAGATGCTGCATTTTCATTCATTCATTCATTCATTCATTCACTCACTCTTTCATTAATTGATTCATTGCTTATCCTCTGAGAGGGGCTATATATAAAGCTTCACATGCTTAATTCCTAAAGCTTGTATAGATATTAGTCCAAGAAATAAAAAGGAGTTGATTTAGAAAGTAATAAACAAACAAACGAAAAACGTAACAAGTAAATGTCCCACCTCTACTTTTTTAATGTAAAATGCCAGAGAAGGAAGGAATGCAGAAGTATGGTGATGAAAGAGGATTGGTGATGGAAAACATAATTGTAGTTCTTTCTCTTAGAGAGGCCCTTGGAGCTGAAAAGTGAAGTCACATGTTCCTACTGCCAAAAGGTAGTGGCTAAATGATAATTATAATAATGACAGTACTTCTTAGAATCATTGGAGTAACCCCATGAGTAGAAGTATAAACTGGGACAAGCTTAATCTGACAGTATGTATTGAGTATTAAAAATATTCATATAATCTGGCTTAATGATATACTAACTAAAAATCTTTTCTAAGGAAATAATCAGAAATTCAAACAATGATTTATTATAAAGACATTTAACACAGTGTCAGCAACAAAGAAAAAGTTGTTTCAGTTTAAACATTCTATAGTATAGGAATATTTAGATATATTTGTAGTTTTATGTAATAGAATCTTATGCAGCCACTAAAATAAAATTTATGAAGAAATCTTAATGATAGTGGGAAATGTTAATAAATAATGTTAAGAAAGGCAAATGGCATGCAAAATTGTATAGTTAGTACCATAACCAGCATATAACATATGTACATGTGCACACACATGCACACACACAGAGAATAAAAGTTTGAAGGAAATGTCCAGATATTAACTTTGTTTCTAAACAATAAGAATATAAATGATGGTGATATTCTGTGGCCTTATTAAATAATTTTCCTACTGAATATGTACTGCCTTTATTATTTTAACGCTTATGTATTTTTGAGAGAGAGAGAGAGTGGGGGCGGGGAGAAGGGCAGAGAGAGAGGGAGACACAGAATCTGAAGCAGGCTCCAGGCCCTGAGCTGTCAAGACAGAACCTGACATGGGGCTCGACCTCATGAACTGTGAGACCATGACCTGAGCCGAAGTTGGATGCTTAACTGACTGAGCCACCCAGGTGCCCCTGTACTGCTTTATAATCATGAAAAAAATATTCCATAAAAATAGCTCTCTTTTACAAACATAAAATATTCTGCCCACTACATTTTCCTAAAGCACCTAGTGGTCACAGGTTTATGCTTATAAAAGTAAGTGACTTCCCCATCCTTATTCTTCCACCCTCCAGGAGGATGGATGTCTTTGTCTCTTCACTACTGTGTGGTAGTTACTAATGCTGCTGCCCTCTGAACTATTCCACCTCCCATGATTAATCTAAGCCAATTGTGGGCGGTTATCTCTACTCACCCTCTTGACAGAGTGGATTCAGAACTGAGTCAATTTAGGACAAAAAGATATGAGGGGAGTTTACTTGGAGTAACTGGGGAAGTGAGGGCAGTCATTTTTCACAGTTCACAGAAACAAGACTGAGGGCAGCCATTTAGTGAGGAAGAGGAAGCAGCGTCGTGTTGAAGATGATGCTGTAGGCAGCAGAGCGGGAAATTGCACCTCTGAGAGAATTCTGAGAAACTAAATTAATCAACCCTGAGGTCTGTCCTAACTTTGGTGTCCCTAATCTGTACAATAATAACATGCCTTACATTCATTTTGAATTGGAAATTTTATACTCTGATGGATGCCCAATGCAATTTATTCTCTAACATGAAGTGCCTTCACTCTTTTGATCAAATCAAGGAGAGGACTAATGAAGAACGACCATCTACAGAATTTACCTTTCATGCTTCATCTCTTATTACAGCTGCATGGAAATTAAATGCCCACAGAGTAGTTTACTACTATCCTCCTGTAAACTCTAGAATTTCGTCATAATTTAAAAGATTTTTTAAAAAATGTTTAATGTTTATTTTTATTTTTGAGAGAGAGAGAGAGACAGAGAGACAGAGAGAGACAGAGCATGAGCAGGGGAGGGGCAGAGAGAGAGCGAGACACAGAATCA
Source organism: Felis catus (assembly GCF_018350175.1). Lineage (NCBI taxonomy): Eukaryota > Metazoa > Chordata > Mammalia > Carnivora > Felidae > Felis > Felis catus. The sequence goes on along the minus strand of NC_058370.1, from coordinate 40,536,334 downwards.
GAAGCAGGCTCCAGGCTCTGAGCTGTCAGCACAGAGCCCAATACGGGGCTTGAACTCCTGAACCACGAGATCATGACCTGAGCTGAAGTCAGATGCTTAACTGACTGAACCACCCAGGCGCCCCTAAAATAATTTTTTTAATGTTTACTTATTTTTGAGGAAGAGAGAGACAGAGCGTGAGCAGGGGACGGGCAGGAAGAGAGAGACACACAGAATCTGAAGCAGTCTCCAGGCTCTGAGCTGTCAGCACAGAGCCCGACGCGAGACTCGAACTCACGAACTGAGAGATCATGACCTGAGCTGAAGTCGGACGCCTAACCGACTGAGCCACCCAGGCTCATCATTTTATTTTGAAAAATTTCAAGCACACAAAGCAGTTGAAATAATTTATAATGAACCCATTTAGAGTCTACAATTAACATTTTACTATATTTGCTTTATCAATTTCTATTTATCCTCTTTTTACTCAATTGATTATATCTTTTTGTTCTACATTTTAAAGAAATCCTTCCACCTCCTTCTCAGCATAAAGAATCCACTCACATTTTACTGACTTATGTAAACATTCTATTGCAATTTAACTTCCCGTGTCCTCACCCCTTTTCTTCAGCTAAATGATAAGAGCCTTAAGGGAAAATGTTGTACATGTTTGCATTGCTTCCATGTGGATGCCTGCTGTCGATAAATATGTAAAATTGAAGTGAACTTCCAGTCACTAGAATACATTGGATTTGAGTGATTCATTTTATTTTCATGGCAAAACAAAGACACAAATGATACTTCGATAAACTACAAGTTTGGGACATGCCATTTGTTTTAATTTTTCTGATAATATTTTCTACATCAAACTCTAAAACACATCATTGTTTTGCTATGGAATTGAACTGGGCAGGAAACAAATGTATGTAACAAGTATTTCTTTAGCAAGGGATCTAAACATTAGCTCTTAGGGAAAAAAGAAGCGTCTTTTTTTTTTTTCTTTTTTGTAGTCTACTTTTATAAATCAAATTACTCTTCAAAGTATTCTTTCCCTTGAAAACATCTTTATGTGAAGAACAGTGCAAGACCCTTACTTCAGTCCAGCTGAATGAACTAAACAAAGCCAGAGCTGGACTTAAGAATATAAGAAACTCAAACATAAGATGGAATGTTGCCATTGATTAAATCTAAGGAGAACTGTTTTGTTTCTTGCCTTCTACCACCTTGAAGTGACTTTTCTAAAGCACTTTCTCCAAGTTAAGTCAAGCTTCTGACAAGTAATGCTGTGGGGTGTGAGTGTGAGTGTGTGTGTGTGTGTGTGTGTGTGTGTGTGTGTGTTTGTGTGTGTTGGGAGGATTTAAAATCTGAAATAATTGTGTAATCCTCTGCATTTACAGCAACTCAGTGCAGTTTCTTATTTTAAAAGATTACCTTAACTGATAATCAGGAGATCATATAGTTTTATGAGTGTGTGTTTCTAGTAGTGAGAATGGCTGAGGTATAGCATCTTTCTAAATTTACATTTTAAGTAGTAATTGGTAGAAGTTGGAGACATTGTCTTGTAAAGGTACTTACATATAGATAGCTGTAAGTTTATCTTTATTATCAATCACTCATTCATGAGGTTTATTGTTTGATTTATTCTTTTATAGGTGTGAGAGGGGGACTATACAAATTTAATAAGTATATGTTGGATTTTGAGTAGAACATGTATTTCCTAGACTGCAGACTATATAGTAGGATGGCCAATCTCAAACTAGGTAGCTTGCTAAAAATCTGCCAGACTGAGGAATCAGCTGATGGAAAGAAAAATAGAAAGAAAAAAAAGAAAAGAAAAGAGAATAGGACAGTAATCTAAGCCATATTCGACCTTAAAGAAAGCATTCCTTCATAAGCCTACACTTGGGAAAAAGGCCAAGATGCTAAACTAGACTTAGAAAAACAATTTTCTGGGGTGCCTGGGTGGCTCAATCTGACTCTTGATTTCAGCTCAGGTCATGATCTCACAGTTCATGAGTTCAAGTCCCACATTGGGCTCTGTGCTGACAGTGTGGAGCCTGCTTGGGATTCTCTCTCTCCCCCTGTCTCTGCCCCCACCCCCTGCTCATGTGCTCTCTCTCTCTCTCTCAAAAATAAATAAGTAAACTTTAAAATAAACATATTAAAAAAAGAAAAACAATTTCCTACCAGTAAGAATTGTTAGGAAATGTTTTATTCATGGGGATCTCCCATAGGTGAAATATTCCTATCCTTACCATCACCAATGATAGACCTCTACCATGTAGATCATACAGTAGAAAATGAATTATCCCATCTGTATATAAGCACTAACCATATGGTGATTACTCTAATACAAATTGTTTTTTAAGACCGCTAAATGGTACACCTGAAAGTAATATTACACTGTATGTTAACTAACTGGGTTTAAAAATAAATAAATAAAAACTTTGAAAAAAGAAACTAAGAAAAAAATTAAAAATAAGGCTAATCCTAGGCTTTGTGAGAAATACCGTAGATTTTCTTCCAATGAATTATCTCAATAGTCACATCTATGATTATTTGTTAATAAATAAATAATTACAGAAAGGTTAATCTAACAAAGCATGAAATTATCCTTCAAAAGACCCATTACATTCCATTTTATATGTATATGGGCATCTTAAGATGTTACGTTATTAATTAAAAAAAAAAACAGCATTTCAAAGACAAAAAGGTTTATTTTCCCTGTTTTAAAATCATGCTTTTGGGTAATCTTACATTAGTTTCTTAGTACAAAAATACATTCTCTCCCTCAAAAATGTTTTAAAAACAGAAAGAAAGGCATCTTCTAGGTAACAAGTGGAAAGAGAATTATGGTAACAGAAGAAATGAAACCAAATCTAACAGAAACTTGTTACAACAATGTAGCCAACCACAAGGTATGTTTTATGGTGCCTAAACATTGTTATGAATTTTAGAATTTTAAACTGGAAGCACTGAAGTTACTTTGAATAACAAACCCTGAAATCTTACTTTTCTTTCTAAGGTGTTGGTTTTAATTCATAGCACTCTTTCACTGTTTTTCTGTGAGATAATATTTTTTGTTTCGATGTCTAAAAACATAGATTTGTTTAAAATAAATGCAAAGTAATTTATCTGCAAAAAATCAACACTACCAGCAACTGGAAAAAGTACTGAGTATAAAGGACTTAGGCAAATATTTTTCATACATTTTCAAGTAGCACTCCAAGGTTTTTTCCTCTCTTCTCTAGACACTTATTGAGCACCTACTGTGTTTCAGGCTCTTTAGTGGGGAAGGAAGGCCATAAATATGACATAGTTCCTAGTGTCCAGGAAATCACAGATGAAGGCAACATGCACTCAGATAAATTACATATCTCAAGATCCTTCAAAGGACTATCTTCTGGTTTAAAATGCCATCTGTTTTCCAGTGAAAATCTGATTTAGTGAAATCAGATGTCTTCTTGAATTCCAACTCACTTAAAAACATACAAATGGTCTAAATGGCTTCTATCTTTTTTATCTTCTGATTGAATAAAATCATGTCAGCTGTGGTAATCCATCACCAACTGTAGGAAACTCCCACAACTTTTTTGTTTAAATTCCATTGTCTATTGGGTGCTCACATTTTTCGATCCTCTTTAGGAGTTTCAAAATGGGGCCAAAGCTCATAAAGTCATTTTTCAAAAACAGTATTCTTGGCTATGATAGTTTTTTTTATAAGTTTTATTAGTTAACATCAAATTGGCTGCTTGCTTATCTTTTTGCTACTCATAAACTTAATAAATGACTGTTTCTCTTGAAAGAAGAAAGAAAGAAAGAAAGAAAGAAAGAAAGAAAGAAAGAAAGAAAGGAAACAAAAGAATCCATGCTTATCCCAGTGAAAAATGGAAAGGTTTCCCCATCCCTTCATTTACATAGCATTTCTACAATTGTTCTGCATACATCAATGGTTCAAAGTCATTACCCATAGCTACTTTTGAGAGTGTAATAAAAACTATCAACAATAGGGGCACCTGGGTGGCTCAGTTATGTGCAGAGTCTGCTTGGTATCCTTTCTCTCCCTCTCTCTCTCTCTCTCTGCCCTTCCCCTGCCCACGTTCTCTTTCTCAAAATCAATAAACTAAAAGAAAAAAAAATCTATCAACAACATAGTTTAAGTCAATCACAAGTAGTCCTGGCATATATATTTTAGCAATCAAATAACAATTACTCAATTATCATGCACAATCCTTAAGAAGAATATGAAAACACTGCATTGTATTACCAGCAGAAAGAAGGAAATTATAATCTAATATGTACTGAATAGCAGAGAAATATCCATCCAGGATATTTGGCAAGAGAACATACACAGTCAAAATTTAACTTTTTTTTAAATTAAAAATTAATATCTAAAGAACAAAATCAACAAAACAGAAGTTCTGACAACTATGTCAGCTGGGATAACTGTGGTGTATATATGAAAAGAGTATGGACTCTTAATAATGAATTTCAAAAAAACAATTTCAAAAATCCTTCCTCATATAATGATCAGTAATTAGGTAACCATGAAATTATATTTCAATATATTTGTCTTTGAAATATTGAAATATCAGTGCAATTTTATAAATTTAACTGAATTTGAGTAATTTTCAGTTTGATAAAACATTTAAAAAGTTGCACTGCTTGATGACATTCTGAATTAAGTTTCTCTGCACTATCAGAACTTATTTCTGATTCAGAAGACAAAACAGTAAATAAAATATGAAAAGAGATAAAGTAGACAATAGTCTTCTAAATTTGTTGCTTTCATTCTATTTTATATATATTTTGTTTTGAAATTTGACCATAGTATAGCATGATTACTATGTTAAGTAACATTTCATTCATTTTAAAATTAGATTTAAGTAATAGACTCTATAGTTCACTGCATTTGAAGCCACGGGTATGTTTATAAGAGAAGCATTTCTCCTAGTATTACTGATGTTGGTCTTTGTCATACAATTTAATATGACCAATGGAATGTGTATAGAAGTGATATTGTACCAGTTTCAAGCCTAGGTCTTAAGAGATATCTATTGCTTTCATGTGCCCCTCTGAGAGCTTCTAACTTCTGCTATGAGAACACCCTACCCTGGGAAGCCACTGACTCCAGTCTGGGCCCCAGAATGTGGAACAGACCAAACTCAACCCTCAAGCCTGAAATAGAATGATGTTAGCTGATTGACAAATGTGTGATGAGATATAATACTTACTGTTTTACACCAATAAAATTTTCATGGTGGTCTGCTATGTAGCAACAACTGACTAACATGTAAGTATTACTTAAAACTTTTTTTATTCCTGGAATATATCTATTATTTTATAATATAAGACAACTACTAAATAAAACCTATTTAAAAGATCACTTTGAGTAACTAGGAATAAATTGTTAAGCATATATTCATATGTTATATGCTTAAATGAGAGAAAATAAAATTTTATGTTAATTACTTTAAAATAATACTACAAAAGAAAATCACCCTGATGTACTTGAAGACAAAGGCAATGATACCTCTTGAAGGAAACCATAACTCAATCACACCACTAGCTGGCTTCCAGAGGAATGAATGCAGATGTTGTGTCATTTTTCCATTATGAAATCTGAAAAGGTAGTCCAGCCATGCTGAGACAATAGGAATTGAATGGTTCTGCCTAATCCCAAATCAACAAGACTTGTCCTCATGCAGAGAAATGGTGAGCAAAACTGATCAATCTTTTTTTTTTTAATTTATTTACATTTACAGTCTACTTTGAACTACAATAAAAAGTAACATAAATGGCTATCCAAATAGTATGCATAGCTAATTTTATGCAATACAAGACTGGATGTGCTATTTGGCTGTTAAAGTCTGTCTTCAACACTTGTTCTGACATGCCAGCATCACTAGGCTTACTTCAGAATTCTTATGCCACAATAACTGTCTTGAATAATCATATAATATAGAAATAAGTGCATGCAACACTAAGGCCAACAGTGCTGTTTTACAGAGTGTAGTGGAATCTTTAAGGCTTTGGATCTTGTGGAAACAGCAGCCCTGATAAGCAAAGACCCCGTCTGCCATCTTTAAATTGATGGTTGCATTTATCTGAATTGGTGTGGGGCGTTGGGGTGGCATGTGTGAAATGACTTCTTCAACACTAGAAAACATTTAAATGCTTGGAAAATGCTGGCTGCCAGTGCAAATTAAAAATGGGAAGTTACTTACTTGAGTAAACAAAAGAATAAAACCCATTAGCAGTTACTGGGAAACTGTTAGAAGAATTTCAATGTGAAAGGGCTGAAAAACAAAGACAGTAGACTAGAACCTAACTAGTAGGGCTTCGGTACCTCATCAAAAGTCCTAGTCAATAGACTCAGTGATTATAAATTATACAAAATAATCTGCATCTGAACATCTAAGATTCCTATGGACATAGCAGTTCTGGGGTAGCCTAACAGCTCATAGTTTTGACCCCCAAGTCACCTCCAAACATTTATCAGTGCCCATCTTTCAGGAGAAGGTTGGAGGAATAGGTCATTTTCTCACCTCCTATTTCGTAGAAGGTACCAGATTTTCAACTCTGATGGGTCCCCTTCTGTGCGTTCTCCATTAGGTTGCTGATATGCACACCCATCCTCTAAACAAGTAGGCACCAGGTTGTAGTGACTCAAACACAGGCCTGGAAGACTGTTAATAAAAACCCCTGCCAATGTAGACAAGGAGTTTCAGCTCAGTTTGCTACCTATGAGGAAAATTAAATTTGGACTAAAATACTATAGGGGTCAAGGGCAGGCCACCCCGAAGATGGATCACTTTGGCGTGAAGATTATTTTGAGTTAAAAAGCGATGAAAACCCAGCAGATTTGGAAAAAGCTCTTTATCTCTTGCACAACTGCCTAAAATAATTTTTATAAAGGACGTGCTGCAGGAAGACAGCTATCAACGTAAATAACTACCTAATGCTAGGTTCTACAGAGAAGAACCTAGCAAGGCCTGTTTGATCTAAGTCCTCTACGTCCCATTGTTTCTGAGTGGCCTGGAAAACATTTGTTTTTCAAATATTTATTCTTTCCATCTTCCTGTGAATTTTATTCCTTTCCTTTAAAGTCCCAGACCCCATCCTCTTCTTCTTAGTTCAGGATAACATATATGCTACATTTTGCTTGTCTTTGAAATTTCCATGTTTGTGTAGATTTCTCATATTAATGGAGTTATATTTGATTTTCTCCTATTAATGTGTCTCATGTCAATTTGATTCTTAGTCCAGCGAGGACCTTGAAGGGAACAGGACATTCTTGCTCCCTAACAAGACCATTTAGGGACAACGAACATTATTTCCAGCAGTAAAACTTTGGAAATGGAATCATGGTTCTGGATCATGGATTATAAAGCAGCTCTGATCTGTTAGAGATAGATTTGATATTTCCTACTCTGCATACAGGATAGTACTTTTTTTCCCCCTTAAGGAATAACTGAATATTATCACTAATGGGAGGAAAAGCAGAGCAAAGAGGAATAGTTCGCATGAAGAAGAAAACATCAAGTTGTCATCCCGTTCAGGGAACATTTTATGATAGCAACATTAAGGGACACACACACACACACACACACACACACTTCTGAGATTAATGCAGACACCAACTGTGTGAAGTATATTTCTTTGAATGTGTGCATAAACTGCCCTAATACTTTTATTTTAGAATAAAACATTGAAAATGTGATACGCTCCCCAAAGGGACTTCACTTAAAAAATGAGCATCAAGTTAAAAATGTACAGCCACAGTAGACAGAACCTGATTTTCCCAACTAATCATATAAAACCCAATATATTATTTCTTGATGAGCAGCACTCTTTTATTAAATGTTATGTCTGCATACAGTTGCAGTTCAATATCTATATTTGTTTTAATTTGGGACCCCTCACAGAGGGTAGTAGAAAGGTTTAGGGAGGTAAGGAAGAGGCAAAGTTGTAATTAAATTTTAGAAAAGGAAATTGAAGTATTTCCTGTTTCAATTTTCTTTTTCCTAACCGCATCATATGTGATGATACCACAATTTTACGTTCTCAGAACCTATGGCTTCTTTAAAGACTCCAACATATCCAAAACCATGGCCCTATTGGCCCCATTCATCTTTGTTTGGACTGGATAAAACAAATGAATGAATGAGTGAAGCAAACATAACTGCATGGGTCATGCTGTTTCAAATACTTTTAGAAATGGAGTAGGATATAAATATGTGTATATACATATGTATTTGTATCTATATCTATATCTATATATCTATCTATCTATCTATCCATCTATCCACCTATCCATACATATACCACCATGTCTAGCTGAAGAGTCTTCACACAGATACCATCTGCAAACCAATCTTGGTGAGTTGGAGCAGTGGTGGTGATACTCAAGGTTTTTCTCTTGATAGTGTCCCAGGGGAACATTAGATACTAGAGGGCAGGAAAGTAAGAATGGCAAGGGTTGAGGCAGGAATCATGACCTGCTTCAAAGATTTACAGGACCCTTTGGCCCCAAGTTCTATTTTGTTTGCCAAGTACCTACATCACTAGAATCAAATTCTTGTGAGGTCCAAAATTTGGATTGTGCTGTTTGCCCAGTTTTTATAACTGCTTGACACCTAGTAAGCACTCAATAAATATATGTTGAGTGGATTAATAAATAAAAAGGGGAAAAATGATTAATTAAGTTAAGCATTAAGCTTTTGTTTACTTTTTAGCTCTGTGTGGGAGCAGGGCAAGGCCTTCATCTGCTACACCAAGTGTTTATTTTACCAGTATCACACCAAGTACTTCATTTTACTTTACCTCTAATTACTTTACTCCTAATACTCTTGGAAACTAGGGGCGCCAGATAAAATACAGGATGCCCAGTTACAGTTGAATTTCAGCTAAACACTGTATAACTTTTTTTAACATAAGGTATGAGTATATCTTTTTTTTTTAATTTTTTTTTTCAACGTTTATTTATTTTTGGGACAGAGAGAGACAGAGCATGAACAGGGGAGGGGCAGAGAGAGAGGGAGACACAGAATCAGAAACAGTCTCCAGGCTCTGAGCCATCAGCCCAGAGCCTGACGCGGGGCTCGAACTCACAGACCGCGAGATGGTGACCTGGCTGAAGTCGGACGCTTAACCAACTGCACCACCCAGGCGCCCCAAGGTATGAGTGTATCTTATAAATAGTGCATAGTTTATACTTATACTAAAAATGTTCATTTTTTTAGAAAAAAATTAATTTAACTGGGTATCCTGTACTTGTATTTGCTAAATCCAGCAAGCCTACCTCTCAATACCTAGAAATCCAGCTATTCACTTTAGCCCCTTTCTTTTAAAAAAAAAAATTAATGTTTTTTATTTATTTTTGAGACAGAGAGAGAGACAGAGCATGAGCAGGGGAGGGGCAGAGAGACAGAGAGAGGGAGACACAGAATCTGAAGCAAGCTCCAGGCTCTGAGATGTCAGCACAGAGACCGACGCAGAGCTCGACACAGAGCTCGAACTTACGGACTGTGAGATCATGACCCAAGCTGAAGTTGGCCACTCAACTGACTGAGCCACCCAGGCGCCCCACTTTAGCCTCTTTCTGCTGAGACCATTTACCCTTTTAGTTGTTCCGATTTTCAGCATCCATGAGAATATGTGTACCCCGTTTCTCTCAGGCACAAGGCTAACATCCATTTCACCAGAAACCATTTCACATTCTTTATCAGCCCATATAAGGTGTTATCAAGTTACCACTGGAATGCTGGGCAAGCCCAGGACTGTAGTATCTATCCTTGCTCTGCCTCACAGGACCAAAGGGCCTTCTCTCTACCTCTCCCCTCTCCAGACAGGAGGCAGGTACAGTCCACAGTGTCACCATACCTAAAGAATCAAATATCAAGCTGCACAAGGAGTCTGTCCGTTGAAGCATTTCATTGGGCCCGGAATGAGAACTAGGTTCCTCCTACCCTTCTTTGGGTCTCACAACACTCTGGGAATTAAAATTCATTTTGAGGCTTCCATGGAAATTTCTAATTTAATAACTTAGTGTACATTATAACTAGACATCTTGCTTTACCTTCTACATTTGTTTTACCTTCTGCATTTCTTCCCCTTCTCTTTATACACATTTTAACATCATAAACAAATCCTCAGCAAAACCAAATAGCCAGAAAGAGACACACTTGGCTTAGAGTCACAGAAGATGCTTTATTTTTAATCCCTCAGAAGCAGACCTTGAGACAAGGACACACATGGGAGTGGTTTATTTGGAGAGTGATTCCAGGAAATACTGGTAGGGGACCAGGGAAGTAAGACAGGCAGCCAGCACAGGGCATATTATCAAGCACTTTGCCCTTTAAGCAACTCAAGCTCAATCCCACTGGGGAATTCTGGGAGACAATGTGGGGCATGCACCTCAGAGTTATCCCACCGGAGGGGCATGGAAGAAGCTGGTTGTCTTGGAGTGGTGCCTCCAGGGAACCCAGCATTTAAGTCTTGCTTGTGTGTGGGTGACAGACTCCCACTGCCAGATAAAAGCCCTCAGGCAGAGTCACAGCTATTCTAGGAAGCAGCATTTACAGGTGAGTGCCAAAGGTGTGGGCCAGGCACTGACAGCATCCTGAACATTGAGAAATGAGGGTTATCTTCAAAGTTGATTCTAGAGGTCCAAAGAAGGTAATAATCCAGGTATCCAAGTACATGCCATCACAAGCATCAGGCCCTTTTAAACTACATGCTATAAAGACATTCTACCCTGCTTCTACAGGCAATTTCATACCATTCTGATTTTTGTTGGATTAATTTCTCTGAGCTTTCACCCATAGAGGGTGCCTGCCACTCAATTTTAGCAGCAACACCCCCACATGAGTTAAAATCACTGTGTTTTAATGAGGCCAAGCCTTGTGAGCTGGCTTCATTGTGTATGAACTTCCCTCTCAGATGAGATTCTCATTCCCAAGAAGTTCCCATTACTCATGGATACATTGCTAGTGCATATTTGGTTGTTATGTTCAAATGTAAACATGTCAACTTCTCCAGTTTACCTGCAGCAAGGGCATAGTCTATTGTATCATGCAGAGCTAGCCACTTTGAATGTGGGCAGGAAGCTAAACGGGAGCTCTGATGTTCAGCTGAGCAGAGCCTCAGGGATATTCTTTGGCACATGAAGCTATGGGAGACAGAATTTGTGATAGTGAACCTTATACAGCTATGGTAGAAGCTGGAGAAACCAAGGTGCTCGGGAAAAGTGGGAAGATCAGGTAAGTTCCCACACAGTCAGTTCAAGAAGCCACACATGTCCAGCCACTGAAAAAGGACTATAAAGGTTGGCTTGTAGAAAGAGAAACTCACTTTTCACCTACAGTGGCTGTTGCCTCTGTATGTCTATACTCAGGCCTGTGGTGGGGGCAGGGGCCGCAGGCCACCCTTGGTCAACAGAGTAAGCAGGTATGAAGAAGAGCAAGATACAAAGAGAAGAAAATGAGGACAAGTAAGGACTTGCTAGCATCTCTGTAACTATCTGTCACTGTACCTAATAATGACAACTTCAGAGAGCTACGACTGCTACTTCTCTTCTACCTTCTAAATTCCTCATTTAGCCAACTCTAACCATAATGGACAGGGAAGGGGCATCCTGGGAAATGTAATTCCAGTTTAACCTGGTTGAAATATTACAAACAATACTCAGTTTCCTTATAACTGAATTAAGGAGAGTGATGTTAACTACTTCTTTCACAAGGATACAAAATGAATAGTATCACTAAGCATTTGGGATATGTATGCATTAGTCTTTTTCTTCACATACTTTTACTAGTATAGTTTGGACTCTTGTTGGAGGTATGGCAGTAGTCATATTTATATTTGCCTCTAATCTATAATAATAGGAAGAATTCATAGTATTGCTAGTGTTATCTTCTTCCTTGTCCGATTTATGGTGACATCCTACAGTCTTTATTTTAATTCACCAGAAATAAATTACTTTAAAACATCCATTTTACCTTCTTGGCTGTGTAAAATTGGCTAGCCAAGAAAGTGGTGTTACAGACAAAGAGTTTTAAAACTGTTTCTCTTAAGAAATTCTGTTTTCTGTTGCAAATTTTCTTCATGACCTTGAGAAATCATATGAAATTCTTATCTGTCGAGCAAAAATACTCATTATTGGTGAGGAATAATGAGCCAAACTGATTGGAATGGAGTCTACTCAGTATGAGCCTGATAGGAATAGGAAGAGAGGATAAACTATTCCATTCTGAGGCACAGCTGCCTTTTTAATGGTCCTGAAAGAAACAAAATTCCACTGCATCTATAATGGAAACAATGGCTTGTTCTAGTAATCACTGTTATTAAATATTCATAGCCCACCTCAAAATACATTAATCGCTGGGATCCACTTGTCATGATGTACTTTCAGGATTCCTTCATTGTGCTTATAATTTGAATATGGTACAGATATAGCAGTGATAGATCAGCAATATTAGAATTTAAATTTGGAAAAATTATTAGATAATGGAACCACAGATAACCATAAGAGTCAATCACTAAACAAGCATCTACTATCTGCAAATTGTCTTTCTGGACACTGAGATATAGAAAGGTTGCTTCCTTATAACTACTGCTTGTTATGAGTTTATAATCTAGTTGGCTTAAACAACTCTATCACATGCATACTAGTACATTTTTTTTAATTAGTCAGTGTTTAATATCTGAGTTGCATTTGGGATAGTTACATGAAAAACAGAGAAAAAAGACAAATTTAAAAAGAGAGAAATTTAAAATCTATATCCAGTTTTGAAAGGTTATGTTTATAAAATGTTTATTTGACATAGCGAAAAAAAATTATTCTGGTACCAAAGCATAGCATGATGAACTATTCAGATTTAATTGGCTCATAAGAATAGACACCTTTCAAAATTGCCCTTCCATTGGGCATCTGGGTGGCTAAGCTCTTGATTTCAGCTCAGGTCATGACCTCGTGGTCATGAGACTGAGCCCTGTGTGGGGTTCTGTGCTGACAGCAAGAAGCCTGCTGGGAATTCTTTCTCTCTCTCCCTCTGCCCTCCCTCCCCTGCTCATAAGCTCTCTTTCACTCTCTTTCAAAAAAAAAAGTAAAAGAAAGAAAGAAGAAAAGAAAAGAAAAAGAATGAAAAAGAAAAAGAATGAAAAAGAAAACACACAACTAGAGTTGCAAGATTTAGCAAATGGAAATATAGGATGCCCAGCTAAATCTGAATTTCAGCTAAAACATAAATAATTTTTTAGTATAAGTGCATCCCTATGAAATATTTGGGGCATTCTTATACTAATAACTTATTCAGTGTTTATCTGAAATTAAAGTGTTATTTGGGGGTCTTGTATTTCACCTGACAATCCTACTGAGAAGGAAATGAGTGACTATTAGAATACAACAAGCAAGACCAATTAAACTTCAAGGGTCAAACTAATAGTTCTTGGACCTCTGAAGACACTGTAAGAGTATACAGCCACCTATCAGGTATGAACTTTTCTACACCCCTTACCTGCAACCTCTTCTTTCCCCATCCGGTAAAATCACACATTTCAGTTTTCAAGCTACTGAAGGAGTTAAAATGGTAGGTATAAAAAGAAAGTAGAAAGATTATGTCTTCTCTCTACCTTAAGTAGCCAGCCCATAGAAGGCCCAAAACTAGATGAAAGAAAGAAGAGTAAACTTTAAATCCAATTCAGTTTTGATAAACACAACTTGATATTGTAATTTCTGAAGTGAATCCGTGATTGTCCTGTCAAGTGATGTTAGGGTATTTTACTCTCTAAGAGTCATGAGAGAAATCAAGTTTTCATCTAGGAACATGGGAAGAACATATACAATGAATAAAACTTAAGGGGCATTGAGAGATAAGAAAGAATGGAAGGAAGGAAGAAAGAAGGGAAAGAAGGGAGGGAGGGAGGGTGGGAAAGAGACAAGGAAAAGGAGGAGGGAGGGAGGGAGGAAGGAACATTCTGATTCTGTCCGTTCTGTCCCATAAGTCCTGCTGTTCATAAACATTCAGGTTACATGAGTAAATTAATACAGGGGAGTTCATAAGATGGTAGGAAATGACAGTTAATAGACATATAAATGTCCTAGTCACACCCAGACACCTACTTTCTAAGCAAACATGACTCCACTATGGAATATCATGGTCTAGCTGAGTTCATTTAGGCCCCAAAGCATAACATATGCAAACATATAAAAATGAAATATGATTGGAGTCATGATGGAAAAGGGTTAAATATTACTTGTGGGAGACTTCAGTAGAAAACCATACATAACTTCTGAAAAGTTGGTCAACCATTGAGGTACAGCGCAGCCTATTCATTTGACAAAGATAAGCCAAATAAAGCAACAATATATCTGATCTCTGAATTATTCTGATGACCATAGAGAAAAACCCATCTAGTAATATATATATACATATATATAAAATACATATGGTATAATATATAATAGATACATGTACATATTGAGTATAGATATACACATAGATAATATATGTATATATGTGTATATATAATATATAAAAATATAATAAACATTTTTAAATCCTATTGGTTGTAAAATAGATGTAAAAAAATTCTTTAAGTTTTTTAAATTTATTTTTGACAGAGAGATACAGAACATGAGACGGGGAGGGGCAGAGAGAGAGAGGGACAGAATCTGAAGCAGGCTCCAGGCTCTGAGCTGTCAGCACAGAGCCTGATGTGGGGCTTGAATTCACAGACTGTGAGATCATGACCTGAGTTGAAGTTGGATGCTCAACCGACTGAGCCACCCAGGTACCCCGATGTGAAAAAATTTAATCAAGCAAAGAAAAATTAATAGTAAAAAATTCTAAAAATTACTCTGTTCATTTGAATATAATTAATGCAGACATCCATTTGTGGTCACAAACTAATTTTTTTCCCAACTAAACAGATTAAATCTAATAGTTACATTAGTTAAATCAGACAGAAAAGTGGGTCCTCTTGGCAGGTTTTAAAAAAACGGATTTCAGTTATTATTAGATTCCAGAAAACTACCAAGTTTGGAAAGAAGGAAATATTCAGACATGTCAAAAAATGAAGAGTTTTCTCAGTATCTGAACCAAATGGAACAAAACCTTTCTGTTCAACCATAATTTCACATTTCATAATGTAATCCCTCTTAAAAGAATAACTTCCAAACCTTGACCACACTTTGAGTCAACAAAGAGTTGTCTTCATTATGAATTATAAATAAGTATAAATAAGTAGGCATTCAATCTTACAAGATGGATGAATTTGGTTTAACCTTCAAATGCCTTCCTTTCCTCTAAGATAGATGATTAGTTTTACTAATTAAAGCATCCTATGCTTCAAAACACTCTGCAAAGCCACTTTTCACATTTTAAAAAGTGTGCAATCTGCATCTGTGTATCTAATTTTAGGTCACATTTAAGAAGAGGAAAATCTAGTATATATGGACAACAATGTTCAGAAACCAAGGTCAATTTACATACATAAGAATTTTCATGGGGCATCTGGGTGGTTCAGTTGGTTAAGCATTCGACTTTGGCTCAGGTTATGAACTCAGAGTTTGTGGGTTCAAGCCCCACATCAGGCTCTGTGCTGACAGCTCAGAGCCTGGAGCCTGCTTTAGATTCTGTGTCTCCCTCTCTCTCTGACCCTCCCCTGCTCATGCTCTGTCTCTCTCTCTCTCTCTCTCTCTCTTAAAAATAAATAAAAATGAAAAAAATGAAAACAAAAAGAATTTTCATTATATTGGTTGAATTAATCAAAATTTACACTGAACAACTAATCAATTAAGAGACCAATATATGGGGCAGCTGGGTGGTTCACAGTTGGTTAAGCGTCCAACTCCTGATTTCGGCCCTGATCATGATCTCAAGGTCATGAAATCAAGCAGGATTGTGAGATCAGGCTCTGTGCCTAGTGTAGAGTCTGCTTTGGATTCTCTCTCTCTCTCCCTCTCCCTCTCTGCCCCTACCCCCTTCTCACTGTCTCTCCCTCTCTCAAAATAAACATTTTTTTTTAATTTTTTTCAACGTTTATTTATTTTTGGGACAGAGAGAGACAGAGCATGAACGGGGGAGGGGCAGAGAGAGAGGGAGACACAGAATCGGAAACAGGCTCCAGGCTCTGAGCCATTAGCCCAGAGCCTGACGCGGGGCTCGAACTCACGGACCGCGAGATCGTGACCTGGCTGAAGTCGGACGCTTAACCGACTGCGCCACCCAGGAGCCCCAAAATAAACATTTTTTTAAAGAGACCAATATAGAAACAAATTTTGTGTTACTCAAAACACTTTAATACCCTATTTATTTATTTATTTATTTATTTATTTATTTATGTGATAAATATATATCATCATGTGAGAGAAATATATTATTTATTAATTATTTATTTGTGCATGTGCATAAGTGGGTGAGGGGCAAAGGGAGCTAGAGAAAAGGGAGAGGGAGAGAGAGAATCTTAAGCAGGTTCTACCACTCAGCATGGAGCCTGATGCAGGGCTTGATCCCACAACCCAGGGATCATGACCTGAGCAGAAATCAATAGTCAAACACTTAACTCACTGAGCCACCCAGGTGCCCTTTATTTGATTTTAAATAAATGTAAATGTTCTATATCAATAGTGCTTTTTAGTCAGTACCATACAGAAGTCAAGTTGCCTCCAAATTCCACAGATGGAAAAATGGCAAGTCAAAGAGTCATTGAAAACTCTTTTTATATGATGCTTTAGAGCATAGGACAGAGGAAAAATTAAATTACACTAACATAGTGTTCTTTGAGGATATCTGTGATTGGTTGGTTGTGTGGATTTAAAAAAAAAAACATAATTAGAGATAGGAAGATTTCCAGGGTATGAACACACTTGTGTCACACATACATGGTCATAATATGTAGTTATATTAAGATATGTTCAAACTTTGTGCCTCTATTGTACTTTTCACCCTAAGGTAACAAACTACCTCTTGACTATGCTCAGCTGCCTCCTACCCAACAAATTCAATTTGGCTTGCACATTAAAAATAAAGTTTATGACTTTAAAAATAAAAATCTTAAACATATGTGTATCGTATAATATATATAACATATATATGTACATATGTGTGTGTGTATATATATATATATATATATATATATAAATTCTATTAAAAATCATATTTGCTACTGCTGGGATAGAACTGATGGTGAAAATAGTGGGCGTCAGCTGAGTAGTAGCTGCTGCCTTTAGAAAGGCATGTGCTTTCCCAGTGGTAACAATTCTCTCTCCCTCCTTCCTTCCCTTTTGTCCTTTCTCCCTCTCCCTAACGTTTTTCCTGAGCCCTCATCTCTGATTTTATTAATTTATCTTCCTGGTCTCTATAGGCACTAGTGTTTGCCATCCCAGGTCATAAATATTACTATTGTTTTGTTTTTACTTCTTTCCACAGACAGCAGCATATGTTATTATAGCAGTCCCTATAACATCCTTTCTTTTATACAATTTTAAAAATAACTGAAGCTGTGTTAAATACCCCTTAGGGAATTCATATTTTTAAAGAAAAAAATAATTCTTGACTGACAGGTTATATAAAGCATGGTTAATTTATCCAGCAGTGTATTATAAAACTATTAAAAGAAAAACTGAGCAGAGTGTTCAAAATATATTAAGTGACCAAAAAGAGTTGAAACATTATGCAGAAAAATATGCTTCCATACTTAGTCACAAAAACCTAATGGCAGATACCTCTGGAATTGGGAATGTATATGATGGGGTGGTGTAGGGATGAAAAATTTTTGCTTACACTTTACCCTTCTTTACTGTTTAGATTTACCATGAGCATAAACTATCTTTAAAATTAAGAATGATTTTTAAATTCTTAAAATGAATACATTTAAAAATAACATACATACATATGTATATATTTTATTTTATTTTAGAGAAATAAAGAGAGAACATGAGTGGGAGAGAGGGGCAGAGGGAGAGAGAGAGAGAGACAGAGTCAGAGAGAGAGAGAGAGAGAGAGAGAGAGAGAGAGAAAGAATCTTAAGCAGACTCCATGTGATTTGAGCCAAAATCAAAAGTCAAATGCTCAACCAGCTGAGCCACCCAGGTGCCCCTAAAAATATCTTTAAAAAGTAAGAATATTAATTAAAAAATAAAAATAATATATGTACGTATATCACTTTATTTACATAACATTTTCACATATATTATTATCTAATATGATCTTTACAGTAACCTTATAAAGCAGACACTTAGATAATACACTCATTTTTTTTTTAGATAAATGAGAAAAAATGACAGGGTTAATCAACCTACATAAGCTCCTATAGCCAGAAAGATACAAAGCCAGAATCAAACCAAGTGTATCTATCAGGATAGAACAGGTTATTAGGTGGTAACAAACACCACTTCCATGTCAGTGGCTTCAAACCACAAAGGTTTTCTGGGGTCTGGTTTGGTTTTGTTTGTTTTTGTTTTCTTGTCCAATGAGGATTGGCTATACTTCTGTTCCATGTTGTCTTCATTCTGGGACACCAGTCACCATGTAATGTAGATCACTGCTGGTCATCAAGGCAAAGGATGGGTCTTACACTGCAGTGAAAGTTTTGGCAACTTCTACTTACAAGTCATTGGCCAAAACTGGTCATACACTTTATGTAACCACGAGAGCTCCAGTAAATATAGTCTTGCTGTATATCCAGAACTGAGGGTAGGGATTGGGGGAATGGATATGATAATTGGTAGTGACTAATACCGCAAGGCCTCTAACTCCAGGTCTCTCATAATAAATTAACATAGCTACGTGGATCTCTAAGCACCTCATAATTAGAATGAAACTTTCATTTAAAACCACCCTCATAGGGGTATCTGAGTGGCTCATCCGGTTATGTGTCCAACTCTTGATTTTGGTTCAGGTCATAATCTCATGGTTATTGAGTTTGAGCCCTGCATTGGGCTCTGTGCTCACAGCACAGAGCCTGTTTGGGATTCTCTCTCCCTCTCTCTCTGCTCCTCCCCCACATGTACTCTCTCTCTCTCTCAAAATAAATAAATAAATTTTAAAAAACACTGATACAAATGAGTTAAAATATATGTAGAACTGGGTGTGTGTGTGTGTATGTGTGTGTGTGTGTGTCATTCTCATCTATCTTATGTGACTCTATAAAAGTGTCCTGTCCTGTTTTTCTTTTTTTTTACACGCCACATGTCATCAGATTATTGTATCATACACTTTCACATATAAATATTCTGCCCTTTGGTAGGTAGGAAGAAACATAGAAGCTGAGCATCTCAATACCCACTTACTTAGCCACGTCAAGTACAGAATATTAACAGAAGGGAAAGCCAGCTGCAGCCTGTAGATAGCATGCCACAATGCACGGCACATACTATATAAACAAGTATCTCCAAATATTCACAGGCTCTTAACCTCAATCACATATCCTTAATCAGATGTCAATTCAGTAGCAAATTTTCTAAATAATGATGATGTAACATCCATTCGTAAATAGGAGACATCAATTACATTAAACATCATGCTTGGTCTGCCAGATAATTGTGAATAAAACACATTTATAAGCCATGTGCTTTTCAGCCAAGGGCAACAATGAAAGCAGTGATTTAGGTATCAGAGAGACATATAGAAAGATATTCTACTTTAGTGAATGTCACAGCAGCTAATCAGGTGCAAGTAATTCAAGTATAGTTGACAAAATTTTGAGAATATCAGGACCAAGAGTGCAGATTAAAAGTCCTTTTTGGAAAGGCAGCATACTCGAAGACTGGTTGGTAAGTTATCAGATATGAGACCTCCAACTGAGTAACTTACAATACAGGTGGGGAAAGGAGTCCAGTTGGGTGGGCATTACGATAGTATAGAGTGAGGGGTAAGTGACCCAAGATAAAAGAAAAAAAATATATATATAAACAGTTGAACTGGAGAAGGGTGTCATATCAAAGCAGGAATCCAGAATTTGGAAACTGGGTAGACATGTACATTCAGAGAAGTGAGCATATCGGTACAAAGAAGACTTTGTTTTTTGGAACCACTCTCTTTACAGAACTTGTGCTCAAGAGAGAACATACAGTAGCAAGCAGTTCCAGCTTCAGAAGTCATTGGAATGTTCAAAGATACTTTTAAAAAGTATCCATTAATAAAGGGGTTCTTTTTTATTATAAATCAGTTCAATGGAATTTTCTGTATATATTTTTTAAATTTTTGCCTCATGTCGCATTATTCTACCTTGTTCTAGAAGGAGTTTGAGAAGGCCTACAAAATTAAAACCATATGAAACAGAAGAGATAAAGGGGAAGATGTTTAAATGTATAATTCATTCGATTGAGTAGTTGAAGTCTTGAGATAAGCTCCAAAAGAAAGGACACTGGGAAAGGACACCAAGGACAGGGAAGGGCTGGACTCATCAAATGCGCCTCTGTTCAGGAAGTGGTAGGGAGAGGCAGAGTTAATGGAAAGAGACGCCACAGAACAGAGAGAAGAACAAAACTCCTTGGAAATCTTGCTCTCTGTTCTGATGGCTATTTTTCATGTTTCAGAATATTTTTCAAAAAAGCACTTCAGTATAATGAAGTTCCTTCAGTTCTAATAAGATCATTTTTCACAGCTATTTTGGTAGACACTCCATAATTGTGCTGTGTTATCAGCAAGAAGAAGAAGAAGAAGAAAAAAATACTGGTCTTGAGAGAAATCAACCAAAGGAAGTCAGAATGAACCAAGTTGCTTGAAACAGTTGAGTAAAAAACAAATATGTGGGTAATAGTAATATTTTCCTACTTGAATGCAACCACATGACTCCACATGTCTGAACACCTGCACATATGTTATTTATGAATTTATCAATCAGAGCATGATTAATGAATTTACTTAAGTAAAAGAAGGAAGAAATCCAGGTTCTACAACAGCTTCATCAGACAGGCTGGACCTAATGTGTTCTGAATAGCATGTAGAAATACCTGTAAACACTATTTCTCCCCTAGGTATCAACTATGTGCCAGCAAATCCTTCACTTCTCATTTTCTACTAAGGCCATCAGCATGGATGACACCTATTGTCACAGCTGAGCGAACTGAAGGGAAGAAAAGACACACAAGGTCAGGGCACTCATAGAAGTGGGAAAGGTGCTCTGTTTTCCTGGGTGCTTAGGATTCTCAATCATAGGCCTTAACATAGACACTGTTTAGAAGAATACTAAAAATTTGAGTGAGGTTGTGTGTTCTGATTAAGGTCTTCTGTTACCTACTAACATGCACCCAGGGTATGGTGAAGGCCATGATAAACTTGTTATTGGCATATCTTCCCCAGTTGCTAGAGACCTTAAATAACCCCTGTTGTGTTTCTGTTTTACATAAGCTTAAATGTTATTAGGTTCTTGTAGAAACTGGTGCACTGGGGATTCCTTGTGTGTTAAAAGGCTGTGATGTAGGAGTTTAAAAGCTTCAATTTGGTTACTCTTGACTGTTTTGAACCACAAATGACTGTTTTGTAGAAAATTCTTACACTGCTTCATACGTTAGACACTGCATTTTTAATTATTATTTTTAGATAAAACTTAAAATATATATAAATATTATTGAATATGACTATGGATAAACAATTACATACAATGTTATATCTGTTAGAATCCCAACAGGAAACAGATGGCACTATCAAACTGAGTAATTTGAAAGTGGTTAGTAGAGAGACTATTTACAAAGGTGTGGAAAGGGCTTAGAAATTACTAGGGCTAGTGCCACTCCCTCAGGCTAGTAAGCATGGCATTGTCACTATCCACAGGCCAAAAAGCATGAAGAGGAGGAGGAGCAGTTACCAGAATGTGGAGACAAACTAGAAATAAACATCTCATCTCCATTTTCCTCCCCTCCTCAGACTTCCTGATGGTGCTGCCTGCCACCTAAACCCAATAGGAAGGCAGAAAGCAGGGAAGCTCATTGAGAGAGTCCATATAGCTCACTTTCCAAGGCAGAGAAAATAAGAAGAAGAGCGGCTTTGGAGAGCAAATGAAAGATATCTAGCAGAGATGTAGTTACTGACTCTGGGGAAGTGTGTGTGTGTGTGTGTGTGTGTGTGTGTGTGTGTGTGTGTGTGTGAGTATGCATAGAAAACAGGAACAATCTTGATTATGGGATTTTAAACTTGAAAACCATATATTTTGGGGGCCCTAAGACTTAGAGTACAGTCAAAATGCCTTGCCCAGAATCAAGTGTAGAGACAAAGTATTTCAGAGAAGCATAGTGGAGGAAACAGAGCTCCCCTCTACCATCCCCAGACCACATAGGTTCTTTTTGGTTGGGAAAAAGAGGAAAGAGAAATGAGAAGTGAAGAGAAGTGATAAGTGAAATGAAGGAGTAGAGAGGCCTATGACAATCTTTCAAAAAGAACTACTCAGGAAGAGATAAGTCCAAGAGGGAGATGTGAGTGTGCAGAGTTGAGGCAAGGTTCAAAAAAACTCAAGTGGATGAAGGGAGCCAAGTGCATATAGTACAACAGGGTGTGGTGGGGACTGTGCAGAACTGGAAAGCCCAGGTCCCATCTAAATGGGGGAGAGAGGGCAGCACCAGCCAGGTGCATGGGGAGCATCTATGCAAGAATACAGGTAGTGAGTCAATGCATTTCTAATTGTTCAACAGATACCAGAAAACTAGATTATTCAATTAAAATTCCAGATTCTTAAAATTTTGTGGGCTAAATAAAATGTCGACTATACTCAGTCTACACCCTGGTTTAAGGCAGATGGAGTCTTACAGGTGTACTGTTCTCTAAGCAAGGCACCAAAGCAGTAGGGAGATTTGCTAAACCTGAGGGGCCATGTAGACTGGAATAAAGAACACATGAAGGTAGACTTAGGACCAAGGAACATGTGGGTCCTTCTTTTACACATGGTCTGACTCGACACAAACTTCCAGAAATGTGGATAAAATCCAAGAAAGGGAAAAAAAATGTCCAAAAATTAAGCTGAAAGTTTTATGTCTTGTGTATAGAATCAGCACTTCCCCTCCCTCCCCCAAAAAAGTGTGGTAGAAAATTAAAGCGGAGCGCCTGGGTGGCTCAGTCGGTTGGCCTTCTGACTTTGGCTCAGGTCATGATCTCGCGGTCCGTGAGTTCAAGCCCCATGTCAGGCTCTGTGCTGACAGCTCAGAGCCTGGAGTCTGCTTCTGCTTCTGTGTCTCCCTCTTCTCTCCCCTTAACCCACTTGCATTCTGTCTCTGTCTCTCTCAAAAATAAATAAACATTAAAAAATTAAAAATAAAAATAAAGCAATCACTGCTCATCCACATTCCCTGGTTCCCTTCAGTAAGATCTGGCTTTAAATTTGCAAGGCACAATCTGAGATTCTTGCCTACCCATTCTACCATCCTGTTGGAGGGACGTAAGCAGAGTTGATCACTGGGATCTTCTGCTTCCATTCTATATAACTATCACCTAGCTGAGCTTTTGTTGATGAAATTTTGGGTGCTAAAATGGGAATCTCCCTGATTCATCTACAGTGAAGCAGGGGTTCATGGTTGAAAGATGATTACTACACTGAAATGATACGGACTCTGGCCCTGGAGTGCTCAGAATTCACTGTGGGACCTAGAATGAGAGGCTTCTTCCTGCATGGCTCTAATACTCCTATCATAAAATGTGAGAGGCACAGGTCAGATCCCTGGCTGAACACTAGGGTCTCATTCCATTATAGGATTCTATAGGTGATTAGGTGAAGGCATATTGAACATGAATGAGTATTCCATAAATGAGATAACTTATCATTATTTTTACATAACTGATTCTTCCAAATTCAGCTTTTCTTTTTATAGAATGAGGTTAGCTATGTCCATGCCTTTTTAAAAATATTTTAGAAACTGTTAGAATTTATATATTTCTTCTGCATTTCCCTATTTTTCAGCAGTCAGCAAATTCTCTGGAAGATAGGTTATGAAAATAACCTACAGAATTTCACTTTCTATTTGTCATGGAGTAATTTATACCCCAAAGAAACAGAACACTTCCTTGTTTTTTTGTTTGTTTGTTTGTTTTTCTTTCTTTCACTAGTGGAGTCTAAAACTAGGAACCATTTGTTTATTACTCATGATTTGGGTCTCCAAACTTTTCTGAAATTCTCCCACCAACTTTCTTGTCCATGAATTGTTTTAAGCTCTCTAGGTTCCTAGAATCCTGTTTGACATACACAATATGGTTCAGTACCATATGTTTTTCTATCATTTGAAGACCTATTTCAGTCTATGGAGATAAAACATCTCCATGTCAAATTATGACATTTTGTAGTATTGAACAATGAAATAGAACATTTCAATATCAAAACTCAAAGCAATGATAGAGAAATTAAGTATACAATAGCAAGAAGGCTGCAAATCTGAGAAAAGAAAAATATGCAAAATCTAAAAGAGGTATCCTTAAGAAAAATCTATAGGTAGACATTTGTCTGAAGTTGGAAATGTGGTCAGATGTAGGAATTTAGAATTTTATCAATATTGAACAGATGTTAATATTATTGAGGAAATTATTCTGGCCAACAGATACCCTCCAATGACTGTTAACTGTGTTGTAAACAAAAATTTGTTCATGTCCTTTTTGGCTCTAGCATTAGAGAATTAAAGAAAGCTCCCATTTCTTGGCTTTTCCTCTTCAAATGGAAATCACCAACTATTGGATTCCAATTTTTAAAACCACACAATTCACTGAAGTGAGTCAATAACAAAGCTTAAATATAAAAACTAATCATAATGTCAAGAATGCATATGGCAAGCCATACCAGTAAATTAGATGAATTGTAAGAATTTCAACCAAAAAGTGAGTTCCAAAAGAATGAAAAAAAATGAAAGATTTCACCTACTTCAATCAATCATCAATGCTTATGGCAGACTTGATCTCTACCCAAGGAGCTGAGTAGCAGCCATAAACACATAGTTCATCTTAAGAAATGAACTTCATAATTGGATAAGAGTGTTAAAAGCCAAGGGTCTACAGTTACTTAAATATATTACAAATATTACAAACTGCGACAATGAACAGGTCAGCCCGGGGGGGGGGGGGGGGGAGAAACACTGAGCATAGCTAAGAGGTTGTTCAGTGAGAAAGAAAATAGAGCCATCTGCTGATCAATGATCTGATGGGGTCAGCAAAACACCATTTTAAACCCATACAGGAAAACTATACGTGGGCAGTTGGTAACCTGAAAAGGTGGAGGAAGCAGCAATCCATGGTTGGAGTAGAGGGAGAGTGAAGCTTGATAAGGGTCTCCTACAGACACACCCTCACCTTTGTCCTAATTGGCCACTCCAATAGCCCACTTTAGTGCAATCCACCAGTAGAAATACAGTCCTTTTACAAAAACCCTGGCAAAAGGCTATAACATTGGGATACAGGGTGGAGAACAGTGACAAGGTGGCATACTAAACCATTGTCACTATGATATAAACTAAATTTGGGGAGTAGAGGAAAAAAATAAACCTGGCCAAATATTCTGCTAAGGAAGGTTGCATCAGGGCTCTTGTAAGTGATGAGAGAACCACATCCCAGCATGGTTCCTAGCAAACAGACATGCTTCACTCCCACCGTGTAGACACAATGCTTCACATCCAAGAAACCTTGGGATAATTGCCACTAAAGGTATCAGCAAGGACCCTGGGGAGTCTATTTCTCCAAGAACTTTGAGAACAACATTCTCACATTGGGAAAAGTTACTCCTATATTTGAGGGGAAAAGCGATCATAGAAGTAAAACCTGAGATGGGATACCAGGCATAAATATTCCCAGTCTCCACTTAATTCCTCATTCAGTGCTGCCTTCTCTCTTACCCTTAGCATACCTTATAGTAACTTTCTGCTTAGTTGTCTGTCACATCCTTCTCCTATACTCTCCTCTACTTCCCCTGAAATCTGGAACTTTGGTTTGTTAAGTGGTTAAGGGCCTTTACTGGGCCCTCAGTTACTTGTTGGCCAATAAATTAATACTTGGAACATAATTAATTCTTTGCCTACATATTTGTACAATTGAATCATACATGTGTTGTAATGAATGGAGCTCTACTTCATATCATCATGGCCTTTACCTCACTTACTGATTCACTCACATGAGATAGTAGCAGTACATCTCTTGCCTTGCCCATCCAAGCTGCATTCAAAAGATGTCTTCAGACCAAACAACAAGGGACAGTCACCTGGCCTGCAAATTGACTAGGACTGACCTTGTCCTTAAGAGGTATGTGTTGGTTCCACTAAATTGAACATAGGGACTGGATAACAAGTGAAACATATGTTCTAGAAATGCTGGGGGTTGCTGGTTATAGCTTTTCACTCCAGCTGTGGTAGAGTCACTTACATGAACAAGTGGCCTCTCGCCCTTCACACTTAGGAAGCTCCTAATAGGTTTATCCTATATTTTATAATATCCTTGGCCACAATCAATAACAGAGACCAGAAATAGAATGTAAAAAATATACTGC
Organism: Felis catus; assembly: GCF_018350175.1. NCBI lineage: Eukaryota > Metazoa > Chordata > Mammalia > Carnivora > Felidae > Felis > Felis catus. Next base: position 40,509,901 of record NC_058370.1, on the reverse strand, counting down.
TAACCTCAAAGAACTTTTGGAAAGAATTCCTTGATGAATAAATTGGAAGCCATCACCAGGTTGTAAATAAACCTCATTTACAACAAGAAGACCTCATTTCCTCCTTTATAAATAAGATTTTACTACATATTCCTTTTCTTGAAAGGTTGGAGATATACATCAATCATACATATAACCTCGTTTTGAGGTGAAAATTATCCAGAGATATAAATGTGATTTGAAATCTTAATGTTTTCACAAAAGAATTAGTGAGTGATGGGATGGAGGGATAAGATTATTTCTTATATCCTAATAACGTGTTACTAACTAGGTGGGAAATATTCTAAGCACTTTATATACATCATCTCATTCACTACTGTTGACAACCCTGCAAGGTAGGGATTACCATTCCATTTTAGAGATAACTAATTAACAGACTTCCATATAATGAATACATGGCAAGGCCAAAATTTGCAACCTGGACTGTCATCAAGTATAGCTCAAAACAAGTTAATATTAGAACAGTTAAAAATAAAAGCAGAGAGTAGTACCAAGGAGATAGAAAGAAGTGAACAAAAGTGGAAAATTAGAGTCCATCCTCAATACACTAAAAGTCCAGCACATTGAAAAAATAATAAGTAAATAAATAAATAAGACATATGACAGTCTTGGTCTAACAAAGTCTTGGTCATCCTAAAGAGGTGAAGTATAAAATGTCCAGGTAAAAGTGTAAAAAGTGATATCTATTCTGGGTGAGTAATTTTATTGAAAAAATGCCAAATAAGAAAACTCTGCCTTAGTTCTCCAAGTGTATTTGTTTCCAGTCATGTTTTAAGAAAAGAATTTGAGTAAAGTATGGCTTTTCAAGATCTTTCACTAATACCCACTTGCAATCATCCATTTTCTTTATATCACTCTTAGGGGATTTAGCCCCTAAAATTAAGTTAGTTTCCCCAAATGGCAATTGATGTCTATTAAAAACATATATAAATTCCTAGCAGTGCTATTGCTGGGTCATAGGATAGATCTATTTTTAATTTTGGGGGGAACCTCCACACTGTTTTCCAGAGTGGCTTCACCAGTTTGCATTCCCACCAACAGTGAAAGAGGGTCCCCAGTTCTCCACATCCTCTCCAGCATCTATAGTCTCCTGATTTGTTCATTTTAACCACTCTGACTGGTGTGAGGTGGTATCTCAGTGTGGTTTTGATTTGTATTTCCCTGATGAAGAGTGACGTTGAGCAGCCTTTCATTTGCCTGTTGGCCATCTGGATGTCTTCTTTAGAGAAGTGTCTACTCATGTTTTCTGCCCATTTCTTCACTGGATTATTTGTTTTTTTGGGGTGTGGAGTTTGGTGAGTTCTTTATAGATTTTGGATACTAGCCCTTTGTCCAATATGCATAGGGGCACTTGCACCCTAATGTTTCTAGCAGCACTTTCAACAATAGCCAAATTATGGAAAGAGCTTAGATGTTCATCAACTGATGAATGGATAAAGAAATTGTGGTTTATATGCACAATGGAATACTACTGGGCAATAAGAAAGAATGAAATATGGCCTTTTGTAGCAATGTGGATGGAACTGGAGAGTGTGATGCTAAGTGAAATAAGTCATACAGAGAAAGACAGATACCATATGTTTTCACTCTTATGTGGATCCTGAGAAACTTAACAGAAGACCACCCGGGAGGGGAAGGAAAGGAAAAAAAAAAAAGTTAGAGAGGGAGGGAGCCAAACCATAAGGGACTCTCAAAAACTGAGAATAAACTGAGGGTTGATGGGGGGTGGGAGGGAGGGGAGGGTGGGAGATGGGCATTGAGGAGGGCACCTGTTGGGATGAGCACTGGGTGTTGTATGGAAACCAATTTGACAATAAATTTTATATTAAAGAAAATAAAATTAAACTTTAAATTAAAAAAAAAAACATATATAAAGACTTTTTCTAGTACTAGAATGTAGTAAAAGATCATACAAATTTAGATGGTAAACCACATATAAGTAAGTAGGAAACTTTGATGTTCATAATTAGCACAAAAGAAGAGAAAGCTTTGGTTTATTAATGCTTGCAATTTTCGTATAGGAAGTGCTAAATGATTTGTGTTTTTCTATGTGCCAAATTCTGGAACTGCTTGTTAATAATGGGATATTTCTCTAAAGATAAAACTTTGGGGGCAAAATAGTGATGTTAATTTTTTGTTTAACACTGAGTTTACTATATTGTTTAAATAACCTTATCCTTAAAACCTAGTGGCACAAATCCCATGAGCTAGATGAATCCTGATTATTAGGCAGAAAAGTGGTTCCCAAACTTCAGTGTGTACCAGATTCACTTGTAGGACTTGTTAAAATACAGATTTCTGGGGCCCATCCCAGAGTTTCTGGCTCAATAGGTCTGGAGCAAAGTCCAATAATTTGCATACCTCTTATGTTTCCTGCTGATGCTGTGGTGCTGATATGGGGATACACTTTGAGAACCACTGAAGTAGAAGAAGGGGAAGTAGATGGTCATCATAGTCTACTGGAATCTTCAATTATCTACATTAAAACCATTATTTATGGACTTACTAGTTGTCTTTCCAGAGATAATACTGATTCAAGAAAATGGATCATATTTTGGGGCACCTGGGTGGCTCAGTCGGTTAAGCGTCCAACTTCAGCTCAGGTCATGATCTCACAGTTTGTGAGTTCAAGCCCTGCATCAGTCTCTGTGCTGACTGCTCAGAGCCTGGAGCCTACTTCAGATTCTGTGTCTCCCTCCCTCTCTGTCCCTCCCCCACTCGTGCTCTCTCTCTCTCTCTCAAAAATAAATAAACATTAAAAAAAAATCTTGAGGGCGCCTGGGTGGCTCAGTTGGTTAAGCGGGGACTTTGGCTCAGGTCATGATCTCGCGGTCCGTGAGATTGAGCCTCGTGTTAGGCTCTGTGCTAACAGCACAGAGCCTGGAGCCTGTTTCAGATTCTGTGTCTCCCTCTCTCTGACCCTCCCCCGTTCATGCTCTGTCTCTCTCTGTCTCAAAAATAAACGTTAAAAAAAAAATTTAAAAAAACTCTTGAAAGAAAAGAATATGGATATTTAAATATGAAAAAAATGTTATTCCCAATATAATTTCTTAGAAGCTCTAAGGAAAAGGAAAATAAATTTATAAGAACACATAAGAGATTGGTAAGTTGAATAATTACAAATATACATAAAACTTACACACATAAGTCAATAAAATCAATTGAAGTACTTATTTGTGCTTTATTCCCCACCCCACTCCTCATTTCTCACTCCTCTATTCTTCTATACTGGAAGAGACAGTCAAATAATTCTCCGTTCTCCTTGCCTTAGACTTGAATGTTGCTGCCCTGAAAGCAAAAGTTGCCTGCAGATTGCTGACCTGTCTGGTTTGTTTTTTCACTGAAGCCTGATGTCCTAAAAAAGAATTATGGTAGGAAGAAAAGGGGAAGCAAGGCTTGCAGTACAAAAGAGAAAAATATCCAGGGCTAAGAAAGGAAACAAGTTTTCAAGTCCTGAGGATTCCCTGGCAAGACCCCAGGGAGGTGAGATAATGGTTAAAACAGGATCAACTCTTGGAGTAGTATCTCTCAGCTACATAAAGGTCCCATGGCCCCTTGGTATTACCACAGCAGAAATGTCCACATCTTCATGTGGCCATAATGGTGTGACACTGATGGTCTCAATAGCCTTCACAGTGAAATTAAGCTATGCCCCATTTTCTAGTTTCCATAAGGACTGGAATTGATCTATTTTCCTGATATTTCCCTATAGGGATAGGGAAGGGTAGGTGGTAGACTTGAGGTAATACCAAATTTGATTTAAAGCAAATAAACAAATAAGGATATTTCTTTTTTTTCTTTTTTCTTTTTTTTTTTTTAGTTTATTTATTTTGAGAGAGAGACAGAGAGAGCACACTTGCACACACAGGAGTGGGGAAGGGACAGAGAGAGAGGGAGAGAGAGAATCCTAAGCAGGCTCTGGCTGCCAGCACAGAGCCTGAAGCAGGGCTAGATCTCATGAATCATGAGATCAGGAACCATGAGATCATGACCTCAGCTGAAATCAGAAGTCAGACACTTAACTGACTGAGCTGCCCAGGTGTCCTGAAATAAAAATAATTCTTGCATGCTCACGTTTAATTCCCAACTTATATTTATACTTTTTAAAAACTGAGTCCATACCTAATCAATATTAAAAAATATAGTAACTTTCCCATATGATGAGAACATAATTCCATTAACAAGGCAATAAAATCACAAAATACCTAAGTCTACTTTTTTTTTTTTTTTTTAATGTGCAGGACACATATGAGAAAACTGCAAAAGCTTAAGAAGGGCATGCACACAAAAATGTAAGATTTGAATACAGACATATAAAACTATATTACCATGAGGGAGAAGTCAATATTAGAGCGATGTTAATTCTCTTCAATATACGTATTTCATTCAATTCCAACTGGATTGGTGGGGGATGGGGAGACTTGACAGAGAGGTTTTCAGTGTCTTTAGGAAAATCAGATAATTAAATCAGTTGATACTGTTACAAAAACAGACAAACAAATGAATCGGTATATGTATCTCTTGGGGCACCTGGGTGGCTTGGTCGGTGAAGCGTCTGACTTCGGCTCAGGTCATGATCTCATGGCTCATGGGTTCGAGCCCCGCATTGGGCTCCGCACGGGCAGCATAGAGTGTGCTTGGGATTCCCTCTCTCTCTCTCTCTCTGTCCCTCTCCTGCTCACATGCTCTCTCTCTCAAAAAATAAATAAAAATTAAAAAAAAATATATATATATATGTATCTCTTGATAAAGAAATAGTAGGGAAGATAGAATATATATATATAATTTATGTAAAATTTATATATATAATATATATAATTTATATATATAATAAAATTAACTAATAATTTGAGGAAAAAATAAAAATTTTCTCCATCATAAGGCACACCAAAATAACTTTCAGAGGGATGAAAGATACAGATGCAAAAAATGAAACCATGCTAGACGAAAACCAGGTCAGGAGATGGCTAACAAATCATAGCACTACAGGTAACAGAAAACATAACAAATTGCTTATAATAAATAAATGTTATTTATATAGGCCAAAGTGGGGGAGACATAAAATTAACAGAAAAATGAGAATAAATTATTTGCAACACATATGAAAATTAACTAATATCTTTATTAATTGCATCACAAAATCAATAAGTAAATATAAATATTAATTATCATGAGCAATTCTTTTAAGAAGATGTATAAATTTCAGATAAGCCTTGGTGAGGTGTTCAACTTCACAAATTATCAAATAAATTAAAATTAAAATAACCACATGATGTCAGCTTTTGCCTACCAAATTGACACCAATTTCATTTTTTTTTTACACTATTCAACAGTGGCAAGAGTATGAAAACAGGCTGGGATCCTGCTGATAGGAGTATGGCTGCCCATCAAAACACAAAAAACAAATGCTATAACTTGCTGATTTTGACAAAAAAAAAGTTTTACAATTTATATTCATTTGAGAGTACTTTTCTGTCTTGTTAAAAAATCACCTGTAAATTTGGTATTTTATAATTTACCCCCTGGAATTTTATCAACGATAGACTGAATCTCTTCAGAGCCCTGTATAAACTGAGGGGGAGGAAAGGAAAGTCATGAGGGTGGAATCTTAAAGTGTTCCAGAAAGTCATACTGCTGATTGTGCAGTTTATATCTCCAGGAACATAGCATGGAGAATGATTTGCCTCACCTTGTAACACCTCAGAAACCTCATTACTAAAGATGATGCCACTCACATTCTTCTAGAGCATATGCATTGAGAGGTCTTATGGAAAGTACACAGAATTACAATCATCAAATTTGGTAGCAGAGTTTTATACTGCTTCTGCAAAATGTAATAATGTCTTTTTAATTCCCTAGGCTGGCAAGGCTCATGCAGCATCATTTATTTAAGGATATCTGCATTTTCAAACACTGTTGGGTGAAAACCAGCCCATCAATCACTGTGACAGTCTACGTTCCTCTTGAGTTTATCTTCCTGTACATTTTGTGCCAGATTTAGTTTGCAAACCTCCAAACGGGGGAAACATGAGTCTTGTTTAATCTTCACAAATATAAAATGATGTTGTTAGACTATCATTTGCCATTTGAACTCTCATTCATTAATGAAATGTTGGTTAAACAACAGCCTATCCACCTCTTAACTGCAATACTCCCTTGTGTCTGGTGAGCCCTTAATGGATGACCTGTTTAAAAACACAGGGGATATTTTATTCCTGTTACAGTTTGTGTGAAACTTGTCACTGTAGAGGATCTTTTCTAAATGCAAACGGGTGTGTTTATTTTAATTTCCATTAGTGTCTGGGAAGACAAAAATGATGAATGATGATTCCGAAGCTACAGATTTCACAAGTCAGTTACAGTGGGGATGTTTTGCTTATCTCCAGTTATTTTATCAGAAGCACCAACCACTGCCACTCCCATCATACATGAAGGCCACCTCCTTCAGTTTATGTGCTAGAACCCATTCCCAAGGTTACCTCAAGTATATGAAGAGAAAGAGCAAATATCTGGGTCACAGGCAGACAAAATGTACAAAGTATATACCAGGCAGAGAGCAAGAGGAACAGTTGGCTGGATAGCAGACTCTATCAAATTATCCTTTTCCCCAGTTTTCCTTCCTCTCCATATGATGTAAGCTGGCCCCGCTGAAAGGAAGATAATTCTAAGTTTAAGTTTTTAAGGAAGCACCAAACTATTTTTTCCACAGAAGCTACTGAATGGACATTTTAAAAATGCAAACTTCCAGATGGAGAGAAGGCCAAAATTCACTAGTTTTCCAGTAACTGTGGGAGCTCTCCAGTTCAGGCTGACATATGGATTTGAGTCTCTTAGAGACCTCTTGGGTTCCAATAACATGGTTCTCTGAATCCTAATCAGTTAGGCCAGTTTGTCTGCAGGTTGACCTCCACCTGTCCAGGTCCAGCCCCAGGACCATTCTCTGGGTTCTCAGGTTCCAAGAATTCCCTGTCGAAATGACCTTAAATCTGCTTCCATGGCCTTCACAGACGTCTTCCGTAGGTCTTTCCTCCAAGGGCAATCCGTGCCTTAGTACATATACTTCCAGTCCTCAGGAGTGGCTTTGGCCTACCTTTTGGTAGAGATGTAGACATAGTTTGGGGGTGTGAACTGGGGTGTGCATACACAGACTTAAAGGCCCTTGAATTTAAGACCCTTAAAAAGAGCTGGGCATAGGATGAGAAGGGGGTAAGCTGAGAGATGAGGGCCAGTTCTCCCTGGGACACCATATTCCAACGTGGAACTCTAAGAAGTCTGAGAATTCTAATTTAAACAAGATCTCTAGATTTTGAAGGTATATTTGCAAAGTACATGGGCAAAATGCAGTTTATTGAATAGCTTGATAGGATCGTTTATAATTTTGAAACATTTAGAGAGAATATGCAAGCCTCCATTTGTGGTCTTCCACTGGACTCCTCAAGAATGAGGGGTGGGACTATTTATCCTCACAACAATTTTTTTTCACTTACATAAGGGCCATTTTATTTATTTATTTATTTACTTACTTACTTATTTACTTATTTTTACTAAGTTTTTAGTTTTAATTTCAGTGTAGTTAACATACAGTGTTATATTAGTTTCAGGTGTACAATATAGTGATTCAACACTTCCATACATTACCCAGTGCTTATCACAACTAGTGCACTCCTTAATCCCCATCACCTATTTATCCCATCGCTTCACCCACCGCCCCTCTGGTAACCATCAGTTTGTTCTCTATGGTTAACAGTCTGTTTCTTGGTTTGTCTCTCTCTCCCTCTGTCTTTTCCTTTCCTTGTTTCTTAAATTCCACATATGAGTGAAATCATATGGTATTTGCCTTTCTCTGACTGACATATTTCACTTAGCATCATACTCTCTAGTTCCATCCATGTTGTTGCAAATGGCAAGATTTCTTCCTTTTTATGGCTGAATAATATTCCACTATACACGCATATGTGTATATATGTGTATACGCATACACACACACACACACCAAATCTTCTTTATCCACTCATGTATTGATGGACACTGGGGCTGCTTCCATAGTTTGGCTATTATAAAAAATGCTGCAATAAGCATAGGGGTGCATGTACCCCTTTGAATTAGTGTTTTTTTGTATTTTGGAGGTAAATACCCAGCAGTGTGATTACTGGATCATAGGGTAGTTCTATTTTCAACTTGCTGAGGAACCTCCATACTATTTTCCACAGTGGCTACACCAGTTGGCATTCCCACCAATGGTGAACGAGAGTTCCTTTTTCTCCATGTCCTCGTCAACACTTGTTTCTTGTGTTTTTGACTTCAGCCATTCTGACAGGGGAGGGGTGATATTTCATTGTGGTTTTGATTTGCATTTCCCTGATGATAAGTGATGCTGAGCATCTTTTCATGTGTCTGTTGGCCATCTGTATCCTTTACAACAAAATTTTCAAAAACAGGTATTATTATCATCACTCCCATTTATGTCTGGATAAATTAAGGTAAAAAGATTAAGTTTGTTTGTTTGCTTCTTCCTACACAACTGAGAAGTGGTACAGCTATGATTCACAGTCACCTGGCCCCTTATTATGGTCTTATATTTCCCAAGTAAATCAACCACAGTGGCTGTTTTTCAGAGTCAGGACAGAGCTCCAAATCAAATCTGACAGGGAGCAGAGACTATGAATGAATAGTATTTAAGGGAATTATTATTTAAGGTAAGAAGTAAAAATATAGTAAGAAAGAGAAATGGACAGGCCTATAATAAAACAGAATAATAGGTGAAAATATTTCCTTCTTCTGTGAAGAATTTTTAACCCAATTAAAAATGTAAAAATAATGGAAAAAGTCTTTTTTTCCCCTGAATCTTTCTGGTCTCATCCCACCCCGACCCCCACTGTCTCCACTCTTCTGAATCTGCCAACATAAATCATTGTGCAAACCAAATCATTAGGGTTGCCAGGTGTTCAATTTTGAACCAGACAGTCTGGTATTTGAATTTTCTGCCGAGGAAACAAATAGAGAAAATACCAGTGATTTTTAATTAAGTTTTGTTATTATCATGTAAAGATGAGCTTGCAGAAAACATTCTCACTAGCTCTCCAGGTTGCACTTTACTCTGAGGTTTCTTTCCACTTTGATATCAGCCCATATAGGCCAGGCTATCTCCAAACTGAGTGCTAAAGCAAGCTGATGAGTTTGGCTCTGAACTCATATTGGCACCTTTTACTTATTGGCTAGGCCCCATGCAACTGCGCTAGATCATTTTCTTTTATTGATACCTCCAAATCTCCTGCAGCAATTGGCAGAGTTACTTGGGTATATTTAAAATAATAATAAGAAGAAGAACAATAATATTATTAATATTAATAATAATAAAATAAACATATAAATAAATACTCAGAAGGACACAGAAATGGAGGCAATGAGCCATTGATTGAGAGAGTCATATGAATGAGTATGTTCATGAGTCTAATCATGGCCACTGAACAGGTGAAGACGGTAACAACTGTTATTTCATCATTTACAAACAAATTACTTTCTTAAGTAAAATTCTATCTAGGTCCAAATTAAATCTGGATGCAATAACATGATGCTAAAATGATGTGGGAATCTATGATAACAGAATAGCTAGAAATCCTTACATTCTGAGGAAATGACATATATGCTATTTATGAACTTTCCAAACTAGTGAAAAGCAAAAGGGCTTGGATGGATATTAGTAAGAAAAGAATCTTGTCTCCTTAAAGAACTTTGTGTAACCTTAAATAACAGCAAATGTTTATTTGTTCTTAGCTACTGATGTGCAAAGATCTTTAATATACTAATGCACATTCAGAAGAAAAAGACCAAGGATGTGCTGGTTTCCAGAACATCAATTAAAGTCCTCCCTGGAAGATTTTTGGGAAATACTAACCTACACCAATAAAACTTCGGAGTCACAATGTCTCCTAGGTAATAGTAAGCACTTAAATTGCACACTTTTCATCTTGACTTGACTCTTGTGATAATTCACTATAATAGAGAAACATAAATGTGCAAAGATATCACAATAGATGTCTGCCCCACAGAATTTATCCTCATTATCCAAGCTTTCTCTTTTCTGCTTCTTACTAATGCATTACTTTATTCAGTGCCTTTCAGTGGGTTGGAGAAGAGATGGGTTTTGACCTTTTCCAGGGTGGCATTTGGCAATATTTAAACATGGTTTTGGTTGGGAGTGCTATTGGCATCGAGTGGGTAGGGGCCAAGGATGCTTCTTCTAAACATCCTGCAATTAACAGGACAGCCCCCTAGACTAAAGAATTATTCAGCTGAAAATGTCAATAGTATGTAGGTTGGGAAGCCCTGCTGTATAGATCTTTGGCACACAGAATTTAGCCATTTGGGGTTACTTGAATTATCATAAATGATAATGTAAATCTATTGATAATATAGATCATATACATCACCTGAGAGTTGGTGAGGGTGTTGGTAAATAAAGGTTTGCTCTGTGCCCTTTTTGCTCACGCTCCAGGGTCTGGCCAAGGCCAGATGAGGCCACCAGAGCTTCCTTTTTTGAAGCAAAGAGGTGGACACCATCCTGACACAGATAATATAGGCACCCTGTACTGTATCACTCAACACAATGCTAATTAAAAGCCTACTATGTCCCAGGCCATGCACAGGGCACTGAAGATGGTTCTAGAAAGGACAGCCATACACTCTGCCTTCATGCTTATAGTTTGACTAACCTCATGGGAGAGACCCATGCCTTTCATTCCATTGGAAGCAATCCGTTTCTGATATGGGTTTTTCATTAAAATAGCCCAGAGATCACAAATTGACACCCACAAGCAAAATCTGGTTTGCAAGTATTCAATACATTACATGAGATAATCAACACTTCAATATAAAATAAGCTTTGTGTTAGATAATTTTACTCAACTGCAGACTAACGCTAGGCTAAGCTATAACATTTGGTAAGTTGGGTATATTAAATGCATTTTCTTCTTATGATATTTTCAACTTATGATAGGTTTATCAGGACATAACCCCATCGTAAGTTGAGGGGGAATTCTACTGCAAAATTATCACCATAATAAGTCTAGTTAACATCCATCACCATACACACTTACAGAATTTTTTTTTCCTCTGATAAGAACTTTTAAGATTTACTCTCTTAGCCAGTAAAAGCTATCTTCTTAACAAAGCTCTAGAAACACAGTGATATACACACTCATGTTCAATAAATATATATGAATATACCTTTTGAAATAGCAACCATGTAGAGAAGATAACTTTTAACATTATGATGTAAATATAATCAGTCACTTCACCAATGCAAATCACATACATATACATATACACACACATGTATACATATATTTATATATGCAAACCCCGACACACATATACATATTATACATAAAATCTGAGTCTCAGCTTCCTTATCAGTTAAGTAGGGATAATAGTCCCCTCAGAGTTTATACACACATAACCAAAATCTCTCTTTCTCCCATAAACAAACAAAAAATTAGGCTACTATTCAATGAAAATTATAAAATTTGATCTCAAATTCTCCAGCCAGAAATAACATGGAGGATTTTCACTGTGAAAACAATATTCCCATTGTGAAAAAAATATTTTTCATTTCATCTAGTCATATGTATTTTGAAACCCCCAAATGTGTAAACAAAAAAGCCTAACATTAGGGAAGTGACACTCTTGAAAACTCAGGATATTGCATTTTCACTCATTCGGGATGAAAATCTTTCATTTTGCTAACACTGTGAAATCTTCTCTAGATGAAGAACGTAATTCAAACCTGGACGGTGTCCTCATTGAGGGAAATAAGAACTCTCTACAAATTCTGCTTGTGAGGAGGTTGGTCCCTTAGACAGGAGTTCATTTCCCTTAAGGGAAAAGCAATTTCTTGATCAGTGGATATAGTTTCTCAAGAAAATACCTACAGCACTAAATCTGTTAAAACTGGCTCAATCTCCTATTGCCACTCTCTTATTAAATAGGGGGGACATTTTTCAGTGTTAGCTATAATCTATAGAAAACCATAGTTTGGGTATAAAATAATTAAATTAATTTTGTACCTTTCATTTGTTTAGAAAAAAAATCTGAGTTTTTGAGTGTTAAAATTTTTAAGTATAATATAAATATAAGATGCAGATTCTTATCAAAAATTCTCATATATTTTAACAAGCGTTTTCTTTTTTTTTTTTTTTAATTTTTTTTCAACGTTTATTTATTTTTGGGACAGAGAGAGAGCATGAACGGGGGAGGGGCAGAGAGAGAGGGAGACACAGAATCGGAAACAGGCTCCAGGCTCTGAGCCATCAGCCCAGAGCCTGACGCGGGGCTCAAACTCCCGGACCGCGAGATCGTGACCTGGCTGAAGTCGGATGCTTAACCGACTGCGCCACCCAGGCGCCCCTTAACAAGCGTTTTCAACTATGAAGTTTAATATATTTAACACTGCTTAACAAACCTAAAAATCATTCCTAAGTTAGTCATATACTCAAACTAATTAAATTAATTAGGTTTATACATGGTTCTTATACTATAATTTCCTTCTTCTATCCCTTCCTTTTCTTATTTTTCTCCTCTACGTCTTCTTCTTCCTCTTCCTCTTTCTTCTTGCTAAGATTCATGGTTTTAAAGCCCCTCAATTTTCTCACCTGAATGGTAGGTATAAAATTGTAGCCTCAAAGAAAAATTTTATGTATTAAATAATAATAATAATTTTTTAAATGTCTAGAATACGGTGGACTTCCAATAAATCTCTTTTGGTACTAAATACATGTCTTCACAGTTCCTGTTCTGTGCACCCAAACGATGTAGAGTAGGAGAGGCAAATTTAGTGCATTTTACCAACAATAAAAGCCCCCACCACTGAGAGCCTACAAGGTGCTACACACAGTACAAAGAAGCTTCTTTAATCTTTGTGACAATTCTAGGATGTTCTGATAGTAATGAGTTATACTGATCAAAAACTAGTATGTTCAGTCAGTTTATCCTCACAATAGCTCTCAAAGGCTGTAGCACAATTACCCCTTTGACTGATGAAGAAACTGTGGTCCAGAGAGGTTAGCCTAGATGCTCCAGGGTAAGTTGTGAGAAGTGTCTAGGCTGACACATCCATGAGCAAAGAGTGGTGATTGAATTACAATCCTTAAACTCTCTTCATGGGGGGCTTTGTGAATGATGACCCTGAGTAAACCTTCTGCAGTTTTCCCAAAGATATAAATGCCCATCTGGTACTCAAAAGTATTTGAGTGAACTTATGCATCCATTTACAGCAGTTCAGAGATTCTCTTAAGATTTCAGCTAAAAGATTTTCTTTACTATCTTCTTAATATTCTGTTCCACCTTCAGCAAATGATGGTATCCTCAATCCAGAGTACAGGTGCAGGCACTGGAAACCGACCTGGGCATGTAGTCAGTACACATCCTTCAGGCTCCTTCAGGAGCCTGATAAAAGTGGCCCGTTAATTGCTGCTTTCTTGTCATTATAGAGAACAAAGTTGTCTTGTACTTATATTTTTTAGAAGATATCACCAATGCCTGCAGAAATGCTCTGAAATTGTTCTGTGGATGTTTGATTTAGAGATTAAGTATGAATGAGAACATCACATGAATACAAGATTGTAAAGATGTATTCATAAGTTGCATAGTATATCCCACTTCAAATAGTCTCTGTAAAGTAAAGTTCCATAAAATAAGGCCTGTCCAATTTTAATGATACAAGATAATAATCTACCACCAATAAAAACATCAAAAAAATATTGGGAACAATATTGGGAAGCCTGGAAATGGAGCTTTTCTGCTGTGAGATACTAAATACTTCAGACTGTGAATTGATATTTACTGTGGAGTTGTCTACATTAGTAGGGACCCTGCAATTATAGGTTGATGAGTTAAAATGTTTGTCATGTTTATGCAACACAGAGATAAAAAACCAATGTTGTATATAGCAACATATGCTTAATAATGGGCTCATAATTACCAAGGCTGCCTGTATTCAATATAATTCTTTAGTGAAAAATAAATTAGACACTACAAAAACATTATTGGAATAATTTAACATCGATCATATAATGTGATAGTTATTCCTGACAACTTTGCTTGGTTGCATACATAGTTGCAGATTTGTGGGCTTTTTATATTTTTTTTCTTTAATTAATAGACTTTATTTTTTGGAGCAATTTTGGTAATGCAGAATTATACAGCTACTTTAGAAGCCAGTTTGGCAGTTTCATCCAAAGTGGCTGTACAATTTTGCATTCCCATTAGCAATGAATGAGAATTTCTATTGTTCTACATTGTTGTCAGCATTTGGTATTGTCAGTGTTTTGGATTTTAGCCATTTAATAGGTTTATAGTGGTATCCCATTATTGTTTTAATTTGTAATTCCCTAATTACATATGATGTTGAACACCTTTTCATATGCTTGTTTGCCATCTGTATATATTCTTTAGTGGATTGTCTGATCAGATCTTTGTTCAATTTTTAATTGGGTTGTTGTTTCTTACTGTTGAATTATAAAAGTTCTTTGTGCATTTTAGATAGCAGTAAATGACCTTTCTTCTTATTTTATAATTAATATTAAAAAAAACATATTCAATTAATAGGGTGCCTGGGTGGCTCAGTCAGTTAAGGGTCATGGAATTGAGCCTGCTTGGGATTTTCTCTCTGCCTCTCTTTCTCTGTCCCTCCCCTGTTCATGTGCACACACATAAATAAATACTTATTTATTAATATTACAAATTTAATAAATAAATATGTAAACTTAAAAAATTGTATTTGGGGCGCCTGGGTGGCGCAGTCGGTTAAGCGTCCAACTTCAGCCAGGTCACGATCTCGCGGTCTGTGAGTTCGAGCCCCACGTCGGGCTCTGGGCTGATGGCTCAGAGCCTGGAGCCTGTTTCCGATTCTGTGTCTCCCTCTCTCTCTGCCCCTCGCCCATTCATGCTCTGTCTCTCTCTGTCCCAAAAATAAATAAACGTTGAAAAAAAATAAAAAAAAAATTGTATTCAATTATTATATTTTTAATTTCAGCAATAAAAATTTTGTAAAGATTTGTTTTTTCTTTTGCTATATAAATATATATACAATGTCATCAAGTTTGCCTCTAGGACCATAAAGCCTAAAATATTTATTCTCCAGCCCTTTGCAGAAAATGTCTGCTGATCCTATTCTAGAACATTGAAATGTCTAGAACAATCAAATTAAAAAAAAAAAATACTCCCTCTCATTTTTTTCTTTTAACAAATTTCCTTCATCTAAGTTCTTGAAGGCACAGTATGATCTGGGCTACGATGGAACAAAAAGGTTTGAAGAAGTTTACCCTTAGGCTTTAAAAAAGGAAAGCTGTCTGCTGATCAAGAAAGAGAATCTCAACAGAGAGGCCATAAATGAACTTTCTTAGACTTTGGTAACTCTGGAAGTCCCTATCTATTTTTGCCTGTTATTATCTCTTTGCTTCCTATGTTGGTCAGCCGTGGTGTAATGGAAAAGGGCTTTTAAGTCAGACCAATATGCCACCTGTCAGCTTTTTACCTATGGAAAATTGCTCATCCTTTTTTAATTTCAAGGTTTTTACTTGTTTGTTTTTTGTTTTGTTCTGTAAAAAGGGTTGTTTCAATGACTAAAGTATATGTTTCTTTTCATACATAATAGAAGCTCATCACTTTGTATAGTTGTAATACCTTACGTCCTGGCAGGAATTAAATTAATGTTTGTTTCTTTTCTTTTCTTTTCTTTTCTTTTCTTTTCTTTTCTTTTCTTTTCTTTTCTTTTCTTTTCTTTTCTCTTTCTTTTTTTCTTTTCTTTTCCTTCCTTCCTTCCTTCCTTCCTTCCTTCCTTCCTTCCTTCCTTCCCCCCATCCTCCTTCTCTTCCCTCCTCCCTCCCACCTTCCCTCCCTTCCTTCCTTCCTTTTATCCATCCATCTATGACAGCATTTATATGTGTGTATGCATGTGCACACCCACATATGTGTATATGTTTGTGTGTGTGTGTATCTGTCTGTTCAGGGGTAGAAAGGGAAAGAAATGCAATGACAGTCCAATAGTGTGTCATGACTTGGAGGAAAAAAAATACAGCAAAGGATGGATTTTGGTGGCTCAGAAAAGGAAAGGGAAGTTAGTAGTCTGAATCTGAGACCATTTGCAGTAAGAAAGAAAGGACTCACTGCAAGGTCATCTGCACTGAGAAATGATACTCCCTTCCATCACTGTCTCCTATCCTTCCCTTCTGTCCATCCTAATGCAACAGAATTCAGTCATGCCTAAGCTTGTAGTCTTCATGGCAACCATACTGAGGGAAAAAATGACCTAACAGAACAAGAGCCCAGAAAATGTATATTCCACAAACATTTAAAAAAATTAATGTTTATTTATTTTTGAGAGACAGAGCATGAGCAGCAGAGGGTCAGAAAGAGGGAGACACAGAATCCAAAGCAGGCTCCAGGCTCTGAGCTGTCAGCACAGATCCCAACGCAGGGCTCAAACCCATGGACTGCAAGATCATGACCTGAGCCAAAGTCAGATGCTTAACTGACTGAGCCACCCAGGTGCCCCCCCCCACAAACATTTATATGTAAGTTTAGTTTACCTGTCCTGACAGCAGTTAGTGTCATTCAAGTTAGAGATATCAGAGTTCTGATTCTTAGGACTCTTAACAACATGCACTTTTACTTTTATCGTTTTTTTTCATGACTGCTATAATACTTTATATATCCTCAGAGAGTACTAAATATAGGAATATTTTTATTAAGACACAGGAAGTGAATTGCCCTTGTTCTCCAGGAACAAGAGTCTGTGACCTTTAACTCTAGCAAACATAAAGAATAGACTTCATTCCTAGGATTTCTCCAGAAAGATCCACACCTTGAACAAGCAGAAAATTCAATGCACTCAGAGTGGAAAAATGAAAACGCTGATTCAGTGTTTCTTTCTGCCAAACAGAATATGGTTCCAAGGAGCTCCCATTTTCCAAACCTTGTGCTTAGAGTCCTTTATGTCTGGTTTATGATCTTGGCTCCCTTCATCCCAGTATCAGCCTATTCAAGGACACCCAAGAGAAGAGCTATACACTAAAATAGCCATCATGCTAAGGCACATGTTTTCCTATAACCATTTTATTTTACTTTCTGCCATACTTCTAATAAGAAGTGTATCAATAGAACAGAACTGGTTCAAAGAGGGCTGACCTGTTTCACTAAGATCATTTCTTGGATCTTTGTTTTAAAAACTTGAGGATACCTAGAACTCAACAATTATGTTAGGTCCACTTTGGCAATCATAACCCACCCCATTTTCTTCAAAGGATTAAGGATTACATTTGTCATTAAATCCATGGGCTTTCACAAATTTCACAATTTCACAATAAACTGGCAAGGAAATCACATTTTACATTATTTTAATTAGGGAAATTTGTCTAATGTGTGCTCTACCAAAAATGAAAAATATTAAAAATTGAACATAGATAAAGATAATTAACAACTAGACTTTTGGGACATCACAAAGTCTATTAGTGCACTTGTAAGCATTAACTTTAGAAGTATAATGTACAGGGTGGAGCCAAGATGGCAGAATAGCATGGAAGTTTTTTGTGTGTCTCACATCCATGAAATACCTCCAGACCAACACTAAACCATCCTGCACACCTAGAAAACTGATCTGAGAATTAACATAACAATCTGCACAACCTGAACCACAAAATTGAGGGTATGCGGTGCAGAGAAGTGAACTGAGGGAGAGAGAAGCCACAGAGGGCAGGGAGTCAGTTTTGTGTGTGGAAAGAGGACGGAGGAGGGGTGGGTTATGGGAAAAGCACCCCACTCAAAAGCAGCTGGAGAGAAAGTGGGAAATTGGAAACAGCCACAGGGACTGAACTAAAAAGGGAGAAAGGAGAAAGGAGAGGGTTTAAATTCCATTAAGACTATAAACGGGGGAGTGCAGAGTCTGAAACTCCACAGCTCGATACCTGGCAGTGTTCTGGTGGGAAGGGCAAATCCCCAGGAGCAGAGTGGGGTCCAGGAGTTTCTCAGGCCACACGGGGAGAAGTGGTTCCACTGCTGGAAGGACATTTGGTAGAGGCTGAGAGGCCACCTGGTCCCAGCAGACCCCAGAGAACAACCACATTTGCTGGTGCTGGAACAAGGTCATTAAGGGTGAAGACTGGTGCCAGATGTGTGTTCTGATTTTCCATAATCCCTGAAACACTGCTGCTACACTATCTCACAAACTTTTTCTGGGAGAGCTGGCACCCGGCCGCAGTATCTGGGCATTGGCAGCAGCACGGTCCTGCAAATGTTCCTGGGTGTGGCCAGCACCCGGCCATTGCTCAGTAATACCCTCTGCAGAGGGGCAGAATGGGTCAAAGCTGTAGTCTCTCAGAAGAAAGGGGCCAAGAAGAACAGCCACATCTGAGACAAAACTTGGGAGGGAGATGCTGCCTGGGGCTTGGTCAGGGATGGTGTAAAAGCGGGAGTGGATGGACACTCCATCGCAAAGACAAAGATGGGTGCGCAATTGCTGATTGGGGAGAACAGTGTTCTGATACTAGAGGCTGGGTGGCTGGTGACTTCATTTTCACCACTCTACGCATGCGCGTATGCACCTACCAGCGCTACAATAATCCACCACAGTAAGCTAAGCAGCACCATCTAGTGGAGAATGGAGCCATTGCACTAAGTCCCGCCCCACTGGGCCAACCTTGCTCTTCAAGAACACAAGTCTCACCTCCTGCTTAGTTTATGGACTTAAAGCACTTCATAGTTTGAATTCTAGCAGAAAACAAAGTA
Organism: Felis catus; assembly: GCF_018350175.1. Taxonomy (NCBI): domain Eukaryota; kingdom Metazoa; phylum Chordata; class Mammalia; order Carnivora; family Felidae; genus Felis; species Felis catus. Next base: position 40,491,082 of record NC_058370.1, on the reverse strand, counting down.
ATTTCACTCGTATTTCAGTCTGTTAGCCAGTCCATCTATTCAATTTTCTTTGATTTTTTTTCTCTTTCTCACTTCTTTTCTTTTTCTTGAACACAAAAAGAGAAAAAAATTCAGTTTTATTTTCAATTTTTATTAAAAAATATTTTTCTTTAATTTTTTCTAGTATATATTTTTTTACTTTTGTGTATTTTTTTTTCAGATTCTATTTTACTTCCATCATTTCATTTTAGTCTACTTGAGTATATTCATTTTTTCAAATTTTCAAACAATTTCCTGTGTTTTTCCCCCTTTTTTTTCTCTAATCTAATAAACCAGTTTCAACACCCAGACCAAAACACACCTAGGATCTAGCATCATTTTCAATTTTGTGTGTATGTGTGTTTGGTTTTAATTTTTTAACTTTAATGTTTTTTTAATTTTATTTTTTTTAATTTTAATTTTTTCTACCTAATTAATTCCTTTCTCCCTTCAAAATGACAAAACGAAGGAATTCACCCCAAAAGAAATAGCATGAAGAAATGACAGCCAGGGACTTAAGCAACACAGATACAAGAAGATGTCTGAACAAGAATTTAGAATCACAATAATAAGAATACTAGCTGGAGTTGAAAATAGATTAGAATCCCTTTCTGGGAGATAAAAGAAGTAAAAGCTAGTCAGGATGAAACAAAAAATGCTATAACTGAGCTTCAATCTCGAATGGAGGCCACGGTGGCAAGGATGGATGAGGCAGAAGAGAGAATCAGTGACAGAGGACAAACTTACAGAGAATAATGAATCAGAAAAAAAGAGGGAGATTAAGGCAAACAAGCACGATTTAAGAATTAGAGAAATCAGTGACTCATTAAAAAGGAACAACATCAGAATCATAGGGGTCCCAGAAGAGGAAGAGAGAGAAATAGGAGTAGAAGGGATATGTGAGCAAATCATAGTGGGAAACTTTCCTGCCCTGGGGAAAGACACAGACATCAAAATTCAGGAAGCATAGAATACTCCCATTAGATTCAACAAAAACTGACCATCAAAAAGGTATATCATAGTCAAATTTACAAAATACTCTGGCAAGGAGAGAATCGTGAAAGCACCAAGGGGAAAAAAGCCCTTAACCTACAAGGGAAGACAGATCAGGTTTGCAACAGACCTATCCACAGAAACTTGGCAGGTCAGAAAGGAGTGGCAGGATATATTAAATGTGCTGAATCAGAAAAAAATATGCAGCCAAGAATTCTGTATCATGCAAGGCTGTCATTCAAAATAGAAGGAGAAATAAAAAATTTCTCAGACAAAAAACAAATGAGTTCATGACCACTAAACCAGCCCTGCAAGAAATTTTAAGGGAGACGCTCTGAGGGGAGAAAATATGAAAAATAAAAAATAAAAAAAAACAAATAAATAAAGACCAAAAGCAACAAAGACTAGAAAGGACCAGAGAACACCACCAGAAACTCCAACTCTACAAGCAACATAATGGCAATAAATTCATATCTTTCAGTACTCAGTCTAAACATCATTGGACTAAATGCTCCAGCCAAAAGACATAGGGTAACAGAATGGATAAGAAAACAAGATCCATTTATATGCTGTTTACAAGAGACCCTCTTTAGACCTAAAGACACCTTCAGATTGAAAGTAAGGGGATGGAGAACCATCTATCATGCTAATGGTCAACAAAAGAAAGCCGGAGTAGCCATACTTATATCAGACACTCTAGACTTTAAAATAAAGACTGTATCAAGAGATGAAGAATGGCATTATTTCATAATTAAGGGGTCTATCCACCAAGAAGACCTAACAATAATAAATATTTATGAGCCAAAAGTGGGAACACCCAAATATATAAATCAATTAATCAAAAACATAAAGAAACTCATCAATAGTAATACCATAATAGTAGGGGACTTCAACACCCCACTCACAGCAATGGAAAGATCATCTAATCAAAAAATCATCAAGGAAACAATGACTTTGAATGACACACTGGACCAGATGGACTTAACAGATATATGCAGAACATTTCATCCTAAAGCAGCAGAGTATACATTCTTCTCTAGTGCACATGGAATGTTCTCTGGAATAGACAACATACTGGGACACAAAACAGCCCTCAACAAGTACAAAATGATCGAGATCATACCGTGCATATTTTCAGACCACAACATTATGAAACTTGAAATCAACCACAAGAAAAAATTTGGAAGTTAACAAATATTTGGAGACTAAAGAACATCCTCTAAAGAATGAATGGGCTAACCAAGAAGGTAAAGAGGAAATTTAAAAGTTCATGGAAGCCAATGAAAATGATAACACCACAACCTAAAACCTCTGGAATGCAGGAAAGGCAGTCATAAGAGGAAAGTATATAGCAATCCAGGCCTTCCTAAGGAAGGAAGAAAGATCTCAGATACACAACATAACCTTATGTCTTAAAGAACTGGAAAAAGAATAGCAAATAAAACCCCAAACCAGCAGGAGACAGGAAATAATAAGGATTAGAGCAGAAATTAATGCTATAGAAACAAAAAAACAACAGTAGAACAGATCAATGAAACCAGAAGCTGGTTCTTTTAAAGAATTCACAAAATTGATAAACCACTAGCCAGTGTGATCAAAAAGAAAAAGGAAAGGACCCAAATAAATAAAATCAAGAATGAAAGAGGAGAGGTCACAACCAACATAGCAGAAATTAAAACAATAATAAGAGAAAAATGTGAGCCATTATATGCCAATAAAATGGGCAATCTGGAAGAAATGGACAAATTCCTAGAAACATATAAACTACCAAAATTGAAACATGAAGAAATATAAAATTTGAACAGACCCATAACCAGTAAGGAAATAGAATTAGTAATCAAAAATCTACCTAAAAAACAAGAGTCCAGGGCCAGATGGCTTTCCAGGGGAATTCTATCAAACATTTAAGGAAGAGTTAATACCTATTCTCTTGAAGCTGTTCCAAAAAATAGAAATGGAAGGGAAACTTCCAGACTCTTTCTATGAAGCCAGCATTACCTTGATTCCAAAACCAGACAGAGACCCCACTAAAAAGGAGAACTAGAGACCAATTTCCCTGATGAACATGGATGCAAAAATCCTCAAGAAGATATTAGCCAACTGGAACCAACAATACAAAAAATATATATATATTCACCACGACCAAGTGGTATTTATACCTGGGATGCAGGCTGGTTCAATATCCGCAAAGCAATTAACGTGATTCATCAGATCAATACAAGAAAGGACAAGAACCATACGATCCTCTCAATAGATGCAGAGAAAACATTTGACAAATACAGCATCCTTTCTTGATAAAAACCCTCAAGAAAGTAGGGACACAAGGATCATACCTTGAGATCATAAAAGCCATATACTAAAGATCCAGTGCTAATATCACCCTCAATAGGGAAAAACTGAGAGCTTTCCCCCTAAGGTCAGGAACAGGATATGGATGGCCATTCGTGCCACTGTTATTCAACATAGAATTGGAAGTCTTAGCCTCAGCAATCAGACAACATAAAGAAATAAAAGGCATCCACATTGGCCAGGAGGAGGCCAAACTGTCACTCTACACAGATGACATGATAATTTATATGGAAAACCCAAAAGATGCCACCAAAACACTGCTAGAACTGATTCATGAATTCAGCAAAGTTGCAGGATATAAAATCAATGCACAGAAATCGGTTGCATTCCTATACACCAACAATGAAGCGACAGGAAGAGAAATCAAGGAATCGATCCCATTTACAGTTGCACCAGAAACCATAAAATACCTAGGAATAAATCTAACCAAAGACATGAAAAACCTATACACTGAAAAGTACAGAAAGTTTACGAAAGAATTGAAGAAGACACAGAAAAATGGAAAAAGATTTCATGCTCCTGGATAGAAAGAACAAATATTGTTAAAATGTTGATACTATCCAAAGCAATCTACATATTCAATGCAACCCCTATCAAAATAACACCCGCATTCTTCACAGAGCTAAAACAAACAATCCTAACATTTGTATGGAACCAGAAAAGACCCTGAATAGCCAAAGCAATCTTGAAAAAGAAAACCAAAGCAGGAGGCATCACAATCCCGGACTTCAAGGTGTATTACAAAGCTGTAATCATCAAGACAGTATGGTACTGGCATAAGAACAGACACTCAGATCAATGGAACAGAATAGAGAACCCAGAAATGGACCCACAAACGTATGGCCAACTAATCTTTGACAAAGCAGGGAAGAATATTCAGTGGAATAAAGACAGTCTCTTCAGCAAGTGGTGCTGGGAAAACTGGACATCAACATGCAGAAAAATGAACCTGGACCACTCTCTTACACAATACACAAAAATAAACTCAAAATGGATGAAAGACCTCAATGTAAGGCAGGAAGCCTTCAAAATCCTCGAGGAGAAAGCAGGCAAAAACCTCTTTGATCTTTCCTGCAGCAACTTCTTACTCAATACGTCTCCACAGGCAAGGGAAACAAAAGCAAAAATGAACTACTGGGACCTCATCAAAATAAAAGCTTCTGCACAGCGAAGGAAACAATCATCAAAACTAAAAGGTAACAGAGAGAATGGGGAAGATATTTGTAAATGACATATCAGATAAAGGGTTAGTATACAAAATCTATAAAGAACTTATCAAACTCAACACCCAAAAAACAAATAATCCAGTGAAGAAATGGGCAAAAGATATGAATAGACACTTCTCCAAACATCCAGATGGCCACTGACACATGAAAAAATGCTCAACATCACTCATCATCAGGGAAATACAAATCAAAACCACAATGAGATGGTACCTTAAACCTGTCAGAATGGCTAACATTAACAACTCAGGCAACAACAGATGGTGGCAAGGATGCAGAGAAAGAGGATATCTTTTGCATTGCTGGTGGGAATGCAAGCTGGTGCAGCCACTCTGGAACACAGTATGGAGGCTCCTCAAATAATTGAAAATAGAACTACCCTATGACCCAGCAATTTTACTACTAGGTATTTATCCAAGGGATACAGGTATGATGTTACAAAGGGACACATGCACCCCAATGTTAATAGCAGCACTATTAACAATAGTTGAAGTATGGAAAGAGCCCAAATGTCCATAGTTGGATGAATGGATAAAGAAGTTGTGGTATATATACAAGGGAGTATTACTAGGCAATCAAAAAGAATGAAATCTTTCCATTTGCAACTATGTGGATGGAACTAGAGGGTATTATGCTAAGCGAAAGTAGTCAGGGAAAAGTCAGAGACAGACAAATATCAGATGACTTCACTCACATGAGGACTTTAAGACACAGAACAGATGAACATAAGGGAATGGAAGCAAAACAAAACAAAACAAAACAGGGAGTAGGACAAACATAAGAGACTCTTAAATATGGAGAACAAACAGAGGGTTACTGGAGGGCTTGTGGGAGGGGGGATGGGCTCAAGGGGGAAGGGGCATTAAGGAATCTTCTCCTGAAATCATTGTTGCACTATATGCTAACTAATTGGGATATAAATTTTAAAAATAAAATCTAAATGATTTTTTAAAAAGTATAATGTACAAACAAAAATATAATTTGAAATTTCAATTAGATAAATTTCTTTAACATTTATATAGTTTTGTGACTGCTGAATGATGAACTCATAATTTAAACTTTTGGTTTCAGTTCCAGCCAACTGTTGAGTGAAGCCAAAAAAATTAAGATGAAAAATTGTTACTAAAAATCCAAAACCTAATATGAAAGAAGTTTGCATAATTAAACATTCCTATGTTTATAAGTTTGTGGCACTTATATTTCTGGAATTATTACTGCTTAAAACTGCACAAAGATTCTTGGGACATTCTTATTCATTCCAAAAATATTCAAGGAGCACCTCAACATGCCACATGGTACTATATAATGGGACTTAAAAATAGGAGTTGTTGTTTTTCTTGACGTGACAAAAAATTACATACAATTAATACAATAAAGCACAATGAACATCGGATTTGTGTAAAGCTAAATGTCCTCAAAGAAATTTATGGACTATATAAACTTCATGTATTCTGTTGAATATATGAAATTGTGTTTTCTAATAGAATTAATCTTTAGGGTTGGTAGATTTGTAACAAATTATATACATACCAGGTACCAAGATAGGTTAGATTTTGGTTTATTGTAATCATTTACATAAAATGATCCTTCAGGAGCAATACGGAATGTATGCATAATTGTTGCACACATACTTAATGCTCACACACAATTGTTTAATTGCAGGCTTGCCTGTTTAGAGTTTAATTATTATTTTAGTGAAGCAGTAAGAAAGAAGAATGCAAACCACAGATTTAATACAAGGCCACCGCCACAATTTTAAGGGCATCCTTTCAATCTGTTATTAACTTTGAGCCCTGGTGATCATTTGCTCTGGCTTCAAGTTATTAAAAGCATCTCCAACATGTAGTGCACATGATGTTTGTTTTTAATCGCTGTGTATAATAGATTTCACGTGGGGAATACGTTGGCAAATATTTTATAGACCATAAAAAAATCCTGATAGTTGGATAAATGCTATTGTGCTTCAATTTCCTTCTCATTCTTATAAAAGCAGACCTTTAAAGGCAATATTTTAATTTCCTGAGAATTCTTGCAGTGCTCTACATTTGAAATGGGATGGGAAATGCCACTTGTGATGACATTTTAATTTTAAACTTGGTAAGAGTTATGCTGCTATAAAGGTAACTACCATAAACTGTCTTCAGGATATGCCTTCCATCAGACAATGGGGGGGATGGGTGGGAACTAGATGACAGTTTTATTGTCAAGCATCATTAAAAAGTATTTGAAATTCACGAGAAAACTATGACATTATGTTGTGCCTGAATAACATCAAAACAACTGGGCCATTTGTTGAATGGTCACACTGCACACTAAAGCCTGAGTGGCCTCAAAGGAGAGGGGCATGGCCAAGGTTTGAGTTTTACTTGGATTCCGAGCTGCACTCAAGAGGGTTGCATGATTTGCACCACCTCCTTAAGTCATGTTGCAGATTATTACCATCCCTCTGCCCAGAGTGATCACTTCACTTCAGTCACTCAGTTTTACCACTAGGAAAAAACACAAACTATTTGGCTTGGTGTTGTAAGTTGAACTACCTTGAAAGCAGACTAGCATATAGGGGCTTTATTAGAAAGGACTCGTGGGATCCAAATCTGCAGACAGGAAGGGGCTGAAGCTGGATCTGGCAGAGAGAGCTGCAATGCAGCCCAAGAGAAGTCTTGGGAGTTCTGGAAATGGGTTGATCTGTCAGAGCTGTCCTGAATTGAGGTAAGAAGGTTAGGTCTTTATACCCCTACATCAATGAGCAATTAGATGTGAGCCACCCTGGGAAGATGGCATGACTTTGGGCAAGATGTTCTCGTTGGCTGAGGCAGTTCCAGAAATGGGTTAACACCTACAGACTGTCTCCCAGCCTCACTCCGAGCAGCAGGGCGAGTGAGTCCTTTTTCCTAAAGGGGGCTCTGCGTTGCTCATCACAGAATCCACCTCACCTAACGCACAGGGTTAGAGTGACCTCAAACTGTTCTTTTATTTATTATTATTTTTTAATTTGTTTGTTTTTCTTTTCTTTTTTCAAAATTTTAATTCCAGTATAGTTAACATACAGTGTTATGTTAGTTTTGGGTCTATGATATAGTGATTCAACAATTCTATACATTACTCAGTGCACATCATGATAAGTGTACTGTTACCCTCTTCACCTATCTCACCCCTACCTCCACCCACTTCCCCTCTAGTAACCATCTGTTTTCTATAGTTAAGAGTCTGTTTCTTGGTTTCTCTCTCTCTCTCTCTCTCTCTCTCTCTCTCAATTTGCTCATTTCCTTTTGTTTCTAAAATTCCACATATGAGTGAAATCATATGGCATTTGTCTTTCTCTGACTGACATATTTCACTTAGCATTATACTCTCTAGCTCTACCCATGTTGTTGAAAATGGCAAGATTTCTTTCTTTTTTTTTTAAGGCTGAAAAATATCCCATTGTTTATATATATACCACATCTTCTTTATCCATTCATCTATCAATGGACACTTGAGCTGCTCCCATAATTTGGCTATTGTATATAATGCTGCAATAAATATAGAGATGCAGATATTCTTTTGAATTAGCATTTTCATATTCTTTGGGTAAATATCCAGTAGTGTAATTATGGCATCATATAGTAATTCTATTTTTAATTTTTTAAAGAGCCTCTATACTGTTTTCCACAGTGGCTGCCCCAGTTTGCATTCCCACTAACAGTGCACAAGAGTTCCTTTTTCTCCACATCCTCACCAATACTTGTTGTTTCTTGTGTTTCTGATTTTAGCCATTCTGACAGGTGTGAGGTGATATCTCATTGTGGTTTTTATTTACATTTCCCTGTTGATGAATGATGTTGAGCATCTTTCATGTGTCTGTTGGCCATCTGTATGTCTTCTTAGGAAAAATGTCTGTTCATATCTTCTGCCCATCCCAAACTGCTCTTTTAGTCTTATATCTAATTATTCCCCTCTATGGATTCTCCTCTCACAACAGAGAGCCTGTTGTGCCAACTCTCCCCTAACACACCTGCATAAATGGAGCCAGTGGACAATGTAGACAGAAGACCAACTTTACAGCTAGACTAACCTGGGATCAAATTCCTGCTCTCTTTCTGACTGGTAGGTCAGAACAATTCAGCTGATCCCTGTTTAGCTCGGGTTCCTAATCTATGAAATATGAAGAGCAATACTGACACTGCTGGATTATTAGAAATATTAAGATAATATCTATAAAGTTTGTAAAAATTAGGTCTCTGTTGCTTGAAAGTGACAGAAAACCAATCAGAAAAGGCTTAAACTTAAAGGAATCACATGATAAAGGGTCCACGAATAAATTCTATTCATATATAGCTGGATTCGGAGTTCAAACCATAGGCTTCCATTTCTGTCTCGCCCCACATTGTGTATGTTGACTTTTGTCATATTCCATGTGCTAGTAAGATGTTATGGTAGACTGGATCACTAGTCTCAATTTCTTCCACTCCTGTTTCCAATAAAATAATATAGCTATGCCCTTGCAATGGTTTTGTGGTATTTGAAGTGTACTTTCTGCTCTCTTGACTTTGGGCTTAGCACTGTGACTTGCTCTGGCTAATGAATGCTACTGGACTTAATGGCAGCAGAGGCTAGTGCCAAAATGGCTGGTCTTGCCTCATGAGCATCTGTCATTCACCAGCCTATCAGTCAGTAGCTGCTCATCCAAGGAAGGTGAGACACATGATGAGCAGATGTGAACCTAACCTGGAGTCCAGAGTCCAACCCAACCTAGTCCAAGCAAATCACTGCCAACCTGTTGCCCAGGATTGAGAAATAAATGCCTGTTGTTTCAATCCATTGAGTTTGGGGACAATTTATTTTGAGGCGGTATTATGGCACCCATGATACACTGACAAAGATGCCAGCAACTATAAGCCTCCGTGTACTCTAGGTTTAGAATCTAGCAATGAAGAGAGGACTAACTCCTCTGATTCTCAAAATTAGGTCTGGAGGGGCACCTGGGTGTCACAGTTGGTTAAGCATCTGACTCTTGATTTTGGTTCAGGTCATGATCTCAACAGTTTGTGGCTGCCAGCTCAGAGCCTGTTTAGGATTCTCTCTGCCTCTCCCACTGACCCTCTCCCCTCTCAAAATAAATAAATTAACTTTAAAAAACAGGTCTACAGAATGAATCTCAGGGGCTATTGCTGACCTAATTTCAGTCATGTGCCTATTTCTGACCCAGTCACAGTTATAAGGAGGGAACGCAGTTCTTTCACTGGTCAGGCCTGGTGATACATTCTCAGTAGGAAAGGGGGCTTTTCTCTGAGAGTGAGGTGAAGGGACACTGGAAAGCCAAAAAATGAATTCATGCCCACCTAATATCACTATAAATACCTTTCTCCTCTTTTGTCTTTGCACAAACCCTTCTTTAACCCTGGAGTGCTGTGTGTGCTCCTTCTAGTTCCAGGTACATGGCAGGCACAGAAGCCATGTCCGCTGGGACTTGCAGGCAATGGCCTTGCAAGAGGTCATGGCCAAGGTGCAAAGCAAACCCATCCAGGAGTTCTTCATTCAAACTGCAATTGTGCTGCTGTTGAGGCTAGGACCGCTTAGCTCCCAAGGCAACTCTGGGGTAGAACAATGGCTGGCTGCAGCAGCTGTGCAGACAACTGGAGACCGGGAATGGGGTGGAGGGGGGGCAGAAACAAGGCAGGTGGTGGCTTTTATCTTTTCCACGCCTGGCAGGGCCCATTACTGACTGGCTCAATATGACAGAGCTAGCTCTGTTTTCCTATTCAGAAGGGAGAAGAAAACTCAACGGGGTAAAGAGACTGCAGCACCAGCTGTATGAAATTAAAAAGGTTTGCTTCTTCCTACGAACTCCAAATGCTATTAGAACTACTGGGTTGTTTACAGGGACTCTATGGCTTCCCAAGCACTCTATTATTTTCATGCTTGCCCCCCACCCAAATTATGTCAGAGATGTTTTCTTTGTCCTAGGTAATTTACTTGAATGAGCTGTTTACTGTAGGTTGGGGTCTGGATGTTCATTTACTTACACTCTTTAAATTAAAACAAACAGCCATGAGTTTAAACCATTGTTCTTCAGTTTGGAGAAAGGGAGAAGTCTGAATGATTTCTACACAGGACTTCAGTGGTCTTACCTTTTTATTATTATTTTTGTTGTTGCTGCTGTTGTTGTCAAACTTTCACTGTTCTTGATGGTCTGCTATAGTTGACATTGCCCTTATTTAGTTCCCATCTCCCAATTAAAAATTAATGACAAAATATTTTGAAATTCAATCAAGTCATGTGGGTCTGTGGGTCCATGTGGGTAGTAAGTAAGAAAAACTCCAACTCAAAATGGCTCTAATAATAAAAGGAGTTTACTACTCACATAACTGAAATATACAAAGGTGGGATGGGCTGATGATACTGACCAAAAGACTACTTCTTTCCATCTTTTCTCCCTGCCTTATACTTTATATTTCATGCTATTATCGGTCTCTTTGGGGTCATAATCTGCCTGCCAACAGCCTAAAGGGCTCTATGTTTCTTCATTCATAACCAGAGATAGAGCCCAGAGTCTGGCAGGGTCTCTGAAGTTCACTTGTTAAAAACACATGACCAACGCTAAGCAAAACACTACATCCAAGGCAATGGGAAATAATAATATGCTTAAACACATTAAGGCCTTCCCTTGAAGCTGAAGATGGTCAATTCAACACAGACCACATGGCTGACATGGACAGAGGTGGATTTCCCAAGCAAATTCCAAGAGATGTTACCACAAAGAAAGCTTCTTCTATGAAGGACTAAGTCATAAGAGAGTTGATGGCTCAAGTAAATAATTCAGTAAATAACAGTGTCTGCGCCCTCCTTGAAGTTTACAGCCACACCTTTCCCAACTGCTTTGATGAGACCATGGCCAGTAAAAATAGCAAGAAGAACTTGGGGAAACAAAGAGCCCTGTGTTCATTGCCCATTGCTGAGCCTTACAAGTGTGAGCATACTATGCACATTGATTAGATAATTGAAGAAAGGTTTACCTGTTGATATGGGAAAGTTATTATGGCTCTAAAACTACTAATTAAAAAGGCACAATTGACATTTAGTAAAGGAGATTTTTCTGTCTCTGTCTCTCCCTCCCTCCCTCTCCCTCCTTCCCTCCTGTCACTCCCTTCCTCCCTCCCTCCTTCTACCTTTCTTCCTCCCATCACACTGGAAATCCATTGCAAGACTTCACAAATGTCAAAAACTACTAACCCCAAATGACACACTGTCTCAGATCAGAAAGTGGTGTCAACTCAAAGGTGGCAGAGGAATCAGAAGGTCTGTGGACAAGCCACACTCACTGCTCTGTCAATCCTCATAAGAGAATACAGGTGAAAGGGCCTGGCCTGAACATTAATCCATTTTGGATCTGTCTGCCACACAAGGAGCTAGTTGTCACTAGCATCAGGCAGCATTGCTTCTTTCTATCTTTATGTGTGGTAGCAGTAGACCACAGCACAGGTTGAGGACGTTGCTCCAAAATAAGTAAATTGAAGCCAGGTTTACTTGGTGACTTGGGAGGAAACCCATAGGAGAAACAAACCTAAAAATAGGTATTTAAACTCATTGTACAATTAGGTGTGAACTTTTCCAGGAGGTCCTGAGATCAGCAAGACATTTTCAGACACAGCAGCGGAGTCACTGATGCCTATTAAAAAAATAACAACAACACCACTGTAGGCTAATTTACTTCCTAGTCTATTTATTTATTATTATTACTATTATTGTTTCTATTTATGCTTTCCTTGTGTTATTAAGCTGAAAATATTTAAAAACAAAGCAATGGAAATACGGATAAGTAAATTAATGGATATTTCAAGGACTAATAGGAACAGATATGGTTTTAAGAAATACCCAAACAAAGCATAAATAGAAGGAATGTTCTGTCCCCAAATCTTATGTATATGTGAGTAGCATTGATGATAATCATTATTTAAGTTATTTGTTGTCATCTGGATGCATTTACCCATAACCTTAAAATCAAATGACCTGCCCTGTACATTTGTTTTAGCAGCGTCTATTAGGGCTCTAATAACTTGGGACCATAGTTCATTTTTCAAGTAAAGGATAATGTGAAATTATTTAGGTGCTTTCTTCTGCTGTGTGTTTCTGCTACAGAGGAAGAGATGAATGTGGTTCAGCATAGATTTTAAGGAAGCTCTTAGAATAACTGTGTAACTATCTAAATGGTCGCATGGTGCCCCTAAAATTTTTGACTGGTGCTGATTTTCTAAAAGTTTCTACTTAAAGTAAGGAAGATGGGTAATGCCAATTATTTAGTCCTATAAGTCTTACAAAGCTCACATGTCAAAAACATTTTTTTTTCTTTTTCCTTTTGCCCTTGCCAATTCTGGCTATCATTATTGACATGCTCCTCAACAGTGTGGTGAATTTCTGTTTAGGAACATGTTTTTGGATTTACAAATGTTTGAACTCTCCAATTCTGGAACAAAATCAGCATGTGAGCCAGTTTTATAAAGCTGCTGTTAAAAAAAAACAAAAAACAAAAAACAAAAAACAAAACAAAACAAAAAAACAAAAACCAAACAAAGGAAACATAATCTTGCCAATAAAACTGGAACTACACACTTTATATATTGGGGGGGGAGAGAATAAAAGTACTTGCTTCTAAATAGAAATTCTGTTGGAAGTCAGAAGATAAATTTTCAGGAAACAACCTATAGCTAAGCTGAAACAATTTATTCAGTGTAACAAAAATAGGGGGGCAGGAAGAGATATCTGTGGCTCAAATGGTGGAAAAATTATTTCAAAACATGGTGGGAGGGAGTTTAGTTTATCTTCTGTCTTAAGATCTTTCAGTTTCTTAAAATCAGTAAACAAATGTGGCATGATTATAATAAAAACCCAAGAGGGATATATAGTGTCATGCTATACTTGTTCAAGGAAGGACAAAAAATGTTCTCTATAGAAATTTGGGGTCATAATTAATAATTCCTGTAATCAGACCTCTCTCATCTGAGTCCAGAATGGCAAGTGTGAGAAGACGCACACCTGGGATGATGACGGTTTTTCTTCTCTCCTCCCCTCATTAGCGTGATAAGTTGATCAGAGTGGCCAGAAGGCACTGGAGGAACTTCTAGAATCCCATAGCAATCTTTAGGAAGGTTTTATAAATCTTCTATAATGTGATGATGACAGATTTTGCCAAGAATCCTATATGTTTTGGGCTTCTTTGGGGAAGGATCAAATTAAGGGGCATATTTTTAAACTTGCTGTCTTGGTGGAGTGGCTGGAGACCCAGGATCAGCCTGACCTATGCTGTCCCCAGTGGCCCAGGTCAACACCCATAATGAATGGACCAGGATACAGGAAAGCACAGTACAATTGCTGGACTTTTCCTGAGACAAAGTGCAAAATGCTATGCAATCAGCATTTGCAGCAAGGGACCAGCTGCCTCATATGCAATCATGGTTTCATCACAGGCTAGTCTGATCAACCCTAGAGGTTCTCCCGTCTGCCTGAGTGGAGACAGCCAATTACACACCATGACTACATTTTCTGGCAGTCAGACTTCCAAGCTTTCCAACACCTCCACAAAACACAAGAGGGAAAAGGAACGGGAAAAAATCCATCCAGCTATGATATAAAATCTATAAACACTTTTAAAATATAGATATAAATGTAAATACAGATATCTTAATAAGGTGGAAATGAGCACAATTTATTAAATAAAAAAAAGTGCTAAATAAACTGGCTGCAGTCATTCTATCCAACCACTGAAGTACATTTAACGAAGCTGGAATCCCCGTGGTTTATGTGGACTTTCACTATTATATAAAGAGAGAAGTGGTCTTCCTTTTTAACATCAAAAAACCATTAGCACTTACTTATTTCTACCTAATAATAGAATTATCTTCATGTACATCTGTCTTTCCTGCTAGAGAAATGCCAAGTTTAAAACACTATGTGTTTCAAAGTCCTAACCCCTAATACCTCAGAATGTGACCTTAGTTGGAGACAGAGGCTTACAGATGTAGTAAAAATGAGGTCATTAGGATTCGTCCTAGTCCAATATGATTGGTGTCCTTATAAAAAAAAAAATGACAAATGTGGACATAGACACAGACACACACCTGGAGAGAATGTCATGTGGGGATGGGGTACTGGAGTGAGGGATCTACAAGCCAAGTAACATGCAAGAATGGCAACAAACAATCAGAAACTAGGAAGAGGCAAGGGAGGATTTCCATACAAGTTCCATAAGGAACATGGCACTACTGACATCTGGATTTTGGATGTTTGGCTTCCAGGATTATGAGACAAAATTCAGTTGTTATAAGCCGTGATGTTTGTGTAACTTTGTTACGACGGTCCTAGGAAATGGATCTCAGGACACACTCCTGAGATGTTCTCCCTTCATAAGAAGTAAAAACCATAATTTAATAGCCACTTACAGTAACAAAATACTTCACTGGATTCTCTGCTCCTCCCCACACTTACCCAGTAGATTTTATTTCCATCAGATCTGTTCAATTTAGCTGCAGGAAAGTCTTCAGCTCCCAACACTGATCCCGTGCAAACAACGTAGTGGCAACTGTTGTCCTTAACCTGGCTTTAAAATGGTTTCATGCTATTTATCACCAACATGACATTTCCTTATTTTTTCTCTACCCCACTAGACCATAAGCCCTATGGGGACAGGGAGATTTATTTTTCTCTTTTGCTCACTGTTGGATTCCAAGTGCCTGTCACAGGGTCTGGCACATGACAGTTCCATAAATGCTTGTTGTGTGGGCTGACTAAACTGATATCTATGTGGGGCACCGTGATAGGATCCACTTTAGGTAGAGAGGGAAGCAAGGTAGAGAACTCTGTTCTCCAGGGAGGGGTGAGCTGGTTGTTACCCTGCAATAATTACACACATTCCCCTTTATCATAACTCAAAACAGGGAGCCCAGGTGGCTCAGTCGGTTGAGCATCAGTCTTCAGCTCAGGTCATGATCTCACGGCTCAAGAGTTCGAGCCCTGCGTCAGGCTCTGTGCTGACAGCTTAGAGCCTGGAGCCTGCTGCAGATTCTGTGTCTCCCTCTCTCTCTCTGCCCCTCCCCTGCTCATGCTCTGTCTCTGTCTCTCAAAAATAAACATTAATAAAATAAAATAAAAATAATAACTCAAATCCTCACAGTTCTTTCCTCTTTGGATTAAAGGAAATGCACTGGTCTGGGCATCAAGTAACTGGTTTTAAACCACAGCTTTTCTAACTTGGCCAAGTTAAGAGAAACCTGGTGACAAAAACCTAACAGTTAATGGCACTGTCAGAAGGAAGTGAAAGGAACAACACAGTGGCTAAGCGAGTGTGGGTTTTAGCTAAGACAGAGTCGTGGTTCTTTCACTTATTAGCTATGAAGCATTAGTCACAGCCTTGTTGAGTTTCAATTTCTAACTTATCTGAAAAAGGGGGTCTGGGCAGGAAGTAAAGCATTAAAACTCCTCCTGTTCTACAAAATTGTGATAGGAATTTTGCTGATTGAAGGACAAAGTTCAAGTGGAGATGAAAAGTGAGTCATGCTATGTTTCATTGTTTCTAAGACACACTCTAAAAACAACAGTGTAACATCATTTTGAATTTCTATAAAACTCTAAGGAGTCTTACCATTGGTCAGTGAAATATGTTAAAAAACACACATTTTATTGTAACTGAATACATAACAGCATAATAGCACCTTAACGTATCAATTTTTCCACAGAGACCAAGCCTGTTCACTTGCAGGTAAATCTAATAGGTAGGTTGACACCCATATCAATCCTACACTTCTAGCGAGCTTTCTTGTACTGCTGAGGACAGACAGCAAAACCCACCAGTTTCTATTCTTCTTTGGAGTGAGGATTCTGAATGCAAATTGGGTTTCTCCAATTGGATTTGCCTGCACATGCTCTGGAAAGGAGGAAGGGAGCTCTTGGTTTTGACAGGTAAGCCTCATCCCAGAGTTATCTGGGTTTCTTGAAACATCATTCTGAGAATAGCTTTTTGCTTGGGAGCATTAATAGGCAGTTGTTGTGATGGTGGTGGTAGAAATCTCCTGATCCTCTACTGTCTTGAGCATGTGAAGGAGGTGAGCTCTTCTGGTGTCCTAGTTCCTATGCATTGTTCTGGAACTCATTCTGGGAGGCCCAGGGGAGAGCCTCATCTCCCTGCCCCTTTGTGCTAGATCATAAGCACCTAATTGCCTATCTTTCACCCTCCTTACTTAAAATACCTGAAATATCACTATCTGAAATAAGCAAGCCCCTTTTGATATGATGAAATTTCAACAAATTTTGCATAGTTTATTTACTCTTAAATCAGTCTCTACAACACACTTTCCTGAATATTTTTCAAACTATTTCTCTTTTTAAAAACAGTTTATTTCTGGGGCACCTGGGTGGCTCAGTTGGTTAAGTGCTGGACTTTGGCTCAGTTCCTGACCTCGCAGTTGGTGAGTTTGAGCCCCACATTGGGCTCTATGCTGACAGTTCAGAGCCTGGAGCCTGCTTCAGATTCTGTGTCTCCCTCTCTCACCACCCCTCCCTAGCTCATGCTCTGTCTCTCTCTCTCTCTCTCTCAAAAGTAAATCAACATTAAAAAAAAATTTTAATACAGTTTATTTCTTTTCAGAGAGAGAGAGAGAGTACCCATGCATGTGAGCAGGGGAGGGGCAAAAAGAGGGGTGGTAGAGAGAATCCCAAGTAGGCTCTGTGCTGTCACGCATGAAACGCTTGATCCCATGACCAATCTTGAGATCATGACCTGAGCCAAAACCAAGAGCCAGGTGCTTAACTTTAATGAGCCATGCAAGTGCACCAAGAGTAAATATTTCAGTCCTGCTTTGTTTTCCTTCTGTTCATTGCACTTTGACTAATATTTCTTTTAGTTTAAGAATCCATTCATTTTCCTCAAACTAGAACCCTTTTCAACCATTCATTCATATCCATTGATATTTCCACATCATACTTCTCTTTATTCATCATCCTATTTCCTCATTTTCCCTCACATTCTCACATATGTGTGGGATGGCCTGGCATTCTGGCACTTTGCATCTTGGAACTCCACTCCTAGAGGATTAGGATTAGGCTCTCACTTCAGGTTCTGCATCTCAACCCCTCAGCCCCTGAACAGCTCCTGCTCTCCAGCTGCCTAATTCATCTTCACAGTCCCACATATTATAGATTATTTGCAACTTTATATGGAAGGTGTTTCCTGTTCCATATTTAACATTTAGAGGACCTCATTTAAGTGGTTGATATTCCTCACTAATTACCCAAATAAGACAAAGGATAAATTAAGGGCTGACTCAACGGTCAGATACAAACATTTCCCTAGATGTCAGAGAGCAGGTGTGCATACTTGTAAAAAAAAAAAAAGAAAAATATAGATAGGTAGGTAGGTAGGTAGATAGACAGACAGACAGACAGTTTCTGTTTCTAGTTTTGTTTGCAAATGAAACCTGATCAATACAGTAGAGTCCACTAGCTGAAATTCCAAGTTGTATTTCTTGTACTAACCTCCCTCATAATGCATTATTATTATTTCTAGCCTCTTTAAAGTTGAATGGAGTAGAATTTCATGACAAGGCAATCAGAGCAGAAAATTTTCCTAGTTTTTTTTAATGATTTTCCCCTAATCCTCTAAAGGGATCTTACTTCTTACCCACATCTACTTTGACAGCACTTGTTTTCAGTTTATTTATTTATCTTGACAGAGAGAGAGAGAGAGAGAGAGAGAGAGAATGAGTGGAGGAGGGGCAGAGAGAGGGAAAGAGAGAATCCCAAGCTGACTCCACGCCAATAGCATGGAACCAGACTCAGGGCTCCATCCCACAAACCTTAAGATCAAGACCTGAGCCAAAATCAAGATTAGGACACTTAACCAACTGAGCCACCCAGGCACCCCATTTTGACAACATGTTTTAAAGCAACTGGCTTTTATCAAAATTTTGCAGTATCTTAGATTTTTTCATAGAAACAACTGTCTTCTTGTCCACATAATGTTACATCAATTGGCATAAACAGGTTTGAGGGAAAACTGACTCTTAATAATTGAACATTGTCGTTGGTAGAAGCAAAGTACTCAGCCTTTCTAAAGAGTAGCCAGCCAGCCCAAGAGCAACATGCTGCGATCATAACACAGACACTGTACAGAGAGAACAGAAAGCAGGAGATGATAATTTCTCCTGTTAGGAGATGATAATTTCCAAAACTTCCATCGAACCAATCTCACAGTTTGTTTTGTTTTGTTTTGTTTTTGTTTATTTGTGTATCTTTATCAACGTTTATTTATTTTTGGGACAGAGAGAGAGACAGAGCATGAACGGGCGAGGGGCAGAGAGAGAGGGAGACACAGAATCGGAAACAGGCTCCAGGCTCTGAGCCATCAGCCCAGAGCCCGACGCGGGGCTCAAACTCACGGACCGTGAGATCGTGACCTGGCTGAAGTCGGACGCTCAACCGACTGCGCCACCCAGGCGCCCCTATTTGTGTGTCTTTAAAAAGAGATGAAAATATTTTTTTTTATAAAGCACCTAGTACTATGCCCAGAATAACCATAGGCACTGAATGAATACAACCTCTGTGTTTATGGAAGTGAAGAATTTATGCTAGCAATGAAACGTAAGCTCTCTGTATCATAAAAGGTTGTAGTAATTGCATGATTCCAAGTTATTTGATTATTCTAATCAAGTCACAAGAGGCAAAATCAAGCCCTTTAAATCAAATATTATTCAGGGAAGGTCAACATATTATACAATTATCAAACCAAACACTGTACCTCAAATTGGTCCAATAAAGAATTAGCCAGTTACCAGAACAGCCCTTAAGGAATGAAAGTGTGGTTGATAATGTGGCTTGACTGAAGCAGAGCACAAATTCTGGGCATCTCTGGGGGCTGGGATGGTTCCATAATACAAGAACTACAAAAGTCTATGAGTAAATTCTAGCCAAAGCTGGGAAAGTACCTAAACATAGAGGAACTACAGGGTAGGGGATAAAGGAGACAAAGTTCCACTATTGCATCAAAGCAAGCTATAAGCCATGTGAGTGCCACTTTAATGCTAACTAAAGTTTACTCTTTGAAAATTAAAATGTGTGGTATGTGTGAGAGTGCTCCAACAAGAATATTCAATTAAGTAGAACATACCATTCCTTCGCCGTGTGAGATAAGGTGGAGTTTGCTGTTCTTACACTCACAAACTCCCACTTGAACAAGTCTGTACACAAGACACTTGGAAGTTCCCAGGAAACAAACAGACGCCTTGGGCTTCTGCAGGTGAATTTAATCATTACCATATTATTACAATGATGAAAGACATGCTAAATTTTGTATTCCTTAAAGCCAACTACGGTTATAGGAAATTCCTGTCTCTTCTTTTCTGTCAGTAAAACATCTGCCATGAGATACTGAAGGGTTTGCTTTTGACAGACGCTTTTCCAACAATTGTTTTTATGCTTGAAGGTTGCCATTTTATTTAGCAAAACAGCCAGGAGGTCTTTGGAGCTTCCCATCTCATTAGTTAAACCGATACTTCATTACGTCATTCATATCTAGATTTTTATCACAAATGAATACATTGTTCTTCCATCCATCCATGTTCAAAGAGTGATCCTTAACTCGATACTCTTCACAATATTATAACTTTGGGGGAGACCGCCTAAAGGGAAGTTGTGAAGATATGTAGGGATCAAGCACTCCTCCCAAGTCTACAAAGTTGTATATACCAGAGTGAATGCTGATAAGGTTATTCAGAAAAATGGAGCATTGGGACCTTTACTGCCTCTGTTGGTGAATAAAACACATTTAATAGTAAGTAGTTTGAATAATAATCCACTCAGAATTCCCAGAGAAAACAGGTTCCATTTATCACAACCAAAGTGCTCTAGAATTGATGACAATTTATTCACTTATGTGCCTTCTCTGTGGCTGCACCATAGTTCCAAGGGGGTAAACAAGTGGCTGTCGCTGTTACTTAATTTGAAGCTAAAGTAAGATTGTCTTCAGTGGCAAAAGAAATAAAATACTATGTGGATAAATGTGTGTGTGTGTGTGTGTGTGTGTGTGTGTGTGTGTGTAGATAACAAAGATAGCTAACTAGCTGATAGCATAACCCATTTAGAAGAACTAACTCTGCTTAGTTAAGTGTAATTAAAGATATGCTTAAAAAGGATGTGGAAACTGTTAGTTAATAAGAGATCCCTTGTCATTCTCACATTTCCATGACAGTACTTCCTTTAGAAGTTGACTGTGAGGTTGTTTTATGACTTGTTTTTGCTTCTTGTTTCTAGGTTAAAGTGTATCCCAGATAGATGAGACATAGTATTTATAAATTACAAAAAAGCTGGGGGGGGGGGGACTCATTACTTCCCAATTATTTCCTGTGTCCTCAAGAAAAACGTCCGCAAAGCGTCTATCCTCTGAAATTCTACAGTACCAATTGTTCCTACTGTATTAGATTTGCTTAATAACTAATGACTTGTTTTCTTCTCCCAGAGCGGGGGCTGCTTTACAACAGAAAACATTTTTGTTCATCTTAGTAACCCTAGTAACTCACACAGGGCATTGGGCCTAGAAGGCTCTTAGTAAATACTATTGTATGAGAGAATAAATAAATAAATAAATGCGTGTAGTATTTAGTATTATTCCATATCTTTTTATATAAATTGTGTGTCCTATTTCCTCTGAGTATGTTGGAAGGCTGAGGTTCACAGGTCCATACCATAAATAGCCCTCAGAAAGCATTTTATTTGCCCCATGGTGATAGCAATAGAGTGTGTGTTAGTTTATAACTAGATTGTTTTTTTTTTAATTGGAAGATTTCATGGGTTTTGTTGTGTTTTGTTTTTTTTGTGTTTTTTTTTTGTTTTTTTTTGTTGTTGTTGTTGTTGTTTTGTTTAGGAGAGAGATATTTCAAGTTTCTTTTGCAAAATAAAGCAGCAGTATGTCGAAATTCCTGCAGGGCTATAATCAGCTGAAACTGAGTAGAGCCTGTCCTGTTCAAAAAATTCCAGTTTAATACCACTCCCTATGTCTTCAGGGCAATAAGGCAAATGATCAGGCTCCATTTATAATGGCATACCCTTTGTTGTTTTTCTTACACCATTACCACTTTGCTCTTTTAGGTTATGTCACTGGTCCCTGTAGGCATTGGAGTTTGCACCACATTAAACCTAGATATATATATATATATTTTTCCTCCATGTTGTGTCTATTAGGCTGTATATGCACAAGAAAATGAGTAAATATTGGTTGATAATGATCATTGATCATAATAATATGAAAAACAACCTGTAAGGTAACATTTCCTAGATATGATCATCACCTTCAAAAAATAAGTCCCACTAGAAAACCCAAATTTTAGATTTTTAAACTTCTCTTTTCAAATTAATTTAGTCAAACTGAAAATAGACAAAGCATGTTGCATTTTACTACAAGCCAATGAAACATTGATAACAATAATATAGTATATTTTAAATAAATGTTAAACCATGATTAAACATGTTGCATTTAACTCTAGATTTGACCATTTGTCCCTAAACATTTCAGAGGAAACCTGGATAAAAGTCCTCTCAGGCCAACAGAAGACAACAAATATGAAAGAGCAGAGTGTTGAGCTACTTTCTTCTCTTATCCCTCAGACAGTGGCTCTTAAAATGGAGAAAAATTGAAGGCCCAGATACAGAGTCCCTGAGTAATTGAGTGTTGAGTGAACTGCCCTTGGACAAAAGCACTTTTAGAGGTGATCTGGTAGTTTATCAAATGAACATTTACTCACTGACAGCTGTAGTACTCAGAGTGTTCTGGGTCCTTCTTTTTCCCAAACACCCATTTTCTATTGTTGTTGTGGATTTTTCCTGGCTATCAATCTAATCCTGTCTGTCCGGCACCCCACCATTATTCCCCAGATGATAGATGTAGAGGATTTTGTAATGTAAAGCATTTACCAGACTTTTCACATATTCTCATTCTGCAATAATTTTTGCTAGGGTCTGATGAAGGGAATATTGTGGTTTCATACAGTGGACACAAAGTTTGGGATCATTTTGCCATATACAAATTTGTAATCAAAATACAGCCTAAAACAAAAATATTTTTATGAATTATCTATTTTGAAATTATTAAAGTATTATAAGCATGTAGAAAAGCATAGAGAATAATCTATATTTTCAATCAATGTTAAATTTTAATATTTTGTTTGCCATATTGGCTTTGGAAATATTGGAATATAACACACATACAACAAAGTAGACAAATCTTAAGTTTTATGACTAAGTGAACTTCTACAATATCCTGTATCACCCTCCTAGAACAAATTATAAAGCATCACCAAAATTCCAGAAGCTTTATACCTAGTCCCAATAATTTATAATAGATATTAATATTTGGAAGTATAAGTCCATCAAATTTGTTCCTTTTAAGACTGTCTTTGCAACTCTGGGCCCCTATATTTAATTATATATAGGTAGATGATTAGATATAGATATAGATATGGATATAGATATAGATATAGATATAGATATAGATATAGATAGCTATAGACATAGATAGCTATAGCTATAGATAGATCTTAAAACCAACCTGCTATATTACACACACATACACAAAGTTAGTTGCTGAAAATTTTTATTTATTACACTTAATCTAAAGATAAGCTATAATAGAATCAATGTCTTATTTTTGGTCTTTTAATCAATGAACATGGCACATCTCTCCATTGATTTATGACTTAATTTATTTCTCTAAGAAATGTTTTGAAATTTCTACGTAGAGGTCTTGCATACATTTTGTTGGATTCCTAGGAATCTACCTATTCCTAAAATGCTGATTTTTCTTTATATTTTTTGTTGGCCTAATTTTTGGGCTAGTGTTTTAGTTTTCTTTTATTCTTTGACAAATGATAACTATATGTATTTAAGGTGTACTATGTGATTATTTTATATACCTATATGCTGCGAAATGATTACCACAATCAAATTAATTAACATTATATATCACCTCACATAGTTACCATTTGTGTGTGTGCTGAGAGCACTTAAAATTCACTTAGCAAACTTCAAGTGTCCATTATAGCAGTGTTAACTATAATCACTACGCTATGTATCATATCCCCAGAACTTATAAGTTTGTACCCTTTCACTAACATTTCCCCAATTTCTCCAACCCCATTCCCTGGCAACTACTATTCTACTTTCTGCTTCTATAAGTTTGACTTGTTTAGATTTCACATATGAGATCAAACAGTATTTCTTTCTCTCTGATTTATTTCATTTAATATAGTTTTCTCCAGGTTAAACCATGTTGTCGCAAATGGCAGGATTTTCTACTTTTTATGGCTGAATAAGATTCCATTATAGATAGATAGATAGATAGATAGATAGATAGATAGAGGTGTACAATTTCTTTACCATTCATCCACTGATGGAAACTTGGGTTGTCTCCACATCTTGGCTATTGTAAGAATGCTACAATGAACATGGGGGTGCAAATATTTCTATGAAATACTGATTTCACTTCCTCTGGATATATACTCAGAAGCTGAATTGCTAGATCATATATCAGTACTATCATTAGTTTTTTTTAGGAATTCTATACTGTTTCTATGATGGCTATATTAACCTACATCCCACACAGTGTGTAAGTAAAGATATCTAGTATAATAAAGATACCTATGTGTTTTCTTTGTGGGAAGGCTTTAAATAATAGTTTAAATTTCTTTTAAAAAATTATGAGTATTTATATACTTTAAGTCAAAGGAATTTGTGAAGTTAAAATATGTTCAAACATATTAGCATAAAGTTATCCATATATCTTTTTTTTGTTAAAAAAATTTTGTAAGATTGGTCATGAATGCTGATATTGGTAGACTGTGCTTTCTTGCTCACTCACTTTCTGCATCAATTACATTAGAGTTTAGCAATCTTATTGATCTTTTAAAGAACTAGTCCTTGTTTCAAAGCTCTCTATAATGTCTTTGTTTTTTATTGCATCAATTTCTTTTATTATCTTTATTACCTTTCTTGTACTTTTGCTTCTTGAGCTAAATACTTAGATCAATGACTTTCAGCTTTCCCTACTTTCTCACACATGCCTTTCAGGGTGTATAAATTTCCCCCTCAGCACTTGGTTAGCTGCATCTCACAAGTTTTGATATGAGCATTTTAATTGTCATTCATTTCAAAATATTTTCTAATGTCCCTTATGATATTTTAATTCCATAATTATTTAGGTCATTTTTAATTTCTAAATATTTAGGTGTTTTTTAATTAAACACATTTTGTTATTAATATTTAGCTTAATTCTAGAGAATATACTCTCTATGAGTTTTCAAAGCCTTACATCCATATGAATTTAACCCTTTGAAATTTAGTGAGCTTGACATGACTATTTTAGACTTGACACTCTCTTTTTTTCAATTAATCTATCTTTTGTCTAACTTCTTTTCCATTAAATTGTCTTTTAAAATACTTTAGTACCTCTTATAACTTAGTAAATAATTAATCTCTTAAGTTTTATTTGTAAACATGAATCTATAAGATGGGTAAAATCCAAATAAAAATGATAGCTAGTATTTCATATTTTATCTCTCAAATTATTCTACAACTTAACACTGATTTGTCAAATGTGTTTTGTGTGTACAGTTGACAATTAAGGGTCCATATACAGTATATATTGAAAATAAAATAAATATTCATATGAAGTCTTAATATTTATTAAGTATTTGGTTCATAATCAGAATTCTCATTTAAAAAAAAAACAAGTCTGAATCAAAAAGAAATAGTGTTTGGATTACTATTGAGATTCATTGCCTAGAAAGGTTATAATTCTACAGTGGTAAAATAATTGTCAATGGCATTTTTCCACCAAGTTCAGATTATGAGAACCACCCTGGGTAGGATCATGGGAGATACAAATGGGCTTTTTCTTCTCTGCTCCTCCATATCCATTTCCATACTTCTCTGCCCTGCTTTTTGACTAGAAAGAAGTAGGAAGTTGACCCCTATCTACTGTTTCAACTGGCATCCTTGCCATCTGGCTTCCAGTTAGGTAAATGCAATGAGAGACCATAGTAGAATAGGTAGTGGGAAGAGAGGTGAAGAACGTTTTTTGATTTTTTTTTTTTGTTTTTTTGTTTTTTTTTTCTCCCCTAACCTACTCTTTCTTCCCTGAGCATGATTTTGACAGTGGTTACAACCCTCAAAGGTGAAAACTCCTGCCTGGTATCCCTTCTTCTACTTGCAAAGATTGTAAAACATTTAATTTGTTTTTTTATTCATTCAATTGAGTGTCTGTCAACTATGTTTAGTTAGTATGCTAAACCCTAAGAAATAAATTACATGCATATATGCTGATATACATATTATATGCATGTGTACATACATGTGCATATATGTATTTGTGTATGCATTTATATGTGTATGAGTATATATTCTCCTATTTAATTCCTAAAACATTTCTTGGATGGCTTCCCACTATCAATAGTGAAGATAATCACACCTGATGCCTACTTGAAGATTCAACAAGGATGTATTATTTTTTGAAAATTTATATGCAATTAAACTTTGAAGGCTAAATCATATTTTAATCATGTTGAAAGCCAACTTTAAAAAAAAAAGGTTCTTAAGTGAATTCTGGATCCCTTGATAAAGCAAATAATTCTTTCATAAGATTAATTCCATCCTAATTTATCTGTTTTTGAAGTTAAAATTTGTGTATTCAGCGTTTCTTTTAGATTTTAAAGTTCAACCTGTATAAATAATATATCTTACTAAGCCTTCATTTAAGCTGTCAGTTAAGGAAATAAGTCTTCAATTGTCTGCAGACTAGAACATTTAGTTGTTGTTTTACAGGTGACTTATATTGCTTCATATTTTTTTTCTTGTTAAATATCACAACATTTATTTTGTATTATCTGGGTAGCATGACAGCAAATCTGTGAAGGTTAGGCACAATGCGAACATGAATTAATTTTAATTTATAATTTTACTATCTCCAACTAGATAGGTGGCAAAATGTTGTTGTGAGACAGGATTTTCTGATCAGTATCACAAACTATAAGGACACATGGAAAATTAAAGCTTATTTATTGCACACAAACCATATGCTCTCATAGTTGAATATTCACTGGTTGTGATTAAAAGTTTACACCAAAAGTTTACCCAAAGGGGCATACTTCTATAAAACTGGTGGGTCATTGACCTAAATATGGTAGTAAAGTTCCCTCTCTCATACATTTTTTTTTAAGCTACCATAGCAGATAACATCTGGTTGCATGTAATCTAAATTCATCTGAAATCCCAATGTAAACAAGTTCACCAATAGCAAGGGGCAGTTAAACATTCCACTGGCTTTAGATAATTGAAACCATCTCCAAAAAAATTACCTTCAATTACCGGACTCCAAGAAAGAAGCGGACAGCTCTGGCAAAGTACCAGAAAGAGCCGGTGGGGGTGTAGGGACAGGGGGAGGGTTGAGAGAAAGAAAGAGAAAGAGAACACAAAGTCTATTTTCCAGAATACAATGGAAGATCATTAAATATTCTACTGTATTTATAAGATAGGATGGTTAATGTCATGCCCACCGAAAAGATATTTTTAGTGGGAACACAGGATTAGAGCCTAGAAAGCTATTGTCATTTTCTTTTATTTCAGATTCTTGCTTTCAAGCAGGAATATTTCTAAAACATCAGAGGCAGAAGGGTCTTTTTTTAATCTGATTTTCAAAAAAAATTGAAGAAACCACAATTTCCAAGTTTTTAACATTTTTTAAAAATTTCTTGTAGCTTTCAGGCATGCAAGTGAACCATTACTTGTACATATTTAAGTATATAAATTTGGCTTTTAGAATTATAAACTAGATGCATGCCTAAAAACTTACAATTCTCTGGTTTATGGCATATGTTGCATTAAGGTATTTATTATAGCCTTCTTTTGAAATGGTTATCAAATCATTTTATCCTTTTAGTCTTTTCTATAACATCTAATCTCTGAGAATAGTGGGACAAGATTTGCTCAAATTCTCTTACATCTTAAAGGCTACACGGAGTCAGGGAAAATGTATAATATTACGTTAGATTAATTAATATACTGTAACAATCAACTTGTCAATCTCTATGTCAGCCTACTGCATTAGTGTATTATCAATAATAATAATAATAAGGTTTTGATGGTAACCTGACCCATCTGCAAATAATAAAAATAAAATAATAATAATGATTTTTTGTGCTAGACAATGAAGTCAGCAGACTTCTAATTGAAATGTCAGGACAATATGCATTTTAACTAGCTCCTAGACAGATACATTACAACACTTAAATTCTAGAAATAGAGACACCACTGTGTTTTATTTACTTTGTGAGCAAGATCATTAGACCAGTTCTGACACAATGCTGCAAGCTTGCTATGAAGAATATTGCAGATGGGAAATCCATGTTTTAATAAAAGATTTCACTTCAGAAAAGTGATCCTAATGCCACTTATCCAGAAAGAGAAATACATTATTTTCTCTACCGGGTGGCCTCAAATTAGTTCTAGATATAAAACAACAAGAAGAAACCAAACAAAAAGAAGCATTGACTGCCATATTAACACAGTTCTTACCATAATCTGTGATTATGTGATATATGCATGTGTTAACTTGTCTGTATCTCCCTCTGCCCTGACCTAGAATGGCAGAGATCATGAATGCTTTGTACATAGGAGTACATTCTGTATCAACTAAAACACTTAATAGCTTAGTAGGAACTCAGTAAATGTCTTATATATGAATGGATGAATGAGTGAATGGTCACAGTAACCATTTTGATCCAAATAGTCCCAATTTCTTTTATTCACTATGTATTTGTAGATTTGAAGCATTAATTAAAGTAGTGCAAATAGAATAACTGAGTCCCAATCCAGTCCATGCCCAAACAAGTCCAGACTCCATTCTACTGCCAACAAAAATATTTCACCTTACCTTGCCTTTATCCTTTACAGGTCTGTCTACCCTGCAAAAGTCAGCTCTATTTTCAAAAAGAACTTGATTTTCGGTCTGAATAATCCCTTTCTGAAGTGGGCAATGAACAAGTAATAGATTAATAAATTAAACTGAAGAGTGAAAATAAGGTAACTTGGTCCTAATCCTAGTCCTGTCTTTTCAGCTGAGAGGCATTAGGAACATTACATCTTTTTAAGCACCATGTTGCTCCTTTGAAAAGTACACAAGCTTAATTCCTAAGGTCTATCTTTCAAGGATGTTTGACAAAAATTCAGGCTTAAATATATTCATTGTGGAGGTTGAGAATTTTCCTTTCAGTAACATTTAGTTAGAGTCTACCCAAGAACTGGCTATTTGTTTTTGATGTGTAGGCAGTTTGTTTGTTTGTTTGTTTGTTTGTTTTTTAAATGATGAATGGCATTAGTGATGGTATATGTAATATCAGTGATGGCATCAGGGATGCCCAGGGTAAGAGACTCCCGTCCATGTACAGCCAGTGAGCAGACATCTGAGGGGAGGGGTGAATAAAACTTTTTTACTTGTTTGTACTGATACCGTTCAAGGTTTGAGATGGATTGGGGAAAGCAGAAGGCATCTGAAATCATTTCCCTTGTTTAGGAGGTAACCAAAAGCAGCAGCAGGCCCAGTCAGCTGTGTACAAGACAAGGAGATACTTTACTATGACCTGCAGAATTTCATAGTGAAACTAAATAAATATGGGGAAAAGGCTAGTCTCACAGAAAGATACAGAATTCTCCCTTGTCTTGATCTCTCTCTTCCTGGCTCTAAAGACTTGGCTACTTTTTAAAACATGTTCATTTACTCAGCTTGTACTTCTATGAACAGTTAGAACATTCTTTTGAGTGCCCCATCAAGAATCCTGAGCAATCTCAAAGACAGATATGTTTCTATGCTCACTCATCCCCCCAACCCCATGATTTAGGGGATCCCAGAGCAAAGCATATGAGTAATAGGTGGTATCCTTTCATTGTCAATACCTTTCATTGAGCTGCTCCCCTCTGGCTCCATCTGAAGGCTGCTAATTAGAGTTCTGGATTATTGAAGTTAACTCTACATATTAAGGTTAAGGAACACTGTTTTCACTTTTCTTGGTCCTTGCTGAAACAAGGGCCTTTTCAGGGTTTTTTTAAGCAAAGGTCCCAGGTCCAGGTAGAGTTGACCCTTTGTCTCCAAAGGTATCTGAATAAAGCAGGCTGGCAAATCTGCCACTTCCAAAATAACCATTCTCAGCTTCTTAACTTAAAGTGTGTCCCTCCTTCTGTAGCACTATTCAAGCTGCATCCTTCCCAAAGTTCTAAATTCACATTAAAAAAACCTGTTATCTATCTCCCACCTATTAATGCTCAGACTGATCATGTTTCCAAAACTCTTTCACTGACACAGGGAAAATGGCCCGTTTCTGAAGCTGGGGATTTATGGTTTCAAGTGAAATCCCAGACCAACTGATGGGTCCCAGGGAAACGATCAGTTTAACTTTCTGTCTCACCTAACCCATCAGCTATGTATCAAAACTGACCCAACCAGAGAATCATTTTAAATCACTGATTTTGGGTTATAGCCAGGACTACAGATCATTAAGATCTCCAGAGAATATCATTCCTTTTAACGTTATTAATCAGATCCAAGTCAACATTGAAATGAGTTTCCTTCACCCACGGTATTTCTCTATTCTTAAAACATTATCAGGTCGGTCCACTGATTATTCCATTATATGCCATTTTTATATGCCATTCCTTCATCCAGAAGAGCAATATATAAAATAACTGGGATTTTTACAAAAAGACTAAATTCTATATGTTACTATAAGATGACTATTTTTTAAGTTATGTAATTAACACACACACACACACACACACACACTTATATATACACTACTTTGCACATACTAAATAGTCACAGAATGCTTACTGATGAATTCACCTGTATAAGCATTGCTTTTATTTTAATAAATACAATCTTATCTGTTCCTTCTAGACTTTATTATTTTCTACAAATACAAATTCCCATGAGAAAACCACAGAATTATTTGCAATAATTTAAATATTAAAGAGTACTTTTAAATGTCCTGAAGAATCCTTGACACAGATGTTTTAAATGAAATTTAAAACACAAAACTCACATATGATCTCCTGTATTTCATCAGCTCCCTACTAAAGGAGGCTATGTTTGAAAATGAGCTTTGTTAGTTAGTTTTCAAGCCAGCATTAATGTTGGATTTGTGGCCTTTAAAAGTGAGCTCCTGAGAAAATGTGCAGTGAAATCCCAGGTGTGGATACTGATGGACCACACAGATATACCAAATCTGTAGTTTTTAGTCTGCAGTGAAATAGATGATATCTTCAAACACAAGCATTACATGAAGCATCAATGTCACTTGAAGACAGATTCCTCCAAGAGCTTCTGAAGAAAGCCTTCTTTTTGGGGGGTTTCACAAACACAATCAGTAAGAGAATTAAGTTCATCGAGAGAATTTAAACCCCATTTTGGGCAAGACTTTGGCTGCCTTGCCCTCATTACCATAAACTGAGGGGGCCGAGTATGCTTGATATTTGTAAAGTCTAACTTTTGGAAAATACTCATTGAGACTCTCCACATTAACCCAGATCTTTCCACTTCCAGGCACGGAAGTCACAGGACCCACTTCCTGAAAACAAGTGGAGGAGGTAACTTTCCACCTCTCCTGGCTGCAGAGCTTCACTCTGAAGACTTCCTATTTCCTGAATTCAGACCAGCAATGATTGCTTCAGAAACTTCTGCTCATGAGATGTTACCATATATCTGACCATGAATGCATCCTATTAAAAACATTGTGAATATTTATATAACTTGGGATCTCATGGAGACTCTAGCACATATCTGCATATAATATATATTCAACACATATTTGCCCTGTGAAACCAGAAAAATCATGAAAAAACTTCTAAATGTGTTTACAGAGTAAACTGAATCCAACAACACATACAACACATTCCACAGCATCATCTCCTTTGGAAATTAGCCATTTCAGAGGCTTGAAAACATTCAACCTTTCTCTGATCAACCTATGTTTTGAAATGCCTTCACACCCTGTTAACTTATTTTTCAAAACCTCTGGAATAGTGATTTTAAAAATTGCACATTGAAGATCCATTTGATGTTTCAGAACAGTCTGAAAGAATTCAGAGCCAAGTCTAGTGCGAGGACATATGTGAACAAGTTGTTTAATAATAATGACAGTAACATCAGCAATACTAATACTGGGTAACAAATTTGAATGGTGACTAGTTGCTAAGGACTAGGTTAAGTTCTTCACCTTTGGTCCTCAGAGCAGCCTTATAAACAGGTTTTATTATCATCCCATTGTAAAAATGAGAAAGTCAAGGCCTTAGGAGGTTAAAAAATTGTCACAAATTAGGTGTTAGATTTGAGACTCAAAAGTACATCCCTTAGGGGCTCCTGGGTGGCTCAGTCAGTTAAGCATCCGACTTTGGCTCAGGTCATGTTCTCACGGTTTGTGGGTTCAAGCCCCCGCATCGGGCTTTGTGCTGACAGCTCAGAGCCTGGAGCCTGTTTCAGATTCTGTGTCTCCCTCTCTAGACTCTGCCCCTCCCCAACTCATGCTCTGTCTCCCTCTGTCTCAAAAATAAATAAACATTAAAAGTACTTCCTTTAACAACTGGAAATACTGCCACTTCTAAGGATTAAAAATGAGGTGGGACAATAAAGAAAAATTAATGCTTTTCTTATGGCTTTTAAACAGGCCATAGGCAATTCCACAATTCTTTGGAAAGTTAAGAATGGAATATTTAACTGCTGGAAGTTAAGGATACTACCTCTTCTTTTTATGCAGGAGTTCTGGATAAATGTGTTGCAGACTCAATTTACCCTTTAATATAACCATACCATCTAAAAAGGATCATAGGATCCTAAGAAGAACTCAGTGCCAAACCATATTTTACATATTTGCAAGTCATACAAATTTGTGCCTTTGAACAAGGATTTGGTTCTGTGGTCTCCTAAGATCCTGAGGCCTTGATGAGGAGAGAAGTGAGCCTAAAACATCTAGCAGAGGCAGCTTGGCCAGGGTGAGCCTGGATGCTCCCCCGACTTCTCCCTCTTCCTTCCAACCCATCCCCTGCCTCAGAGCAGCTCTACTTTTAGCTGATTTATGTTTCTGTTTGGAATGAGATTTTTTTTAAGGTGTTTGCTGTTTTCAAAGGTTTCTCAGAGCCTTTCCATAAACACCCAAGGTGAAGAATCATTTGTGAAACACGTCCTTTTATTTACCTAAACTTTAGCCTCTTCTGCCAACTTGACTTAAGAGCTCTAGCACTTAGAAAGGCATCTAAGTTATTTGGCTAACATGTGATTTGAATGCTTTGGAAAGATAAAGTCTATAATTAAGGGATTGCCTAACAATGGATCTGCGGGAACCGAAGGGCATTTTTGCAAAAGTGTGCAACCACAGGGAACCTCAGGTGAGCTATACTGCATTCAACACTTGTCATACACTGGGGACATTCATTAACTTTAATTAGGGCCATAAAGACATGCCTAAAGGAAAAGGAAATGCTCATTTTAAGATAACATTGTGGTCACTCCCTTATTTCTTGCTGAAGTCTAAACCAAGAAAGGGAACTTTTTTCTTGACCTTTATTTAAACAAGGAAGCAGGAGAGAACAATTCAGACTGGGCCAGGTGCCTTGTATTCAATGGCCTAGGAATAGCCCAGCAGCTGTTTCTATGCCAACTGTGAGGTCTGTCTCCACTGAGGACAACTTCCTTATCAAAATACAACACAAAGGTTATTTTCAATCTTCAAACTAAAATCAAAGGCCATAAGGTATGACCACTCCCAAATACCTCAGTATGAGGTTTTTAACAGTTGGCATTTCTTAGATTAGAGAGAACCATAATCATTAATCAGCCTTAAAGAAAAAAAAAAAAAAACAAAAACGTAAAGGTGAATACAGTAAAGATTTCAAACTACCCCTCATTAAGTCACCAAAAAGCTATTCCATTAACTGGAAGCACTTGTGCAACCATCTTGAGCCTTGACAAGTTTCCTTTGGAAGGTAGGCCTTTTATGAGTGGCCTCGATAATCAGTCCTCTGCTGTTGGGACTTAAAATGCTCATCAAGTGGATACAGAGATTCCTACACACACCTCTGCTCAAGTCCAAGAAAGGCAAATAGAGGAGACAACTGATTACTCCACTAAAAATCGGAGACAGTTATTAGTTTGAGTGAACTTCCTTACTTCACATGCCGGGGTAAAGATATCTATAGGAAATTTACAAGAGTATTACAGGGGAAAGCGTAGTTCAAGAGGCAAAGTTCAGAAACAGTGTTTGCTTTGGCATCCTGAGGTGAAAATGTTACTGAATTACCTAAGAGCTCAAAATGCAATTGAGTGAAGTGCTATGTGTTATTTGATGCCAGATGATTGGTAATGTCACACTGTTGTTGCATTTTAAAGGTGGCTTATTCTGAGACAATGAAAGGATAGCAGAATATTGAACGACCATTTCTTTTTTACTCTTATCTGGCCTTTGGTATAGGCACAATCTGATCACTAAACCAAAAAGCTTGGAGGGAGGTATGGAGCATGGTAAGTGATGTACAAACACAGAAAGTGATCTTGCGCCTTCACTGTATTTACTCCTCTCTGACTGAACGCCTCCCAAGACCTGTCCCCAACACAGTGCCCACAAATCTATTAATTCAGGACGTCTTTCTCATTTTCTTAAGTCATTATTGTCAAATCAAAACTATTTTTCTCTGCTCCAAAATTGCCTTCCCCTTGCCTTATAGCTTTTAGTTTCCTTACGATACATCAGAACTTTACTAATTATTTATTATTTATGATATTTTACCTGAACACCTTCCTAATCCCTGCCCATCTAACAGATTCTTCAGTATAGATGTAATGTGAACTGTTCTTTTTCTCATTAAAGTAGCAGTTAATTACTACTTAGCAATTAGCAGTTGAAAGAAAAAGTGAAGTGGGAGCTTCCAAGCCACAGAGGTAACTAAGCACATTTTTATTACTTGGGGTGTTCTTGGTTTTGCCTACCAGTCAAAAGGAAGTGATACCTCAGTGTCAGTTAACAAAAAGGCAAAACAAAAATTAACCAAAAACCCTACAAAACAAAAAACTGTTCCCTTTTATTACTAATCATTCTATGGCTAGTTCTGTGCCCAAGCCCATCCTGAGGCCCATCCTAACAGACCCAATGTACCCTCCTACCATCCAAACTCTGGCGTTACAATATACACATGAAATTGGATTAAAATTAAACTCCAAGGCAGCTTTAACACCCAAAGGAGGTAAATTGTGATCGTGTTCTTTAAGGGGAAGGAAACAAAGTAATCACAAAGCCTAATCAGTGGAGATGGCTATTGTATTCAGGTAGGTATTTGAGTTTCCAGCCTTTTTAAGCAGCAGCTAACTTCTGCCCAGTATCTGTCCTTAATAATAACAGCAGGAGAGAATCGTCTTGAATGGAAGTCAGGCATGTGGGCTGTGCCTTAGCAACCAGGCTGGTTTCCACAAGTCAGAAATACTGGTCCATTCCAATGACTTACATGAATTCTGCATATCAAAAGTCACATCTCTCCCAAGAGGGTTTCATTACTACCAACAGAACACCATTCAGACTATCAATATCACCACTACCTACCATTATTTGAGGAGCTTTATTTGTTCAAAACACACACACACACACACACACACACACACACACACAGACACACACAGACACACACATACACACACAATTGGTATTATATTAAGGCTTCACTCAAAGGAATGAAGTTTGAGTTGAGATGAAAAAAAAGCAAAAATTATCTAGGCAGAAGGAGAGGAGAAGAGGAAGAGGATTAATGTTTCCAAGGGTCTGGAGCAGGAAGTGAAGGAAGGGCCTTACTGATCAGGCTGGAGACTTTAGTTTACCTGGCTCACTTCAGTGGAGGACTTTATAGACCATGGTGGGGATTCTTGTCTTTTTCCTAAGAGCCATGAGAAATGGGAAACTGCCCCAAGTGTTAAAGTTACGAGGGAGTCACATACACATACGTACTTCTGGGTTTTTTTTTTTTTTTTTTTTAATTTTTAACGTTTTATTTATTTTTGAGACAGAGATAGAGCATGAACAGGGGAGGGGCAGAGAGAGAGGGAGACACAGAATCTGAAACAGGCTCCAGGCTCTGAGCTGTCAGCACAGAGCCTGATGCGGGGCTCGAACTCATGGACAGTGAGATCATGACCTGAGCCGAAGTTGGACGCTTAACCGACCAAGCCACCCAGGCACCCCCATACTTCTGTTTTTAAAGAATCCTTCTTACTCTACTCTGGAGGAGATGGGAGGGGGCCCATGGGGCAGAGGAGCCTTGCTGGGAGGAGGCCAATGCCCTAGCCTAGAAGAAGGTGAGAATGGTGGCTCAGATTAGGATGAAGACAGTGGAGATAAAGTAAATTATACAGAAGGAGAGATAGCAGGAGGTAAAATAGACATGACCTGCTGAAGGCTTGATCATCCTGGGTGAGTGAGAGAGAGAACCAGAAAGATACCTGGATTTCCAGCTAGGCTCTAAACTCAATGCTTTATGGACATTATCCCCATCAATAAAAATGGTGACCAGTCCCTAAGGATCTTCCCAGGTACAGGTTAGTGTAGTGTCACAAATTAGAGAAAAAGACCATGGGGTCTTGAAATCTGGCCCTAATACTTAGTAATTATTTGATCTTGGCCAATTATACAAGTTCTTCGCCTCTGTTTATTCATTGTATAATGAGATTAGTGATTCACTCATCTAAAGGGTTGAGCAATATAGAGAGTGTTTAGAGAGGTATCTGGCATCTGTAAGCAGTCAATAAATGTTAGCTACTATTACTATTGTCACATGGCAGGCACCAACACACATAATGTATGTGTTACCTCATGCACTCAATAGTCCTGAAAAGCAGGTATCATCATCCCCACTTTACAGATGGGGATGTGAAGCTCTGAGAACATACCAGCACTACTCAGTTAACTTAGTGGCAAACTGAAATATGTTTTGTCTAGTTTTAAGGTTCATATTTTTCTGTTTTATCAGAATGATTAGCTTCTTTTTGAAGGATTTCCCCTGTGAGAGTAAAGGATAAAAATGACAACTTAAGTTTCTTCATTAAGCAAATGACTCCTCAAACTAGATGACCTCCCAGACTGGCATTTGTGAAAAAGAAAACAAAAAACAAAAAATAACAACAACAAAAAACCTTCTAATCAAACATTGACATTTATGTCGAAACAAAATTCATATAACTCATCAAAAAACCATTTCTTTTTCCATGAAACTCAAAGTATTAGGAGTTAGACTTTTTGAATAAGTAATTTAAACTATGCTCTTCTCAAAAATCCGTTAGCAGGGCATTCTTGTTCATTTTCAGAGAATATTTCTTTTCCTCTTGCTGCCGACGAATAGTAAAACTGTAATGACTTTTTTTGTTGGTCCTTTTATGCGAACTTATATTTCAAAATACAATGGAAGTATATAGTTCACTGGAATCCAATATTTGTCCACATGCACATTCTATTCCAGATCCATCTCTTAAGAACAGTTAGAAATAAATGTTTTTACAAATTGTCCTATAGTCCTGTGTTCATTAAAATATAAATAGCGATGCCATCCTTTGCAAACCACTGGCAGCTTAGGCAGTTTTTATGCAACGAAAGAGAGAAAGAGTTGGCAGAGCTGAAATCTTTTTCTTCTTTCTCATGTATTTTCACGTTTATCAGGTTGTAAAGCATTGCAAAGCCATGGCATTGGGTTCTGGAGGTGAAATGGACCCTAGCGATTATTCATATCCTCCTTCCTCCTTTTGTGGAGAAAAATCTAAAATCTGGAGACTTTAAAGGACCTTTTCAAGGTCACACAGCTAGATGGTGGCTGATGGCCAACAAATATGTAGGGAGCCCAGTGACTGATAATGGCACATCAGGGAAGCTAGGAAGGATAAAAGATTTAATTACACTGGCCATTGCCTGTAGAAGTAATGGTTCATGACTCCTTAATGGTTTCTGATAACACTGTAAATATCTAGTTGAATTCTCCACCTTAAGGAAAAAAGAGAAGATGGGTGGTTTACTTCTGTGATAGGGACACATGAGGCCACTTCAACAGAAATTTCAAAGTACTAGTGTTCTAATGTAGAATTTAGTACTGCGTGGATATATATTATACACGTTTTTATTTTTATTTCTCTGAGAAATGAAAAAAACCTCTCAAAATCAAATATGTTGCATGTGAACTCTCTTTTAAAATTGATCTTAGGTTCTTCTTTAAAATGATGGCAGCCCGAGGGAAAAATCAAGTCCACTGGGTTCTAGTTATAGCTTGTCTGCTTTGGTTGACTTAATCACAACACTTAATCCTGGCTCTGTGTCAGTCTACCTCCAAGCATGCATTAGGGGAAAACCTGAGACTTAATCATGAATATAGGCAAGAATGAGCTTTCAAAGTTTGTTTCACATAATATAATGCACCGTCAAATGATGTTTTCTTCCTGTAATATCTATATTGGTGCTATTTGAAGATAAATTTAACAGAATTTGTAATTAGCCTTTAGCCATACTCTAAATCATGAAACTAATGATTTGCTTGTGTTTTCTTTTCTTTTCCTCCCCAGATTATGCTTATGAGTTGTGCTGTTTCAAGGTTTGTCACTTTCCCTCCTTTTTATTCCCACTATCATCCCCACTACCACCATGATCATCATTCTTCTTATACATTGTCACTTACAGTGTGCTACGAACAGGCAGGCACCTTTACATTCATTACCTCTTCTGCTTCTCACAGCATCCTATAATATTGGTTACATAATCACCGGTGTCCAGCTGAGGAAACTGAGGTGTAGAGGATATGTAACTTGCCCAGTTTGGTTTTTAGTTTATCCAAGACACTACAGACTCTAATTGTGTGTGTGTGTGTGTGTGTGTGTGTTGCAGTCTCTCTCTCTCTTTTAAATGTCAGAACTCTTTTTCTTACATATTACCTACTAACATAGACCTGAAAAGGCCATAAAGTATCAGAGGCCAAAGGAAAATAGCATAAAGTGAAAAAAACAAGTTGGGTGCTACAGTGATTTTTTTTTTTTTCATTTGGTGTGTTAAAAAGAACTTGACCTGATGTGCTATGTCTGGTGAAGACTTGCCCAAAGCTAGCTTTGTTGTTTGCTTTACCCTGGGTAGGGAAGGCTATTATTATTATTATAATTTTTTTCTTAAAAGAAAGATGTAGCAGGCTTTTTCCTAGACTGTAAATAATGCCAATTCTGACCTCAGGGTCATTTAAAGGCAATTATCTATATTTACCCAGGGGAACTATATTGATATAAACCCTATTGTTTCATTTCCTTATAATATCAGCCAGATTGAGCATGTAGCCTCTGCTTTTAGAGAAACAGCTTAATCAAATAACTAATCAAATGGACAGTACTCAAGTAATTAAACACTTTAATGAAAATGTGTTTCCATAAAATAATTGAGAATAATAATTGGTCATACTTTTTGAATACTTAGTTAGGGTCAGCATTATATTTTGCACACTATACATGGACTGCTTTCCTTAATCCCCAAACAATGTGTAATAATGCTACTATTCCCATTGCTCACATGAGGAAGTAGAAGCACAGAGATGTTAAATAACAAACTCAAGGTCACAGACCTGGAAGTGGTAGTCCTAGGATTTGAACCTAAGCAATAAAGACCATGCCCTCAACCTCTAGGCTAAACCACCTTTCCATCTATTCAAATTAAAATCAAGAAACCAGTTGTGGTGGGCTGAAAATAGCCCCCAAATACATTCACATCCAAATATCTAGAACCTGTGAATGTTAGCTTGCATGGCAAAAGGGACCCTGCAGATGTGATCAAACTGAGGACCTAAGGACCTTGACTGTATGAGATTATCCAGGTGAGCCCACTGTAATCACATGGTCCTTGTGTGAGGAACTCAGAGTCAGAGTCAGAGGAAAGTCCATGTGATGACAAGGATGGAAGCAGATTGGAGTGATGTGCTTTGGAGTTGGACGAAGAGGCCACAAGACAAATAATATAGGCAATCACTACAGGCTGAAAAAGGCAAGACCTCGCAGCCTCCAGAAAGATCAGCCCTGCCAATACCTTGCCTTTAGCCCAGTTAAACTGATTTCACTTTTACTTCAAGAACTGTAAGAGAGTAAGTATGTGTTGTTTTAAGATATCAATGTTGTGGCAGTTTGTTATAGGAAACAAATAAATACACGTAGCAGTGAGAAAAACAGCTGTGCAGGAACCATGAATTCTTTGAAATGATCAGAGAAGCATTTGTGGGCAGACGATAAGAACAAGTGGAACATTTTAAAGCAGGAGCCATCTCTCTGGGAATATTCTCTATAGGGTCTATTCTATATCTGTTCTGGCCCCTGTGTTTCTAGCCTCTGCAAAGGGCCTCAAACAGTACCTTCTTGCAGCAATTCAATTCAAAACTAGGAACTGTAAGCCCCCTCCTGTTACACATCAAATATGTACATACTTTTGCTTAATTTCTCTTTTCCTCCTTATTGCTATGTGTTTAACACACAGCCCTGTTTAACACATGCCACTGGAATGTTCTCCCCTTTTCAGCACATGTTCGAGCACCACTTTATCATGTATTAACTGTCTAAGTAAATACTCTGTGTAAATAAACATTCTATGTAAGTAAATTCCATGTGCCTCAGTTCCATCATTGCTACCGGTGATCATAAGAGCACACACTCTGACAATCTCCAGGAGCTATTGTGAGAGTCAAACATCGCAGAACACTGAAGCCCTTAGAATAGGGCCAGCACATGCGCTCAGTGTTGGTTTCACTATGATCTCTGCGCTCCCTCTTTCACTGGTTTCCTCCCCTCAGCCAAACAGTATGTTCAATTCTCTTCATCCTCAAACAAATTATCAACCCACCTGGTCAAGCTGCCATTTTCCCTCTCTCCTTCTCTCTGGTGCCAAATTTGATCCACGCTGGTGCCTCCATTTACCACGTGCCCATCTCAGCCTGTTAGATCCTTTCTGCATCTCAAGAGAATCTAGTCCCCATACAGAATCTTCTATGGCATTTCCACGGTTGGCAACACCCACTTTGATCATTCTCTGTCAGGCTTTCAGACACTCTTTCCCTAAGTGTCCATTTCCTCTCTCAAACTGCTGATTCCTCTAAATTGGTGGTTCTCAACTGAGGGTGGTTTTGCTCCCTGCCCTCCTCCCCCTGTTGCTAGGGGACATTTGGGAATGTCTGGAGACACTTTGCATTATCAAAAACTTGGGGGAGTAGGTGCTACCAGTATCTGGTGTGTAGAGGCCAGGGATGCTGCTAAATAAACATCCTACAATGCATAGGACATCTGTCCAAAACAAATGATTATCTGGGCCAAAGTATCAACAGTGACAAAGTTAAGAAATCTGCTCTAAATAAGCCCTATCTCCTAGATCTTGCTTTGCCTGTCATTGTGCATGTTTGAGTGTGTGTGTGCATATGTGTGTGTGCGCATATGTGTGTGTGCGTGACTATGTGTGTGTGTGTATACACCTTTGGGAAAACAGCTCTTCTAGACCCAGGCTCAATTCCACAATCTGCAAAGCATCACCATTCCTCTGTTTGCACACCCTGATCTTTTTTTTTTTTTAAGTTTACTTATTTATTTTCCTTTCGAGAGAGAGAGAGAGAGAGAGAGAGAGAGAGAGAGAGAGCGAGCGAGAGCGAGCAAGAGCCAGGGAGGGGCAGAGGGAGAGGAAGAGAGAGAATCCCAAGCAGGCTCTGTGCTGTCCGCATAAGCATGACAAGGGGCTCCATCCCACCAATCAGAGCAGAAACCAAGAGCCTGATGCTTCCCCAGGTGAGCCATTCAGGTCCCCTTGTTTGCCCACCCTGATCTTATCTTCTTCCTTCTCCACCCTATTCTGTGCCCCAGGATATTGAAGCACAGACAATATTATTAGGGATCCCTTGCCCTTGGGCCTCCAGGTGGTTTCAGCATCAGAGATTGCAGTAAGAGAGAGAAATCAAGGTAGTTAGTCTCTTTGCTCCTTTCCTAGGAGGTTGCCTTAGGCTGTGTGTGTGCTTTCTTTAACTAGAAGTTATTTACTGCAATGTGACTATCTCTATAGGACTTTCTCCTTCTAGGTTCAAGTAATTGGTGTATTTTTGTTTTGTTTTGTTTTTTCTCCCTTGTCCATTCAGGTTTCGTATTGGTATAAATCAGCTGCTAAGGCCCAGATACTACCTTCTGTAGCCCCCATACTCAAATATTTGGAAACAATTCCTTTATAAATATACCCTTCTTGAATTATCTGCTTCTGAGTAGGTCATATATTTTCTGCTGTGATATACTCTCCAGCCATTGTCATTTCTCTATAAGCATGACAGAACCACCAAATTTCTGGTGACCCAAATCCAAAACTTTACCATCCCCTACTCTCTTAAGCACTATATCCAATCATTTGTTAAGTCCCATGGAATTTTCTTCCACATATTTCTGACTTAAACTTCCTCTTGACCCTTTCCCACTGGCTGTTGCCCTAGTTCAATCTATCATTTCTTATTGCTATAATGATGTCCAATTTTTTTTCCAGGTATCCAATTTCCTATTTTTTCCAACTTCCAATGCTAATACCATAACCCCATGCAAGCTGCCAGGATTCTCTGGTAGCTAGAAGTGAACTCTCCTCTGTTACAAATCGTATTCTATGTCATCTTACCTCACATGGGTAACTGACGTTCATTGTTCTGTTTTAACCATAAACCTGTCTTTTGTTACTAAAACTAAGTTTCTCAGGGGCAAAATTGTGCTTTGTCACATATGTACTCCAGTATATGTACATATACTCCCAAATTAATGATATTGTCATTATACAGAAGGGCCACAATACTTGTTAAATGAAACAACGACTTTTCTGCCTTGCTTTTTAGTTGCTGAGGATAACAAATTTTTACAATTTCTGTGCTAGTATCATGGCCTTTCAGAGTTACATCTTTTTGTTTATGTTTTAAGTAAGGAAGAAAAGTATATTCTTTTGCAGCAAAAGCTATAAGAGCATTCTAAATGCTAGGAAAATAAACACTGACATCAAACAATCCCACTGACTTGGAGTTAATTCACACTGTCCCCAAATAATGTGTCTCTGAAACCTTTCCCTGATTTATCTTTCAGCAGAATTTCCATAATCAAGTTATCACTGTCTAAACAGAAAGACAGCAACGCAAAGACCGTCCTCTGCCACTTCATAAAAAGTAAATACTGACCTCTTAAGCACTCTAGCTAATCCTGAGGATATTTATTTTGTGTGTCAATATGACATAATAGAACTTTAGAACATTGACCGAAACTCATGACCATTAATTAACTGTACGATGTAGGATGAATTTCTGAGCCTCCTTTCTTCAACTGTATAATGAAAATAAAAATGACATAGTTCATTAGGATATAGGGTTGAGTAACAAAAATATATATATTTCTAAATATATATCATTATGTAATTAATATGTAATATGTAATATGTATGATTATGTAATTAATCAAAATTAATATAACATTTTACTGTATAATTAATTATTCAAAAATTTCTTAATAACACATATAACTAATAACTGTAAATACTATATAAAACATTGCTTAATTATTCTAGTAGATTCTATATCATATTGTCTCAATAATGAAAAGATAGCTGCAAGTTTCTGGCTATTGAAGTTCTAGATGACAGACCATTTAATGAAGCACACCTGAATGACAATGAGTAGTAATGTCTTTCCAGTAAGCTGTGTCAAGGTGAATCCATTCGAACTGATAAAGCATCTATGCCTGTAGAATTCTCTTCATGTGTACAAAGAATAAGATTGGAATAGTAAGCACTCCTCTTAATGAGTGCACACTGTTCTGCTCTATACCCTGCAATTGAAGTAGAATACCAGGGAATATTTGAATAGCATATTCTTGATTATTTTGAAATTGTAATTGCTAAATCACCTTAAATTCCTTGTATGATATATAGAACCACTAAAAAAAAATAATTCCATTTTAGTTCTGGGCATTAGAACTTTAGTATTATGTAAATAAAGATTTAGTAAGTAAAACACATGTAAAGCTCTAAATTTAATAGAAAGTGTTTTAGTTATGCTTAATCACATATGCATTTACCTTACCCAGATTCAACCCTATGCTGAGGGAAGAGAGGAAAGGAAAGAGTCAGGGGAAAGGGAGGAGGGACAAGGAAGGGAGGGTATGGCAGAATGTATTTTCCAAAGATGGCTGCATTAACATTCCCCAGCCCATGTATTCTTCTGCCCTGTGACCCCAATCAAGAAGTGAAGCCTATTTCTGCATCTTCTTGAATCTAGGTGGGCCCTGTGACTGCTCTGACCAGTAGAGTTCAGTAGA
This sequence comes from Felis catus, assembly GCF_018350175.1. NCBI lineage: Eukaryota > Metazoa > Chordata > Mammalia > Carnivora > Felidae > Felis > Felis catus. The sequence continues at coordinate 40,447,099 of NC_058370.1, read as the reverse complement.
TGGGACATATGATAGCTCCATCTACCCCTCTAAACTAGCTTGGCAGTTTCTGTGTTCTGCCCTTTAAAATGTTCACTGTAGGCAAAATTAGATGCCATGTAAGAAGTCCTATTACCCTGAGACTGCCATTTTGTGAGGAAGCCCAAACAGGTCATGTGAAGAGGCTGTGTGGAGAAACTTGTTCCAGTCATCCCAGACATATGAGTGAAAATACCATCTTATATATCTGGTTAATTTCAGCCTTCAGATGACTTCAGTCCCAGCAGCCATCTAACAGCAACTGCATGAAAGACCCAAAGTGAGAACTTTTCTGCTGAGCCCAGTCGACCCACAAAACTGTGAGATATAATGCTAAATTACTTTAAGATCCTAAGGTCTGTGGTGATTTATTTGGAATACAGAGGAAGAGTGGGGGAGGAGAAATAAGTAATTCAGCCATGTTACTGTCTTTTTGCCTATTAGTGTCAGCTGGAGTCTGCCATTCAATTTGCATGGGCCAGGGGATCTGGATCCTTTCAGTTGTACTTAGTTCCTATGCACCTTTAACACTGTGAGCATCTCATAATAGACTGAGAATAGTCTAAGAATATTTAAAGACACTGTTTTGTGTTTGTTTTGTTTTGTTTAATACAATATGGCTATGAATATAACTTGATCACTTTATCTAGTCCTCAACTGAAGAAACAGCCTTCTTACATGAGAGGGGGAAAAACTGGCTCTGCTGAGCTTATTGAGAAATGTAGGTCTCTAATACAGAGCCGCCTAAGACACTTTCAAGGTTAATTTTGTATTTAATATGGCTTTTGTCTTACGGGCTGACTTTAGAATCTAATATATACTATATATTGTGACAATGATATCGCCACTATTGATTATGATGAGATGATGATGATGATGGAGAAGGAGGAGGAAGACAAGGACTGCATGTCAACAAAAGAGTAGATTTTTATTTAATTTACAAATATTTTCATGTTCGTTTTTGAGATCTGAACATTAATGGTTATTAAATGAGCCATAATTTATTTTTAAAACTTTTCTATTCTTACAGTGAATAAAGTATCATTTCATTCTTAGAGGGCCCATCACCCAAAATGAAAAAAAAAAAAAAAAAAAGACACTGAAACTGATCTTTATCCAGCTGAATCTAATATAAATGAATAAAAGTCCTTAAGACTTCAAAAACAAAAGGTGTAGATTCAAGTTAAAGCAGCTTTTACCAGGCCAAATCCTTTCAAGTTTTCTTTAGGAAAAAAAAAAAAATCAAAGGTACCAACATTCTAAGAAATTGTCTTCCATAGTCAATGATCATTAATGTCTTTCTATATTTTTCATACTACTACAAGGAGACTCAACATCTTGCTAAATGTTATGAAAACATAAACTGGAATTTCTCTCTGCTCAACAGGACTGTAAGCTCCTGTGTTTATAAAATGTCTTATTCTCCATCTCTACTGTTATTGGCAAAGGTAGTTTCATGAATATGCTGAATGACTGCTTCTTGCTTATATTAAACATTTCAATTGTTTTTATTTTTATTACCAAAGTTTTTTAGAGGAAAAAATAACTCAGAGCACATGGGTGGCTCAGTTGGTTAAGTGTTTGACTCTTGATTTTGGCTCAGGTCATGATCTCACGATTTGTGGGATCAAACCTCGCATTGGGCTCTGGGTTGACAGTGTGAAGCCTGCTTGGAATTCTCTCTCTCTCTCTCTCTCTCTCTCTCTCTCTCTCTCTCTCTCTTCCTCTCTCTCTCTCAAAAATAAATAAATAAACATAAAAAATAAGATAGGATATATACTTTTTTTTTTTTAAAAAGGCCAACAAACCACTGATAACCCCAAACACCCTTGATACTAATGCTATTTGGTGTTTGCAGACCACATTCTTTTCTATTCCTGTAGAGATCTTCCTTCCTTCCTTCCTTCCTTCCTTCCTTCCTTCCTTCCTTCCTTCCTTCCTTCCTCTCTCCCTCCCTCCCTCCTTCCATCCCTCCCTTCCTTCCTCCCTCCCTTCTTTTCTTCCTCCCCTTCTTTCTTTTTAACTCAAGATGTGTGTTAATAATTTTGTAACCTTACTTTCTGGCTGAATGAATAGCTCTAAGGTGATCTACATTTGCATCTCTCCCTCTCTTTTGACATATGGTAACTCTTTGACATCGCATATCTATTAGCAAAAGTCATTTTGCAGTACATTGAAGAGTATACTTAGTTCTTTTGGAAAGAGGTCAAGTAATAGTCAATCCTAAAACTCTCTCTGACAAAGTGAGAAAATAAATACAGTTTAGTACAGTGAAAAACAAAAACAGAATTTGAATGCCAGGGCTAACGTTAGCAGATCTGAAAAGGCAAAGGATGAGGATAGCCAATAGGTTAGCCACGTGGCAGGAAGGGCAATAAATATCTAAGTCAGTGGTTCTTGAGCTGCAGTCCCCAAAGAGCAGATGATCTAGAACTTTCTAAAAAAGCAAATTCTTGGACCCATCCAGATTTATTGAGTCAGAAACTCTGTGGGTGAAGCCCAGCAATCTATGCATTAACAAGCCCTTCCGGTGAGCAATTCTGAGTCACACTGCCCTACGCAAATAGTTGAAGTCTGAGTAATACTGATGTGGGCAAATAATTACAAGAATCACAGTCTAAGTTGCACATTAGAATCCTTTGGGGGGTTTTTACAACACTTTGATGACACTACCCCAGCCCAGGTAATTTAGAGAATCTCCTGGGCTGGTAGCTGACCACCTTTATTTTTTACAAGCTTCCTAGACGATGCTAATAAATAACCAGGACTGAGAATTATTGCTCTAACACATGCATCAATCCAACAATTGAGAGATAATTGACAAAGAACTTGGCTGAGAACTTTAGTATATTTGGTCGCAGTAGTTTAATAATAGTACACACATATCAAAAGAGTATCATTTTCTTTGTTTTACTTCACTGGGTCAATATGTTAAAATGAGGGGAGCAATGCTTTTCAGTGTTATTCATAAACAAGTATTATTAACAGCTAATATGTTCTTTGGTCTATGACATAAATTTAAAAAAAAAATTATAGACAAGGAAATCTGATGATTGCACTTATGTTTGGTAAACACCTTACTGGCCTGGAACTTAAATATAATAACTTAAAACATACAGGTGTCAACAGACACAAAGCATAAAAGTAATAGTCCTATTCCTTTCATAAGGCCAGTACAACAGTAAAACAATAAGGCAAGAGCTTACATTACCAAAAGTTTGCATATATATATATATATATATATTTATATATAAACATATATATATGCATATATATATAATATATAAATATATAAATATATATAAATATATAATATATGCATATATATGCATATATATATTATATATAAATATAAATAAATATATAAATATATATATAAATAAATATATATAAATATATAAATAAATAAATAAATATATATAAATAAATATATATATAAATAAATATATATATAATATATATATATATATAAATATAAATAAATAAATAAATATATATATTTGCATATATATATGCATATATATAAATAAATATATAAATATATATATAAATATATAATATATGCATATATATATGCATATATATTATATATAAATATATAAATATATATAAATATATAAATATATTATATTTATATATTATATTTATATTATATATATTTTTATATATGCATATATATATTTATATATATGCATATATATATGCATATATATATATATATATATATATATATATATATATAAAATCCTTGTAGGGTGGTAAGGGTGGTACTATAACATTTATTGGACAATAGTAATTACTGCTTATAATGAGGACCCGAAGTTATTGGGAACACTAAGTCTTATTCAAAATATTTTGCTTTAGAAGAAATGGTCAGACTTCTCATACAGAACTCAAAAACCACTAGCATAGAAGAAAAGTGGATAAGAAAACAAGAAATGGAATAGACAAAAGGTTGTTTTGTTTGTTTTAAGAAGGACACAACATCATTAAGTGTATCAGAAAATAATTTTATTGAAATCCAATTTATAAAGAATTTCTGTTTATCAAAAGTTAACATTAAGAGAGTTAAAAGGCAAAACACAAACTGAGAGACAATAATATTCACAGTCTACATCTGACATTGGACTCCTATCCAAAATATGAAAGAACTATCACAAATCATTGAGGAAGAGAAAAACAAACAAACAAAAACATAAAACAAGTAACCTGATTCTACATTGGGCAAAAGACTTGAAGAAGCACTCATAAAAAGAGGAGATCTAAATGACTGATAAGTATATGAAAATTTATTCAATAGTATTCTTCTCAACAAAATCCAAATTAAAACCACAGCCAGATTCTAACACACTCCCACTAGCGTGCTCAAACTTCTAAGTTTATGTCTATGCTATGGCCTAGTAGTTCAACTCCTGATACATACCCAACATGAGTGAGTGTAATTGTTCACCCAAAGACTGTCCTTAGCAGTTTTATTCATAATAATTTATGAATGGGAAAATCTCAAATGCCCATCAATAGAAGAATGGATAAACAAATACTAGCATATACATAAAATGGAATACTACATATTGATTTTAAAAATGAACTACTTAAATATTCAGCAATAGGAATTTACAGCAATAATATTCAGCAATAGGAATTTACAGCAATAATATTCAGCAATAGGAATTTACAAAATAGGTTTTTGAGCAAAAGAGTCTAGATGTTAAAAAGAACATACGGATTGAGTTTGTGCATATGAAGAACAGGGAAAACTAATGGACAGTGAATGAGTTTAGAATAAGAGTTGCCTTGCACAAAGGAGAGGATGAAATGAGAAGGTGATGAAAGTGCATTCTGGGATGTTGGACACATTCTGTGCCTTAATCAGACATGGTTACATAAGTATATACAGATTAAGATTAACACACTGTATGGTGTAACTCAATTAAAATTAAAACTAAGGAGGTAAGAAAAGCATAAGTAATCTATCTTCAAAAAGCAGCATTTAAAATAATTCCACCAACAGCAGCTTTATTGCTTATGGGATTTAAAACCAGTTATCCAAAAAAAGAGATCTCTTTGGGATTTTGTCTCATCATTTACCCCATGAAAAATAATTCATTAGTTTTCTAAAGTTCTAAATAATGAGGAATAAAAATATGTATGTGTCTTCCATCTTCCTTGACTATTCATATAAACATACTCCATCTGAAAAGAGGCCATATTCAACATAACCAGAGTTTCTTCTCTAGTTTTCAGATGTTAAAATGTGTCAGAATAGGATAGCGATAGCCATGCCTCCAGTTCCTTTATAATGATGAAGCAAAAGGAGACTCTTTTAAATTCTGGGTATGCACAGTTCTATACTGAATAAAATTTATCGTCTCTGTAATCAAGTTCTTAGCGTATATGCATATATAAATGAATGTTGTTGAATATGTAACTTTAAATATTGATGTTACTGCTCTCAGACTGGTCAAGGCAGAAGAGGGTAGAACATCATTCTCTTAAATTGACACCAGCTGCTTCTTAACAATCACCACGTGCATTCTTATCTTGCTAGCCAATCAAAAGCAGGCTCCTTAAAAGCAAACATCTGCTGCCCATTTATAGTAATTTCTACATGAAAAAAGGTTTACCAAAAACAACTCAAGCTTTGCCAACACTGAACATGTGCTTCCAGAAAAGTTTCTGCCTCAATTGTACTATGATTAGTAACTCTATATTCCCCAATACTTAAAAATAACAACAACAACAAAGAGATTTCATAATGGCTTTCCTTCAAAGGGCTTCACAAACATAGTTTTTCATTCTGTACTTATTCTCTCTATACTTGCTTGAAAGTGTGGCGTTCATGTGTGTCCTCTTGAAAGGGCAGAGGACACTCGTCTTGGGGGAAAACACCAAATCTGCTGCCTTCCCATTTTAAGTTGAGCATGATTTTAGAAAACATTAAAGTATAGTATACTGTTTATGGAAACCAGACTGCTTGAGTTTAAGTGTTAAATAACTCAATAAATCATTGTTTCTGTTGTTGCTATTACTACTGTTACTTACATAACAAAGCAGATAGTTATAATCCAGAATCAAAGGATGCTGGATGGCATGCTTTAACTCTATATATTTTAGTTATATAAAATCAGAAGAAAAATGGAGAGACTGAACCTAATTCAGAGTTTTTGCTATTCTAAAGTACTCAGGGAGGACAAATAATTCAATTAAAATAAATGCACATGCCATTTATATTTCACTGACATTTTCAAAGGCCCATTCCACTTTGAAGCTTTGTTATATAAAGAAGACAAAAAATCACCTTACATTCAATCATGGCATCTGAATTTCTGCTGCAGTTCCATCTTTATATTGTTAAAATGATGAACTCTCTCTACCAAGGAGCTATGAAATAAACTCTAAACCACTACTGTAAAGACAGTATTTATCAAGCCATCTATGTCTTATGCAATTCATTCTCTACTTCAAAAGTCAGCCCAGAGAGAAGTCCTTGAATCTAGACTGTCAATTTGTTCTAAGATTTGAGAATTTTCCCCATTCTGGAACAAAAGAAGACTTATCATTATGAAACAATGTGAATACCTTTTTTTTTTTTCCCCCACATTCTTCCAGGAAGAATTCTGAAAAGCCATTTTCTAGTTCATCAGGAAGAGGATCATGTGTTCATATTTCCATCTTGAGCTTGTCATGGCATTTTTAGTGTTGTTTTCAAGAGTAATAAGGCCCATAAAATGTCAATCAAATCCCACCACCAGCAGGGAATGTGTTGGAAGCTGTTACATAATCAGCATGCCTGTTTCAGCACAACACAAGTGGCATTTTTCATATCAATACTGAATTCACAACTTAAATCTCAGATTTCCTGTGCATCCGGGTTGCCACAGAAGCCAGGACTGTGGCAATCTGAGCAGCCTGAGTCAAAACCCAAGTGTCCCATCGCCTAATGGAGTGATGAGTCATTTCACTCTCCTAGGTCTCCTTCCCCTGAGTAATAGAATTATTGGGAGGAGGCGTGTGGAAAGGGCAGAGCAGGACACTTCTGACAGCTGCAGAAAAGACTGGAGAAACTCTCAGCCTGTGCAAGCATTCAGATTTTCTAAGCTGACACTTATCCCCAAATTCAAACTTCAATGTTGTTGATGTAGTACTATTTATTCAATAATCTCTACCTGCCCGCTCAGCCTCATTTACTAGAAGACAGATGCCCACTGCACTGTGCTGAGTTTCTATCTTAGTTGAGGGGAAAAAAATACCTGTGGTACAGCTTTTCAATTTCATTTCTGAATTAATACCAGCTAAGACATTGTGATAATCTGAGTCCTATACTATCCTATAAATTGAAGATGGAAAAGATATATTGGATGTTAACTGCTTTGGGTGATGGAGCTTCTTATGTTTTCTCTCCCAGACTTTAGTTAGCTGTTTTATGGCTATGAATTATATTATGGAATATTCTGTTAGTGGGTGATTATGTGGGGAGAAGAAAAGAAGGCAAGTAAATAGGAGAAAGAGTATTGGTGAGGATGGAGGGGGTAGAAGAAGAAGAAAGGGAGGAAGAGGAAGTAGGAGAAAAGGAAGTGTAGACTGAGAGAAGGTAGAAGTGGGGAAGGAGGAGGAAGCAAGGAAATAGAGGAGGAGGAAGAGAGGAAGTAAGGAAGGGGAAGAAAAGAAGTGGAGTAAGGAGAAATAGGGGAGGAGGAAACAAGGAAGTGGAGGAAGAGGCAGAGAGGAAGTACAGGAGGGGGAAGAGAGGAAGTACAGGAGGGAGGAGAGAGAAAATGGAGGAGATGGAAATAGGGGAGGAAGAAGAGGAGGAAGTAGAGTAGAGGAAAGTAGGGGAGGAGGAAATGGAGGAGGAGGAAAAATAGGAAGTGGGGGAGGAGGATGGAGTGGAGAAGGAGGAAGGGGAGTGAGTGGAGGAGGAAAACATCACAGAGGAGGAAGAAGAAATGGAGAAAGAAGAGCCAGAAGGAGAAAGAAAAAAAAGGAGATGAAAGACAAGAAGAAGAAGGAAGGAAGGAAGGAAGGAAGGAAGGAAGGAAGGAAGGAAGGAAGGAAGGAAGGAAGGAAAGGAGAATAAGGAGAGGAGGAAGAAGAAAACAGGAGGAGCCAGGGAGGCATCCCTTTTTATAGATTTTTGTTTACTTGGTATTCCTATACATCTGTTACAGTATAACTTTTTCTCCTCTTGCCCCATGGAGCCTCAGTTACTCCGAAAGTATTTCCAAATTTCTTGAAATCTCATACTATGAACGAAGACTAAATAACTATTTCTATTTATAACCTTACTCCAACCATAAGAAAGCATCAAACAAAGCCATATTGAGAAACATTGTATAAAACAACTGACCAGTACTCTTCACATGGCTCATGGTCATAAAAGACAAAGATAGACTGAGAAATGGTTACAGAGTGGAGGAGCCTAATAAGAAATAACAACTAAATGAAATAAATCTAAGACCCTGGATAGGATCCTGGAGAAGACAGAAAGAGAAAGAGAGAAAGAGAAAAAGAGAGAGAGAGGGAAAGGGAGAGGGAGAGGGAGAGAAAAAGGAAGGAAGGAAGAAAGGAAGGAGGGAAGGAAGGAAGGAAGGAAGGAAGGAAGGAAGGAAGGAAGGAAGAAAAGGAAGGAAGAAAAACTGGTAAAATATGAATAAGGTCTGAAGTTTAGTTGATACTATACCAGTGTTAATTTCTTGTTTGTGATAATTGTCCTATGGTTTTCTAAGATATTAAGATTAAAGGAATTGGGATGAGAAAAATATTTTTTTCAATATATGAAATTTATTGTCAAATTGGTTCCCATACAACACCCAGTGCTCATCCCAAAAGGTGCCCTCCTCAATACCCATCACCCACCCTCCCCTCCCTCCCACCCCCCATCAATCCTCAGTTTGTTCTCAGTTTTTAAGAGTCTCTTATGATTTGGCTCTGGGATCAGAAAAATATTAAACACACACACACACACACACACACACACACACACACACACCTCTTGGAATATTTTTGTGGGTCCAAAATTAATTCAAAATAAAACATATTAAAAGCAAAAAAAATGTGTATCTTAGAATCATTTAAAACCAGTACCTTATAATTCTGTAGAATTATACAAACAATTTTGTCTATATGTTCACATACTTGCATAATTTATTCATTATCTGAAGAACAACATGGTGTGGTAGAGACTGCCCTGGACTATGTATACAATCCTTGACTTTCAGTTTTGATTCTGATCAAATTCAGAGAACATATCCTATAATTCCTCAAAATAATCATTCTTGCTCTTAGGTTTCTCTAATCTGCAGGATGAGATTTTTGGACTAAGTGGTTCTTAAGGGCCACTTCACCTCTAATACTCTTGTATCTATGTTAATAACCAATCAGAATATATTAAAACTGCTGCCTTTACCTAAATTCAGCCAAAATGATTCATATTTTTTGAAAGGTGCATACATACCTACACATACATATTGTCACAAGCACAGAGTTCTCTCTGTCTCTATGACAAGTATAGAATATGCTACATCACGGTGAAAACCATGTCTACTTTCTGTTCACTGTGTGCTTAATTTATCCTTAGCACATAAAGATTCCAGGTGTTATTAGTGTGAAATAAAACTCAGCAATTTTTAGTAAGACTAGCACTGTTCCAAACCACCCTCTCAGAAGAGGAATCAAGCAAAGGCAGAAGTGTGAGTGGAGGTATATATTTTATTCACTGTTCTCCTTTGCCAGAGTCTCAATTTCTGGTCTTCAGTCAATTTATATTAATTGATGAAAAGAAGTCACTAAACTAATGTGTGCGTGGTGTCACAGAAGAAGGTCCTGCTAAAGGCTCAGAAAGCCCATCGATAAGATGCTTTCCTAGATTCCAAATGGAATTCTACCCCTAGAAATGATGAGAAACCAAAAGGTTTTTTTCCTTGAAATTTTCAGCAAAAGGGAGATAATAAGAGGACTTTTTAAGGGATGCAGTGAAAGACAGGCTAAGAATTTACCTTTCTAATAAGTCTGTGGTAAAGGCACACAAAATGGTGGATGGATTGCAGCATATTAATCTTCCATATTAGAAAAGAAAAAAACGAAAAACTTCTTTGTCATAATCCTCTAGGGCACAGACAAGCTACCAAAGATGACCAGGTAAGAGAATTTAGCCCCAAACATGAAGTCATTAAATTTAAAAGCAAGAGACAGAGCACAGACCTCCTCTTGGAAAGGCTGCAAGCAGGCAGGTGTGAGAACTTTTGGTTGGAGAAAAAAAAAAATATGTCACGTTCTCTCCAGTTGATATAACAAAGTATTCACTGGAGTGGTAGTTTTTACGACTGCCATTTCAACATATGCTGAATAATGCAGGGTAAGAACTGACTGAGGAGGGAAGAAGAAAGTTTCCCAGTCAAGGGTGTGTTGGAGAAGACCCCAGGGCTATGGAGGGATTAGACATATTGATATGTAAATTGAGGTGGCTGATTTAAATAAACTGAATCAGGAGTTGTGAGCAAAGTAAGGGTTGACTCCTTGTCTTCCATTCCCTTGTACTTCCCTTGCTCTTACTAACTTTGGGAAGGAAATTCTGACAGGAGGCACGCCCCTGGGTGGGACCAGGAAGATTTTCCTGTGAGTAACCAAGTAAGACAGTGTTTTCTGAGTTCTACTTATTGAAGGTGGGGCCGTCTACAAGTGTCTAGACTGGTCTAGGCCCAAGGCTACCTGTTGCAGTGAATCAATTATTATAAATAGATTGTCTAGTTGTGGCTTTTTAGAGGCCAGACAAAGGCTAGAGGCTCTATTCTGTTTGTGAATTCCCTTTGTGAATGAGGCCCCTGGGGTTGTACATCTCTATGGCACCTCAGTTCAAGGCATTTAATCCTCTTTTATTCCAGGCTGTGTGCTGCTCGGTGTTTATTTGTTGGCTCTTGTGTCCTGAGGGACTGGAAGAAGGAGAAAGGATAAAAGGTGGTGGGAGGGAGAGCTGGGGGGGAGGGGGAAGGTAGGATTGTAGGAGTGGTAGAAACAATTAAGAAGTACCAGAAGAATCACTGCTGACAGTTCTCATATACTTTCCAAGTGTGGAGCTCTGTGCATGTTGCGAGCAACTATTTGGATAAACAAAGATCACTTGGAGGACAACTAGACCAACACCTACATAAATTCAGCCTCAGTTCACTGAGGCTTGAAATGAGGGAAAAGGGAAATATTGTGCAAGGATTATTAGGTGTAGTCTCCAGATCAGCAGCATCAACAACCTGGGAACTCATTAGAAATGCAAATTCCCAGGTCCCACCTCTGGCAGACCTAATCTGAAATCAGAGGGTGGGGCTTAGCAATTTGTTTTAACAAGCCCTATGGGTGATTCTGATGCAGTTTCAAATTTTAGAACAACGACTGTTTGGAAAGACCATGGACTATTTAGGAGAAATGGCCTACTAGACAAAATTTGAGATATTTGATTGTATACTGGCTTGGGATCCTTGAGGGATAGGGTCTGGACATGGGGGATATTCAAGAGTAGAACCTGGCTAATCATCAGGTTTTCCAGAAGCTCTAATGGTGGATTTGGTGCCAAAGAAAACAACCGTGGCCCTTGTACAGGCCCTAAGACAGGATGGGAGTGCCAAGACTTGTTTTAAAAATGCAAATCTTGTTTTACCACTTCAGACTAGAGCAGAATCTGCCAGTTCAACCCTTTGTTTTCTCATCTACCTCAGGAAGCAGAACATTAGAAGGAATATGAAGAGGAGGGAGGGGGAAAAAAAAGTCTCATGCCTTCTCATTCATGTCTCTGAATATCTGCACCACTCCAGAAGGTATCTTGAGCCAGTGACAAGAATCTCCGACTCTTAAAAGATATTTCTCATTATTTATAAATCATCTCATCATATTTCTGATGTCGTGGGTACAAAACGTACATTTAAATCACATAAACCCAGGTGTTCCTAGCCTGCTAGGAACCTGGAAATAAAAAAGATGATACGTACACTTATCGGCAGAAAATAAGGGCAACTTCAGATTCAATAAGAGAGAACCAGAAAGTCTAGTCCCAAGGTACTTTGTAGAATTCAGTAAAAAGGATGGATAAGTAAGAACAGAAAGACAAGAGTGAATGTCAGAATGGTAGCATATGATCTGAGGAAAGCAAAGGAAGAATCAATTAAAACTGTCACTATGATTGAAAACTAGATACATATTTCAATAAAATCACATGCAGTCAAAATAAAAAAAAAATAACAAAGATGGAGATGTCAAGTAGATGACAAACCCAGTGGTCCAATGACATAAAGAAAACTTTCCACTTCAATGTAAAACCATAGTGGAGTGGAGTGTGCCTGGGTGGCTCAGTGGGTTAAGCACCAACTTAGGCTCAGGTCATGATCTCAGCTGTGCTGACAGCTCAGAGCCTGAAGTCTGCTTAGCAGGCATCCTGTGTCTCCCTCTCTCTTTGCCCCTCCCCCACTCACACTCGCTCAAGTGCACTCGCTCTCTCTCAAAAAAAAAAAAAAAAAAAAAAAGTGGAGAAGTACTCCACCATAGTTCTGTAACAACTAAATGATGGTGATATTCCCGAGAAGGAATGGAAAATCCCTATGTACTCAATACTCCTGCCTCTCTCCTGCCTGGAGCAGACATCACTATCAAAGCCTACTCTCCTGCCCTGCTGAATACAGACCCAGTCAGGGTTCTCAACAGCAGCAGCCAGCAGCCATTAGATCAGAATTGCTATTTTACCATCTATGACTGCCTGCAATGGGCCTGGGCTGGTGAGTTCCCTTTCCTTCTGTGCCTAGCCCTGTCTCTCCTTGCTTTGCCATAGGAAGCCTCTGCTATATAGTGTCCCAAAGTGTACCTGCTCTAATTAGCATTAGCTATTATAATTCCAGAATAGACCAACAAGTAATTATATAAAATGTGTGTTTTCTTCTCATCTCCTTTTCAATGTTTCACAGACACAAATTCATTTCCCAGTTCAACAAGGCGGGGGGGGGGGGGGGAATTGATTCTGAACGTATAAGAAATTAAACAAAACCATGTAATTATGAAAATGAATGATACAAGTGTAGATCATATAAGTGCATTCCCACATATGGGGCATTTTCATGGTGGTACACAGTATTTTTTTTTTAATGTTTATAAAGTTAAAGTTTTTTTTAATTTTAACAACTATGTGTTTTTAATGCATAATATAAAATAAATACATCAGACCTCTGAATTCATTGTGGATATTATTGCTTATGTCAAGGATAAGTGAAAACAAAGCAAATATTTATAACAGCTTAGAGAAAAATATTAAGCAAATAATAGTGCAGGCAGCAAAAGTCTTGCAGGTGGCATGTAGCTGGCTGATGCCTGAGAAACACCGTTATATAAATGTGCACACATGTGCGGAGTCTCACCTAATTTCACTGCTGATTTACTAGGCCTTACAGAGAACATGCCAACTGCCCAACAACAGAGTGCTAACATTTCCAACTGCCCCCCAATTAAGTGTGAAGTTACCCTTGCCTTCTAAGAATTGTCTTGCACTAAAATTTTATGATTTAAAAACAACTAACTCATGAATTTAGCGAAAACTCGGGAGATAAAAAAGCTTAGCCCTTTATCTGACCCATAATCTACAATTAACCTGGTTATGTTGTCAGCCACAACTAACTAGTGTCACCCTCAATTAACTTTCCCAAATAGTTTTTTCAATTAGCACTAACAGTTCAAACTACTAAAAAACAATAGAACAAGGTGGCATGGTAATAGGGCTGCTTCCAAGAGTATTAATTCACTCTGACAACTGACAACAACAACAAAATCCTAGGGAAAAAAAAAAAAAATCCGTTCTGTTTTATCTTTGCCACTTGTAATATGGACCCTCCTTAGAGATCTAATTTATTTGACATGTTTTGAGAAACCATTTTTATTATCCCATATCTGAATTATATTCATTTTCCCCCTGTTTTAGAATAGTAGCAGGTCTAACAAATGCTGTCATTGAGTGGTGAGATTACATTGCAAGACATGTCATAAGCAGTGGTTTGTCACCACTTGCCACATTAAATAAACCTCAAGGTAAGTACTAGGTTATAGGGCAAGTAAGCAAGGCTTTTTACTCCTTCCTCCCTAAGCCATGCACTAATTTGTACAAAAGCTAGCCTAGATTTCCTTTATTTTTTGTTGTTAATGTTTATTTATTTTTGAGAGAGAGAGAGAAAGAGAGAGAGTGCGTGAGCACGAGTGGGGGAGGAGCAGAGAGAGAGGGAAACACAGAATCCGAAGCAGGCTCCAGGTCCTGAGCTGTCAGCACACAGTCCAATAAGGGGCCCAAATCCACGAGAACCAGGAGACACTGACCTGCACTGAAGTCAGACGCCCAACCAGCTGAGCCACCCAGGTGCCCCTAGCCTAGATTTTCAATCTTAGTACTAGATAAAAAGAATGAGAGACTCTAAATCAACAAAAACTTCCTATGAATTACCAAAAATCAGCTGAAAGTCATATTTAGTTTGAACCCCACAATTTTTTTCTTTTTAGAAAAACAGATTAAAAAACAATTCCACTATCAATCATACCATGAAATTTCCAGGTAAATCTGTGAAATAAAGGATTGTGGATTTTCTATTTCCCAGAATCCCTTCTTTCATATATCACTGGCTACCTCTTCTTTCTCCTCCTCTTTCCGTCAGCTAAGAAGAGTCTAGTCATGGGGCTTGGGCCTACTCCAGCCCCAAGCTCAGGCATTGATAAAAATTTAAGAGATATCATGTTGCATTGCAATTGCGGGGTCTCAAAATTATAAAGTCTTCAAGACAGAAATGATAAACTCCAAGTGGTAAAATTTCGGGCAGCAGCGGGAGAAGAGGGAACCTTGGTAGTTGAGGTGGTAGGATTCACATGCTTAAGAAATGGCTTCTCGGTATACAGAAGGTATACAGACCTGGAAAAAGGAAGGCCTACCTTCTACCTTGGATATGCTAATGAATACACACCTAATAACATCCACATCAAAATATATGATAAAACTCGTCTGTGTGAAAGCACTAGGTATGTAGACCCTGGTATACTAAACATAGTGAGGAGGAAAAGGAAAAGTTGATGGTAATTACAACTGCTGTATATACTTTCATCTCCATTTTACAGATTAGGAAACCGAGGCACAGGGAGATTTTTTTTTTTTTCTTTTCATGATGTTAAAGTTCACCTAGTTAACTACAAATTCCAGCTTTTTTCCATTTTACCACAATCAGTTTCTCAAAGATATACAGGTAGACCCAAAGAATGTAGTATTTGAATGCACCTTGTATCTTCGAGTTCTATTTTATACCAAAGATGGCCAGGTTTAACATTTAAACCAAAAAGGGGCTAAAAGGCGCTATCACTCTGCAAAGTCAGATGAAAAGGATTATGAAAAATTGCTTATAAGCTGCTCCAGGTACCAACTTTGGTTTGAAAAGTTTGTTTCTAAACATCAATATCATTATTATAAGCTTGTTTTAACACCAGTCTGTACTTAGGTTGTATTATGTTAACAACACAGGAAAATAAAAACGTAAACCCAATTACAGCATTGGAACTCTGAGAACTTAAGCATTTGTACATCTGCCCCTCAGAGAGTTAGAAATGAAATACATTGACCATCAAATTAAAGCTGCACAGGTATTATGTATTCTAAATGGACACCCACTCTCTTCATAAATATTGAGACTAGCAGCCCTTTCTAGTGACGGATACATGGTAGGCAATTCATTCTGTGTATGGATTGGCTGAAAGAATCAGCAAACTCACATCAAATACTTTTCTAGTGCCCTAATTTGTAATTTGGAAAACAAGGAGTAACAATTGTTCCTTTAGAAATCAAAGGAGGGGGGCGCCTGGGTGGCTCAGGCAGTTAGGCACTCAGGTCACGATCTCGCGGTGAGTTCGAGCCCCGCCCGCGTCAGGCTCTGTGCTGATGCCTCGGAGCCTGGAGCCTGCTTCGGATTCTGTGTCTCCCTCTCTCTCTGCCCCTCCCCTGCTCATGCTCTGTCTCTCTGTGTCTCTAAAAAATAAACAAATGTTAAAAAAAAAAAAAAATAGAAATCAAAGTAGGATGCTGGCCTCAGAACTCCCTAGGTCCTAGCCTTTAGCTATTTTCTGGAGAGAATTCTGCATGACAGACACTACAACTGCTTAGCTGATGGGTCAGAGCACTTTCTTTTTCTCCTTTATAACTTTATTAGAGAATGCATACTGCTCACTCTTTGAGGGCACAACTTTATGGGAAATAGGGACCCTTCACACTTTATGAATAGGTCAAAAGTGTCCTAAAAACGGCCATTGAACCCAATAAATTCTTGACTCAGGCATCCAATTTATCTGCATTTCATCATCTCATTTAAAAATAAAATGGCTAAGCCTGCTTTTCCTGATCTATGACTTATTAGATTTCAATAAAGAAGCTTGCTTTTCATTAAAATTTTGTCACAAACCACCCCATACTGGGCCTTTCTCCTGAAAAAGGCATTTTCTATTTTCCCCTCCTTTCTTGAAAAAAGAAGTAATTTTTGGCTCTGTTCTTTCTTGCTACCATTGCTCTCTATCTCTCTCTCTGGCATCTTTAAAGAAATCAACAAATAGAACTTCCTTTTCTCTCTGTCTTAAATAAATATGTAACAAGTATACTTTCCTTTTTTTTTTCCCCCTAGCATTAAGTCACATTCCTTCAAAAAGGAGGACTTTATTTTTTTTTAATTTTTTTTAACGTTTATTTTTTTTTAATTTTTTTTTTAACGTTTTTATTTATTTTTGGGACAGAGAGACACAGAGCATGAACGGGGTAGGGGCAGAGAGAGAGGGAGACACAGAATCGGAAACAGGCTCTAGGCTCCGAGCCATCAGCCCAGAGCCTGACGCGGGGCTCGAACTCACGGACCGCGAGATCGTGACCTGGCTGAAGTCGGACGCTTAACCGACTGCGCCACCCAGGCGCCCCAAAAAGGAGGACTTTAGATATCGAATCTCATACTGCCCTCTTTGTGAAAACTTGAATTAAAAAATCACTTTTAGGTGAACAATTCACAGTATATATATATATATATATGTGTGTGTGTGTGTGTGTGTGTGTGTGTGTGTGTGTGTGTGTTTTCACTTATGATATATGGTATAGAAAGATCTAGCAAATACTATAAAACTCATCCCTTAAAGATTATACAAGTAACTAAGAAAACTTTTTACTTGATACTAAGGTTGTAAGTTGCTGATGAGACATGTGGTTTGCTTTTGAAGGAAGACAGTACTGGGATTAGCTACTTAAATATTAATAAGTTGTTTTCTACATAAGGTCAATTTAGGAAGAGAGCGAGTTCAGAAAACATAACCATAGTCCAAAATATCAACTTCAAATAAACTAGAAATATAATATTCAAGACCTCTCTCTGAGCATAGATCTTAGCACTTCAAATACACCAGAACACAATTTTAATAACAGATATAAATTACATTTCGTTTGAACTATTATTGGATGGCAATATTACACTCAATTTCTTTATACTTAACCATGAACCTCAACTCATGTAATCAAACAAAATCAGACCAATGTGAGACATGCTCAGCAAGTGGTGGGAACCAGGAAGCTGAATTTCCATTTTCCTCTGTCTGTACTTTACAAATCATGCAAATTCCATGCACAATTACTTAGAATTGGGACTGCAGTCTGATAGCTTGATGACAGAGCAAAATTAATTTGAAATAAAGAAAAAACAGTAATTTGTGAAATTCATGGCCACTGGTAAATTAGAGACATGGGAAGGCAGGGTGGTGTGGGGAGAGGCTGCGGAGATTGGGAATGCATTTCCAATAAAACCTTACTTCTCCATCAGCTATTTTCTTTTAAGTTGTGGGTAATGAGCCTGGAGAAAAGAATGAGAAACCAACTCTAAAGGAATAGGAAGAATGCTTTATTCTCTGTTATGAGGAAAAACACAACAAAATAAAAAATAAAAAAAAAAAGAGGAAAGATGAGGCAAGATAAGAGACATTGAGTGATAGGGCAGGAAAACAAAGGAACTCATGTGGAATGTCTTCATTCCTTTCAGTAAAGCCAAAGAAGTTATCTTTTGAGTACAGAATTGTCATGATTTTATGTACTTGGAAAATATGGAAATGGTTCCAAAAAGTTGTAATGGAGAAGTGAGTTGCTTGGGTTACTTTACTTACATTAGTTGAGTTTGTCTTGCCCAGACTCTGGGACCAATGAGATCCTCAGAATCCTATAGCTCCAAATCTATATCAGAAATGATAGATATGTAGCACAGGTACTAACTACCCCCCTTACCTCACCCATCAAGTTTTTCTCACTGAGCTGACACAGAGCCTCAGAATCCCTCTTAACACAGTGCTCCAAGTAGACATTACTAATTCATTAAAGTTGGTACTTGAGATGAAATCTAGTTATTATGAGCAAAGCACAAGTCTTGTTGTGGACTTGGTTTGCCCATAATAGGATTCCTGCTTCTGTATCATGGTGAGTTACCAACTTAACCCAGTCCTATAAGGACTGGATTTTTTTGTTCCTGAACTTCAATATCTTTATGTATGGTGATCTGATACCTGCTCCCAGACCTCACAGATAGCAACCATGAGTCCAGAGCTGTCCCGCTCATGAGTACCATAGACCACTAAAGTAAATTAAGGCCATAAACCTCTACCACTCTAAACCATAATTCTTAAGACTCATTCCCCAACTGACTTTCAGTGATACATAGAAAAATCTGATGTTTGTTGGTAGTCAATGAGCTACACTGATTTTCTACATGCAAGCTTCATACTGGAAGAAGATGCATTAAATTTGAATGGTTCCCTGGCAACATGTCATAAAAAGCCTAACCCAGTAAACCAATAAATCATCCTTAGCCTTTCGATAATTGCAAGTTTGAAGACCACAGTCTGAAACATCAGGTTCTACTGGCCCCAAGTCTTCTGCTATAATATTTTCCCAAAAACAGGCCCTGTGATATTTCTGAGGCCCAGGAAATGTCTCTAGGAATGTCAGAAGGAACTTCTCCCCAAATATCAGATACTTTGTCAATGGAGACTCTGAAGTCCAGAGGCAGTCTAGGGTGTACGCTTGGGAAAGGGTCTTATTCCCCAGAAATTCCTGTGTACTAAGTAGGTATCTCCCTCTGAACCAATGAACCTACCAAAACCATATCTCCTGTGGTCCTGCATATGTCCCCAGGTCTTGTTGGGCTTGCTGGTTCATTGATGAAACCAGATCGCTGGGCTTGGAGAAGCCATTCTTATTTTGGTGAAAGATTCTAGAGTCCCAGTATTTAAGCCCTTCCATGAAACTTTGGATTCAATTATTTCTTCTGAATCCTGGGATGCTAATCCAATCCATGTATTATCTCCTCTGGAACCAGAAGAGTATATGGTGGTCTCTAATAAATATCCAGTGTCTGAAGACAGTATAAGTCTTGGAACCCAGGATGGGCCATTCTAGTAGCCTGGAATGGTAGGACTCAACCTTACTATGGCCCTTACTATGGCCCAAGTCCCAAGAGTCTTCTAGTCCAATGAGACCCTGACTCTTACTTCAGCCTGGCTCCAAGTTTTTAAGAATTAGATTTTTCAGCAATCAGATACCAGGAGCCAGTATGTTTCTTACTGCCAACAGTTCAGCTGAGGCAACAACCCCAGAGATGTTCAAGAAGAGACAACAGGAACAAACATGGTAGAAAAATAGAATATTTGTCCTTATGTGCACTTGAGTTGAAATCACAACTCTGTGACCTTTACCAACTTGTTTAATTTCTCTGAGTTTCAGCTAAACAAGGGTAAAGTGGAAAAATAATAAGAATATAATAGGGTTGTTGAGATCCTTACAGATAATATGCATTGAGTTCTGGGCACATGACAGGTACTCTCAACAATCATACCAAAGTGTAAAATTAACATACAAGCATATGTAAAGCATAAGGCTTGTCACATAATAGGCACCGAATATATACAGAGAAAAAAATAATAATAAATAAATAGATGATTGAGTCATGTTTGTTACTATGGGTAAAATATATTTTTTTTTAAAGAGCTAAGTTCACTAGGCAATCAGCTTGCCTGAGCATTGGCAATACATTTGATTCACTGTTAGTCTGATGCTTCCATTGAAATAAGCAGTGACCTAAAATAATTCTATAAACTATTTCTGAAAATCCATCAAATCCACTTAAACTGTGATTTTTGACCTGTAAGTCACATTTGAACATTTATAGGGAACTCAATAATAAAACTCTGCCTGGAAGGGGAGAAGAAATTCCTCAGAAAGTGGGTCCTCTGCAATAGCTAAAGTAATACCCTTATTTGAAAGATGAGTTTCTTCCACCAAATGATAATGTATCATCTCTATGCTCAACTTTAATTAGAGAATTAAGATTATTTCTGAAAGTTAATTCCCTTTTGGCTCCCCACACTTGAGCTTTGTTTGCACAGAGGAAAAAGCATCTTTCTGAAACTGAAGTGAACACTTTGGTTGGTTAAAAGTGTGGCCAGTGGCAGAGAAAAGCCAAATCCCTAACACATAATCCTAAGAGTTGTAGTCATTGCTTGTGGTTATCAGAGTGAAAAGTACACATATTTTCTATAAATAACTGACTATTGACCCTAACATTCTAGGGTATCTCAGAATGCTTACACACCTGAATGATCCCATCTACTTATATATGTGAAAAGATAATACTGATTGTACACATAATTTGCTTTCTCATAATGTCAACCTGTTCTGCAGGCTCCTAAAAGGAAGGCATGCTACATCGATTATGACTATAAATGGTCCCGGGTTCAAATTCCAGTTCTGTTTCTTAGTAAAAGCTCCACCTTGGGCAAAGTATGTAATATCGTAAAGCCTTAGTTGCTTAAATTTTCATTTATGTCCTAGTCATTCACTCTGTCTGCTACCCCAGTGAATTCTCTACGATCCTCTGCCCTCCTTTGTTCCCAGGGAGGTCGATTCTGTGTGTTGCAGTGTCACAGGTTCAGCCAACAGAGGGCACTAGCGAAGGATCAGCGGATGGGTCTATGTTTCCATTAGAGCTCCTGGGAACAGTAATGATCTTTGTAGTGTGAGTACCCTTGCCACCCCGTTTCCGAGGCCAAAGACTCACTGGAAAGATGAAAGAAGTTGCTGTATGTAAAGCACTTAGCAAAGGCCTGCCACAAATAATGAGTGACAGATGACACCTACGTTTGAAGCCAAAATAAGCGAGTGGTGTTTGAGGAGGGTCCACAGCTAGTTAAGAAGCTGATTGAAATATGCCACCAAAGCGAAGGCAACAGTTTCAATTAAGTGTGAGGGAATGAAATATTTGGTTCACAGCCATTCCCCATCACCTTCAAGTATTTGCCAATTGTCTGCTTAGCATACTCCAAAGCTTCCTCTGACAAAATCCAAGGGTAAAAGATTCTCTCCTGAAAAGTAGTCAGAGCAAAATAAAATCACTGCCCAAGAGGACTGCAATTAGCAGTGGTTGGGGCATGGGGGTTGTGATATGTGTGTGCTCTGTGCCAAAGGAGAGCTAGATTGAGGCAGCTCAATGACAGCACTGTGATGCCCTGGGGGAGTTGCTGCTCCTTGAAGGATCACGATGTGAAAAATAAGATAGAGAGTACTGATGAGATGTTGAGTGCTACATGTGGGTTCCCCTAAATATCTGAGAGAGATGCAAGTAAAATACAGGGATTCCAATTTTTTTGCACCTTGATAAATAGACACTGGGTCAGCGTTGCACCACAGGAATCATGGTTTTAGAAATATTGCCCAAACATTATCCTTCTAATCCCTCAGTCTCATTCCACAACCAAACCACCCAAGAGGAATAGTGTGATTCAGTGGTTCTCAAAGTATGGTCCCAGGGTCAGCAGCATCGGCATTAGTTGGAAACGACTTAGAAATGCCAATTCTCAGGTCTCACCCAGACCTACTGAATCAGCATTCTGCAGGTGGGACTCAGAAATCTGTGCTTTAATAAGCCCCCCAGGTGATTCTATGCACACTCAAATTTGGAACCAATTTTGGCACAAATGCCTTAGCACCAGTACATATCATCATTATTAATCACTGCATACTACCCACTTACGAATTAAACACAGGGCTAAACCCTTTACTTGAGTCACCACATTTAATATTCACAACAGCCTTGTGAGGTAGGTACTGCTAGTGGCTCCATTTATGGGAAGTAAACTGAGCATCAGGTAATTTGTGGAGCATATCAAGGGCACACAGCCAGTCAATGATACAGCCAGAAATTGAATTCATGCTGGCTTTCCCAATGATCCTAACCACTTTCCCTTGATATTCCATAAGGAAAAAAGATGCATCCTTGTAGAGTGAAATGCATCTTTTAAAGAGGCACATTTGTTGAGTTATGTGAACTTTTTCTGTGAGACTCCAGAGAATATTTCCCAGCTCGCTCAGTGAAACTGGGAGCTGCTCTAACAAGGAACTCCCACCAACTCTAAGATGTGCTCTACTCTCAGAAAAGCACAAAGGGGTATTTGGGAGATAGGGAATGGGCTGAGCCAAGGATCTGGCAGCCAGACATATGGCCATCTGGAAAGGATCAAATTTGTACAGTTGTGAGTTGCCCAAATAAATGTCCTCTTTTCTCTACCAAAAATCAATCTGCCTTTCTATCTATCTATCTATCTATCTATCTATCTATCTATCTATCTATCTATCTATTTATCTATCTTACACACATGCAACAGAGTACACATGGCTCATACTTTTATCATCAATTGAGGGAGAATATAAATTTGGATCTCTTCCCTCTTCCAAAAAAGAGATTAGACTGAAAATATGTGAATTTTAAAAAACAAAAGCAAAACAAAACACTAAACTCTAAACAGGATTTTTTTTTGAATTATTATATAGAGTATGCTATCATCTGTCTCTATGATGCTTTTACATTCTTTACTCTACATTGATAAACTGAGGTCTACTTTTACCTGGAGGAAAAAAGAATCAACAGATGTTAATCTTACAATGGTCAATGGTTTATGACTATAGTTTTATTTCACCACATAATAAAAACTTCAATATAAAGTAAAAATCCTGCTTCAAAAATTATATAAGATTTGTGTAACATCAAGAAGAAAAAGGTTAAAATATATATAGAATTAATTAACATAGAATTAATTAACCTAAAAATGACATATATATTTAAACATAGTATTCTACACAATATTTGGGGGAATATTTTAGCCCAAATTTTTGTGCAATATAGTCTTTTGTTAAAATATGCACATATACTGGTATTTAGATATAAAAGAAAAAGATTAACAAAAATATTCTAGACAAATATATATTGAGAATTTGCTTACTGGAAAAAAATAAATTTATATATATCCCAGAACATTCATGAAGTTTACATTTTATGAAATTCTTAATCAAATGCAGATAAAATCATTAATAATAATTGGAGCATTAATAACAAGTGAAACTGCCATAAAAATTAATCTGAAAGATCTACTTGGATAATTAAAAATACCCAAATAGTAAGCTAGTGGGTTTACATTGTTTCACAAAAAACTCATTCCATATATTTTGTCATGATATGACAGTCCTATGCTGGCTCTATGCCCTTCACCTTTTCCCCCAAGCCCTGAGAAGACACTGAGTTTGTCTTATACATCTCCATATACTCAGGAGTTCCTATGAAACAACACTGTAATTGGTAAGACTTTCATAGTCAATCCTTTTTCTTAGACTACAGTGATATTATTTAGAGGGGCAGAGATACAAATGCACTGGGCTGAGTGGTGGAGCGGAGAATCATGTCTAGCAGCTCCTTAGCTCTATGCAAATGTCTCCAGCCAAGAATGAATGCTGGTCCACTGTTTCTTAATCTGTTGATTTTTCAAAGAAAAAGGGCAGTCAGGACTTCAAAGAAAAATCTCTCAATTTTTAAATGTGGGCAACGAATACATTTCTCTTTAAAATTGTGTGCAGTAATCTGGGTTTGGGCACAAAAACAAAGCTGTTCTAAGATAATGAGTTTATTTTTATTTTTTTTTCAACGTTTTTTATTTATTTTTGGGACAGAAAGAGACAGAGCATGAACGGGGGAGGGGCAGAGAGAGAGGGAGACATAGAATCGGAAACAGGCTCCAGGCTCTGAGCCATCAGCCCAGAGCCTGACGCGGGGCTCGAACTCACGAACTGCGAGATCGTGACCTGGCTGAAGTTGGATGCTTAACCGACTGCGCCACCCAGGCGCCCCTAAGATAATGAGTTTAATATGGGAATTAGGGTTTACACAAATGATGGGAGTGGATAAAGTCACTGTGGAAGTTCTGGGAAGCTGCAGCCAGAAGGACAAGGAGATGACCTGGAGACTTCATCCTGAAACACCAAAGTGGTGGTTCTCTAAGGCTTATGGGGAAGCTGTTCTGGAAAGTCTCTAGAAATTTCCCACCAGTGATTACAGTCTGCAACAGTAAAGTTAGTGGTTCTCAAACCACTAAGCCACCAGGAATCCCACATCTGCCCACATGTCTGACTGCTCCTCTTCTGCTTCCCGGTTCCCACATCAGTTCCTCTAACTGGCAATCTGGAATCTGAACCATAAAGGAAAGAGGATCCTGGGGTATGTGCTTCGCAATTTCACCTCTGCATTACAGCCCAGGAAGGTGGGAATGATGCCAAATTGACAACAGACCATCCTAGTGCGAGTGTAAAATCCTTGATTAGAGTGTAATGAACACTTCACTGGGTTGCATCCTTCAGTTTCCTTTTTCCCTCTCCCTCTGCTCTCTTATCTGCACTTTTTTTTTTAATTTTCTTTTTCTTTCTTCTACCTCTTCTTTCCCTTCTGCTTCCTCTTCATCTTCTTCTTTATATTTTAATACCAAGAAAATACCTTCTAAGTGATCACTAGGATTTAGGGTTGAAGGGAACATACGACTATAAAGGGATAGCAAAGGGGTGCACCTGGGTGGCTCAGTTGGTTAAAGTAGCTGACTCTTGATTTTGGCTCAGGTCATGATCTTGCAGTTTGTGAGTTCAAGCCCTGCATCAGGCTCTGCACTATGACAGTGTGGAGCCTGCTTGGGATTCTCTCTTTCTCTCTGCTTCTCCCATGGTGCTCGCTTGCGCTCTCTCTCTCTCATAAATAAATAAATAAATAAATAAATAAATAAATAAATAAAAAAGTAAAAGGATAAGAAGGGCGTTTTGGGGAGACTAATATAGTGCTCTATATTCTGATTGTGACAATGGTTACAGAAATTTATGTATGTATTAATTCATAGAATTGTGCACCAACTGAGGACAATTTTACCATATACAGTAAAATTATTGAATGATAATAGCATTAAAACATTAAGAAAAACTAACATACTTCCCTGTATCAAAAGCAGGCTTCATTAAAGCAACTGAAATTAATGAGGTACATATATTCTGTAGATAAAGAAACTATAACTGAACAATACCACGTGGGACCTCATAGAAAGTCAGAAACATTCAGAAGATAACATTCAGTGGTGGATGCCTTTAAACAAATCAAGGAACACAATCCATTATTAATATCTAGATCTTGGTCCTTCATGAAGTTTACATAATTCTGTCCAAAACCATACTGGGGACATGTTTATTATATGAGAATGTATTCCTTGTGTACTAATTACTCTCTTGAGAGGGAATCCACCACATTCCCTTAACCCTAGACATGACTGTAAAAAAGTAAAAACTGAAATTATGGTAGAAAACAAGATCCATTTTGACAAAACACAACTCTGTGATTGGGAAACAATATGATAGCAGTCATCATGAGACAATTAAATAGACTGAACAAACACTTGTTTTTTATATATGCTTACTGACTGATATAAAAATCTGATGGATAAAAAAAGAAAAAAAAGATGTATTAAGTTGCTTTGACAAAGCCTACACAACTTGCATACAAAATGTATATTCTCAAAAAATAAACATTAAAAATATTAAAAATGTATATCATTCAAATTGCTTAAATGTAGACACTTAATATACTGAAAGTCTGTTTTAATGATTCAGCGTACCAACATCCTCACTTGTGATAATACTGTCTCGTCTGTTACCTGCCACCCTTTCTCTCCACATTTTGAAAATATCTAGTCAAAATTCAACAATTGGTGGATGTAGACAAAATCTTTCAATTCAAACCTGCCTTACACTCACACTGAAGCACTTTTCAACTGTCATTTCAGAATGTCAGTGATTAGCATGCAAAAGGTTTATTTAATTTCTTTCTTTTCAGGGAAAAGAGGTTAGAAACAGCTGTCATTCAGGTGATGAATACAAGCTGCCAGCCTTTGAAACAGCAGGTGAAGTAGTTGAGGTTGGAATTAATTAGCATTTAGAGAACCCCCACACTGGATTGCACCCTGGCAAGGAAATGGCTGTCCTTTTCAAATTATTTCAGCTATTAAACTGGTCTGGATATAAGGCATTATGTAAGCATATAGCCAAAAGTTTAAACCTTCAGAAGCAAGCAAACTAGATTCCTGCTCTTCCTAAAATTTGAGGCTACTATGCATAAATCTAAATGTAACATTCAGTCAAAAGTCACACCCTAGAGCACAATAAGCCATTTAAAAAATTACATTCAGGGGCACAGAATGATTTCCAGCATACATGTATCATTCAACATTAGCATTTGAAACTGTCCTCAGTGCTGACCAAACAAGGGCTCTGAAGCCATTTGATTGGTAACATATCATGAGAGACAGAATACTTTTGAAAAGAAATCTCTCCCTGATCACAAATACTGTTTGGTTTGGGTTTCATTAAGGTCATCTCAGAGCACACTCAAACATCAAATACCTTATCGGGGAGGTGGGGATAAGTCAACTCTTTTGTGTTTCAGAACTACATGTAAATTTTAATGACTGGTCATTTCAAACAAGCCATTGTAAGTTATATGACATTTCATGAACATGATGAACTTATTTTGAAAGCACACCAATGACTGATATCAGATATTTAGTGATAGGTAATAAGTGAGCATCTGGCAGCTTCCAAGAGTAAGAAAAAGCAACACATTGTTGTAGTGCCCACAGAAGAGCAGGATGTTGATGCTAATTAAAAAGCTCATTATTATTGCCTGGAAGGCAAATGTCAAAACACTGTAACCAAATGGTTTCCCTATTCCAAACCCGGGCAGAGTCAGGGCAGAATTCTGATTGTGATTAAGGTGAGTCTTTGTTTTGATAACATAAGGGGTGATTGTCTGAGTCCTCTTTATTCACAAGAACTTTTTTTTTGAGAATCAGAACTAATTATGAAATGAAGCATTTGATACAATGTAGGAAGAATTTATCTTCAGAGTCCCAAATTCATCTTCAGAGGCCCAAATTCGACAATCTGCCCAACAGCTACCACCACCACCACCATTACCACCGCCAACTCATTCCCCTCTACGTAACTACCATCTCCCACATCACTTCCACTGCTTTCACTAACTACCTCTACCCCCTTCCCAGCCCTTACCAGGTCTGCTACCCTAGCCCTACCTCCACCCACTATGTCCTAGTCCCCACTCCCACCCCCCACCCCACAGACACACCCTCACACCCAGACCTCCTCCACTGGTTCCATCTCTGGCCACCTCCTCCTCCCTCTACCCCTTTCCCAGCATTTAGCACTTCCTACTTTATATTGTTTTATGTTTATTTACTTAGCCATTTTCTGTTTCTTGCCTGAAGCTTCCTATAGTAGCTTCCTTATAAACTACCAAGTAGCAGGTGACATCTTTTCCTTTTATTTCCTCTTGCCTCTAACTTAGTCCCGATATAATGGCTACATGGTTAAATCGGAACATGTTTTCCACTCCCTCTCCTCACCACCAGCTGTGATGGAGAAGAATGAGGCTCTTGAGTACTCACAGGAAGAGCAGGCTTCCTCACTGCTCTAAGCAGCAGTGCCCTCAGAGTCCCAAGACTTGACAGGTTTTTTCCCCAGCACTCTCTCTGTAATCTGACTCACTTTCTTGAGTGCATACAGGTGCCAGGCAAAGGAGGATCCACTGTCCTTAAACTTCTGGGTTCTTCACTTGCATGTGTGGCACCCTAGCAATTTTTTATTTGCAATATTTTATTATTATTTTTGAAGAGGGCCCTTGAAATTGTAAAAGCTACAGGTTCCACATAACCTGGATGAGCCCCTAGAGAAGAGAGGTTCAAATATTAATGCTAAGGCTTATTACCAGCACTTTTTGTGTATTTATTTTATTTTACTCTATTATAGGCACGAGTAAGGATGAAGTAGCTAAAAGCTTGCTGTGACATAGAAATATTTCTAGCAGATATTTGAAGAGGTTTTTTTGTTTTTTGTTTTTGTTTTTAATGAGATCTAGAACAAAGATACTTCTTCACTGGTCAGCACAGAATCAGTAAGAACAAATCACCCAGAAATAGCCTCAATGT
The DNA here is from genome assembly GCF_018350175.1 of Felis catus. Lineage (NCBI taxonomy): Eukaryota > Metazoa > Chordata > Mammalia > Carnivora > Felidae > Felis > Felis catus. The sequence continues at coordinate 40,418,668 of NC_058370.1, read as the reverse complement.
TTTATTTAAGACTAAAATTTCATTGGTACAGCAACTGTGGAAAACAGTATACCATTTCCTCAAAAAATGAAAAGTAGAACTACCCTAAGATCCAGTAATCACACTACTGGGCATTTACTCAAAAAATACAAAAACACAAATTCAAAAGGATACACATACCCCTGGGTTTATTGCAGCATTACTTACAATAGACTAGATATGGAAGCAGCCCAAGTGTTCATTGACGAGATGGATGGATAAAGAAGATGTGGTACATCCATACAATAGAATATTACTCAAATATAAAAAAGAATGACATCTTGCCATTTGTAACAATCTGGGTAGAGCTGAAGAGTATAATGCTAAGTGAAATAAGTGGGAAAAAGACAAATATCACATGATCTCACTCATAAGTGAAATTTCAGAAACAAAACAAATGAGCAAAGGAAGAGGAAGAAAAAAAAAGAAGAAGGACGGGGAGGAGGAGGAGGAGGAGGAGGGGGAAAAGGAGGAGAAGAAGAAGAAGAAAGAGAGAGAGAAACCAAGGAACAGACTCTTAAGTATAGAGAACAAATTGATGGTTTCTAGAGGGGAAATGGGTGGGGGAAATAGGGAATGAAGCTTAAAGAATACACTTACCATGATGCAAATAATAAAATAAAATAAAATAAAATAAAATAAAATAAAATAAAATAAAATAAAATAAAATGAAATAAAATAATAAAATAAAATACAATAACAAAATAAAGACTAAAGTTTCTTTCTTGTCTCAGAGCATTTGCACTTGCTGTTGCCTCTGCCTGGAATGCTCATCCTCCAGATCTATATAAGGATGGCTTCTTGACCTTCAACTCCTATGTCACCCTTTGAGAGGTGTTCTCTGCAATAGTCACTACTCCATCCATCTGTTACAGTCCAGCATAGTCCTCCATTTATTTCCTTCACACCACATATCCTTGATTCATTTTTTTTCTGTTCTTACTGATGTATTTGTTTATTTATTGAATACTTCCCCAATTACAGTGTAAGCTCAAGACAGCAGAGACCTCAATGGTCTTGCCCACTTTGGTATACTTAACACCTAGAAGAGTGCATGGCTCCTAGAATAATTAGTACCTACTAGAAGAAAGAAAGGAAAGAGTGGGTGGTTGGGTCAGTGGGTTTGGTGAATGTGATTCAAATTCAGTAAAAATATTTATGAAGTCTACTATAATGTTTTTTAGCACAACAGAGAAATATGGGTAGTAAAGTTAAGGCAAAACAAGTCCAACAATCATATATAAAGAATATTACAATGAATCCAGGGGTCTTAGTCTTTGTCCTGAACTAGAAGACTGGAGGGTTTCAACATGATCTTGTCCATGATGATAGTTCATTGTGGTAGTGAGAGGATTTCAGAGGGAAGCTTGGCTAACCAGGGTGAGGAAATGAAGTTAGGGAAAGCCCCCCAGATAATTCTAATATTCCACTCCACACTCAAATAGGCCTGTGTGGAAAATCCCTAAATTACTGGACAAACTCTAAAAAAATGTCTAGTGGAGTGTCACATGCCTTGTGTTGGAGTTGTCATATCAAGAGATCCCACATGTCTGTGTTTCAATTGGCTACAGTAGGGTTGCCTGGGAAATTATAAATAACAATAAACACATATACATCTGTGGGCCCTGCCTGAGACTGGCTCAATGTCTGGGGCAGGCCAGTAAAACCAGCACACTAAAAACCTTTCTTAGAGATTTGGAGATGCAGCTACTGGGTTTGAAGACCATGGTGCTGGATGACAAAACCAGGATTCAAAAAGACCTTAACACATTTGAAAATGTGCCAAAAAAGACAAAACAGGTAGGATGCTGGAGTTTTGTATTCTCAGAACCACTCTAAGGAACCAAAAAAGTTGACTTAATGAATAAAGGATTCAAATTTTCAACAAAATAATAGGAAATCCTTCCTTAAAGGCATGCATGTGTGTGTGTATGTGTGTATGTGCGTTTGCACACATGTGTGTGTAAAGTACACAACTGGTTAAGACTGTGCCAAACATCTCTTCCATTTGACCCACTCAGTTTGATCTTCTTTTCTACCCTGCACCGAGGCTGGAGGCTGACCTGTATGGACCACATCAGTGGCCTCTTTTTTTCCTCTGGCTTCTGGTAGGGCAACAAGGAGGCTCCCTGCTCCCTGCCAAGAGACTAAAGGAAGAGAGAAGAGTAAGGTTTCAGCTGTTTACTTGCTCATCCCTCTCCACTGGGTTTAACTCAGATTCACGGGCCCTCTATGTGATTATCTCTGTCCAGAGAGTCCCTTTACTAAACTTTCATGTGTTTGCCTAATTTGAAAATGTCATTAGTTTTTTGTTGAGATCGTGATTGATACAGACACCTAGTCTGATGGGAAGACAGGCTGAAGATACGGCTTAGAAGTTGTTTTAAAAAAGCTAATGAGAATGTGGCCCTATCATAGTGCCTCAATATTTGTTTAGAATCAGTTATGGTCCCATGGTTTTCTGTACACATCCTGTCTCATCAGATATTTATGTCCATTTTATGGGGAACTTTGACATCATGGAGGGGCCAGAAGGACAGACAGATGGCTGGTTCAAGGACACATTTCTGAGCTCATCTGCCTTGGTAAGCCTTCAACATGCTGCAGGGAGAAGCAGTACCTAGTGGTCTTCTCATAAGGAGGAACTCTGGGAGCCCGATGGGCTGGATTTGACAGATGGCTCTGCCACTTACCAGTTGTACTACCACCGACAAGTTATTCATCCTCTTCAGAAATAGCTACTTCCTGAGCTATTTCCTTAACTATGAAGTATAAATAATAGTAATAACAATAATAATACCTCTTTAATAGGTTATGAAGATTGAGTTACCACCTATAAATATTTGGAACAATCCTTAACACAAAATAAATACCATATAAATATGTTTAAATAAAAAAATTCACATCCTCATTTGCTAATTTAATATTAGCAAATTTCAGAGAAAACTAGTATCTTTAATAAGGAAAAATAGCTTATGTTATTTTTCTTCTATAAATAGCGAGGATATTTTTAAATGGCTTGGTAGTTTCTGCAGAAATTGGTTTTGCCTACAAAGAGCTATATAGTATAGATTATGATATTAAAATAAATTTTTGAGACATTAAACCACTTATACCAACAGAAACTTTTGAAAATACTATAGAGGTTAAAAATTCCAATGTTTTATTTCTGTGCTGAGATGCAGAGTACATGGTTTGGAGGGGCCAATGCTAGCATTTTAATTATCCACACCAGCTCTGTCCTTGCTGCCACAGACAATGATAGTGTGTTATCTGTTTACAGGATTGTAAGAAACCTGAATAAGACTTCAAACTTATCCAAAAAGGATAGTAATTTCTGTCATGGGTAAAGAATTTTTTGTTGTTGTTAAAGTTGAAGGTTTCAAAAGCCATGAAGCATGACGTTGACAACTCTGACAATTCTCCATGAAAGAGAAAGAAGAAAAGCAGTCATGTTAGAGGAGTATTTTTTCTCTCTGAAAATCACTCTCCCTATTCTGTTAATACTCATTTTAAAATCTCAACAATTATGTTGTATAAAAGGAAGAAATGCTGGCATGATATTGTAAGGGGGCTAGAAATTACAGTTTATCTTCCATCTTTCATTATCATTCTCTCTGCTATTTAACCTTCAACTTTAAGTGACCCTCCAGGAAGATTTGGAATTTGAGAATGTATGAAAGGAGGTGCTTGTACGGACATCTGTGTTTAAAGAAGAAAGATGAATAACTTTTAAAAGGTTTTATGTGATGCATAAGGGAGAGAAGGAGAATATGTAGCAGCAGAGAGGAAAGGGAACATGAGCTGAAGAAGGCTAATGGTTAGGTTTTTTACTATGTGCCCAGGGCATGTCTCCTGCTTAGCTGAAAATCAGTGTCATGGCTGGGTTTTTTTTTTTGTTTTTTTGTTTTTTTTAGCTCATTTCCATTTGTTGGAATAATGGGTCTAAATTAAAAATTCTTAGTTGTGAACAGTATTTGCAGATCCCATAACAAGAACTACCAGCAACTCCCTTCTCTCAAGGAAGTGGGGAAGGTCATATAAGGATTGTGCCAACGCCACGTCCTCTCCTTCCCAAAATCAGGGCCATCACCAAATGGAGGACCTTTATCCACTCTACTTCTTTTATACCATTCCAGGTAAGGCAATAGATTACTAAATTTATTCAGTTCTATAACGTGTTTAATAAGGATAATTTAAAATAATTGGAAGCCATGTGGAATGTATTTATTCATTTATGTTTAATTTTTAAAAGTTATTTGGAGTTCACTTAAAACTTTTTACCAAATCTCCCAAAACTGATCACAAAGATTCTTTTTTTTTTTTTTTTTTTTTTTTTTAATGTTGAGAGAGAGAGAGAAAACCAGCAAGGAAGGGGCAGAGAGAGGGAGACAAAGGATCCGAAGTGAGCTCTGCACTGACAACAGAGGGCCGGATGAGGAGCTTGAACTAATGAACTGTGAGATCATGACCTGAGCTGAAGTCAGATGCTTAACTACCTGTGCCACCCAGGCACTCCAATCACAAAGTTTCTTAAAGAAAATCATGTTTTGTGTATATGTATATAAACTTTCTGTTTGCTTTTGCATTTTTATCTGAATTAGAAAATGTCCAGAATCAATATAAATAAAGACTTCATCTGTCATTTCTGTGTTTCCAGTGTGTAGGACAGTGCCTGGGACATGGTAGTTGCTCCATAAATATCATTTGAGTGACTCAACAGGTATGAATAGAAACTAGACATGTTGAATACTAATACTTGAGCATTAACTCTGACCAAGGCACAAAGCAGGTACTTGACATGCATCATCTCAATCTCCCAACACTGCTGAAAGTTAGGTGCTATTGACATCCCCCTTTTACAGAGGAAAATTTTCCCAGGATCTCACAGCTCAGAAATGGAAGATCTGGAGTTGAAAGTGGATAGCTGTACTCCAGAATCTGCACTCAGAACCCCACATCTGCTGTAAATATCACTAATCCCAACTTCCCATTTTCCCTATTCAGTTTAACACTTGAGAACTCAAATATGGCTTTTTGTACACTGATGAAAAATTACTACATTGACAATATATTTGTGAAAATGAGAAGTGTAATGATTACAATGATTTTTCACTAAAATGTAGTTTTATATATATTTTTAAAAAGTTCTTACTGACATATAAAAAATTAACAATTAATTTCTCTCATTTTAAACCCCTTTGTAAACCTCCCTTACTTTTCCCGTAAGTGGGTACAGGAAACCAAACAAAATCATGCTTTATGTGTAAGCAATTAATATAGCTGGTTGCAGCAAACGGAAAGCTCGTTATTTAAAACAGGAAAAGTGCTCTTAAGGTATTTTTAGATGTGAAAATAATACTGGTGTCATTTATTGCACATAGTTCAATAGAATTTTGTCATAAAATAGAGAATCTCCAGTGAAATTGAGAAAAGGCTTGAGAATGTAGGCCATATTATATGTTGATTTTTTCATGGTTGTTTCATATAGACATCCTTCAGAATGTGACCCCTTCTAGCATATGGTATCATATGAATGCTTCATATAAGGGAGAATGGTGATGACTTAACCACTTAAGCACCTTCGAGACATCCCCAGCCAGCAAACAAGGGACCTGAGTTTTAATCTTAACTTTGATACTAACTAGCTATGTAATTTTGGGCAAGTCACTTAACCACTCCTTGCTTCTATTTACTGAAAACTGGATTAGGTATCCTTTAGACACCTTCCAGAACTAAAAATATCTTTCAATTCACTACCTTTTAATAAGGCTGTTATTCTTGGTAAATTCTAAATCCTAATTAATGACTTATCTATATCTCTAAATTCCACACCCCCCCCCTTTTAAAAATGCTTCAGAAGTGTGTTTACGAATGAATGGAAACAGGTAGGTGACTTAGCAGGGTCTCTTAGGGTTTGGTTACTTGGAAAAGCTGTGAGCCTGTGAGGACAGAATGCTAATTCTGCACCTACATGGTCATGCAGCCAAACTGCCTCTGTATATGATGGAATAAATGGTGAAGTAGCAATACCTCTGAGGTCCTGCAGCTGGTGGGCAAGATGAGGTATGAAGATGCATGCTACCCAGAATTTAGCATAACATAAATGTTTCTGCTCAATCTAGGAAACTCAATATGGGCAGCGGGCGTGCTATGGATGTGAACACAAAATGCCAACACACTGTTATAAAACAGACTCAGATTAAAGAGGTCTAGAGACAACAGCAGTGTCCAGACATTCCTGGGTTGATAAGTAAAGTTGATCACCAGGGGCACCTGGGTGGCTCAGTTAAGCATCCAACTTTGGATCAGGTCATGATCTCAGGGCTTGTAAGTTCAAGCTCTGCGGTCAGGCTCTGTGTTGACAGCCCAGAGACTGGAGCCTGCTATGGATTTTGCCTTCCTTTCCTTGGCCCCTCCCCTGCTCTGTCTCTGTCTCTCAAAAATAAATAAATGTGAAAAAAATAAAAAAATAAATAAATAAAATTAAAAATAAAGTCGATCACCAGAATTCTGTAGAGTTGACTACATATCCCGACAAAATCTGGATACCTCAAAGAGAATTGTGAACAACTGAATAAGAAAGGACAATTATTTTCTGCAAATACTAATAGAGCTCCTGGAAAAAGAAACTGACTCTCAAAAATCAGCCAACGTAGAGTAAAAATAGCCAACGTTTAAAAAAAAGATTTACATAACTTGGACAAGGTTGAGTCTAGAACAGAACAAAATGGAAATATTCTTTCAGCTATTCCTTAATGAAATGAAACTAGACTTTAATATCTGAAACCACTGTATACCCACTAAAACTTGTTTTGTAAATTTATACATAAATTATCATGTAGTTCTCATTCCAAAGGAATGGTTCATTCCTTTCACCTTTTACAATACTTTTATCATTCTCATAAAGTTCTGAATTACAAAATATCTTATAAAAGATATGGCTACACATGGATTTCTGGAGTAGGTAAGCCCTACCTATCTATTTTAGTCAAAATTCTGGTATCTAAGATAAAGAATGGACAAAGAGAAGTAAACAGTTCTAGTCTTTACAGACGGCTGACTTAGTAAGTCTCAGTTCTGTCTGATTGTGCCTAATTTTTCTTTTAAATAATGCACAATAGCTAAATATATAGGTAATTGCAACATCTGTAATACCTTTCAGTCCAGTCTCATTAGTGGCAAGTGGTTCAATAAGCACCCATTCCAATTTACTTCCACAGTTACTTTCACAGCTGTACTACAAAGATGAAGAGCTAAAACCCTATTTCAGGTGCCTGGGTGGCTCAGTCAGTTAACTGTCCCACCCTTGGTTTCAAGGCAGGTTGTGATCTTACAGTTTCGTGAGTTCGAGCCCTTCATCAGGCTCTACACTGACAGTAAGAAGCCTGCTTAGGATTCTCTCTCTCTTTGTTCCTCCCCTACTCACACTTTCTCTGTCTCTCTCAAAATAAATCAATAAACTTAAAAAAAATTTTTTTTTAAGTATTTATTTTAGGGGCTGGCATGCAATATGGGTCCCTCAAGCAGAATCAACTATGTGAACTTTGAAGATGACATCTAACAACATAAAGTATGAGATGCACAAAAGGGTGACTTTTTGGTAAGCATCATGGCAATATATCTAGTTCTTTTCAGGAGTTATGCCAGAGTTTCTGGCACATAGACCTCAATGTCATAAGTGTCAAGATATGGAGAGTAGCAGCACTGGTCTTTCTGCTTGGCCAGTGTAGTGACTGAGCATTTCTCACGTTATGTTATCCTAGACTGTATTGTTCTCTGCTTAATCTACACACAATGGATTCTGTAGTATGCAACCAAGAACCTTGATAACATACTATCTATGCTATAGTTTTCCTTCTCTTTCCTTCTTGAACTTCCACCCTCTAGCATACACAGCCATAATAACTTATTTCTTTTTCCTTTCACTTCAAACAAAGCTTTTGGAGAAGACAATCTCTTAACATCCACCATCAGTATATCCTGGAAAGTTTTAATGGGTAGAAGAAGGCAAGATTCTACTAAAACTATATCATATAGTTTTATATATAGTGATAAACATCCAAGAAACTGAATGGTAGGAGTTTTTTTTCCCCCCACAATAACACACACACACACACACACACACACACACACACACACACACAATGTGTTTTCTTGAAATCCACATTCACTGGAATCATAAAAAGCCCAATATAATTATCACCAATCTGGTAAAGCTGTGAAGTTAGTTAATTTTATTTCTTGAGGCATTCAGAACTTTCAAGTAAACTTTTATAATTAGTCACTGCCTTTGTCTTTTTTTTTCTAGCCCACATACAGATGACAAACACAAGATACAGCAAACTAAAACTTTTTTCCTCCTAAGGAAGAAAAATACTCATGTCAATTGGAAGAGTTGAAATCATATCTAACTGTCTGCATTGGCTCTAATTTCAGCCTCCTCTAATATTCCATTCTCATCCCTATGCATTCAAGTAATCTCTCTGGCATGGCTACAGTGGGTTTGACTTTTTCATTTAATTTTCTGGGGCTGCATGAGCATTTAAACATATTGCTTCCTATTTAAAAATAGCTGGTTCAAACACTTCTCAATTAACAAAAAGAGTGAAAAATGTTCCTCTACTACCTACAGAAAACTCTAAATTCAGGCAGAGTAATGAAGTGGGAACAGGAAAGAATGGGAAAAGAAAACTAAACACCACCAAGGGGTTATTTATCCCAGGTACCTTACTGATTCAGATATGTTATTTGTTTCAACAACCATGTGAAAAGCCAAAGAGCTTGCCCAAATTCATTAGTATACACGAGACAATACTGGAACTCAGAACTATCTGCCATGTTCATTAGACTAACCAGAGATGTCAGGAACACATTTTGTTAAGCCCCTGTAAATCAGACAATTGATAAATCCTGTCCTATGTCTCTCTCTTTGCATTTTCTCCAATGAGGTGCACCAAGACATCTTGTTTAGAGTTTAAGATACACATTCAAATACAAATATTGTTGTACAATAAATGTAAAATGTTATCCAGAGACAACATAGAATGTTGTCACACTCTGTATAGAAGGAAGATTGGCAAAGCACATTCCATACTATGAATCACGAATCTACAAATGACCAGGGTTTCTGGGGAAAATAAGAGCTCCAGAGTCTCATGTGCATAGGACCTTACAAATTAAGCCTTCTACATGTATCCTGCCAACTTCAAGTGGGGTAAATGTCATTTTCCTTTGTAAAGATGATGACTCATGTAGAACCAATACACAGAGACAGAAACATGTAATGGCCTTTAAAAATGTAGCAATTTGATGATTAAGTCATGCCTTCAAAATATTCCCTAAATGTTTCATTACAGAACAGAATCCTGGTGATAAGGTATAATGGATAAAGTAATTGTTATGTATAACCTCTATGTGAGGCTAATTTTCTGAAGGTAAGATCAGTATAGAGCAGTAAGTAAGGAGAGTTTTTGTTTTCCTGGATTTATTACCTCATAGCACTACAATGTTATATTACAAAAGACAAAAAAGTATAAAGAAAGCATTTGGAAACGAGCATAAGTTCAACCACAGCTGTTAACTCCCATATATCAAAAGGAAAAAAAGCCAGAAGAGATTATTATCCTCTGGTGAATAGAGGATATGGAAGTAGATTCTCTTTAAAGATGGCCATACAAGACAAGCATCGCCTCATTTCAACCACTTGCACCATGAGAACTGAATTAGAAAAAAAAAAAATTGTGCCAACATATTATATACAGAAGGAGAGGTATTCAACCCAACCTTAAAATATTAGAGCCTGAGGAGTCAAGGCAGTTGGAAATACAAAGCATTCTAGGCTGATGACGTTTATTTTATTAGATCTGTAGCTTTCCTTTTGGCCTTCCCTATGCTTATAGCATGTGTTTTAATGGTAGTAACTTGTGACAAGCAGAGAACAGAATGGGTGATAGCAGTATTTTTGCTTTCATCTGTGTCTCTTCAGATCAGAAATTAGGACTCCAGTTTTACAGTCCAGGTGCTAGTGTCTGTTGAAGGAGGATAAAGAGATAGACCAACAGGACATGTGCTTTCGTTTCTCTGCTCCTAAACCACAGTGTTCTGATTCAGATGGAAGTGCTAACCACTACACATATAAGCATGATTATTTAGTCTATGTATCTCTACAAAAGGTCTAAGATAAATCATTTGCCTTCATCTGCTCTTCCTAAGTTCACAATTATATTCATTCTTATTCCTTTTGATATTGCTTAAAATTTCTATATGTGTGGTATTTAACTCCACTTCCATACAGTCAGCTTATCATGGCACACAATATATATAATCTAAAAGACCCAAAAAGGTTTGCTGATAAGTTGAAACAATTTTTTTAATGACCAACAGTCATGATCTTTTCTTAGACTGAGCAGTGAAGAAAAAAAGGTAGAGATGACTCATTTTCTAATTTTAGGGAGATTCTTTTCTTTCTTCCTCAGCCCAGGAAATTCTGAAGCAGATGGCCTGTAATTCAGCATGACCCTGGATGCCCATGCAGTCACCCATCTTGGATATTATGACAAGGTATACCCCTGAAGTACTAATGAACAACAAACAAACAACAAGCAAAAAAACAAAACAAAACAAAACAACAACAACAACAAAAAGTTTGAGCCATCCCAGAGTTAAAGATACCTCTTGGATAGCTTTGAGTTAATATCACATCCTGGAGAAATCTGAGGTATTATATGGCAAATTGAAAGCAGTTGCTTCTCCTGGAGTTGCCCCTCTAGAGTTACCTCTGCCTGAGACCATCATCCCCCTTATCCTTGGCTCTGGCTCTTCAGATTATTTATTTCCTTCCACGTTGTCTATAATCCATATCTCCAAATGAAGTAAAGGGGAAAAAAACAGCAAAAAAAATCAACAGAGAAGGAACTATTGGCTTAGGTTATCATGTCAACCTTAAGGAGAACTTCATTTGCCATGGCAATATATCTGTTCATTCAAATAATATTTATTGGCAGCTGGCTATATTCTAGAAGATACTGTACTGAACATGACAGAGAAAATCCCTATACTCATAAAGCACATCTTTCGGGGGAAGACAGACAATAAACAAATTAAGCAATATGTGTAGTATGTCTGATGGCAATAAGATAGAAAAATAAAGAAAGGAAGAGTTTATAGAATGTCCAGTTGCTGCTATTTTAGGAAGGGTGGTCATGGAAGGCCATCCTTACAAAGGTGACTTTTACACAGAAACCTGAAAAAAGTGGGGGGCAGAAGAGAAAGTGAGTTTCAGGTAGGGGAAGAGTAAGAAGATCCATGAGGCTGGGGAGGATGGATGAGAAGGAAAACAGCAGGAGGTAAGGTGGATTTTCTGACTTTAACTTCACTTGACTGAGACTGGGGAGCCAACAGTGGGTTCCAAGCAGAAAGCAGAAGAGTGACATGACCTGGCTTGTATTTTCAAAGAATCACTCCAACTGCAATGTTGAGAGTAACTATAGGAGGTTGCGGTCTGAAGAAGGAAGAAAACTAGAAGGCAGCAGTAAAGTATGACAATGATCATGATGATGATGATGGGACCAGAGTGAAGAAAGGAATGTGGGTGAGAAATTGTCAGATACCTTATATATTTTAATGTAGAGCCAACAAGATTTCCTGAGAGGCTCAACATAGAAGGTAAGAGAAAGAGGTAGTCAAGGAGTATACCAAAGATTTTGCCCTGAGCTTCAGAAGGACAGGGTTGCCATGAACTAGGATGAAAAAAAAAAAAAACTGGGGAGAAGATGTGTATGTGTGTATTCTGTGGGACTCAATACAGTACTACGTGAGAAATTCTATTTCAGAGATGGTATATTTAGATGTTCATTAGAAATCCAAGTGGAGGGGCGCCTGGGTGGCTCAGTCAGTTAAGAGTCTGACTTCAGGTCATGATCTCATGGCTCATGAGTTCAAGCCCTGTGTCGGGCTCTGTGCTGACAGCTTAGATCCTGGAGCCTGTTTCAGATTCTGTGTCTCCCTCTTGCTCTCTGCCCATCCCCCACTCATGCTCGCTCTCTCTCTCTCTCTCTCTCTCAAAAAAAGACTAAATATTTTAAAAAAGAAAAAAAGGAATCTAAGGAGATATTGAGTGTAGTCAGTTGGATTTACAAATATGTAATTCAGAGGAAAGGTCTGAGATAGAATACAAACTTCTGATTTATTAGCATATAAAGTCCCAAGTCTAGCTGAGATTACCAAGAATGAGTTCTGATAGATAAGAGTTCAAGGATTAAACTCTGGGGCTCTTCAATATTAAGGGGGCAGTGATACAAATGAGAACCATAAAAGAGATTGGAAAGGAGCAGTCAGCAAGAGAGGACGAAATTGTTTCATGTGAGAGGAAAAATTAACTGGGTCAAGAGAGAATTGACTGTAGGTTACTGAGAATGGATGCACCAGTTGCTATAAGACAATGATTAGGAAAAACTTTTTTAATTTCCAGCTCCTAACTTTAACTCAAAAGCAAAAGCTTTGGTAGAAATATCCTGCTCGTATTTGTAACACTTAGGAAATAAGTTATTTTACTTAGATTGTATTGAAATTCTGTTGATAGTTCATGTTTAAAATGATGTCCCTAAACCATATGCTCAAAATACCCCCAGGCTTTTAAAAATCCTTACTGAATGAGAAAATTATTCAATAAGAAGAAATTATCTCAGTAACTGGGTTATTAGGAATATAGTTTAGTGATTTTCCAGAAAGACAGATTACCTGGCCCAGATGGATAATTTTCTTAGTCTGGTACCATCAAAGATGATAAAAATCAGTTCTAGTCACTGACTTATGAATATTTTCCACTTACCCTCTGGATACCAGTGAGCTATCTGAGACTTGACAAAAACTGTAGATTCAATGGGCAGAGAGCACCTCAAAAGGTCAAGATCCAAATAAGTTAATGAATCAAATTTCTGCCCAGCAGCACATGTTAGTAGCATTCAGGGGTAGATAAGGGCAGACACTAATGTTTTCTAAATGTAATGATAAAATAATTTGGAATATAAAAACTGATTGAGTTCTAGAGTATTCTTTGACTTGCATATTACAAGTCCCACTTAGAGGGGCACCTGGGTTGCTCAGTAGGTTAAGCATCCTACTCTTGGTTTCAGCTCAGGTCATGATCTCATGGTACATGGGTTTCAGCCCCATACTGGACTCTGCACTGCTTGGGATTCTCTCTCTCTCTGTCTCTGTCTCTCTTCTCTCTCTCTCTCTCTCTCTCCATCACCCCCACTCACATTATCTCTGTCTCTTTCAAAAATAACTAACTACTAACTAACTAACTAACTAACTAAATACTTTAAAAAAATAAAAAGAAGTCCCACTTAGATGTGCTTGTGTTAATTAGAGGTGGCTAATAAGCCATGCATTTTTCTCTGTCTAATCACCTTAGGAATCCAAGATGAGGAAGGAAGGAGGGAAGGGAAGGGGAAGAAAAAGAAAAGAGAAACAAAAAGAAAATAAAAAATGAAGAAATGAAGAAAGATCTGTGCAACTAAAGAAAGTTAAGAAGTATTGAGGAAAAGTTGAAAAATAAAATAGCCCTAGACCATACATAAAGCATTTTTTTTTTGGCAAAGCAAAAAGACAGTTAAAATAAAGGTATTTTCAATATTGTGAATTGAGAGGCTAGGAAGAATAAAAGAGTAGGAAAGACTGAGAGATTTGTCCAATGTCACAGGGTAGCCATAAACATTTGTTTTCTAGAACCTGAAATCTAGATCTTCTTAACTCCAAGTTGACCATTTCTGACAAGGCTACTTTACAACTGGGAAATAATCAGAACTACTCTTTCAGATAAAACAAACAAACAAACAAACAAACAAACAAACAAAAAACCCCAAAAACTTGATAAAAAAATGTTTGATGTAATTTGATCTTCTTAAATAATGCATGTGCAATATTAGACATCCTTATAAACTCTGCACATAGTGATTATACATTCACAGGGAATTCAATTTGTAGCATACAGTAGATGCTAATATGGAAATATTAGAATAAATAATTTCTTCATTTGGCTGTTTTATGAGGCACCTTGCTATACCTGTTGCCATTCCCTCAACTCTATCTTGGTTACAATTTACCAAAAGATTATCCCTGACACTAAATATATATTAGCCTTAATGGCAAAGCCCCAGCCTGCACAAAGTTCTGGATATGCTGTTTATGTTGCCATTTGCAAATAGAATATATTCAGAACAGCTGGGCAGACAGCATCTGGAGCAGGAATTTGCCTTTAGGTATACAGTGACTAACAAAGATGCCAAGGAAAGAAGTATAAGCATTAACAGTTTCATGCTTTTATATACATGACAATAATGCTTAGCAAAATGACTCGAATGTATCCAAAGTTCCCTATTCTTGAGAATTTCCAAAACCAACCTTAAATGTTTCTGGATCAATAGGAATTAGTTTAAATTGTGCTGGTCTCAGGCAAAGACAGCTATAAATCAATCTTCCAACTATACATGAGCAGCTTAAAATTACATCACATGCCATGGCCAACAAGTGCTGGATGCCAAATCTAAATAGAGTAGATCTAATTTTCACTAGATTGGAATATGTAATACAGAAACGGACTTTTAAAATGTCATGGGAAATAACTGCCTTGCCTCTAATGGCAATATGCTCCTTAAACACCCAATACACACATCTAATAGACTAGGCATCCATGTCACAGTACAGACTTGATTCATCAGGACCAAAAACAAAACTTTCATATATCACTATAGTTTGAAAGGATGGTAGGATATAATTTCTAAAAATGGTGGAAAAGTGGTATTCCCTATTTCATGCTTATTGCTTACCAAGGGAATAGTGAAATATAGGGTTCTTGTTCTTATAGACTTTCCAAGAGATGAATGAGGCTGGTGGAAACTTAATTTCAACAGGTACCTTTGCTGCAGGTAACTGTTAAACAGGCTTAAGGTCTGTACTAGAATGTAACTTGGATAAATACCTACTTGCATATTTTCTATGAATCACTAGCACTTCAGATATTCTAAATCTGTGAATATCTTGAAAAATTTCATCTTTTTTTAAGTTTATTTATTTTGAGATAGAGAGTATGCACATGTGTGGGAGCTAGTGCAGGGGAGGGGCAGCCAGAGGGGGAGAGGGGGAGAGTCAGGGAGAGGGAGGGAGAGAGAGGGAGAGAGAGGGAGAGAGAGGGGGAGAGAGAGAGAGAGAGAGAGAGAGAGAGAGAGAGAGAGAGAGAGAGAATCCCAAGCAGGATCCACGCTCCTCAGCATAGAGCCCAATGTGGGGCTTGATCTCATGAATTGCAAGATCATGACCTGCGCTGATATCAAGATTTGGATGCTTAACCAACTGAGCCACCCAGGCACCCCCTAAAAGTTCCATCATTAATGAGTTAATCTAAAACAAAACAAAACAAAAACTCAATGAGAGAGATGAGAGGACTGAGAGATTACACTTAAAATCTAAGAAAGTTTTTAATAAAATTAAAATAAATAATAAGTAATGAACTCCTAAATAATAAACTTCTATCTGGTTAAAGGGTATCCAAAAAAACCCCACATTTTTTTAGCCTGCTTATATTTGAGAAATCTGAGATAAAATCAGATTTACCAGAACACCCTTGTTTGGGATTTGGATCTATGCTAACCCACTATTATCTTGTTAAGCCCTAAACTATTCCCTGGTTATTCACACAAGGCAAGTTAAATTAAAGACTAGACCTGGATTTTTAAGCCTGGGGCAAGAGAAAGCTGAGCAGATCACACAGAAGAAAAACCATTTGGTTTTCAAGGAAGGTTGCTAACACTCTATCTCAGCACCGGTGGTTGCTGTGGGGAACCAAGCTGGGGTTAACTCAAAAGGGAATTAATTCATCTCCCTTATTTCAGCAAAGGGGAGAGATTTCTACAGGGATGCTGGCTGTTTGAGATGCAGGGAAATCACTGGAAATGTCTGCCTGCAGTGATCTCAGGTGCGCTCACCTGCTGGCTGCAGGCTGAGAGGCGGGGACCCAGCAGGCTCTGTGGAAGTCTGGAAGCAACTACTATTAATTGCTCTTGGGAGATGCTTTGATTTCCTCTAGGAAAGAAAGATAAAGGAGAGGCTCATGGGGCCAGGGCAGGTGGAACCTTGGAATATTTTCTATTTATTTCTCCTGACTCCTTTCGTCATTTGGCTTCATCATTCATTGAAGTTTCTTCCTATCTGGTTTAATTTAGGGCCAGTGCTTGTTTGTTTTCGCTGTTCTCCTTGATTTCCTGGAAGACTGACAAACAGCCTAAAGAATGTGAGTGCCTGCTTTGAATTAAGCCCACTGAGTCAAATTACTGATTGCAGAGGCAGCGGTTAGGAACAAGCCGATTTTGATTCACGTTAGAAAGAAGCACTCGTGGTTCCAAAGCAACGCAAGGAGCAGAGAGAACATGGCTGTATTACTTGGTTGCTCACACGGAGGCAGGAATAAATTACTTGTTTGTTTAACAGCTTTTGAAAGTAGCAGATAGATTGCTTTTGGTGACTAAATGTGGTTATGAGAGGTTGAACAATTGGAGTCATTTCCATAATCAGCAATTGCTGTTGCTGAAATTAGAGAGAAAAGTAAGTGGTAAATAAAGGGAAAACATGTCTGGCAGGAAGCATTATTCAATCATAAGCTATCCCAAATGGTTAAAAATGTAGCTTATATTACACTCCTGTGAATTTACAACAACATGGAAAAAAACAGACCACTCAATTTCACAGTTCCAGGGAAAAATGAGTCTCTTTCTGGAACTTTTACTTTCCCAGCAATGTGTTTGTGATGCATTCCAGATGGACAAGCCTTGAAAAGTGACAGTATCCATCTATTTGTGAGAATGAACACAGAGAGAGTGAGAGTTTTCACATCCCTGTCTAAAACATAAACACTGCAAACCACAAATGAATCCACTTAATCCAATTTGGGAGGACTCCTCAGAATGAAAAGCTTTATCAGTTATCATCAAAGCATCCAGTCTAATTCTTGTTCCCTCCTAGTCTCTGTGAGTGGGCAGGGGGCGGGGGGCAGGGTGATTGATGAAATGAAAATAAAATAAAGCTAAATACAGTTGTTTGGATGAAGGGATACAGCTGATATTTTAATGTGTGGGTGATACAAGGCTGAAATATGTCAGTGATATGTTGTGAGATGAATTAAAATATAAAAAGACCTTGAAAAATTGGAAACATGATCTAAGTCTAATAGAATGGCATTTAATGGAAATAAATGTTAGGACTTGAACTTGGTTTCCGAAAGCCATGAGTGTGGGATAGAGAAGACATTGTTTAGCAGGAACTCTTAAAAGAAAATGTCTGTTGTTTGCTAATCAACTCCAGAAAAAAACAACAGTGTCATAGAAAGAGCTGACGGGATTGACTGCAGAGTGACTAGAGAAACACGTTCACTGAATAAAGGGCAGTAACAATTCTACTCTGTGGGCAGAACGGCAGACACCATGTGAGAGGAGTCCTCCTGCCCAAGGCCAATCCCTCCTCTGGGTGTTTGGATTCTACCTTATCTTCCCTTCTAACTCCCTCTGGCACTTCCTTTCTTCTATATTGGTAACTTCTGCCTCTTTCCCAACAACTTCTCATCAACAGCTGATCACAGTCAAGTCCTTCTCATCATAAAAACTCCTCATTAACCGTGCCCCTCATTACTCTGTGACTGCCATCCTCTTCTTCTTCGTGCTGCTAAATCTTTCAGAACTGCTCTCTCCTCTTCCTCCCTGTCACCTTCACCCCACTGAAGTTTGACTTCTGCCCTTCCTGAGGGAATGGCCCTTTATTAAAATCACCGATGACTGAAGGATACTGGTAAGTCCTTATCTTCTTTGGCTGCTGGACAGCATTGATGTCATTGACTCATCTGTCTGGAATGACTTTCCTTTGGGCTTTCTAGACACAGCCTACGTTGGTCCTTCTTCTCCACTGTGAACTGCCCATTCCCAGTGTTGTTAGTTGTTTTGGTTTCACTAGTGTGTTTTGGAGGATCCTTTTCCTCTGCCCATCCTATAAGTTTTGCTCTTTCTCAGGGTCTCTGATCCCCTTCTCCATGCTTCTCCCACAGGCAGGTGGAGGGAGTTCCCTGGATAGAAATTAGAGGTCGAATCCCTGTTGTATCAGTGGAGCCTCCAGGCACTGCTTCACATGAAATGCCCACCAAGGAGGAACCATAAACAATAGAACTCCCTCATCTGGGACCCATAATAGAATAATCAGCTGTCTTCATGAAGCAGTGGTTTCAAAGAGTTAACAACATTGGAAACTTTTAAGAAAATTCTGCCATAAGGAAGCATTTTTGAGCTTAAATATAGGGAAGAATAGAGACCCCCATGTCCTACAAGAGCTCACCCCAGGCTCTGCAGAGAGGGATCCTGGAGAGAATCAAGAAAACACAATGGAGAGTGGAGTAAAATGTTGCCACAGACATGCAAAACAAGCTGAACTGGAATGAAGAAATAAGGCCACTGGGTCAGACAGGGAAGGATGAGGACACCTAGGAGGTCATTCCACCCTGAGGCAGACAAGTGGCAGTCATTCCTTCATTTCCATATCGGTTATGGCCACCATTTATTATTTAGCATTCAGGATGTACCAATAAATATTTATGTTTGTGTGACTGAGATTCTGACTTTGCCACAATCTCTCTCCTTCCTTTCTTCCTTAGGAACAGAATCTCTGGATCTTAGCTAGGTTCACAGTGGTCCATGAAAAAGACATTTTTCCAGTGTCCCTTGAGGTTCAGAATGGCCAGGTGACTACATTTGGGGATGCAACTAAAAGTAATGGGTGTAAGGATTGTATTTATGTTGAAAAGACTTGCCCTTCTAAATCTCTTCTTCCTCATTAAGATGTTTTCAAACACAGAGAAAAATTGAAACAAATATATAGTAACTACCAAAATACCTACCACCTGTATTTATAATTATTAACATTTGCTCTACCTGTTTTGTAGGTCTCTGATTTATCCATCCATCTTAATTTTTATCCATTTCAAAGTTGCAGACATGAGTACACTTCACCTCAAAAGTTATCATGTTTTATATATTTCCAACACTACTGTTAGTATATATGATCATTTTTGTTTTACAAATGAGTAATCAAAGGTCCAGAAGCCCAAGTAACTTGCTTTAGCTCCCAGTGACACTAATTGGTAGAACCTAATTTTGAACTTAGGCCTATTTTCTCCAAAATTCATGTTTTTAACCCATGAGTTTCCCATCCCTTGAACTTCCCACCTTCACCCCCCCCCCCCAAGGGCTTCTTGGAGTTTCTGAGGCTTTGGGGGCATAAAATATCTTTAATTTTATCAGGAGTTGATATTCTGGGGATACTGTAAAAGGAGAGTTCTGATGCTCAGCTCAGCTCCTGATCTAGAAAAGAGAGAGGAACTCTCAAGCATTTGGGAATAACAACCCAGCATACTATGATGCTGCCTTTGGTTGTTTTTCCTTTGTATTCTGATGGGAGGATAAAGAGCTCTGCAGGATGGAACCTTAACTGAGAAGCAAAACTATATTTTGCATTTCCACTGTAAATATTTCTCTGTGGGGGTAAACACTTCCATTAAATAGGGTACCCCTTTCCCTCTGATTAATTTGAAAGAAGCCAGAAGGTGAGAATGCACAGCTCTGTTTTTTCTTTCTTGAAATTGAATGCTCCCTACCTCACTTACTGCTATGAGTAAGAACTATTTACCATAGGTCTGTGGGCTCTTATACACATTTGGGTTTGCCCAACCTCCCTCTGATGGACCAACTTTCTGAAGCTGCTTCTTTGAGTCTCATCAAGAATGAAGACTCTCGGCCACCTTAATATCACGGTGGAAGCGCCCAAAGCAATTAGTTTAGTAATTTATTCTGTGATACATGCTGTGGACATGAAACTTTTCAAAATAAAGCTCAAGTTCCAATCTAAAGATCTGAAAGGAGTATTTTCAATCTGTTGGCACAGACTGTTCTCCATCAGCCCTGCTGCCAGTCGTTACCCTTGGCACGGGCGGCCTCACACAGTCAGGCACAGCCGTGCCTCCGGATGCAGAGCAAGCAGAGCCCAGATTACCACATTATCATCTCCCAACTAAAACCAGAGTTCCATTTAACAAGCTGACAGGAACAACAGGACCACGAAATAACAAGCAGATACATGGTGTGGTTATTTGTCAAAGATAAAGGGCTGAGCTTGAGTTTAATGCTTCTCGAAGATTTTGGAAGACATTCAAGTCATCTACTCCAAATAGTTTCTGCTGCTTGAACTTCTCACATTTCTCTTATTTGGAGTTGCTATTTTGACACATGAAGCTTCATTTGGTGGTGATCTTTTGATGACACCAGAAATGCCATTAGAGCCTGTGCTGATTTCATTGACATGTCTTATGTTTCCACATATGCATTTTACTGAAATTCTTAAGGGCCAGAGACAAATTCAATTCTACTTTATTGTTATACCTTCCTAAAGCTAAATTTACAAGTTGCACACAAACATGCACACGTGTTTGCAATAACACTTTCCTCATGAACACAGAGCCTCATTTCTCTATTGTTATAAAGTAAGCATAGAAAAATATTTTTAAAAATTTAATCCAATTGTATGTGCCTGATTGCCCATATAATATAAAATAAGATTTTTTTTAAAATCAGTCACATCCATTGCCATTTTAGATTTGGTCTTCTGAGAGTATAACAGTCTATATTTCTCTGTTACATATATGCACAAATTAAATTTGAAAAGAAAAATATTATCTTTCCTGTTTTCTTCAGAATGTTCAAAAGAAGCCAGTACAATATGAAATATGGCATGCATTGGGAGAATTAATTTTTGGATGTGTCTGACAGTATATATGATGTGGACAGCTTATGTCAGCAAAAACTAAAGAGAAACTATTTTTTAAACCAAATATTACATAGGTTTAGAGAAAGTAAATGCCCTTTTATTTTTATAGATAAATTCTTATAAAACTGAAATTTCTATAACTGTCAAATCTTCAGTTAGTCTGAAACTCTTCAAATACTGCAATGCGTGGATGGATCTCTAATTGCTTTTTTATGGTTAGGGGAATCACATTGTAGGAGAACATTTTGTCAAAGCAAAGTCTTCCTTCATTTGGATGGTGCTTTTATTTCCCTTATCCCCAAAGCTCTTACATAGCTCTTTATCCAACTTGCTCACTGCAAAGTCAGTTTCTTTGGCCACCAGGACCTAGAGTTCCACTCTAAGTTTTGAATTTTGGAAACACTTTTCTACATCCACCTAAATACATGTCACTATCACCTTCTGAGGGAGACTCTTTGACAGGCTATGAGCGGTTTGCTTCCCTACTGCTTAACAGAACAATCCTGAATAATAGGTACCTTCGTGATTTGATGCTCTCCTCAATTCTGTGGCAGGAATGAAACACTCCAATTGAGATCAGTTATAACAGCAAATTCCCGGCATGTTTCCACTAAGGGAACTGAAAATACAACCGCTCTCCGTGTTTCAGCAACAAAGAGTGAGTGCTTTGGAGCTGAAGCGAGGATACCCAGAAGAGCGGGGCTTGGGGAATTTCTTTTCAGAAACATTTCTTGTGTGAGAGAGGCTGCAAATTGTTTAGAGTATCAGGTATTTGCAGCCAGACAAAAGGAAATGATTCTAGCACCACTTAACAGCCCCTTGCAACTATGGCCCAAGGAAGCCTGGGAGCAAGCTATACTTAAGTCTTGGCTGTCGGCTGACTCTTCCCCAACATGGGCCATGAGACAGACTCTGAAGTGTCATATCAGGGTTGAATATGACAAGATTACAGTACCTAATTCCAAATAAATATGAAGAAACCCACTATGAATTAAAGACTGAAAATGAGGGGTGGGGGCAGATGGAAAAGTACACTCACTGAGGGATAGTCTCTTATGTGGAATGTTTTACACATCAAGGAAAAGTTAAAAATAATACATAACTAGGGATATTGGAAGCTTCTTAGATGTAAACTATGGTCTACACACAAATGGTATTGCTTTAAGCATTACAATAAGTATAGCAACTACAGGAAAGGAAAACTTTTCCCTTCTTCCCTTCTCGGTTCATTAGCTACTCTAATAATCAAATTGACATAAAGCAGATTAACAGGAAAAAAAAATAATGCCATATGTACAGGAGCTCATAAAAAGGTGAAACTCAAAGAAGTGGGCAAAGCAGGCAGCTTTTATGTATTTTAGACAAAGAAACAAGAAATGTGGGAAGAACTGACAAGACAAAGATGTTTGGGCTTGGGGGAGTAAATTAGTAAAAAAGGAACACAAGGGTTGTGTATGTAGCCTTCTTAGCCCTGAATTCCTTGTCTCTGGTAATAAGGATGTCCCCACCTTCTGGTAGAGGTATCTTTCATGAGGGAGATTTATTTCCTGCTTTCAGGCAGACAAAGGAGGGTCAGAGTGTCCTTTTTGCACTGGCTGTTTCTTAAGTTAAATTAAAAAAAAAGTCAGTATGCCAGAGTGGCACATTTGGGGGAAGCCTTCCCTGAAACCCATCCTAATGGTTCAAGGATTAAGGCAAACCTGGCAGGTGAAGAATATCAAGAAGAAAAAAGAAAAATAAAATTACAGTGTTGCATCTAACTTCTATATTAGTCTCTTGGATTAAACATGGATCCTTCTATCATACATATACACAAGATATACTTACATGCATGCACATAAGCATGTATATACAAACATGCCTCCTCCATGTCACATACACACTGCCTTTACTCTCACAGCCTTCACATCCCTCCTACCCTCACTTTCATCTTTATTCCCTAGCTGAACTGGGCTGTAGAAGAGAGGGAGCATTTGGGCTCTCATCTTGCTAAGCAGCTCTAGATGCTTTATGTGCTGGAGCCAACTGCCAAGCCCAAACCATCTGAGGAGATGGAATTAGTCTCATGCACATTTGCTTACCGGGGGGCACAGATGGAGCCCCTGCCATGGGGTCCTGACAGGTCTCTTTCATAAACAGCTGACTATGGGGGTGAAAGGAAAGCAAACCTGAATTTATAAGCTTGTAAATAACTACTTGATTCAATTCAATCTTTCCTTATCTCGTTTGCATTATTTTTCCCTTCACCTAGTATTAGCTCTTGAAAAAACCATGCCTTTCTTGCCTTTTGGCCTTCACATATGTTGATCCTTCTGTCTTGCTTCTCTGCTTGTCCAATAGTCACAACTCAGCTTTGAAGGCATAACCTCCAAAGTTACAAAGTTTGAAATTCATTTCTTCCCTATTAGTCTCCCTCCGCATTGGTATGTGTTGACAAGAAATAATAGAAAATTTCTTTGAAGACTGGTTGGCATAACCCAACAGGAAACTTGGCAAAGTTTCATTAGTAATGGCTTTGAGGGCCATTTAGCTCTAAACATACACTTTAAAGTAGCCCTTTATATCATTCATTGCTTAGAATTGTTTATTTACACATAATGAATTTAATAATCTGTAATACCATTGTTATGTGATATAATCACTAAATATTGGGTTTGCTGTATTTATAGTATTTGAATTATGTTATTTTGAAAAGGTAGGTTTTAAGTATGGATGAAACTGGTTATTCAGGTGATAGAAGAGTCAAAATTAGAGCAACAGCAGAAAGCTGCTACCCTCCCTCCTCCTTAAGGCTGAGGGACAAATGGAGGAAGTGTAATTATCAAGTCACTGAAGCCAAATGTAAAAGACGGGATCAAACTCCTAATTTATCTTCCTAGTGCTAATTGTGGGTTAGTGGAATAACCTAAGAATTTCAGGGAGAAATACAGTACACAAAACAGTGTGTTGTTTAGTTCATATAATGCACTTAGAATAGAACCTGACATATTATTACATGTTCAAAGTTTCTGGTACCTTTTGATTTGACCTATAATTCTCCTAAGTTCAACAAGCTCTAGCTATGGATAGCTATACCAAAGAGGAAAAAAAAATCAACTGGCAAAGGAGGAAACTTCATGTGAGTTGATAAAGAAGTCTGGAGATGGTTTATGAGCTTTAAAATTATACTGGGGAATTGGTGAAACTGTAGAACCTGCCAATATGGACCCTAATGCAGCAGGTCTGGGGTAAAGTTGAGGCCCAGACACCTGATTTGTTGTAGATGGTCTGAAGACTTCATCTTATGAAACACACTCATTGTGGTGGGAACTGAGGAAGAAATGATCTTCAACCAATCTTGACCTGTATTTTTTTTTAAATACATGACATAGTTGAAGAAAAATAAAAGTATCAAAGGATATCACACATAGTATTTTTTCATGAAACTTTAATTTTCAATTACCTATGAATGTGTGTACTAGGCGGAAGTAAAATGAATTTCTTATTATAGGCTGAAGAGGAAATGTTGAAAAGACTTTGCTCTAGGGAACTCATAGCACTCACATCAAGTGACATGCACTCACAAGACATTCTAAACTCTGAAGCCACCTAACAAGCTTAGGATTAAAAAAGGGTAAGGAGGAGGAAGGAAGGAAACACTAGTGGGGTATCAATTGGTAAAAAGAACTGAGTTACCAAGATATAAAGAAAGAGCAGTCAGTGGGCTGTAGCCAAACTCTGACCCATAATTAGAGTGACATGCATGTGAATGCTTAATGAATGGATCAGGGACCATGGAACTCTGACAAATGGTAGAAGAAACCTAAATTTAAAAGAGGCTTTACATTCTAACCAGCTATTATTACCAGTCCCTCCTCGGTCTCTCAATAAATTTCCTTTCTGCTGGAATTCTTCATGCTTCCTCAAAGCTTGATGGTGATTTCTTTTTTCTCTTTATTTATTTTGGAAAGCCAGGGGAAAATTGTTTCAGTATGTTCTTTAAATTAGTTTCCTTGAAGTGTTTTCCTTGCACACATTAATTACAGCTCCCTGGAGGGGCTGAAGTACCAAATAACACACTGTAATTCTGTTCCCCAATCTCCCTTCTCCAATTCAAGTTGCCAATACCCCCTACAATCTGGGCTCTGTATTAATATGTAAGCAAGAAGTACCTGGCTGAGATTCTTTTCACTATAATATAAGAATAGAAGAGAAAATGTGATCAGTGCTTGAGTCCATCAAACTTTAAATGAATAGTCTGTGGCCCATAAAATGAAGTAGCTGGATTAAATGACCTCTGAGGTCCGTCCCTTCGAAGTCAAACATACTCTAAAGAGAGTTTCATTTAATATTTCAAAGTACAGAGAAAAGATTGGTGGGACTTTGGTGAGACTAAGTGAATCTCATTAGCATGATCTGGTTAGAATCCCAGAGGCTCTCAAGAAAATAATACATGCCCAAGAACCCACATTTGAGTTGTCATTGTACTAGACATTCAGATATGGCAGTTAGTCCAAGAAAATATAATTACTCTTTCATTCCTGAAGATAGGTTTTCAAAAGTGGCCATAATACAGTATTATGTGTCATCCTATAGTCACAAGTCACTGAAGAAGAAAAAGAAAAACTAGCTGAATACAAAATGTAGTTCTAAAACAAAGTGTTTTTTCAAATTCCTGTCCTCTCAGATAGGCAAAAGCAATGTCAGCTTTCAGAATCAGAGTAGCTCATTCACTGACCAGTGGGTTTCCTAGGAAATTTTAGGAAAGAGGTATATGAAGGAGCTTCCAGGACATACTACTTATTAATTCCTATGCATAGGAAATATAGCAGGTGGTTTTTTAAAAATTTTTTTTACATTTATTTATTTTTGAGAGACAGAGACAAAGTGTGAGCAGGGGAGGGGCACAGAGAGAGAGGGAGACACAGAATCTGAAGCAGGCTCCAGGCTCCAAGCTGTCAGCACAGAGCCCAACACGGGGCTCAAACCCACGGACCGTGATATCATGACCTGAAGTCGGACGCCCAACCGTCTGAGCCACCCAGGTGCCCCTACAGCAGGTGTTTTATATCAGTTATCTCATTGCCTCTGCTTGTCCCTTTGTTGTTTTTTTTTAACGTTTATTTATTTGAGAGAGAGAGAGAACAAGTGGGAGAGTGGCAGAAAGAGGGAGACACAGAATCTAAAGCAGACTCCAGGCTCTGAGCTGTCAGCACAGAGCCCAACGCAGGGCTCGAACTCACAGATGGAGAGATCTTGATCTGAGCTGAAGTCAGACGCTTAACTGACTGAGCCACCCAGGTGCCTCATCCTCTGCTTGTCTCTTTGAAGTAGGTGCATCTACTCCCTTTTTACAGATGGAGAAACTTTGGCTCAGAAAGGGAAGTTATAAGTGTCAACCACTGTCAAAGTTAGATTTTTAATCCAGGCAATAGTTAACCTAACCTGAGGCAGCTTGAGTCAGAAGATAGGCCTGCTAGTTTTATGAACATCAAGTGTGTGATCTAACAACATCCATCAGATGATTCCATAAAATTTACCATCTTCTCTGTTCTTTTACTTAATGGGTTCAAAGCCCTGGACAAGCTTTCACTGTCAGAGAGAAATCTTCTTTTCTCAATGGCTTGAATACTCACCAACCTGATTCCAGCAGGGAACACTAGTTAAGAAGAGTTATGGCTGAAATTCCCATGACAGGCAACAAGTCCCACCAAGCCTCCACTCTGACACCTCCAGCTCTTCTTACGCTCTTTTGCTGATGAAATCTCATTCCCTCACAGTATTAAAATCTACTGCTTCTATGTGGTATATACCTTTCTATACACCTCTCATCCAGAATATTAAAAAAATATATAATCTTCAATACTGATTACTCTTTGACATGCTAACCCGTATCTGCAGTGGCATAACCTCCAGGCACTACAAATTCATCATCCTTCCTCATGAACCTGCGCTTATATCTGAAATCACTATTTCAGTAAATGACACCACCATTCACCCATTTAACTCTTGCAGTATTCTCCTCAATAGGCCGACAGACACATATAAAGCAGGAGGCAAATTAAAAACAAATATTTGCTGCCACCTTACTGCAGACCATCTCTCGGCTGAAACTTTGTAATAAATTCCTATTTTCCCTAACATGAGTCTCATCTCTTCCAGTACATTCTCCACATTGCTGCAAGTTTTCCTTCTCTGAAGATACACTCTTGATCATGTTGCTCCCCTGCCCAATGACTTTCAACCATTTCTAAGGAACTTTAACCATGGTTTGTAGCTGGGGTTCCAAGTTTATGGATGTACTTATCTACAAAAGTGACTATGTTTGCATGTTTTTCTTGGGAGAAGTCCTTGATCTTTCTTTCAGCAGATCTCTAAAGGAGACAATGCTCCCATGGACAAAAATAAAAATAAAAATAAAAATAAAAATAAAAATAAAAGCAGACAAACAATAAACCATTGGAAATCAACAGTCAATATTGAACTTTTTTTTTTCTTTCTTTTTTTTTTTGGTATATGCAAAACCATTTATCATCTAGCCCATGCCAATCTCTTCCATTTCTTCTCTCACTACTTATAGCCTGACACCCAGGCTCATGCCATACTTAATTTCACATCATCTCCTATCTTCCTTCTTTGTCTTTGCTCTTTCTATTCTTCATGCCTGGGTTATTCTTTCTCCATTTTTTTGATCCAGAAAACTCAAGACCTAGTTTGAGAATCACTTTCTCAATGACCCCCCCCCCCACCGCATCCCACACACACTCCCAAACAACTTAGACTGATCACTTCTTCCTGGACCATGTACTTAGCTCCTTTCTAACACTTACTACATTGCATACAATTATGTATTTATGTATAAGCCTCCTTTTCCATGGACTTCTCAATGACAGAGTCAGAACCTTAATCTCTTTCTTCTCCATAGCACTCCAAAAGTGTTCATTGAATTAATTAACAAACACTACGGCCTATGATAAGACATTGGGGCTGAAAGCTTTACAGAATAATTTGAATTAAAAGAGAAGTTTTAAGAGAAGACTTTTGAAAGAAATACAGTATACTTGGAAATAATATTAGAAAATATGCTGTTTTTTTTTTTTTAATAATATAGATTCTATGCTAGTTTTAAAACAGCAGTATGGAGGGGTGCCTGGGTGACCCAGTCAGTTAAGTATCTGACTTTGGCTCAGGTCATGATCTCGCGGCTCATGAGTTCGAGCCCTGCATTGGGCTCTGTGCCAACAGCTCAGAGCCTGGAGCCTGCTTCATATTCTGTGTATCCCTCTCTCTCTCTCTCTCTGCCTCTCCCCCAGTCACTCTCTGTCTCTCAAAAATAAACATTAACATTTTTTTTTTAATTCCTAGCAATGCTATTGCTGGGCCGTAGGGTAGTTCTATTTTTAATTTTTTTGAGGAACCTCCACACTGTTTTCCAGAGTGGCTGCACCAGTTTGCATTCCCACCAGCAGTGCAAGAGGGTTCCCATTTCTCCACATCCTTGCCAGCATCTATAGTCTCCTGATTTGTTCATTTTAGCCACTCAGACGGGCGTGAGGTAGTATCTCAGTGTGGTTTTGATTTGTATTTCCCTGATGAGGAGTGATGTTGAGCATCTTTTCATGTGCCTGTTGGCCATTTGGATGTCTTCTTTGGAAAAGTGTCTATTCATGTCTTCTGCCCACTTCTTCACTGGATTTTTTGTTTTTCAAGTGTGGAGTTCAGTGAGTTCTTTATAGATTTTGGATACTAGCCCTTTGTCCGATATGTCATTTGCACATATCTTTTCCCATTCCATCGGTTGCCTTTTAGTTTTGTTGACTGTTTCCTTTGCAGTGCAGAAGCTTTTTATCTTCATGAGGTCCCAATATACACAATGGAATACTACTTGGCAATGAGAAAGAATGAAGTATGGCCTTTTGTAGCAACATGGATGGAACTGGAGAGTGTTATGCTAAGTGAAATAAGTCATACAGAGAAAGACAGATACCATATATTTTCACTCTTATGTGGATCCTGAGAAACTTAACAGAAGACCATGGGGGAGGGGAAGGGGAAAAAAAAAAGGTTAGAGAGGGAGGAAGGCAAACCATAAGAGACTCTTAAAAACTGAGCATAAACTGAGGGTTGATGGGGGGTAGGAGGAGGGGAAAGTGGGTGATGGGTATTGAGGAGGGCACCTGTTGGGATGAGCACTGGGTGTTGTATAGAAACCAATTTGACAATAAATTTCACATTAAAAAATTAAAAATAAATTTAAAACAGCAGTATAGAATGATATTTTGGCATATTATATATTTATTTATTCTCAATGAAAAAACTGATTTTCTTAGTAGAATGTCTGGTATCTCTGCTAAATCCTATTCACCAAAAGAGAAGCGATCAGTAAATGTTAAATAACAATCATGTCATTGCTACTGTTGACTTGAGTAAAATGAAGACATAACTATCCTTACAAATCTAACAAGGAAAAAGGGAAATCCCCCCCACCCCAATTGTATTTTATACATAGTGACAGACAGTATTTTATTCTTATAAAGGCATCACTTTCACCAGTAATTCTTGCTTGTTTGTTTCTGTTTGATTATATTTTCACTTCCATTCTTTTAGAACAGTGGATGTACCAGGTGGGGGAAAAGAAAAGACACTGAAAAACTAGGAGAAAAAAATAACAATATGGGAAAAGTGAAATAAAGGGAATAAGTGAGGTGAGGATTGGAAAAGGCCCAGGGAAGATTTAGAGACACAGCCAATGGAGGAGTCAGGAGCCAGGGATCTGGGCAGGCAGGATGCCCTCTGTGAATAAATGAACTGTATCTCACGTCCTCATCACAAGGGAAGAAAGGGAGGCTGGCAGAGAATAAAAACCTGGAGTCTGAAGGATATGGCAACTGTGATGGGTGGAGCCCAGGTAAACAGCACTGGGAAGAGAATAGAGGTGTTCCAATACTTGCAGAACAACAGTGACTCTAGAGAATGTAATGTTCAGGGAAGTCTCCTAGAGAGTTAGGGTCTGAAAGAATCCTGGCCCATTCATTTGCTGTCTAGGGGAGAAAAATTGGATGCTGGGAAGGTTAAGTAAAATATTCAAGGTCATAGATGTCATTTTGTTCAAAATTTTTCTTTCTCACCTTTGATCTTTTCACTCATTACTTACAGAAAAAGTCCAATTTTTAGAATGGCCCTGATGCCTTGACTGTCCATATTGACCTCACAGAACTCCTCTCTAGTTATTTCTCAATTTTGCCTGAATATGTCCTGTGCTTTTTCCTGCCTCTCTTCATCTTTCTGAATGGAATGGAATGTTGTTCTATCTGATGGAATGCCTCTCTTCCCTCTATAAACTTCTTCAAATTCTGTTTTTAAGAGCCAGTTAAAGAGTCAGGGAGTTTTAAATGTCCAAAACATTTTCCTGAATGGCTTTCCCATATTCTATTCTATTTTATATTTTAGTTTTTGAGAGAGAGACAGAGAGACAGAGAAAGGGGGAGGTGCAGGGGGAGGGCAGAGAAAGAGGGAGACAGAGAATCCTCCTGCACTGTCAGCACAGAGCCCAACATGGGGCTTCATTATCACAAAACATGAGATCATGACCTGAGCTGAAACTTAAGTGAGCTGAGCCACCTAGGCACCCTTGGTTTTCCTTATTTTAAACCATATATCTCTCTGTGGTATTTCTTCTATGCAAATGTCACTTTGCTTTATGACTATTAGAGTCTTCATAATCAGGTGGTAAAAGCTTTAACAATGATAGAGCTGTCTTAGCAATTTTTGTGCTCACCATGGTTCAGAGCTTCTGCATATTAAAGGTCTTACAGTGTTTACTTAAGGAATGAATAAATGAAATAAACTATTAAAAATAAGTACCCAGCATATGTCCTATCTGTGTGTCTACCTGCATTTATTTTTGTATGTGTTATAGGGGCTCTGGGCAGTATGTCTAACTTATTACTAGGTAGGCCTAACTATGAATAATATATACCACAGAACACCAACTATATGCCAGGTTCTACGCTAAATGCTTTATCTATATAATCCAGTTTTATTATTTACAATCACCCAGTTTGATTAATAGCTGTTATTATTCCTAGTGTATATACAAAGTAACAAAGATTTAAAGAGATTGAATGATTTGTTTAAGAGGCATCCATGTATTAAATGTCATTACCAAAATTTGAAAACAGGTAATTTCAAAGTCTATGATGCAGCAAACAAATTATGAATTTAGCTTTACTGCTGTGGAATTCGACTCCAAAGAACTTTCTTCAGTTGTATACACTGACACAAGTATATACTTTGCACATCAGTATATACATATTAATTTAAATGTGTAAGTACATATGCACACACAAACATATTCTAATTATAATCTGAACATAATATTCTAGTTAGACATAGACATTTGTCAAAGCAATGTCTTATTTTTAGTTCTCTCATAAAAATTATTTTATAAGAATAAATTCAGTGAATAATGCCAATTATATGATCAGATATATACTGATATTTCCTACTTTTATATGAATGAGTTACATAAACCACAGAGATTAGAATGCAAGGAAAACAGAAGAAATCTATGCCTTAGCAAAATTTGACTCTATCCAACTACACTTAATTGGTGCCAGTTTATAAAATGCATACTGAATTTCATCCAAAAGCCAACTTTGTAACTCATTCAGGAGCCTACCCAGAACCTTGTATGTTCAAGAGGTTAGACATGGTATCAAAATCCCTCACATGAGTTCAGTGACTGTACCATACACTAACTTCTGCTTATTCACTAAAATCTCTATCTCCCCTCTTTCTGGATACTCAGACACTTTCCAGTTTGCCTTGAAGTTTAGTGTAGCCCTGTGATTATATTCTGACCAAGAATGTGAGGGAAAAACACAATTTTTCACATACGCTCCTGCATACTTTTATCCCTTCTGTCAGATGGATTATCAATGCTGAAAGCAATCATGGAAGTCACACACTGATAGGGGGAAGCTTCTATCAGCCTGGATTCCTAAAGGACTATGTGTAGCAGATCTGCCCCCAACTTCTGTTGACCAGGAACAGCCATTCACATGGGACTGTGATATGAACAAGTAATAAATCTCTCTTGTGTTAGGCAGTGAAATTTGAGGGCTATTATTTTATGGCATCTAACATTATCCTAATATATATAGCAACCTCTCAAAAAACTATCTGCTCCCAGATTCAGGAATTTTTACTCCTAATTTATCTAAATAAGATTTTTAAAAATAGAATTTTAGAAGCCATAACCAAATTATAGTACTGACCAACTATAAATAAATTCAAAACTGTATTTAAATTAATTTCAGGGGTGCCTGAGTGGCTCAGTTGGTTAAGGGTCTGACTTCAGCTCAGGTCCTGATCTCAGAGTTTGTGAGTTCGAGCCCCACACCAGACTCTGCACTGACAGCTCAGAGCCTGGAGCCTGTTTCAGATTCTGTGTTTCCCTCTCTCTCTTCCCCTCCCTTGCTCCAGCTCTGTCTCTCTCAATAAACATAAAATTAATTAATTAATTAATTAATTTCAAATACAGTATATATGTTATTAGTTTATCTTCATTAGGAGTTGTTAAGAATTCTGTGATCTGCCAAAGTTAATTATTTTTTTATATGAAATTTATTGAAAAATTGGTTTCCATACAACACCCAGTGCTCATCCCAAAAGGTGCCCTCCTCAATACCCATCACCCACCCTCTCCTCCCTCCCACCCCCATCAACCCTCAGTTTGTTCTCAGTTTTTAACAGTCTCTTATGCTTTGGCTCTCTCCCACTCTAACCTCTTTTTTTTTTTTTTTTTCCTTCCCCTCCCCCATGGGTTCCTGTTAAGTTTCTCAGGATCCACATAAGAGTGAAACCATATGGTATCTGTCTTTCTCTGTATGGCTTATTTCACTTAGCATCACACTCTCCAGTTCCATCCACGTTGCTACAAAAGGCCATATTTCATTTTTTCTCATTGCCACGTAGTACTCCATTGTGTATATAAAACCACAATTTCTTTATCCATTCATCAGTTGATGAACATTTAGGCTCTTTCCATAATTTGGCTATTGTTGAGAGTGCTGCTATGAACATTGGGGTACAAGTGGCCCTATGCATCAGTACTCCTGTATCCCTTGGATAAATTCCTAGCAGTGCTATTGCTGGGTCATAGGGTAGTTCTATTTTTAATTTTCTGAGGAACCTCCACACTGCTTTCCAGAGCGGCTGCACCAATTTGCAATCCCAGCAACAGTGCAAGAGGGTTCCCGTTTCTCCACATCCTCTCCAGCATCTATAGTCTCCTGATTTGTTCATTTTGGCCACTCTGACTGGCGTGAGGTGATACCTGAGTGTGGTTTTGATTTGTATTTCCCTGATAAGGAGCGACGCTGAACATCTTTTCATGTGCCTGTTGGCCATCCGGATGTCTTCTTTAGAGAAGTGTCTATTCATGTTTTCTGCCCATTTCTTCACTGGGTTATTTGTTTTTCGGGTGTGGAGTTTGGTGAGTTCTTTATAGATTTTGGATACTAGCCCTTTGTCCGATATGTCATTTGCGAATATCTTTTCCCATTCCGTTGGTTGCCTTTTAGTTTTGTTGGTTGTTTCCTTTGCTGTGCAGAAGCTTTTTATCTTCATAATGTCCCAGTAATTCACTTTTGCTTTTAATTCCCTTGCCTTTGGGGATGTGTCGAGTAAGAGATTGCTACGGCTGAGGTCAGAGAGGTCTTTTCCTGCTTTCTCCTCTAAGGTTTTGATGGTTTCCTTTCTCACATTCAGGTCCTTTATCCATTTTGAGTTTATCTTTGTGAATGGTGTGAGAAAGTGGTCTAGTTTCAACCTTCTGCATGTTGCTGTCCAGTTCTCCCAGCACCATTTGTTAAAGAGGCTGTCTTTTTTCCATTGGATGTTCTTTCCTGCTTTGTCAAAGATGAGTTGGCCATACGTTTGTGGGTCTAGTTCTGGAGTTTCTATTCTATTCCATTGGTCTATGTGTCTGTTTTTGTGCCATGCCAAAGTTAATTATACCATGTCAGTCTTGTCCCTGGTCTTGAATTTGTTGATCTGTTGTTTGTTTTTGGTCTTCTTTATTTTTTTAATTTAAAAGAAATAGTAAGTTTTTAAAAATTTTAATTTCAACATAGTTAACATACAGTATTCTATTAGTTTCAGATGTACAATATAGTAATTCCACAATTCTATACATTACTCAGTCCTCACCATAAGTGTACTCTTTAATCCCTATCACCTATTTCACCCATCCCCCCCATCCACCTTCCCTTTGATAACCATCAGTTTGTCCTGTATAGTTAAAAGTCTGTTGGTTTGTCTCTCTCTTTTTATTTCCTTTGTTCATTTGTTTTGTTTCTTAAATTCACATGTGAGTGATATCATGTAGTATTTACCTTTCTCTGACTGACTTAATCCACTTAGCATTATATTCTCTAGCTCCATCCATATTGTTCCAAATGGCAAAGTTTCATTCTTTTTATGGCTGAATAATATTCCATATGTATTATATGTATCACAGATAGAGTGTTTGAGATACACACACACACACACACACACACAGAGGGATATAAATAGATAGATATAGATCTATATAAATCACATCATTTTTTATTTATTTATTATTTTTTTTAATCTTTTTTTTTTTCAACGTTTATTTATTTTTGGGACAGAGAGAGACAGAGCATGAACGGGGGAGGGGCAGAGAGAGAGGGAGACACAGAATCGGAAACAGGCTCCAGGCTCTGAGCCATCAGCCCAGAGCCCGACGCGGGGCTCGAACTCCCGGACCGCGAGATCTTGACCTGGCTGAAGTCGGACGCTTAACCGACTGCGCCACCCAGGCGCCCCTGGATGTAAACTTTAAAAAATGATGCTGGGGCGCCTGGGTGGCTGGGGCGCCTGGGTGGCGCAGTCGGTTAAGCGTCCGACTTCAGCCAGGTCAAGATCTCGCGGTCCGGGAGTTCGAGCCCCGCGTCGGGCTCTGGGCTGATGGCTCAGAGCCTGGAGCCTGTTTCCGATTCTGTGTCTCCCTCTCTCTCTGCCCCTCCCCCGTTCATGCTCTGTCTCTCTCTGTCCCAAAAATAAATAAACGTTGAAAAAAAAAAGATTTAAAAAAAAATAAAGTTTACATCCAAATTAGCATATAGTGCAACAATGATTCAAGGGTAGATTCCTTAATGCCCCTTTCCCATTTAGCCCATCCCCCCTCCCACAAGCCCTCCAGTAGCCCTCTGTTTGTTTTCCATATTTACGAGTCTCTTATGTTTTGTCCCCCTCCCTGTTTTTAAATTATTTTTGCTTCCCTTCCCTTATGTTCATATGTTCTGTGTCTTAAAGTCCTCATCTGAGTGAAGTCATATGATATTTGTCTTTCTCTGACTGACTAATTTTCCTTAGCATAATACCCTCTAGTTCCATCCATGTAGTTGCAAATGGCAAGATTTCATTCTTTTTGATTGCTGAGTAATACTCCGTTGTGTGTGTGTGTGTGTGTGTGTGTGTGTGTGTGTGTGTGTGTATACCACATCTTCTTTATCCATTCATCCATCAATGGACATTTGGGCTCTTTCCATACTTTGGCTATGGTTGATAGTGCTGCTATAAACACTAGAGTGCATGTGTCCTTCGAAACAGCAAACCTGTATCCCTTGGATAAATACTTAGTAGTGCAATTGCTGGATTGTAGCGTAGTTTTATTTTTAATTTTTTGAGGAACCTCCATACTGCTTTCCAGAGTGGCTGCACCAGTTTGCATTGCCACCAGCAGTGCAAAAGAGATCTTCTTTCTCCACATCCTTGCCAACATCTGTTGTTGCTTGAGTTGTTAATGTTAGCCATCATGACAGGTGTAAGGTGGTATCTCATTGTGGTTTTGACTTGTATTTCCTGGATGATGAGTGATGTTGAGCATTTTTTCATATGTCGGTTGGCCATCTGGATGTCTTCTTTGGAGAAGTCTATTCATGTCTTTGGCCCATTACTTCACTGGATTATTTGTTATTTGGGTGTTGACTTTGATAAGTTCTTTATAGATTTTGGATACTAACCCTTTATCTAATATGTCATTTGCAAATATCTTCTCCCATTCTGTCGGTTGCCTTTTAGTTTTGCTGATTGTTTCCTTTGCTGTGGAGAAGTTTTTATTTTGATGAGGTCCCAGTAGTTCATTTTTGCTTTTGTTTCCCTTGCCTCCAGAGCCGTGTTGAGTAAGAAGTTGCTTCAGGAAAGATCAAAGAGGTTTTTGCCTGCTTTCTCCTCGAGAATTTTGAAGGCTTCCTGTCTTACATTGAGGTCTTTCATCCATTTTGAGTTTATGTTTGTGTATGGTGTAAGAAAGTGGTCCAGGTTCATTTTTCTGCATGTCGCTGTCCAGTTTTCCCAGCATCACTTGCTGAAGAGACTGTCTTTATTCCACTGCATATTCTTTCCTGCTTTGTCAAAGATTAGTTGGCCATATGTTTGTAGGTCCATTTCTGGGTTCTCTATTCTGTTCCACTGATCTGAGTGTCTGTTCTTGTGCCAGTTACCATAGTCTCTTGATAATTACAGCTTTGTAATACACCTTGAAGTCCGGGATTGTAATGCCTTCTGCCTTTTTTTTTTTCAAGATTGCTTTGGCTATTCAGGGTCTTTTCTGGTTCCATACAAATTTTAGGATTATTTGTTCTAGCTCTGTGAAGAATGCGGTGTTATTTTGATAAGGATTGCATTGAATATGTAGATTTCTTCGGGTAGTATTGACATTTTAACAATATTTGTTCTTCCTATCCAGGAGCATGGAATCTTTTTCCATTTTTCTGTGTCTTCTTCAATATCTTTCATAAGC
This sequence comes from Felis catus, assembly GCF_018350175.1. Classification (NCBI taxonomy): domain Eukaryota; kingdom Metazoa; phylum Chordata; class Mammalia; order Carnivora; family Felidae; genus Felis; species Felis catus. The sequence goes on along the minus strand of NC_058370.1, from coordinate 40,381,980 downwards.
TTTCTATACTTTTTAGTGTATAGATTTTTCACCTCTTTGGTTGGATTTATTCCTAGGTATTTTATGGTTTCTGGTGCAATTATAAATGGGATCGATTCCTTGATTTCTCTTTCTGTCGCTTCATTGTTGGTGTATAGGAATGCAACCGATTTCTGTACATTGGTTTTATATCCTGCAACTTTGCTGAATTCATGAACCAGTTCTAGCAGTTTTTTGGTGGAATCTTTTGGGTTTTCCATGTAGAGTATCATGTCATCTGTGTAGAGTGAAAGTTTGACCTCCTCCTGGCTGATGTGGATGCCTTTTATTTCTTTGTGTTGTCTGATTGCTGAGGCTAAGACTTCCAATACTATGTTGAATAACAGTGGTGAGAGTGGACATCCCTGTCTTGTTCCTGACTTTAGGGGGAAAGCTCTCAGTTTTTCTATATATCACATCTTTACCATCTATTGAGGGACATGGGCTGCTTCCATAATTTGGCTATTGTAAATAACACTGCAATAAACATAGTGGTGCATATATCCTTTCAAATTAATATTTTCATACTCATTGGGTAAATACCCAGTAGTGTGATTACTGGATCATATTGTAGTTCTTTGTTGTTGTTGTTAAATAAGCTCCATACTATTTTTCACAGTGACCACACCAGTTTACATTCCTGCAAACAGTGCAAGAGGGTTCCTTTTTCTCCACATCCTCACCAATACTTATTGTGTCTTGTGTTTTTGATTTTAGCCATTCTGAAAGATGTGAGGTGACATCTCATGGTAGTTTTGATTGCATTTACCTGATAATAAGTGATATTGAGCATCTTTTCATGTGTCTGTTGCCCATTCTTTTTCAGGAGATGTTGGTTTTTGACTTCTGCCCATTTTTAAATTGGATTATTTGTTTATTTCAGGTGTTGAGTTGTAGAAGTCCTTTATATTTTTGGATACTTACCCTTTATTGGATATGCAATTTGCAAATGTCTTCTCACATTCAGAAGCTAGTTTTGTTGATTGTTTCCTTAACTGTGCAGAAGTTTTTTGTTTGATGTAATCCCAATAGTTTATTTTTGCTTTTATTTTCCTTGCCTCAGGAGTCATATCTAGAAAAATCCTGCTGTGGCTAATGTCAGATAAATTAGTGCCTGTGCTCTCTTATAGGATTTTTATGATTTCAGGTCTCACATTTAGGTCTTTAATCCTCTTTGAGTTTACAAAACAAATTAAGAAAATAGTATTACTTCTTCTAGTTCTGTAAAAAATATTGGTATTTTGATAGGGATTGCATTAAACCTATAGGTTGCTTTGGGTAATATGGACATTTTAACAATATTTATTCTTCCAATCCATGCAAATGAAATCTTTACAAATTAAGAAAGATTGCTTTCTTAATTTATTTCTGTTGCTTCATTATTAGTGTATAGAAATGCAATAGATTTCTATACATTGATTTTGTATCCTGAAACTTTACTGAACTCATTTATCAGTTATGGTATTTTTTTGTGGAGTCTTTAGGGCATCTGCAAATAGTAAAAGTTTTACTTCTTTCTTACCAATTTGGATGCCTTTTATTCCTTTTTCTTGTCTGATTGCTGTACCTAGGACTTCCAGTATTGTGCTGAATAAAAGTGGTGAGAGTGGACATCTTTGTCTTGTTCTTGATCTTAGAGGAAAAGCTCTATTTTTCACCATTAACTATGATGTTAGCTATGAGCTTTTAATATATGGCTTTTATTATGTTGAGGTATGTTCCCTCTCAACCTACTTTGTTGAGGGTTTTTATCATGAATTGTTTGTTGTATTTTGTCAAATGCTTTTTCTACATCTATTGAAATGATCATACAGTTTTTGTCCTTTATGTTATTGATACTATGTATCACATTGATTGATTTGTGATTATTGGACCACCCTTGCATCCTGGGAATAAGTCCCATTGATTGTGGTGAATGATTTTTTTAACGTATTGTTGGATTCAGTTTGCTAATATTTTGTTGAGGATGTGTGCATTTAAGTTCATCAGAGACATTGATCTGGAGTTCTCTCTCTCTCTCTCTCTCTCTCTCTCTCTTTTGTGTTATTTTTATCTAGTTTTGGTATCAGGTTAATGCAGTCCTCATAGAATAAATTTGGAAATTTTCCTTTGTCTTCTATTTTTTGTAATAGTTTGAAAAGAATAGGTATTAATTCATCTTTAAATGTTTGGTACAATTCACCTCTGAAGCTGTCTGGTCCTGGACTTTTGTTTGTTGGGAGTTTTTGTATTACTGATTCAATTTCATTGCCGGTAATTGTTGTGTTCAAATTTTCTATTTCTTCCTAATTCAATTTTGGGATGTTGTATGTTTCTAGAAATGTATCCATTTCTTGTAGGTTGTCTGATTTGTCAGCATATAATTTTTCATAATATTCTCTTATTTGTAATTCCTTTGTAATTCTGGTGTCAGTTGTTATTTCTCCTCTTTCATTTCTGATTTTGTTTTTCTGAGTCTGGCTAAATGTTTACCAATTTTGTTGACCTTTTCAAAGAAGTAGCTCCTGGTTTCACTTATGTGTTCTATTGTTTTTTAGTTTTAGTTTTTTATTTTATTTTATTTTTTAAAGAGTGATTCTTTTTATTTATTTATTTTTTAATGTTTATTTTTGACAGAGAGAGAGTGTGTGTGAGTGGGAGAGGGACAGAGAGAGATGGAAACTGAAGATCCTAAGCAGGCTCTGTGCTGACAGCAGAGAGTCTGATGTGGGGCTAGAACTCACAAACTGTAACATCATGACCTCAACTGAAATACGATGCTCAACCAACTGAACCACCTAAGTGCACCATAGTTTTTTTTGTTTGTTTGTTTGTTTGTTTTCAGATTTCTGCTCTCATCTTTATTACTTCAGGTTCCTTCCTGCTACTCATTTTAGGTTTTATTTCTTCTTTTTCTAGCTCCTTTAGGTGTGAGGTTAGGTTGTTTATTTGAGATTTTTATTGCTTCTTGAGGTAGGCCTGTATTGCTATAAACTTCCCTCTTATAGTCATTTTGCTGCATCCCAAAGATTTTGGACTATAACGTTTTCATTTTCATTTGTATATATGTATTTTTTTTAATTTCTTCTTTGATTTTTTGGTTGACCCACTCATTGTTTGGTAGTGTGTTATTTAACCTCCTTGAATTTCTGCTCTTTCCAGATTTTTGTCCTGTGGTTGATTTGTAGTTTCATAGTGTTGTGGTCAGAAAAGACACATGGAATGACTTTGATCCTTTTGAATTTATTGAGACTTGTTTTCATGTATTCTGAAGAATGTTCCATGTGCACTTGAAAATAATGTGTATTCTTCTGCTTAGGACAGAATGTTCTGAATATGTCTGTTAAATCCATCTGGTCCAATGAATCATTCAAAGCCACTATTTTCTTGTTGATTTTCTATTTGGATGATATGTCCATTGATATAAATGGGGTGTTAAAGTCCCTTACTATTTCGTCTTATTTAAATAAATCTTGTAGGACACCTTCAGATGTACCCTCCCTTACTTATGGTTTACTTCTTTTACTATATGGGTTTTGCTGACCGAAGAGCAAAAAAGTGACCTCTGATCTTTCCTTATTTTATTTCTTCTGTTATTTTGCACATAGTGCCTTCTGTACTTACCTTTCATGTTTCTTTCTCCTCTGTAGGCTTTGAACTTCCATTTATGTACTATGTTTCATTTCCCTCATGTTGAGTTCATGGTTTTCCTTGAGTTCCTCCCAGCTTTTGCTCTCAAAGTTCAGCTTTGTTTTTAAACAGGTTTTAAAGCACATACTCCCCTTAAAGTCACTACTGTAGCCTCATGGCTGTAAAGTCCCTACTTTTTCAATCTTTTTCAGCATGTCCTGACCATGCTGCTTCTCTTGCCTCCTTAGACATTAGGTTTTTGGCCACCCTGACCACAAAATTACTCTCATTTCCCCCCAGACTGACTTACAGGACTAATTTGACTTTGAGCACTCTGGAAAAGGCCACCTTTTCACCCTTGTGGTATGGGGAGGGCAAAGACTAGATTTCTAAAAGAATGCCACTGGAAGACTATTTAAAAAGAACACAGAACATGGTTTCTCTGATCCCAACTCTTGCTTTACTTTGAAATATTCACCCTTTTGCATCAGCAAGGAACAAAGTGACTGACCAAATATCTGCTGCCAACCTGCCAGGTTTGGTTAAAGAATAAATGAAAGGTAAAAGGGGGCTCCTCTCTATTTAAAATTTCAACTCCTAGCTACAAATTTGAAATATTAAAACAAAGAAGTACAATTGTAGTTGCTTTAAGAAAATTTGATTAAAAAACATCTATTTCTAAAATAACTAGAGGTTAATGTTTTACATTACAAAAGTATCATTCTTTTTACACAAAAAGACCTTCAATGTTTCCATTAAATTAGAAGCTTTTAGCACACGTAAAATGTTAGTTATTCCAAGTATTATAATTGCTTTTAAAATGATCCTTTCAGGAACATATCTACCTACTATTGACTGTTATTAGAATGAGTTTCAGTGTATAAATTTTATACCTATTCTGTGTAAAAGTTTCAACATATGCTTTAAAATTGCATTTTCCATTCCCCATTATATTTCTGAGAGGACCTTTTGCACTTTATGCAACAGTTGGATGAAGCAAAAGGCAGTGAAAGCTGATAGACACACAATCCCACAGAAATAAAGAACCTTAAATTTTCAAGATATTCATTCCCTGTCTCAAAGCAAATGAGGCTAGAGAAACTATCACAAGTGTAGATTCTGGTTTTGTTTTTGATGTATTTACTTTAAGTCATCTAAATTTATCATGATATTGATTTTCTTTGGATGGTTTGATAATTGTCTTAAAAATACAACAGGTATTTTAAATGCACTACCTAGGACGCCTGGGTGGCTCAGTTGATTAAGCATCCGACTTCGGTTCAGGTCATGATCTCACAGTCCATGAATTCAAGACCCACGTCGGGCTCTGTGCTCACAGCTCAGAGCCTGTAGTCTGCTTCAGATTCTATGTCTCCCTCTCTCTGACCCTCCCCCATTCATGCTCTGTCTCTGTCTCAAAAGTAAGTAAACATTAAAAAAAGTTTTTTTTAAAATACACTACCTATTATAATCTGTAAGGTCTCATGACACAAACTCATGCATTTAGATATTTCCTATACTCATACTAGAGAGTTTTGAAAAAAATCATGCAATTGTAAATCATAGGTCATAACCTAATAAAATATATCATAAAGCTTGTTCAAGCTTTTCACTCCAGTTCGTCGTCGCCGTCGTCGTTGTTGTTGTTGTATTAACTGCAATGGCTTAGAATACTGACTGTTTTTAAGAGTATTTGGTAGGTTTGCTTGTTTTTAATTTTATGTTTTATTGACATGAACCAGAGTATATAAGGGGAAGACAAAAAAAAATGTCACGAAGTTTCCTTTTAGTAGTTCATCAGAAAATGAAAACAGCTGCTTTGCATTAAAGGATTACAGGAGCTCCATTTAGAGCTTTTAATTTACAAAGAATGTCTTTTAAAAAAAAGCTGAAACACTTTAATACTGAATAACATCTTAAGTATTTTTTAATGCAGTAGCGTTTAATATATCTAATATAAGCAAAACTTAAAATATTTGTACAACAAATTAGACTATCTCCCATCAGAGCCCTTGAAAAATTTTTGAAAGAATATGATAAAAATATTTGGAATATAAGTGCTCCTGTTTTTAAAGATGTTCTTTTGACTACACCCATATATGCAGTAAAGTGTTTTCTTGCGGGAGATGTAAATAACTCATTTAAATAAAGTTTCCATTAAATCTGCCTTCAGGTTATTATACTAGTATTTCACTGATAATTAATGCAATACTGAAAGAAACTACAATTGGTCTAAATTTTCTAGAACTTCAGAGCACATCCACAAAGAAGATCTGAAAGAGACTAAAAAAAAAAGCAAACTAAATCCACAGCAAACAAAATAAAAGAAACAACAGAGATTTTAGCAGAATTAAATAAAACAGAGACTAGAGTAACAAGAGAAAAACCAAAAGAACCAGAAGTGGGTTATTTTAAAAGATACATTTTTTATTTTATTTTTTTAATAGTTTTTTTTTAATTTTTTATTTTTTTCAACGTTTATTTATTTTTGGGACAGAGAGAGGCAGAGCATGAACGGGGGAGGGGCAGAGAGAGAAGGAGACACAGAATCGGAAACAGGCTCCAGGCTCTAAGCCATCAGCCCAGAGCCCGACGCGGGGCTGGAACTCACGGAGCGTGAGATCGTGACCTGGCTGAAGTCGGACGTTTAACCGACTGCGCCACCCAGGCGCCCCAAAAGATACATTCTTAAATGACAAACTTTAGCTAAAGAATACCAAAAATTCCTTGCTTTTCATGAAATCAACCATTCTGTCAATTTCACACCTAAAATTAAGATGTGTATGTAGTCCTTAATGGTCAGCCAAGTCTGCCTACTTATATATTCCTTGGTTAAAAAAAAATAATGTCAAAAAGGATTCAATATTTCAAAAACTCACATTGAAGAGGCAGCCATTTAAGAAGTTACTATAGGTTGAATTATGTTCCCTAAGTGTATGCTGGAATCCTAAACTCTGGTATCTCAGAGTATGACCTAGTTTGGCAATAAGGGATTTACAGAGGTAATCAAATTAAAAGAAGTCATTAGGATGAATCCTAATCCAATATGACTGGTGTTCTTACAAAAGAGAGATTTGGACACTGATGTGAACTCAAGACACCATGTGAAGATGAGGACAATGATCAAGGTGATATTTCTACAAGCTGAGAAATGACAAGACGACAGCAACCAAAGGAGAGAAGCATGGACAGATTCTTGATCAGAGCCCTTGGAAGAAACTAACTCTGCCAAAACCTTGAACTCGGAATTCTAGCCTCCAGAAGTGTGAAACAATAAGTTTTGATTGTTTAGCTAGTTTGTAGTACTTTGTTGTGGCAGCCCTGGCAAACTAATATAGAAATCCTGAGTAAATATTTACTCATTGTGAAAATCATGGCAAAATAAGCAGAGGGAAATGATGCTGATTTAAAAATATGGGCTGAGACATAAGGCAAATGTCTCCCTTCTCCTAAACTTGGAAATATCAGACATGTGTGCACAAAAGGAAAGTTGGTATGCATGTTGAGAATAGTAATCGGGCCTTTGATATAGTAGGAAAAGTCCTGGGATAAAAAGTTACATCCATAACCACGTGTTGGGATTAAGGATATTAATGATAGCATTCTTTATATGTTTATGGTTATCAAAAAAATAAATAAAACAAAGAGAAAAAATAAACTAGAAAAAAAATGTCATGATACAAAAGAGAACTTTTGCTGTCATGCACCTCTGTCAATTCCTGTCTGCTCTTATTCTCTAGACGTCCAGCAACAGAACTCCCTTCCTAACCTGGAGAGATCTTCCACTGCATAGGCTCTGGGGGGAGAAAGGCTTCAATTCTCATTAAGAAGCCAGTGGAGCAGGAATCAGAGAATTGGCACATGGCCTAAACTCAGCCAATCAAAGGGTCCCACTTAGGACTTTGAAGCTCTGGAAAATAAAGGAAGGATACAAGAACAGCTGAGAAATTGTCTTTAGCACTGTGGAAATCCCATTGTAGCCAAAGTCAAGTGCTCAGTGGAGGCAGAGCCAACAGCTTTCTGCCCTACAAGACCATGGATTATGGCTTCAAGCAGGTTGTGGTAGTAAGACCACAGATTCCACTTAGAACCCAGATTCTACTTGGTTCTCTTGCATTTCTTCCCAGTCAGTGAATATCCTTCCATATTCTTCACTTAAATTAGCCAGAGGCAATTTCTATAACTTGAAAAGAAGTCTGATATGAATCACTAACTAAAGTTAACGATATAAATTCCATGTACTGAAACTAAAATCTAGTCCTACTTTCTATAAGTAGAAATCACTTTTATTTCTTATGTATCTGAACCTCTAATTAGGGACCATTAAAAATATATTTATAGGACCATGTCCTGCAGGTAAAATTGACAAGAAAAGCACATTATTATAAAAATTGATGAGAGGGGTTTTTTTTTGTGTTTTTTTTTTGAAAAGAGAAAAAAAAAAGAAAGAAGAAAAAAATGTATCATGATGTAAACCTCAGAATCTAAAAACACTGTAATTATCCCCTTAAAATTCAATGTTGTAAATGTCCACCTTCAAAAGGAATGCAACACAATCTGACTGTGATTGAAACCTGTCTGCAGTTCATCCACAGAAAGGTATCTGCCTCACATAGACTCGTTCATCATGTCAAGCAAAGAAAAATCTCATAATCACTTTTTACACTCCCAGCCCTTCCAATTCTCAAAGTAATATACCAAACAACTAGTGAAGAGAATACAAACCGGGGCTCCGTGGTCATTCTGTTGTAACACTGTGCAAGTGGAGACCTCATCATGGCAGCATAGAGTCATAAAATCTCATTAGGCCATCTGTCTTGCAATATAAACCAAAAGCAAATGCCTATCTGTTGCCACCTTTTATTTATTTATTTTTAAGCTAATAAGAAACTAGCTACACAATTATAATTACCTGGTCACTGTAGCTGAATCAATGTGACAGTTTTTTCAAGGTGATTAAAAACATTGTTTATCCTGGACTAGTAGAAGGTAGAATTCATCATGTGAGCTAGCATTTTGTCTGCTGCCATATGCCATCTGTCATTTTCTTTAATGAAGTTTGCATCAATTTACAGGAAGCACCAAATGCCATATAACTGGTAGAATCACTTTACACAAGCAGATCAATGTTTGATGTCGCTTTTTCTGTGGAAACTTATCACTCTTATCCATGTAAGGAAAGCTTTCTGAGGCTCTGGTCTCTCAGGTGATGAGAGTATCAAAATAAATTTCTCAGAAGCCAAATATTGAACTGGGGCAAATGAATAAACAAACAGGGGAGAAATCCATGAAACTTTCAGAACTATAACTATAGATATAGATACACAGTAGAAGTAGAATTTTTAAAAATTTTTTTGAAGAAGAAATTCTACTTTCATAAAATGAAAACAGGCAATGATATGACTAACTTCATTCAAAACAAATACTCATTTTAAAAAGGTTAATAGCAAACATGTTCTTTCCAACTAATATTGGTCTAATTGACTTAACTCATTTTCAGTTTCTTATGTTAAAGAGAAAGATATAAGGTAAATAGTGAAATCCAAGCTTCAATTTATTTGGAAATAAGCTAGTATTTAAAAATATTTTAGGGACACCTGGGTGGCTCAGTAGGTTAAGCATTGACTTTGGCTCAGGTCATAATCTCAGGGTTTGTGAGCTTGAGCCCCTCATTGGGCTGTCCGCTGTTAGCATGAGCCTGCCTTGGATCCTCTTTTCCCCTCTCTCTTTTTCCCTCCCCCACTCACTCTCACACACACATGCTCTATCTCTCTCAAAAATAAATAAAAACATTAAAAAGTATTTTAAAACTCTCCTTTATCTTCCAAGATTTTTACCTTAAATTTTCGGAACCTTTTAAAGGTTATATATATATATATATATATATATATATATATATATATATAGGCACCTGGGTGTTTCAGTCGGTTAAATTTCTGACTCTTGGTTTTGACTCAGGTCATGATCTCACAGCTTCATGGGTTCAAGCTCCCCATCAGGCTCTGAGTTGGCAGTGTGCAGCCTACTTGGGATTCTCTCTCTCCCTCTCTGTCTGTCTCTCTCCCATTTGCACTGTCTCTGTATAAAAATTAAATAAAGTTAAAAAAACTGTTTAAAATATGTATATAAAATATTTCAAGCAGAATAGAACTTACTGAAAGTAAAAAGGTAATCACTATCCATATTTGACAGATGGTAACACTTTTTCTATTTTCCTAAGATTGTTCAAATAAATAATTTATTGGTTGATTGATTGACTGATTCTGGTAAAACTCACCCCTTCCCCACTTCTCCTTCAGAGGTAAACACTACCCAGAAATCAGAGTGCATTAATTACACACATATTCGTATACTTTTGTTCAACTCCATAACCTCCCTTGTCTCTAGTGCACAGAAGCAATCTGTAGCTCTATTCTCCTTTCCTCTATCCATTGCTCTATGGATGTTTACTCTTGGTACATGAAACTAGCATGAAAATTTTGGGGAGTTTACAGTAAGCCTCTCCCCACCTCCCACACTTGTACTCTCAACCATCTCTTCACACACTACCAGAATTCTTATCTCCCAGTCCAGAATTACACAGCAAAATTGGGGTGGCTGTGGCAATTTCTTAATAAGACAACGAGTTGTCACATCAATCAACCCTTTCTTTCATAAATGATTTCTCCATAGCATGCGATACCATTTGATAGCATTTAACCACAGAACTTCTTTCAAAATTGGAGTCAATCCTTTCAACCCCCTCTACTGCTTTAGCAACTAATTTTATGTAATGTTCTAAGTCCTTTGTTGTCATTGCAACAATCTTCACAGCATCCTCACCAGGAGTAGATTCCATCTCAAAAAACCACTTTCTTTGCTCATTCAACTCTGCATCTGGTTTAAAGTTTATCATGAGATTGTAGCAATCCAGTCACATCCTCAGGCTCCACTTCTAATTCTAGTTCTCTTGATATGTCTACCATCAAAGTAGAACCTCTCAAAGTCATCCATGAGCTGGAAATCAACTTCGTCTAAACTACTGTTCATATTGATATTTTGACCCCTTCCCATGACTCACAAATGTTCTTAATGGCTCCTAGAATGGTGAATCCTTTCCAGAAGGTTTTCAATTTATTTTGCTTAGATCCATCAGAAGAATCGCTATCTATGGCAGCTATAGCACTATGAAATGAATTTCTTAAATAATAAGAGTTTAAAGTTGAAATCACTCCTTGATCCATGGACTGTAGAATGGATGCTGTGTTAGCAGGCACGAAGACAATATTAATCTCATTGTACATCTCTATCAGAACTCTTGAGGCACCAGGTGCATTGTCAGTGAGCAGTCATATTTTGAGGGGAATCTTTTTTCCTTGAGCAGTAGGTCTCAGCAGTGGGCTCCAAATGTTCAGTAAACTGTGTTGTAAACAGATGTGCTATTACCCAGGCTTTGCTTTTCCATTTATAGAACACAGGCAGAGTAGGTTTAGCATCATTCTTAAGGGCCCTAGGATTTTCAAAATGGTAAATGAGCATTGACTTCAACTTCAAGTCACAGGTGCATTAGCCCATAACAACAAGTCAGGCTGTCCTTTGAAGCTTAGAAGTCAGGCATCGACTTCTCTTTCCAGCTATGAAAGTCATGGCATCTTCTTCCAATACAAGACTGTTAAATCAATATTGAAAATCTGTTGCTTAGTACAGCTAGTTTCAAATTTTTCTTCTGCAGCTTTCTTCACCTCTCTCAGCCTTCAAAGAATTAAAGAGAGTTAGGGCCTTCCTCTGGATTAGGCTTCAGCTTGAGGAAATGTTATGGATGGTTTGATCTTTTATATGGACCACTAAAACATTCTCCATATTAGCAGTAAGACTGTTTCAATTTCTTACCATTCATGTGTTCACTGAAGTAGCACTTTTAATTTCCTGTAAAACTTTTCCTTTGCATTCGCAACTTCATTTGGCACAGGAGGCCTAGCCTTCAGCCTATCTCAGTTTTTGACATGTCCTTCTCACTAAGCATAATAATTTCTAGCTTTTGATTTAAAGTGAGAGCCATGTGACTCTTCCTTTCATTTGGACACTTAAAGGCCACTATAGGGTTATAATGTTGTATTTCAAGGAATAGGGAAGCCTGAAGGGAGAGAGAGATGAGGGAATGGCCGATTGATGGAGAAGTCAGAACACACAAACTTTATGGAATAAATGTGCCGCCTTATATGGCCATGGTTCATGGTACTTCCAAATAATTATAATAGTAACATCAAAGATCACTGATTACAGATCACCATAACAAATATAATAACAATGAAAAAAGATGGAAATATTGTGAGAATTACCAAAATGCATTGGGCATGTATTATCTACAGATTTAATTTGGTAACTAATTATAAGGCCATCTTTTATTCTTCTTTATACTGTTTTTACCTTACATTTGAACTTATCATATACGTATGTATCCCCTCCCTATCAAGACTATAAAGTCTTTGAAGGCCAGTCTTCTAGCAGTATAAACACTATACTCTGATCATTTTATTTTTATTTTTTTAACATTTATTTATTTTTGAAAGAGAGAGATAGAGTGTGATCAGGGGAGTGGCAGGGAGAGAGGGAGATACAGTATCTGAAGCAGGCTCCAGGCTCTGAGCTGTCAGCACAGAGCCTGAGGCAGAGCTTGAGCTGTGACATCATGACCTGAGCCGAAGTCGGATACTTAACTGACTGAGCCAGGCACCCTGATCATTTTCTATTATTATCCTTCCATAACTAAGTGATACTTATATACAAGAGAGCAGGATCAGGCACAGGGAACATAGAACATTAAACTAATGAATGTTTATTGCTTACCTACTCTGTATATTACATGACCAGGTACTTAATCATAGACTAGTAGAAGGTCTGGTTGTTGTATCATTAAGGAAGCTATGCATACAAAACAAATATGTTAAACCCTGGGTATACTTTGAGAAGAACATGTGACTTCAATTAAATTGCCAAGATGTAAAAAAACAAGCTACTAATACCTTTTCTCCATAATCAATGTATGATAGTATAATGCAATGGCCTAAAATAAGTAAATGATTTTCTAAAATGTTTATCTGTATCCTCGGATGTTTTGTTCACAGATTATATCTGAGGATAATTAAAACACATTCCCATTTTGGAATGTTAGGACCAGATCAAATAAGTGAAAAATCTTCCAAGTGTTTATAACAAAATTCCCAAAGGGATTCATTAAAATTGTGCTGTCAATAAGCATTTGAGTTTGGCGTTTTAGCCCACTTTGGTGGAGAAAAAGAACAAAAAGAAAGAAAGAAAGAAAGAAAGAAAGAAAGAAAGAAAGAAAGAAAGAAAGAAAGAAAGAAAGAAAGAAAAAGGAAGGAAGGAAGGAAGGAAGGAAGAGAGAAAATTACTTTTTGTCTAATCAGGATCTTATTCCCATCACACCACTCAAACTTCTGTGACCTCACTATTTCTAAATCCAGTCATCATTCTCAGTATTCAATTTATTTTACCTTCCAATATTATTTGACACTGTGATCACTCACTCCTCAAAATACGTTCTTCCCCAAGTCACCACCCTGTCTTGGTTTTCCTTCTGCATCACTGGTCATTTCTTCTTGGGCTCTTTATCTAGTTTTGCAATTCTCCTTGACCTCTTAATGGTAAAATGCCCTGGGGCTCAGATCTATACCCTCTTTTCTGTCTATTCTTATTCCCTTGGTGTTGTCTATCCTCAAGACTTTAAATACCACCTACTTATCAACAACTCTCAAATTCTATCTTCTTCCCAGACCTTTCTCCTCACTCATGTCCTAGAGTTGGATGTTTAATAATCTCCTCAAATGTGACATATCCATACTCCAGTTCCTAATCCAACTTGAAAATCTGCTCATCATGTGGCTATTTCTGTATTGGCTGATAGCAAATCCATCCTTTCAGATGTTCAGACTAAAAACCTTTTAATTCATCCTCAACTTCTCTCTGCTGTTTCTACCTTCAAAATATGAATCAAATGTGAACTGCTTTTGCCAGTTCCACCACAACATGCCATCTTGTGCCAACCACACATATCTTCTGGAGTATTGTAATAACATACTGCTTATCTCCTGCCATGACTTGCCATCCTCCCCAGACTAGTCTAGCTAATCTTTTAGAAAGTTTTAGAACTTAAATTAAATCCAATTATGTCACTTCTTCAAGTAAACAACTGCAGTGGCTTCCCAATCCACTTGGAATTAAGCCTAGATATTTTACAACAGTCTACAAGGCCCTAAATAATCTACCTAAGACCTTAACTCTGATCCTAAACAGCCACCTTATCTTAAAGATCTCATCTTCAATTTGCTCTCTTGACTTTATCAACAATGGTCTCCAGGGATTTCCCTGACCACTCCAGGTCACCTACTTAGGGTTCTTGCTTTAGCTAACTCTTGGCATCAAATAATATTTCCCCAGATTATCTGCTTTGTTTACTCTCGTGTCCTTTATGTCTTTGCTCAAATCTCTCCTCCTCAATGATATCTTTTTTGACTCCCTGTTTCCTAACTAATACTACTGGAGTCCACATACTTCTTCCTTAATCTGTCCTATTTTTTTCATCTCTTTATAGTTTTCATTAGTTTCAAGCATGCTTTATAGTCAATTATTTAAATACTTATAGTAATTGTTGTATATCTCTCCCTATGCTCCTGATAAAATATAATCTTTGTAAGGGCAGAGATCTATTCCTGTTTTGTTCTGTTTTGTTTTTCACTGATGTATCCCCTAGTCTCTACAACAGTGCTTGGCACATAGTAGATACTGAATAAATATTTATTACTTAAACAAATAAAGCATAGTGAGAAACATAACAAAATGAGATGGAAGAGGATGGTCTGTACTTTTAGTCTGAGTTACAATTCATGAAATTCCACAGAACTTGTTTTTATTCATATTGTTTTATGTGGAAAAATGTCCACAGTACAAAAAGATGTAAAGCCACAACAGTTTGCACATGCAAACTGACGCAGCAGTGATGATACCAAAAGTAGAGAAGTGGTACCTTTTGTTCAAGATTAAGTAAGTAAATAGATTTTTCTCCCTAAGGATCATGCAAAATCCTATACGAGGAAGGACTATTATTTAATAAAGAGACTCCCAGAGCCCCTCAATGTTTTCATATTGGAAACAATTACTTATTGTGCTGCTGAAAGAGGCATCTAATTTACGGAGGTCTCATTTACTCATAGATTGTTTTGTTATAGATGTTTTAAATTATAGTTCTTTAAAACTTCAGGGCAAAACATGGCTCAAGTTTATCATGCACAGCAAGCATAGAGACTTCCAAATCAGGATCATGACAATAAAACCATTCAGAATAAGTGACTCACACTGACACTGTGTAATTGTGCAAATGCTTCTCCAAATCAGAATGTGTGCTTGAAATTAATTTTATTTAATTTGGCTGCATGTCCCTCATGCCATATAGTTATATCAGAAGGGCATCACTGGCTCTGCCTGGGTCAGTCTACATATAAAGAAGGTAAAATTTCAAAAAGCTAATGATAATTTTGGAATTAACTGGAGATTTAGAAAAGTGTAGGTATTTCACTAGAGCTCCCTTTTCACTTCTGGATCTGAAGCAGTATGCCAGGTCTCCACATGGTCCAGCAAGCTGAATGCAGTTGCAGACAAGCCCAGTAAGCCTTGAGACTCAGCACCTCCATTTTCTGTCCCTCAGCAGTTTGGAGCAGCAGGAGAAAACAAGAGAGGATGCCATGGCAGACTCAGCTCATGGTGGTGAGGCTGACTCTGCAGTATCTTTTATCAGTCTGCAATACAGTGAATGTGGAAGCCCAGCTGACAACAGGAAGCCCTCGCAGTGCACTCAGGCTTTAAGCCTGACAACAACATGTCTAGACTGAGTAAATGAGAAGAAATCAATAAATAAATGAAGGCAGGGGCTTATGGGTGGAGAGACCACCCACTAACTAACTCCAAATACTTCTGTAAAGAAGATGGCCATTCTCTTTTTTGATTTAGGTAACAAAAGGTAGCCATTTGACTGGTCCAAGTTTTAAAGGCCTGGTTTTCTTCTTTGTTCTTCCTATGTGTGATTTTTGGCAAGACGCCATCTCTTTGGGTCTCATTTTCTTTACATCTTAAACAAAAGAGCTAAATGCAGGCTTTTGTTTGTTTTGTTTTGTTTTTCCAACTTGACTATTCTGTGATTTCACAAGATAAATCAAATGGGGAATCTCAAGATGGTACCCCTCTCTGATCATCATTTTGGTCAGTAAGCAATTGTTCATACTGGTATTCAAGAAATGCTAACCCTATGATCAGGATTAGCATATTTTTCTACCCAATTTGTTCTGTTCTATTTGCTTCCTAGAACAGATATTTATTTCCGCACTATATTACTTTCTACACTGTCCTATATTGTGTAACCCCTTTGAGTCCATTGAGGACAAAGATCTCTCCATCCCTAGTGCTAGGCAGAAAGTAGGAACTGATAAACACAGGTGGACTACTGATGAAGGCTTTGTACACACATATGCACATGCATATGTACACATGCAGTCAGATGGGAAATGAATTTCTGTAATATAGGATCCTGGCCGTTCTGCCTCATTTTCCTTATAATGGTCCCAGAACTGAAGTATCTCTCTTCCCCTGACAAAAGTCAAAAAAGCACCCACTGTGACTATTTCAGAGAATTGAATGGACATCTTTAGGTCTAGCAAATGGGACAATGCAACTCTTCACTGGAGAGCTCAGGATAGAAATGAGAACCTGGGTTTCTTAATTTAAAGAAGTTGCTGTGATTGCTGTAAAGGATTTCATATCTTTCCTTTTCTTTTTTCTGTTTATCACTTCCTACTCTTACTTCATTTCCTGGTTTATAAATTGAGGTTTAATACTACCAAAATGAGGAAGTTGTTGTAATAAATAAAAAAGGTAAAGATTAGCAAGGGGCTGGCACTCATTTACTCATCATTTTAGTGAAATCAAATATATATTTCCTGAGAACCTGTGGTTCCTGGGCACTGCACTTGGTGGTGAAATAAAACATGAACAAGTTGGACAGAGCACCACTCCTCACAGAACCTAGACACAAGTGAGGGATGTAAACAAGTTACATTACAGGTGAAAAGTTGTATGATGGAAGTATGAGTAATGTGTAAGAGGACCCTATCCAGGATTTCAGGGTAGGTAGGTGATCCCTTAAACACATAAATTAGAGCATGATGCTCCTCGTCTCAACTTCTCCCAATCTCTCCCACTTAGAGGAAAAAGCCCAAGTCTTTACAATGACCTACAAGATTTTCTGTGATTGGGGGTCCTATTAACTCTCTGATCTTATCTTACCTTCCTCTGCTTCCCCCACATTAACTCCAGCCACTCTGGCCCTCCGCCATTGCTCACACAAAGAAGTGCATGCCTATCGCTGGGCCTTTATACTTGCTGTTTCTTCTGACTGAAATGGTCTTTTCGCCCCAACCTCATAACTAGCCCCCTCAACTGCATTCGAGTCCTGATTCAAATGACACCTTCCCAGTGAGGCTGTCCCTGGCCACTTCCCACCCTCCAACATTTTATACTGCCCATCCTTTTTCATTTCTTTTTCCTGCTTAGTACCTCTATACTACTACCTATTCTTTTGTTTGTTTATTGCCTGGCCTTTCCACTGGAAGTATAAGTTCCATAACAGAAGAGGCTTTTGTTTACTTTGTTTGCTGTAGTATCCCCAGGGCCCAGAAAAGTGCCTGGCACGTTGTAGGTACTCAATCAATATTTTGTGAATGAATAAACAGTTATAAAACACTTCAGTGGAAGTGACCAATTGAAAACTAAATTGAAATCTGAAGAATGAGCCTGAATTATCCTGACAGAGAGAATGGCGGACAGTGAGAGGAAAGTGGGGCAGAAGAGCTTTTCAAAGAAAAAGTCCAACCTGAACAAAGTCTCAGAGGTAAGAGGAAGCAAAAGCATTTGAAGAACATCAAGACTTTGTCAAAGCTGAGGCCTGAATGCCAAATGTATAGCAAGAGACGAGGGTATACAACTAGAGAAGGATGCAGAGGCCAGATCATGCAGAACCTTATGAGCCATGAAAACAAGTTTACATTTTGCCCTAACAGGAAAGGGGAACATTTTAGGACTCTTAATCAGAGGAGCGATGTTATTTACCATGAAAACCAAAATCACCATTACTGGCTTGGGCAGAAGGAAAGCTACAGGCAGAAAGACCAGTTAGGAGGAAGGTGAGGGATGCTATGTGTACCAGAGAAGTAGTGAGGGCACACAAAAGAAGTGGAAAAATTCTAGGGCCAGTTAGAAAGATTTGGTAACGTGTGTGTGTGTGTGTGTGTGTGTGTGTGTGTGTGTAGAGAGAGATATGATTCTATTATTAAATTATATGCATTAAATAATATACATATTTCTAGGGTAGATCATGGAGAAAAGGATAAGTATAAGGGATGGGAAGGTCAAAGGTGATGCCCAAGTTTCCAGCTTGGGCAACTGGGTATCAAAAAAGAGTGTGGTGGTAAAAAGGATAACCAAATTATCTGGCATTCCTCCTAGTGACAAGTAAGGTTCCATGTCCCTTCCCCTTAAATCTGAGCAGAATTTGTGACTTCTTTGGCTGGCCAAATATGACAGAAATGATCTTGTACACTGGAAGACCCTGGCAACCCAGTATCTTGGACCTAAAAAACTAAGGTCCCCAGAGAGCAAACCCAGTTGAGCTCCCAGGCAACAGCCAGCACCAACATGTCAGGCATGTTAGACGCTTAGAGGTGGATCCTTTAGTCTAGTTGAGCCATACTAGCTGACTCTGTGTGTAGCAGAGAAAAGTTTTTCCTTACAGGCTCTGCCCAAATTGTAAATTCATAAGCAAAATAAATAATTTCTATTGTTTTAAGCCAACAACTTTTAGGGTGGTGTATTACATGGCCATAGATAACCACAGAAAGACAGGCAATGGGAAGAGAAATTGTCATGATTTTTCTGCGTGGAACCACACAGCATTAAGCAATTGTAGTTCCCTAATTATTATAGTGGGATGTCACAGTAGAGTGCCCTCTAGTACACTGTATACTAGGGTCTTAGGACGGTCTTGGAAGTTAATTCTGATCCAAATTAACAAGGGAGGAAACAATTTATTAAATATTTTAAGATCACACTTTCATTTTGTTTGAACCACTGGAGGAAATCCAATCCCAAATTAATTTAACAAAACTGAAAGCTCACTTAAAAATATTTCATTGCATTCCAAAGTTCAGCTTGACATAGGGCATACTGAAACCCTTTAATAGGTACTCTAGCAAAGACATTCTTTTATTTTGTAAGTGGAAAAAGATTCAGTGAGCACCTCTGAAACTGCCTAAGTTATTGGTAGACATTGTCTCTATATTAAGTTGGAGTTCAGTAAGGCTCCAGATCAATATGAGAGCTTCATGTCAAGGGCCAATACATGTATATGACAGATGCAGCCAGATGGGAAAGGAGACCAAACAACTCTTTGTTTTTGAGATACTTTTTTTTTTTAAGTTGGTCAAATATAGACAGTTCATTTAAGCATTGGGATTCTAAGCTGGAATATGGATGGGACTAAGGCAGTTTTATTAGAGAAAGAGGAAGCCCTGAGGGGGTAAAAAAAAAAAAAAGGTATGAAAGACTTAGTGACTTCTAAAAACTGACATCAGTCTGACATGCTTACCACAGAGCCAGAAATCACCTTGGTAAACCTCATCCAAGGGCTCCATAAACTCAAGTATTATTTGTATTATCACCCTAATTATCCTCCTCATTGAAAAGGAAGAAAACACACTCTTATTGTAGACATGATGTTCCAATTATGTATGTGTCCTAGAGTTAAGAAAGGTTAGGTATGTCTCTTGGTTTCTCATGAACCTAAATTAGATATACCCATTTGGTCTATTAATTACTGGAATTTCTTAAATGTAATTACAGTGTTTTTGGGGAAATGGGTGGTGCATTTTTCTATGCAAAGATATAATAGAGAATCTAATGTCTTTCTGGTATGTAAAACATGTTAGGTCGATGAATAGGTAAGGAAAAGCAGTTTCCTCTTTCAAAGGAAAGAAAAGCAGTGTTGCCGTCATTAACCATGACTCAGAATATGGTGTGTCTTCTGGTGAAGGCAAATGAACTCTAAACACTTCATCAAAAAAATGCGGCCATTCTCACCACTATTATGGTCTGTTTTTGAAGAGGGTATGCTGGCGTCTTCTGTAACTTCATGGTTGACAGAATTGTTTCTTGTGCCCATTACACAAGGTCTAAATAATTGATTCCTACTTGAATATAGCTTTAAGAGCAATTTTATTTTCAGAGAGTAATTTTAAATGCTATTTTTTTCCCTCAAGAAAATGAAGATGATGCAATCCAATGTATTTCTTTTAGTGACCTGAAATCTTAGAGGCAGAATCATTGCCCTCATACTCTGATCTGTTCTACTCAAGAGTCTGAATACTCTTTTGGTTATTTAGGATAATTTTATTCATCTTTTTTAAGTGTTTTGCTATGTTATCTCTTTAATCTTTAAACTGTGCAACCAAATAGCATTTTCTGGGAGGGAACAGAGTGAAGGCATGGGTTTGGAAGGAGAGTAAATTGTTTATCTCTCAACACCACAAATTTCCAATCTATTTAGAAACTTATTTTATGGGTTCCATGTGTCATAAATTGATTATTCAGCTATTCTTGTGATGGTATATAACAAGTATGAAACGTGGTACTTCCATTCAGGAAATTATCTCTTATACTTTGGTAGAGAGATAATAATATAAAGAGAAAGAGCTAGTAAAATAAGGAAGTGAGGATTCTAAGCATTGGGAAGATAAAAAGTGGAAGACAAGTTTGATAAGTGGACTGGAATGGTTATAAAAACATCATTCATCCATACATTCACTCATCAAGTATTTACAGAGTGCCTGCCATATTTTAATGACTAGGCTAAGGTCTAATAACTCAGTCACGAGCCAAAGGCAAGATATAACCTTTGCAATACAGCATAATCTCAAAGCTTGAGGGTTCAGGAAGGAGCAAGGCTGCCTGAGCTTGAATCCTCACCTTGCCACTTAGAAACAAAGCCTTCTAGGGCTGTGGACAAACTACTTAATCTTTCTTTGCCTCAATTTCCTCTTCTGTAAATAGAGACAATAAGAGTACTTGCCTTTTGGGGCGCCTGGGTGGCGCAGTCGGTTAAGCGTCCGACTTCAGCCAGGTCACGATCTCGCGGTCCGTGAGTTTGAGCCCCGCGTCAGGCTCTGGGCTGATGGCTCAGAGCCTGGAGCCTGTTTCCGATTCTGTGTCTCCCTCTCTCTCTGCCCCTCCCCCGTTTATGCTCTGTCTCTCTCTGTCCCAAAAATAAATAAACGTTGAAAAAAAAATTAAAAAAAAAAAAAAAGAGTACTTGCCTTTTAGAGTTGTTATGAGAATGAAATGAGTTAACACATGGTACATATAAGCACTACACAAATATAAGCCTATTCCTTCGACTATAGAGGAAGATAGGGCAATGAAGAGGCAAACCTAAGCAATGGGGACTTGAAATGAATTAGAAATCCTAGAACCTTCCCTCAGTCCCTTCACTGACTCAAATTTATAGGCCTCTGGCCTCAGGAAAAGGTGGAGTGTGGAAATCTGAGGTAAAATTCTTGCAGAGTATCCCACAGATCTTAAACTGAAGGTGTAGACCAGTATGCTAAGAATACCACTCCAGGGTATGGAGAAGCTTGGAGAAATTCCAAAGCCCATCAGCACAGAAACCAAGTGAAAATATAACCATCTTCTCATTGCTTGTTTTCCCAAACTGAATAGCATGAGAGTTACCCTTGACTCTTCCTGAAGAGGACGTGTGTGGGATGCCAGGCCAGGGAATTTGCGGATTACCTCATCCAATTCCCAGCAATAAACTTCTGAGATAAGAACAGTGAGTCTCATTTTATAAATGAGGATACTGAGGCACAGGCAGGTTAAGTACCTTATCAGTGAGAAGATTCACCAGCCTTTACTTTTGTTTCTTATACCTAGAGACCAAGGCTTGTTCTAGGTGAGTTCCTGAGTTTTAAGCCAACAGAGGTGGTAGGGCTTAGAGCTTAGAACTCAGAGGTTAGAGTCACAGTGCTTGATATCTAGTGTGGTCAAGCCAATGAAAAGAAGGGAATTTATAAAGTGTCCTGACTGACTGGCTCCAAAGCCCAAGGATCTACAATCCCAAGAGGAGGGGAGTGGGAGAAGATTCCACTGACAAGGCCCTCACCTGGGTTAATATTTTTCTTTCCATTGCAACATCCTCTCATTCCTGATAAAGAATTATTAGAAGCAATGTGGGTTGCTTCCCTGGTCAAGGATGGTCATCTAGGCCCTAGCTGGGGGATTTGCTTGCAAGAGTACACACAGGTTTGTAAAAAAGGTCCTGAGAAGCCACACAGCTTTCTAACCATCTAGGACCACCCAGGCCAGGGAGAGGGGCACTGTGATTGCAGCTGCCCATGCTGGGAGGCAGTAGTTCCAAGCAACAAGAAGCCACTCTGGCCTAGCAAACTTTTCCCCTCTATGGTGGGAATTGTTTTCTTAAGCCAAGTTCAGACACAAAATAATGCATGGCAGTCCAAGGCACCAGTTGGATGGTTCCATCAGTTGTTTTCAGTTTGTCTTTTAAAATCTCTGAAAATACAATTTAATTATTTTGGCTTCTCATCATAAGCCATGGGAGGGAGGCTGAATGCAACTGAGGGATGTTTTACCACATAGCTGTAGATTAGCTAAATGCACAAACTATTCTGAATCTCAAATAGTGCTGAGCAGAGGATTTGGGGGATCTGCCCTCACACTCTTCACAGAAGACTGTGTGTTTTACTCATGTCAGATGCAATTAGGTACAGTTCATCTCTCTTAAATTCCCTATGGATTTATTACACGGGCCCTTGAAGGTTTCCCTTTCAAATGCTCATAGATTTTATATTCAAATCAGCGCTCGATGATTGCTCTAATTTTGGCTGTAACTCTGCTGCACTGCTGTGTCCGTGGAAACTGAAGCTGTGAAGAGTGAGAAACAGACATGGTTCTCTGAACTATCACATGAAAAGCAGCAGAAAATATAAACAATTTTGTAGCATGCCAGGTGATCAGAGGCTGTGTTGGCAGTGAAGCTATCTACCTGGTTTCCACGTTCCTCCAACCCAACCCTGGGGTTGAGGGAAGACATGAATCTCTTCTCATGAGGGCAGCAGGAGACCCACTTCTCCATGATACAAAGCTTCTTTCTCTGATCCTGTCACAACACTGAAAGGAAATTGATCTCATGTCTCACGGCAGAGTGGGCATACTACAATTTACAGAATTCCACTGGCCTGCTTTCTACTAGTTCACACACATTTTGTATAGTTATCATTCCGGACAGAAGTACAAGGTATGCTCTGCTTTCAGAAGGCCAAAAACAGGGGTTACACAAGTTCAGTTCCTACTAAGATTTTTTTTTAATCACTTATGAACAGAGTTTGAGACTTTAAAGGAACTTAAAAATGACTCCAAGAACTTCTATTTTCAAACCCAGGTATATTTAAAATTATTTTCACAGTTTGTTTTTCATTAGCAAATTTCATGACAAGAACCAGTGCTCTCGTAAAGCACTAACTTGCTTAAAAATAAACAAAAAAGAAAAAGAAAAGCACAATAACCAATTGTCTTCAGAATCAACTATACTCTACATAAACCACAATTAACCCAACAGTTTGTGAGGAAAGAATAATATAACCTCATCATGTTCTTTAACAGTGCTGAGCCATTTCTCCACGAAAGGACTAACAAGGCTTATTTCTCATCTTTTCTCAATCAGGTTTAGCTACATTACTTAAGTATTTCATCCCTTATAGTCAACCGACTCTCCTCTGAGTCATTGTTTTTTGTTCCATAATTTAACTGGAAAAAAATCATCTCGAGTGTCAAATTTATCTGTGCACATGTTATGTCTGAATTTCAAAATTGGTTAATGTCAATATGAGCAAACCAACTGAATATTTTAAAAGACAGATCCAGTTAATACTGTCTTGGAAGAATATTTTTCCTTATACTAGCCCAAAGGTCATAGTCATTCTATATACAGGTAATATATGTTAAATTTAGTTAATGAGCAATTCATTCTTATTCTGTACAGTTAAACATTAATCATATGTCTTATCAGTAAAAACATAGAATGATATAATTCATGCCTTTATTAATATACTCAATACATATCTGCTGGACATTTATTCTGTACAAGGTTTTATGGTATGGTATGCAATGTATGTAAATAAAGATAAAAATATATGGAGCTCAGAGTCTACCCGTCAGTACAACTGGGATGTTAGTATGAGTAAGATGAACTCCAAGGAACTAGAAAATAGTGTCATGTGAGAATCAAAGAGATAACATCTGGTTGAAGTAGGTAAGAAGTATATATGAGGGAACATTTGATGAAGATAGAGTATGGTGGCCAGAAAGGGTAGGTATTCCAAGTAGGAGGACAGGTATTAGGTCAGAGTGGGAGGTGAGAGAGCCTGGGCTATGTAACAGAAAATTCTCAGTCCAGGCAGGCTTTTGAAATGGAAGAGTTGTATTTGAGCCTGGAAGGATAGGTTGAATTTGACTCATGGAGGGTCTCAAAACCCATATTAAAATTCTGCTGGTTAATAACAAGGATAAACAGTGTTTCTACTTTGGCCAAAAAAACCCAAAAAAACAAAAAACAGAAACTGTTTCAAATATAAAAGCATTTGTCAAATTATGAGGCAGAATTGAAAATATCCTTTTGACAATTTTAAATGTTTTGATTATTTGTTTTAAAAAATACAGGCAGGCTATATCGGTTCATGGTTATATGCCACGTGGTCCCTAATCCCAAATCTGTCTTTACCTTATAATGTTTCTCTATATGACATTTACTACTTTTCATTAAACAAGTAATAATTCTTGTAGCTTCTCTTTAAAGGCATTTGCCATAAAACAACGTACAAAAGAGAGGGCAGACACCCTAACAAAAAGAAAAACATTAATGTGCCATGAGCAAGCATGCTTGGACACTATCCGTGCAGTCTTTCACGGAGATACAGCATTGCCAGATCTTATGCAATGTCTCAGATTCTGTCTTTGAGTACAGATGCTATGAAAGCCAAGCAATATATGTAGAATTTAAAGATATACTCTTTCCCCCTCTTCAAAACAAGGAATGTCCAATAGCAAACACTACCAATCTTTACACATATTTAGCTATGAGGCAAGCTGAAAACAACATGCTTAGACTATCCTCTATTATTTTACTTTGCACAGTGAGTGATTCTCTTTTATGAATGGCCTTTACAAAATTAGAATCATAGGTATGTTTGTAAAGATGTATATAAATGTATTCTCCAAATCAGTGATAGATACGTAAACTCAATGCAGTATTGCTATCTGGCCTAATATTGTCTGTACCATTAACAGATTGTATTCAAATCCAGAAGTTTCTAAACAAGTTATGGTTGACTCAACTGCACACATATTTAAAATAGTTCTTATCAGTTAAATCATCACCATCAGTCAATGCTTACTATACTCTCCTGAATAATTTAATAGAACACTATCAATTTATTGACATATTTATGCATTTATGGCACTTTCCATTTCAAATCCCATCATTTTGATCTGAAATTATCAATAAACAAATAAGAAGAAATTTATAAAGGCCTATACAGGTCACCAAAGATCAAACTAGATCTAGTATAAGTGAACCTGGTAATTGACTCAGGTAACTACAGTTACAGACAGATAATATTCCAAAAAGAAATCTGAAAGAAGAAAATCAAAGAGAGCTAAGGGTTCCTTATGAGTGGAAAGTCATAATAAGTTTAAATGTAATTCCAGAATGATTCAGTAAGTTAAAAGAATAAGAATAAGAACAAATTTACTGAGATTTTACTATGTGCTATGTACATGATGAGTACATTGCACATATTAATTTGTTTCCAAATATGCTACTTTTCCTTAAAATCATCATGCTAGCAATAATAACAATAGCTAATATCCATTTGCATTTACTAATTTCCAGGCATTATTATTAAACCATTTTTTTGTATTATCTCGTTATATCCTCAAAACAATCCTATGAGATGCATTTATTACCCCCTTTATACAGATGTAGAAACTGAGAAACAAAGAAGTTTAACAATATGCCCCACATAACATACACCATTAGTCATTTTACCCTTGTGGATAATTTTCTGGTTGCTGAAGTGGTAGAAAGGTCATCTGGGCCCCTATTAGACACTGTGAGAAAGGAATAGTGTATCTATTTATCTTACTCGTTTCCTTTTCTTCCTGAGCACAAAATTAGTGTTCCCAGCATCTTCTATAGTTAGGAGTGGTCATGTGACTAAGATCTGACCAACCAAAGTGTTAAGTGCCCCTCTTAGGCCTGGCCCATAAAAACCAGCCATGTGATCCTCCGTTCTTTTTCTTCTCCTTTCTGCCAGACAGATATGAATGTCCACAACTATGGAAACTTTGTGTTGAAGACAGCAGAGCCTCTATCAGTCTTGGTTCCTTAATGGCTTTATGATGTAGTTATTATCCTCTCCCTAACTGTTACTTACTTTTATGTGAACAAGACATAAAATTCTATTGTATTAAGTCATTGAGATTTTAAGTCTTTATCTATTACAGCATCTAGTATTTACTTTAATAACGTCTGCTCTCTACATTTTAGACATTTAAATAAACGTCTGATACTACTTTACCAACAATGCAGAATCCAATTCCTTCAAATGCTCTCTCTTCTTGAGAAAAGAGTTTGCCTTCTATACAAGCTGAAGTAGTCGGGTACCATTGAATGGCTTTTTACCATTTTCAATTTCATGAACACGAAGACTTACACAAGGTACAGAAGGAAGAAGAGCCTGTTGTTCCTCGGCAGTAATAATCAGGCCTGGCATTGGTGAAAATAATATACTATGGTGCTGCAGGTAGCTTGGCCATCAATAAGTAATTTTGTAGGGTTTCTAAACCCTTCTGGAGTCTCTGAAAGCTAACATACTTTTCCCTGAGCTTTGATCCTCTAACCCTTCCAGCAGTTTTAGAAACACCTAATGTAAAGTGTGAAGTCCAGCTTAAAACACCTAGAGGAGATTCTGTTTCTTTAATAAAACTCTGAGAGATACAATACAATCTCTCCTTCTCAAGGCAATTGATCATTGGTTATTGACACTCAAATTATTTTGCCTGTCCTACCATGTATTCCCTCCAAGCGTGGAAGAAAATGAGTATCAGGATACAAAAATCCATCATTACTAAAATCTTACTGTCAACATCAACCACCAATATTGAAGAGCCTTCTAGGGCATGTGACCTGTGTAGTTGTACAGGATTCCATCCATGGAAGAACTCATATTTGGTTTAATGCTCTGCTGTAGCATTCTTGAAGCTGTTGAAAAATTTTTGAAGAAAAGGCCCACATTTTCACTTTGCACTGAGCCCTACAAATTATATAGTGTTTTTGTTTGTTTGTTTTGTTTTTTAAATCAATGATAGTATTTGACCAAGAATCACAAGGGACATATGAAAAGAAAGAAATCCAGGTGCCCTAATTACTTTTGCTTCTATAGTTCAATATGGCAACACATAAAGTACAATCCTGTTGGCATCCCAACACTAACAACATAATGCCTGTAAGTTGCAGGTATGGTTACTATGGTTCTACTGCCAAGTACAAGAGAAACTGCAAAACTGGGATCCACAATATGTTAAAAAGAAAACGTAGCAATTTCAAATTTCTTGATGATTCATTTCATGTGTAAGAGTGACTTCACCTTAATGATCCTCCTTGGATATGCAAAATTGAGCCCAGACTCTAGCCTGGAGTAGGGTTTGGGAGTTGAAGCTTTCTACATCATAAATTAATGAGGATTTTGTTACTGTAGTACTTAATTGTAGGGAAGTGGAACTCTGGAATAGGAGATATGGGGCGCCTGGGTGGCCCAGTCAGTTAAGCATCCAACTTAGGCTCAGGTCATGATCTCAAGGGTTTATGAGTTTGAGCCCTATGTTAGGCTCTTGCTGACAGCTCAGAACCTGTAGCTCACTTCGGATTCTGTGTCTCCCTCTCTCTCTGCCCCTCCCCTGCTCATTTTCTTTCTCTCTCTCAAAAATAAATAAATATTTTTTTAAAAAGGAGATATAGGAGAGATAATTGTTCTATGTGGAGAGTTTGGGGGCCTAAAAACTTACGTCAATGAGAGTGTCCTTGTGGCAGAGAATGGCCAACGTATTTCAAGGAATAGTGCTATTTACATTAAAATTTAATGTGGTTCTTGTTATGTATTCTGATGACAACAACTAAATATTTCTCTCTCTCTCTCTCTCTCTCTCTCTCTCTCTCTCTCTCGATTGACACCACCTTTCTTTCCATTGCCTAACATTAAGGAAAAATCAACTGTCTGTGACCTTATTGATATCTTAAAAAGTTGATGGGGCAAGAAAAGGCAGAAAATAGCTAGTA
Organism: Felis catus; assembly: GCF_018350175.1. Classification (NCBI taxonomy): domain Eukaryota; kingdom Metazoa; phylum Chordata; class Mammalia; order Carnivora; family Felidae; genus Felis; species Felis catus. The sequence goes on along the minus strand of NC_058370.1, from coordinate 40,353,848 downwards.
GCCATGAAAGGTGAGCCCATGAGTAGGAATTTGGAGTGAGATGTGCAATTACAACATCGCTTTTTGGACAACTTGGAAATGTTAAGTACAACACTGGACCTCTCGAAGTATACTGAATGGGGACAAGTCATTTTATTTGGTTGGTAAGAACAATGGTTGTCTCAAAATCCAAGAGAACTTGGGGACAACATAATAAACCAATATTTCCTAGAAATGGAATCACCTTTGGAAGTAATGGGAAATAAATACATAAAAGAAATCAACATGAATGATATGCATAGAAGGCTGGTTCAGGGTTAAGCTGTGAGGTAACCTACTGAATGGAAATCCAAGTAGACATAGGAATCTTACCACCTATAGCAACTTTCCTGTGGCTAAGAATCCCATTTATTAGAATACAGGTTCTTCTATAGGCATAAAACTCACTTTCCAAAGGTACTAGGAAAAAAAAAACAAGGTTCAATTGAAGCATAATTTACACTTCAAGGAGAATGTCACCTGGAATATTTTCAGTTCCTTAGCCAGAAACAAAAGCATCAGTTTATAAGCCAATCTGAATTTCTAGCATCAAGACTTAAAAATCTATAGTAAGTGTATCCTTTATGTAACAGAACCAAATAAAAAGGTCCTCCCTTCCCAAGAAAATAATATCATGCCATTTACAAGGCAGCTATCAAAACTGTGCCTCAATTCACCAGGTTTCTCTTGGAACTCAGTATTTATTTATGAATATAATGGAGCTTCTTAGAAAAGCCTCAAGCAGGGCCACCTAAATACCACCCTTGAAAACTGCACACAATAACAAAAGTCAGATTGCCCTCAATTACATACATTGACAGCTTCCACATCACAGAGCTCTGAAATTACAGACATGGGAAAAAATATTCTTAGAGAAAGATAATATACTTTGAGAGATGGTACATTTATTCCTTAAAATCAAACATCTTTGATTTAACTACTTTTCAGATTTGTTCTTCTTGACAAGGTTGCATTAACACCTTAACCTAAAGCAAATTCATATTTATCCAATAAACATTCTATGTGAAAAATTGCTTACTCTTTGCATAAACATTCAGTCACACTTTCCCACCCACATTCAGAAACTAGAATCATAATTCATGTAAGTGTATATCACAAATGCTGAAAAGCTTGCTCTTTACCTATAATCATAAAAAAAAGCAAATATATAATAATAGTGAGGACTGTGTTGTTCTTGAAAGAATACATCTAGAGCATTACAGATTGTTGCTCTCCTGGATGATTTTATGCTCAGGTCAATTTAATAAATTTGAACATGTCATCTACTAAATTATTAATCACCAAGAAGACCTACTCACCCAGAAATTCTTGTGTTGTTTCAACTGCAACTTTAAAAAATCATCATCTATAGTATTGAGGAGATTAAATTACCTGCTTTTTAATTTCAGCAAGCAATGGAGTGTATCTACCTGCTGGATCCTCTGCCAACTGACAGACAAAAGGCTGAGGGGGAGTGCACTTTGGATGCTATCAATTAAGAAAAGGTGGTTCATTAATCTTTACTGTCAACGCCTGAATTCTGTTCTGATGGCTCCAAAGGTATGCAGTTGGTTGCTTATATTTTGAACCAAGACCCATCCAGCTAAATTCACCTTATGGAAGGATAACATAAGCTTTTCCTGGTTAATTGTGGGTCCATTTAAAAATAGCTAATAGCATGTATTGCCATGAGAAAGAAATATTTTGAAAAGCTCTTATGTTCATTCGTTCATTCGTTCATTGTCATTCACTCAATATATAATTGTTTTGTGCCTATTATTTGCCAGGAATTCTACACACTGATTAATCAAACTACATCAAAGAAGAACCAGACATCACAGAGTTATTTTTGGAAATTGACCTCCATAAATACCCTAAGAAGGGTCTAACTTTAAACAAATAAGCAAACAAAAATTATAGCTGCTTCCCAGATCCTTACAAAATCAAAGTTGCAAGCACATCTTTTTGAGAACTTGCTACAAATCACTTAGAGTTTTAAGACAAAGCAATGCCATTTAAATCCAGGCTGGAACTGAGCTTGCTTTATCATAAGACAATCTTTAATTAAATAGAGTTGGCAAAAGAAGCTTTACTTCAGGTGAGCATAAAAAAAGAAAAAGTTGAGTTGAGAGCACATGGTAATATATTAATCACTTCCAATTTGGTTAATTTTGATATATAATATACTTGAAGATGTATTTATTATTAGTTTTGGTAGCAATAGTAATTAAATTTTAAAATAATGAATGATATTAAAAGATAAGATTTGAAACAAGTTTTTTGTGTAAACAATAAATTCTGAAAAGCCGGTAACTTGTAGAGGTGGTTGTGGTTATTATTCCACAGAATAACACCAGCAAACTTTTGGTATTTAAATGGCTTAAGTGAAGGGAATTTAATTCAGGGAATTGGTTTCACAGGTGATAGGAAGCCAAAAAGCCAAATAAGAAAGAGTGAGGCAACCTAGGAATTACCAAAGACAGGAAAACAACAAAAGGACAGAAAAAAGTAGTGTCGCCAAAGCCCAGGGACCAAAGTTACATGGAGGAAGTTGTGTCCTTGGCAGGCTTCTCTGGCAACAGATAGTAGCACAGAGATGTTGCCAACACAGAGAAGAGTGGAAAGAAATCCTCTGGCTTCTCCTTCCTCCTAGCCTCTAGTCTCATGGCAATGCCTTCCAACCTCCAAACCCAGGTGGCAGTCAGACATGGGAGGCTGGGAAATGCAGTCTGCAGGGAGATGCTCCCCTGGGATACAGGGCATAGCAGGGGAAGAACAAGAAGCAATTCACATCCAACAGGCCCAGAACCGCCATTGGCACCTAGATCTATACTGAGATATTTGTCAAGATCAAAAGCTCCGACATTCTGTGACTCTGGAGTTGCCATGAAATTCAACATCAACGAAAAGCATTAGTTAACTCCTGTATACCCTAAATTCCCTTTGATTTACCAGTCTCATAGGAAAACTGCAAGACTTAAACTGACACAGGTTTAGAAAACCTTCTCAAAAAACATTATTTTTGAAAAGCAAACTGGGATTTTATGTCCAAATATCCATTAGCAGAAGAGGGTAACTTTTAAAGCCATTGTTTTCTCAGGTATCTTTAGTAGCATTGAAATTGCTCCAGCTGACAGGTTCTTAAGGTCCTGACACATTCTCTAGTGTTTAGCTGGTCTTTTTATTCTAATGACAAGGTCCCAGGGTTCAACATCCTCTATAGGGAAGAGAAGTCTACTCACACAGTATAAGTTATCTAAAACTTTCTAACATCTTGTTACAGAAAGCAAAATTTAGTAGTGAATTAGTCTAGCTTTAGGAGACAGAATTGCCTTATATGTTTAAATGAGTTAAAAACAAGGGCCCCTGGGTGGCTCAGTCATTTAAGCATCCAACTCTTGATTTCAGCTCGGGTCATGATTTGCTGTTCATTAGACCAAGCCCCACATCGGGCTCTGTGCTGACAATGTGGAGCCTGCTTGGGATTCACTCACTGCCTCTCTCTCTGCTCCTCCCCTACTTGTGCTCTTTCTCCAAAAATAAATAAAATAAACATTTTCTTAATCTTAAAAAAAACAAAATGAGTTAAAAACATTAAAATGTTAAAGTTAAGGTTTTATAGTTAAAATGAAATAATTATTTTATTAAATCCATATAAAATTATTGTAGGGTTTGTGACTACATTTATCCATGACTACCTTTCCCACAACTACTAAGGAATACACATGTGGCTGTTATTTATGAAAAGGATTCTCTGGACAAAAATTATCTTTGATGCAGCATCTGATACAGGGATAATCTCATCTTAATCACCAAGAAAAAGTCATGGTATTTAGTATTTGTAAGACATATTTAACAATGGACTTTGTTTTTGCAGAATACCTGAAAGAGGGTGTTCTCAACAATATTTTAGAAAATGGGAGCCAAAGAAAAAAGAAAGAAATCACATATACTCAGGAAACAGAATAGCACAATGCAGTATGGCCCAAATTCTCCTGACCATAAAAATCACCTAGGAACTTTTAAAAAATACAGATTCCTGAGGATAATATGAGAGATTTCACTTTAAATCAATGACCCAGGTAAGTCTGCCAATGGAAAAATGAGCTTGGGGTTTGAAGGCAGGTTAACCATATCTGAATCGTGGCTCTTGTTACTTGGGCAAGTTTCTTAAATTCTAGGAGCCTTGGTTTTTAATCCTTAATATGGGGATAACAATAGTCTTATTCAATAGAGTTGTTGTGAGGATAAAAATGGATGTAAACCTCTTAGAAACGGTATCTGGCAAATGTTATATGCTCCATAAATGTTATTAATGTTATAATATTAAGATAGACATGTGTTTTTTCTTCATCTCAATCTGGAAAATTACTTTTACCTAATTGACATTTTTTTCCCGGAATCTCTACTCTCACCCCTAGTCTCTCACCTCTTGTCCAATATGCTTTTACATTGGTATAATTGGTCATACTGTATTTGCAGTGCATATGTTAAAATTAAAGTTTTCAGGAGAAGCATTTGGTATAAAATAGTCATGTTCATAACACCTGTAAGGATCGTTTCTTTACTCTTCACCCTTAGCCTTCTGTACCTCCTTAAATTTTATAGAGACATTATAAGTAGCCTTTGCCAGCATGATTTGGGAGGAAATAGAAAGGGACAGAGCATCCACAGTGTGAAATGTGCCCACAGATATGTGCACTGGCAAAACTACAAGTGCCACTTAAGGGATGCCACCACCCTTCAGGGATCCTGTTTTCCCTCCTGAGAACATCTGGAGAAATGTTAAACTTATGGTGGGTGAAAGAAACTGGTAAAGACCCATAGGCCATCTGCACCATAATTTAATCAGTGTCTGTATCCTCCTATGACTGTGTTTCTCTTACTTGGCTGTTCATTACAATTACTTGGGCAGCTTTTAAAATTCCTGATGCCCACACCAAGGATTAAATCAGAACTCTAGGAGTGTTTCAATTTCCCTTAGTAATTCCAGTGAGTGGGTAAGATTTGGAACTGGTGTTCCAGGACAGCAGATCTGCTGGGTGCCCTGTCTTCTGGGGGCTTTAGCTCTCACTGGATTCCAGTAACACTATCTTCTTCCTCCCCTTTAGGCCTAGGGGGTGGTTACAGCTTCCACCAGTAGTTAGGCTCTGAGTGATTCAGTGTCTGGTGTTGGTTTCCTCAACCCTGGCTGTACTTCTTTACTTCTCTAGTTCAATTCTCTTTCTTTAAACCATCTGGGTAGATTATACTTCCTGCCAAGATCCTTTGTTAAGCTCCTTTGTTGTTAAGAGAATAGAAATGGTGAATCTGTAAACTGATAAGCATGAGATAAGCAAATAAACTAAAAACTAAACAAAACAATATATCTAGATTGGGGCTATAGTTAGAGATGGAGACCATTTAACCCAGCTCTCAGATATCCAAAAGAAAAGCCTGGAGAAAGATTTAAACACACACACACACACACACACACACACACACACACACACACACACGCACAGTTACATTAATTTTGGAGGGTGGTAGAGTAGATGTTGTGGCTTGCAGGTTGCCAGGGGCTATAAATTCCTCTGCAGGCACCAGTCACAGCAGTTGCAGAGGCCATGTGGTCACAGCCCTGGAGGAGAGTATCTCTGCAGGGACCCCCACCTGGATTCTGCTTCCCTCTTTTCATGTGAAACCATTGCTTACCTTCCCATTTTGTCCTGCTGCTTTGAGAAGACTTGCTGAATAGCATCAAAGGGGCCAGTGAGAACTGGAGGGCATAAGCACAAGTCACAATTAGGCAAACAGAGACAGAGTGGTCCCAGATCACAGACAGCAGGGTTCCAACAGGGAAACAGTGGAGCACTGCTTTCTGCACTCAGGCCCTGAAAAAGTTCTCACTCTCAGCATGTTCTTTGCTAATCTTCCCACCTTGTTCCACGCACGTGCGCATGCACACACACACACACACACACACACACACACAAAGAGATGAGAAGTGAGGACAGAATTATTCCAGGGACTATGGGGCTTATCAAAAGAAACAAACAAGCACTGATTTAGTCTTTTGCATATATTCTTTTGCATGAATTTTTGTCCTTTCCTCTTAGAAGTCAAAAGCACTTATGACACCAGGTCCTGCATTTGACAAAGATTGAAGAGATGTCCTTTTCAATTTATCTGAGGGCATGTTCAGAAATGGACCAGTAATCTGTACAATTTAGAAGGCAATCAGCCAATATATTAGATTTTTTTAGGGTTCTATTACATGTTCTCCCTACTACAATGTTTTTTTTCAGCAACCTTATATAGCTTTAATTTTTACTCTTCAAGAATCTGCATTTTATATATATATATATATATATATATATATATATATATATATATGTACATATATATACATACTTATGTGTGTATTTACACAACATATATTTTAGTATATTGTCTGTAGAACTATTTTTCTGGATTTTGTCTCTGGCCTCCTGGTTGACATTAGACAAGTCATATCTCCTTATCTACAAAATGAGGATGCTGAGAGTCACCTCTAAAGACTTTCTTTCTTTCTTAAAATTTTTTTTAATGTTTGTTTATTTTTGAGAAAGAAGAGAGAGACAGAGCATGAGCCAGGGGAGGGCAGAGACAGTGGGAGACACAGAATCTGACACAGACTTCAGGCTCTGAGCTATCAGCACAGAGCCCGATGAGGGTTTGAACAACTGTGAGATCATGACCTGAGCAGAAATTGGACACTTAACTGTCTAAGCCACCCAGGGACACCTAACGACTTCTTTCTTAATTTAACACTCTACTATTTTTTTTCCTATTTAATACTTCAGGAAACTGAGAATGACTTTTATTATAAACCTCAGATTGTCATCAAGGTGTGATGTAGATGTGTCCTGTAGATACTATTTAGAGAGCTAACTAATAAGTTCGTTGAGATTATGCATTGGGAAAACAAAAGACACTGGCATTTTTCCAAATGGAATTATAAATGAAAGAAAAATTGTAGGCCATGAGAAAATAATGTCAACATCAGAAATAAAACTATCAAAGACTTAGAAAAAAAAATCTCTCAGAAAATTGCCACTCCAATGGGTTGACAGTTTGCCCTAAAAGACAAAATTAATTCAAGTATTCACTCCATTTATCCTCTGGGATACTCACTTATTCACCTAGATGAATATTCCATAATTTAGATCCAGATTGCATTTTTTTTTTCCTACCACAAAGTCCACAGGAAGTATTGAGGCTCTGGCATCATCTCAAGGTCCTTCTCCAAGATGGCAGTCAGGGAAAATTCTGCTGAATTTCCCAAGAAATTCTGCTGGCCAAGGCCCAGTAGGTCAGAGCTAACCTTGTCTCTCCCTTGGTCAGAACTTCACTCAGATCCCTGCTCTGGGTTGACCACATTTCCCAGCTGTACCCTTGGAGCGTACTTATTACCTTGTTGCACATGACAAATCTCTAAGTAAGAGTTAAAAGCAATAAAAATGTATCATGTGAATCTCTTTCTAACAAATACCCTCCAAGTGAGGCTATTATATAAAACATGTCCCTATTGACTAAATAACTTTGCAAGGTACTAATTGTTAGTTATTAATATTTAATTTTATTGACCTTATGTGGAAATTCCTTGAAATTAGTATTTAATTGTCTAACCACTTCCTTTTCTCTAAATCAAAACGTTCGCTTTACACATTAATAACCTATTAACTTTTGGCTTTTAATTCAGAGATTTATAAATTAGGACTATTTATAACTTGTGGTATTACATCTGAGCATGTATGTCTTAAGGTAGCATTCCATTGTCACAACTCAGTACATATTCAACTATAGAAATTTCCTGATACATTGTCAAAAACAAACAAACAAACAAACAAACAAACAAACAAACAAACAAACAAAAATCATGCTCTAGGAGTTGATGGGCACCAGTGCTGGGTGGCTTTAAGAGGAAGAACATATTCCTGTGTACATTAATCCAATTCCAATAGGCACCTCTGGAGCCTCACTCTGCTCAGCTCTATTAGATGAGTGAAGAGATGACTGAGTGCAGGAAGGACTTTTCAGGGAGGCTTCATGAGGGACAGGAGGTATAAATACAAGCATTTTAGTCAAGAGACTGTATGTGCAGAATTTGAAATCAGTAATGGAATTAGTCTGTGTGGAGAACAGTGAGATGACCAGCCTTGCAGAATAAAGGCACAGAGGTGAGGAAAATGTCAGAAGGAACACAGAAGCTCACCCGAATGAATGTTGAGAGAAGTGATGAGACCTGGAGAACACTCTCTATGGCAAAATCTGTCCACATTTTATTCATGCTGAACTAGAGAGGGCAAGACTCTGAAATAAATATTTTATTAACTGGCTTTACAAACAGTGACAACCAAGATAAAGCATATGACACTACGTAATGTGAAGAGATAAAACAGATAATAATGAAAATAATATAAAAACACACCACAGTTGAGAGGTGATGTTATTTAAACACTATTATCAGTACAATTATGGTGCTGATGGTGGTGACAATGATCCCAAATAAATTGTCTTTATTTCACTGTCTGGGACCTTGTACTGCAAGTGCAGTCCTCAGACCAACAGCGTGGGCATTGCTGGAAGCTCGTTAGATGCAGAGTCTCAGGCTTTGCCCCACACTTGTTAAATCAGAACCTGTATTTTCACAAAATCACTGGGTTATTCATGTCCACATTAAAGGTTGAGAAGCACTGGTTTAATGGAGCCAGAAATCAAATTTGGGAAAATAGCCTGTCAATCTAAATTGCTATTTAACAAGTGGAGTGCCTGGTTTTGCACACTTTCATTTTATGATTTTAATAAAATAGAAAGATATAAAACAACCCATTTTACTGTAGGTACAAATTCAACAGGACATGTTTTGTTTTGTTTTTTTAGAATTCTACCTAATAGTATAGAGAGCTTTTATAATTGTATTATCCTCCTCCTCCCCCTTTTCTGAATGCTGGCCTGTTTTACTAAACCTTTATCCAAGTCAAGTATAGGTATATCTCACAACGTCTAGACTTTCTGCCAAATTTTACCAAGTGAAATCAGATAATTAAGCTCTATTGAATCTTTTGCATATTTATTTTAATTAAATTCTATTTAACTGCCACCAGACAGCCTTACTAGGGAAAGATCCTAATTAAATTTGATCAAAGGCAACTTGATTAGGTTGCTGGATTTGTGTACATAGAGAGGGGAAGAGGCATTGAAAAGGGGACAGGCCCAAGCATCTTTAATGAAACTAAGTATGTTTAATGTGATAAAACAGATCTTGGTAAATTTAACAGAAAACCACATAAAGTACGATAAGATCTTTATATTTATTATGAGATCTTTCTTAAGTAAAAAGTTTCATTTTAAGGATTGGAAATAACAACATTTTAAAATGTTAAAGATGCTCTGTACAAGACCATCACTTAGACATACTATATTTTTTATTTACATAGTATCTGTCAAGATTATCTGATATTTCAGATGACCACAGCTAATCTAGTCAGTAGACTAGAAAGGACATACCATAAAAGATAACATCTTAAAAAATGTTTTCATTTCCTTACATAGGAATTTAGTCTCCTTTCAAGCTATCAAGGATAAATTAAAGCTTGTAATAGATACAAAGATATTAACATAACAGTTTTATAATAAGCCACTGTATGTCACTCAAATCAAAAGATAAGAATTGAGTTGTGCCTTGTTTAGAAAACTAAACAAGATCCCTAACAACCTGAATTCTTCCTCAACTGATTCATTGTATCTAAGTATGAAGGGTTATGCTGTTTCACTGGACAACTGAATATTAAGCTGTTTGGAAAGATTCAGTGAAAATTATGATGATATTAGATCCAAGATGAATTTACCATGAAACAATGGAACTTAAGCTTCAAGGGCCTTATTTGCACAATGCCTTTTAAAGGCCTTGGATGGGGTCTTAGCAATGTGTTTACATGGCCATGATTGTTTTTTTTAATTTTTTTTCATGTTTATTTATTTTTGAGAGAGACAGAGACAGAATGTGAGTGGGTTAGGGGCAGAGAGAGAGGGAGACACAGAATCCGAAGCAGGTTCCAGGCTCTAAACGGTCAGCACAGAGCCCGATGTGGGGCTCGAACTCATAAGCTGTGAGATCATGACCTGAGCCGAAGTTGGACGCTCAACCGCCTGAGCCACCCAGGTGCCCCCATGATTTTTTTTTTTAATTAGCAAAAATGAGAAACAGTAAGGGTAAGAAGCTAGATAATGAGGATAGTCAGTTTCAAAGGTATTTAATATTAGTTCCTGTAGAAGACAATTTGAAATGCCCTCAAGTCTTGCAGCTATTTATAAAAGAGGCCTCAGTTTCCCCAAACTTGACCACTATTCTGCATACATTATCAATGAAGATTTAAAATGCAGATGCTTTTCTCAACTATTAATATTTTTTAATTCCATCAACTTAGAGGAAAGAATTAATTTAAATAACAATTTAGTACTGATTTTATATTTGTAATTTTGCTTTCTCTCAAAGAGGGCTTACCCCAAATGTTGTGTAAGTTTCAATCCCCACAAATCCTGGATTCATCCCTGCCTTAGATACAGATATTTACTGTTGAATAACAAATTTAAGTTTTTAAAAAGACCCTTTATAGTATAAAATATATATTTCATCTTCATTGCATCAAGAGAGAGTAACAGCCCAAACTGTGGCATAGTAATTGAACTTAAAATGTTCTAAAATAAAAGTAGGTAGCCAATCCAACCACACTTGGTAAGATTGTTAAGTCCATTATTAAGTCCAAGTCTACCAACTACCAATATTCAGTGAGTCATAGGTAAAGGACAACAGTGCGGTGATATTAACTATAATCACAGACTATATAATGGCTACCAGAGCCTTTTTTTATAAACCAAATCCAAGAATTGGTATTCAGTAGCAACCCATTATTGTCTTTCTCACAGCAATTTCTAATTTTTCTAATTATGGAACAGGCCTTTTTTTTTTTTTTTTACTTAAAGGGTAATCCTCTTTATCTGACCACAGCTTTCTCCTAGAGAATACAGATTTCCTGGAAATCTACATTCTCTGATTGGTGTCTCCCTGCACTCAAAGACAAAAGTCAGGGTGACGATAGGGTTAAAGTGTCCTTCTGGGGTCATGGAATAGATTAAAATCAAATGGCCTACAGAAACATTAAGCCTCTAATTCTGACCTCATTACTCCAAATTCCAACCAAATGAACAAACTGCCCACCTGGCTTAAGAAACACAACTGATACACTCTGAGGCCAAGTAAGTGAGCTCCATTCAGTTGTAGTTATGTTTAATTGGTTCCTTTTACATTCTGATCATTACTTGTTATATTTTTGTCATTTCTCCCACTTCTATCACCAAAAACAAAACAAAACAAAAAAAATCAAAACAAAACAAAAACATTTGTCTACCTTGATCCTTATAGATATCTGATAAAATCTTACAAGCACGTACTTGGCCACCACAATAGTGCTTCTGAGAACTCACTTCCTCAGATGGTCTCCGCACGCAGGCTATAGTAATTCCATAAATGTACCATGCTCATTTCCTAAGGCACTTAGTGATAAGATGAAAGGGAAGAAGAAGGGGAAGGAGAGGAAGAAGAAGAAGAGGAAGAAAGAAGAAAGAAAGAGGAGGAGGTGGGGGAAGGAGAAGGAGGAGGAGAAGAAGAAGAAAATAATTTATGGAAAAGTGAAACCAAAAGGTGACCTAAGACATGGGTCACAACAACAAATAATTACTTGCCCTCTTTATTTTTATTGCTTTCCTCAAGGTTCCCTACACCCTTGCTATGACTCTATACAGCTCTACCTTTGGCCTCCAAACTCCACCCTATTTTTAAAATATCTATGAAAAATTCAGAATATAGGCAGGCAGATGGTTCTCACTGAGCCAGAAAAGCACTTCCAGTCAAGTCAACTAGGCCAGAACTTGAGAGGCGCCTAAGCACCCAATTCTTCTCTACCCCAGAATGTGGTCACTAACAAAAGCCAGTTTTACCTGCCCTCTCCAATCCCATTTCTACTGCTCTAATTTAGGCCATAGTTTCTTACCTGGACTATTGCTTTATATCTCAGACTGGTCTTTCTTCTCACCCTACACACACACACACACACACACACACACACACACACACACACACCTCACTCAGAATAATCACTGTAAAAGACTAAAAGAGCAAGGTTCCTTCCTTCGTTTTTTCTTTAATATGAAATTTATTGTCAAATTGGTTTCCATACAACACCCAGTGCTCATCCCAACAGGTGCCCTCCTTGATACCCATCACCCACCCTCCCCTCCCTCCCACCCCCCATCAACCCTCAGTTTGTTCTCACTTTTTAAGAGTCTCTTATGCTTTGGCTCTCTCCCTTTCTAACCTCTTTTTTTTTCTTCCCCTCCCCCATGGACTTCTGTTAAGTTTCTCAGGATCCACATAAGAGTGAAAACATATGGTATCCGTCTTTCTCTGTATGGCTTATTTCACTTAACATAACACTCTCTAGTTCCATCCACGTTGCTACAAAGGGCCATATTTCATTCTTTCTCATTGCCACGTAGTATTCCATTGTGTATATAAACCACAATTTCTTTATCCATTTGTCAGTTGATGGACATTTAGGCTCTTTCCATAATTTGGCTATTGTTGAAAGTGCTGCTATAAACATTGGGATACAAGTGCCCCTTATGCATCAGCACTTCTGTATCCCTTGGGTAAATTCCTAGCAGTGCTATTGCTGGGTCATAGGGTAGGTCTATTTTTTATTTTTTGAGGGACCTCCAAACTGTTTTCCAGAGTGGCTGTACCAGTTTGCATTCCCACCAACAGTGCAAGAGGGTTCCCATTTCTCCACATCCTCGGCAGCATCTATAGTCTTCTGATTTGTTCCTTTTAGCCACTGTGACTGGCATGAGTGTGGTTTTGATTTGCATTTCCCTGATGAGGAGCAACATTGAGCATCTTTTCATGTGCCTGCTGGCCATCTGGATGTCTTCTTTAGAGAAGTGTCTATTCATGTTTTCTGCCCATTTCTTCACTGGATTATTTGTTTTTCAGGTGTAGAGTTTGGTGAGCTCTTTATAGATTTTGGATACTAGCCCTTTGTCTGATATGTCATTTGCAAATATCTTTTCCCATTCCATTGGTTGGTTGTTTCCTTTGCTGTGTAGAAGCTTTTTATCTTCATAAGGTCCAGTAGTTCATTTTTGCTTTTAATTCCCTTGCCTTTGGGGATGTGTCCAGTAAGAGATTGCTATGGCTGAGGTCAGAGAGGTCTTTTTCTGCTTTCTCCTCTAGGGTTTTGATGGTTTCCTGTCTCACATTCAGGTCCTTTATCCATTTTGAGTTTATTTTTGTGAATGGTGTAAGAAAGTGGTCTAGTTTCAATCTTCTGCATGTTGCTGTCCAATTCTCGCAGCACCATTTGTTAAAGAGACTGTCCTTTTTCCATTGGATATTCTTTCCTGCTTTGTCAAAGATTAGTTGGCCATACATTTGTGGGTCTAGTTCTGGGGTTTCTATTCTATTCCATTGGTCTATGTGTCTGTTTTTATGCCAATACCATGCTGTCTTGATGATGACAGCTTTGTAGTAGAGGCTAAAGTCTGGGATTGTGATGCCTCCTGCTTTGGTCTTCTTCTTCAAAATTCCTTTGGCTATTCGGGGCCTTTTGTGGTTCCATATGAATTTTAGGATTGCTTCTTCCGGTTTCAAGAAGAATGCTGGTGCAATTTTGATTGGGATTGCATTGAATGTATAGATAGCTTTGGGTAGCATTGACATTTTAACAATATTTATTTTTCCAATCCATGAGCACGTAATGTTTTTCCATTTCTTTATGTCTTCTTCAATTTCCTTCATAAGCTTTCTATAGTTTTAAGCATACAGATCTTTTGCATCTTTGGTTAGGTTTATTCCTAGGTATTTTATGCTTCTTGGTGCAATTGTGAATGGGATCAATTTCTTTATTTGTCTTTCTGTTGCTTCAATATTAGTATATAAGAATGCAACTAGTATCTGTACATTGATTTTGTATCCTGCGACTTTGCTGAATTCATGTATCAGTTCTAGCAGACTTTTGGTGGAGTCTATTGAATTTTCCATGTATAATATCATGCCATCTGCAAAAAGTGAAAGCTTGACTTCATCTTTGCCAATTTTGATGCCTTTGATTTCCTTTTGTTGTCTGATTGCTGATGGTAGAATTTCCAACACTATGTTAAACAACAGTGGTGAGAGTGGACATCCCTGTCGTGTTCCTGATCTCAGGGAGAAAGCTCTCAGTTTTTTCCCCAATGAGGATGATATTAGCTGTGGGCTTTTCATAAGCGGCTTTTATGATCTTTAAGTATGTTCCTTCTATCCCGAGTTTCTCGAGGGTTTTTATTAAGAAATGGTGCTGAATTTTGTCAAATGCCTTTTCTGCATCAATTGACAGGATCATATGGTTATCTTTCCTTTTATTCATGTGATGTATCACATTGATTGATTTGCGAATGTTGAACCAGCCCTGCATCCCAGGAATGAATCCCACTTGATCATGGTGAATAATTCTTTTTATATGCCGTTGAATTCGATTTGCTAGTATCTTATTGAGAATTTTTGCATCCATATTCATCAGGGATATTGGCCTGTAGTTCTCTTTTTTTACTGGGTCTGTCTGATTTAGGAATCAAAGTAATGCTGGCTTCATAGAATGAGTCTGGAAGTTTTCCTTCCCTTTCTATTTTTTGGAATACCTTGAGAAGGATAGGTATTATTTCTGCTTTAAACGTCTGGTAGAATTCCCCCTGGGAAGCCATCGCGTCCTGGACTCTCATTTCTTGGGAGATTTTTGATAACTGATTCAATTTGTTTGCTGGTTATGGGTCTGTTCAGCTTTCTATTTCCTCCTGTTTGAGTTTTGGGAGTGTGTGGGTGTTTAGGAATTTGTCCATTTCTTCCAGGTTGTCCAGTTTGTGGGCATATAACTTTTCACAGTATTCCCTGATAATTGCTTGTATTTCTAAGGGATTGGTTGTAATAATTCCATTTTTATTCATGATTTTATCTATTTGGGTCATCTCCCTTTTCTTTTTGAGAAGCCTGGCTAGAGGTTTATCAATTTTGTTTATTTTTTCAAAACAGCAACTCTTGGTTTCATTGATATGCTCTACAGTTTTGTAGACTCTATATTATTTATTTCTGCTCTGATCTTTATTATTTCTCTTCTTCTGCTGAGTTTGGGGTGTCTTTGCTGCTCTGCTTCTATTTCCTTTAGGTGTGCTGTTAGATTTTGTTTTGGGATTTTTCTTGTTTCTTGAGATAGGCCTGGATTGCAATGTATTTTCCTCTCAGGACTGCCTTCGCTGCATGTCAAAGTGTTTGGATTGTTGTGTTTTCATTTTCATTTGTTTCCATATATTTCTTAATTTCTTCTCTAATACCTGGTTGACCCATTCATTGTTTAGTAGGGTGTTCTTTAACCTCCATGCTTTTGGAGGTTTTCCAGACTTTTTCCTGTGGTTTGTTTTAAGCTTCATAGCATTGTGGTCTGAAAGTATGCATGGTATGATTTCAATTTTTGTATACTTATGAAGGGCTGTTTTGTGACCCAGTATGTGATCTATCTTGGAGAATGTTCCATGTGCACTTGAGAAGAAAGTATATTCTGTCGCTTTGGGATGCAGAGTTGTAAATATATCTTTCAGGTCCATCTGATCCAATGTATCATTCAGGGCCCTTGTTTCTTGATCCTGTGTCTAGATGATCTATCCATTGTTGTAAGTGGAGTATTAAAGTCCCCTGCAATTACCACATTCTTATCAATAAGGTTGATTATGTGTGTGATTAACTGTTTTATATATTTGGGGGCTCCTGTATTCAGCACATAGACATTCATAATTGTTAGCTCTTCCTGGTGGACAGACCCTGTGATTATTATATAACGCCCTTCTTCATCTCTTGTTACAGCCTTTAATTTAAAGTCTAGTTTGTCTGATATAAGTATGGCTATTCCAGCTTTCTTTTGACTTCCAATAGCATGATAGATAGTTCTCCATCCCCTTACTTTCAATCTGAAGGTGTCCTCGGGTCTAAAATGAGTCTCTTGGGGCGCCTGGGTGGCGCAGTCGGTTAAGCGTCTGACTTCAACTCAGGTCACGATCTCGCGGTCTGTGAGTTCGAGCCCCGCGTCAGGCTCTGGGCTGATGGCTCAGAGCCTGGAGCCTGTTTCCGATTCTGTGTCTCCCTCTCTCTCTGCCCCTCCCGTTCATGCTCTGTCTCTCTCTGTCCCAAAAATAAATAAACGTTGAAAAAAAAAAGAAAAATAAATAAAATGAGTCTCTTGTAGACAACATATAGATGGGTCTTGTTTTTTTATCCACTCTGATACCCTATGTCTTTTGGTTTGAGCATTTAGTCCATTTACATTCAGTGTTATTATTGAAAGATATGGGTTTAGAGTCATTGTGATGTCTGTAGGTTTCATGCTTATAGTGAGGTCTCTGGTATCTTGTCTCACAGTATCCCCCTTAGGATTTCTTGTAGGGCTGGTTTAGTGGTGATGAATTCCTTCAGTTTTTGTTTGTTTGGGAAGACCTTTATCTCTCCTTCTATTCTAAATGACAGACTTGCTGGATAAAGGATTCTCGGCTGCATATTTTTTCTGTTCATCACATTGAAGATTTCCTGCCATTCCTTTCTGGTCTGCTAAGTTGCAGTAGATAAATCCATCACTAGTCTTATCAGTCTCCCTGTATATGTTAGAGCATGTTTATCCCTAGCTTCTTTCAGAATTTTCTCTTTATCCTTGTATTTTGCCAGTTTCACTATGACACATCATGCAGAAGATCGATTCAAGTTACGTCTGAAGGGAGCTTCTGTACCTCTTGGATTCCAACACCTTTTTCCTTCCCCAGATCAGGGAAGTTCTCAGCTATGATTTCTTCAAGTACACCTTCAGCACCTTTCCCTCTCTCTTCCTCCTCTGGAATCCCAATTATGCGTATATTATTGTGTTTAATTGTGTCACTTATTTCTCTAACTCTCCCCTCATACTCCTGGATTTTTTAATCTTTTTCTCAGCTTTCTCTTTTTCCATAATTTTATCTTCTAATTCAACTATTCTCTCCTCTGCCTCTTCAATCCTAGCTGTGGTCGCCTCCATTTTATTTTGCAGCTCATTTATAGCATTTTTTAGCTCCTCCTACTGTTTCTTAGTCCCTTGATCTCTGTAGTAATAGATTCTCTCCTGTCCTCTATACTTTTTTCAAGCCCAGCGATTAATTTTATGACTATTATTTTAAATTCATTTTCTGTTACATTGCTTAAATCATTTTTGATCAGTTCGTTAGCTGTCACTACTTCCTGGAGTTTCTTTTGAGCAGAATTCTTCCGTTTCATCATTTTGCAAAGTTCCTGGAGTGGGGTGGAACTGCAGGGCTCTTCCCCTGTGCTGTCTGGAGTAACTTGCATTGGTGGGTGGGGCCGCAGTCAGACCTGGTGTCTGTCCCCAGCCCACTGCTGGGGCCACAGTCAGACTGATATGTACCTTATTCCCCTCTCCCAGGGGCAGGACTCACTGTGGAGTGGTATGGCCCCTGTCTGGGCTACTTGCACACTGCCAGGCTTGTGGTGCTGCTTCGATGGGATCTGGCGTATTAGCCAGGGTGGATCCGCAAGGTGTACAGGGGCGGGAGGGGCAGACTCAGCTCGCTTTGCCTTCAGTGGTCTGCTTCGGGTGGGGCTCCTCTTCCGTGGGTCTCTTGTCTACGCTTGGCTCCAGAGAGTCCATTCTGCTAGTCTTCTGGAGGTTTTCTGGGTTATCTAGGCAGATGTGGTCTCAATCTAAGTGGTCAGCAGGATGTGGTGAGCCCAGCATCCTCCTACGCCACCATCTTCCGACCCTCCAGTTCCTTCCTTCTTAATAGACTATAGTAGCTCCCCATTATCCATAGAACAAAACCCAGGAATCGGACCTGACATGTTAGTCCTTCCATGGCCAGGCCCTTGCTCCCTCTGCAGACATATTTCACTGTTGACAGTACTCTCACAATAGTCTTATCCTCTCATGGTTAACCGACCACACTTGCTGCCTCATACTTGGAACTCTTCTCCTAGTTTTTGTTTGTTTGTTTGTTTTTCCTTAGCTTTCTGGATAACTCTTACATATCTTTCAAGAATCTTTCAAGATTCGTTCCAACTGTCACCTTCTCTGGAAGCCTGTGAGATGCCCCAGTTTGTGTAGGTGCCTGTCATCTGTATTCCCAAAACCCATCAACCATTCCTCTACTGAACCAACATTCATCAGATTGTAATGAAACACTATTTAGGTTTCTTGCTTCCCCAGAGAGATTGTGTTTCTTGAAATCAGGGATCTCTTTTAACCATGCTATAGACATTGAGCCAAAGCAAGGACCTCACATGGGGTACCTAGGGATAAGATTGTTTTTAAAAAATAGAACAGAACAGAATTAAATGTGGCCCATGTAAGGACATAGATGGCTTCCCAATATAGGGCATTATGAATGCTAAGCAATGAAATAAAATTTCAGCACAAAATTTGTCTCCAGGTGTACAAGTAGGACTTCTCATCACTCCCTCCCTCGTCTTATGCCCCGGATAGGGGTCTGACACATGGCAGTAAAAGGGTGCTGTGACATGTACAGTAAAAGGGTGCTGTGACATGGTATCCACACTTGAGTGTGTACTCGAGCTGGTATCCACAGAGTGTGAGGCCTGGCACAGAGCCATGTCAGGGCATGCTCCCATATAAAATGTTGCTCTTGAAGATGAGGATGCCACCTGGGCATACAAATATGCAAAGGTGACAAAGCCATATGTCCTCCTTCCATCTCTTACCAAACTTCTTGAAAGAGTGATCTATTTTCATGTCTTTGTTTTCATCTTTTACTCCCTCCTATGCATGAGCCGATTTTTGCACCCCACCCCACCCCATGCCTCAGCACTACTCTAATCAAGTTGTTCTTTCTATAATTACCACTAAACCCAAAATCAAAGTGGCTATCAGGGTCTTTTTAGTCCCTTCATATCTCTTTCTCTCTAAAGTTGACTATGTACTTCATTTATGTCTACCTGATAACACATAATGCATTTTACCTTCTAACTTTGTACATCTGTGTAACCATGACCCTCAAGCCATCTTAATTAAGGGCAATCATTTTCTTTACATTCATCTTAGTATCCCTATAACTCCTAGGACAACCTTATTTTATACATGTGAAACATGAACAAATGTTTGTTGATTCAAATTAACCCTAGAATAGTTTATCCAAAGATATAATGTCCCTTCAAGGAAACACTCTACTCTCAACTTTAATCTGTAAATGGGATGAGGGGGGATTAAACAGAATTTGGTAAAATTCCCTTATGTTCTTGAAACTGTGCTTATAATCTATAATAATTGTTCTGTGCTGGGGACCTAAATTCATTAGCAACTAAAGTAATCTCATCTCCCCAAGAGCTACAATTTCCAGTTTAGGTATCTCTCCAGGGAGAAAGAATTCAAAATGTCCAAGAAGTTCCAAACTTAAAAAGTTACTAAATAGTCTTAAATTTCACTTAAAAAAAAGCTATTCTTCTTTAACTTTCTCTGAATGATAACTTAGTTCTTTGTGCATTTCTGTTGCTTTCACAGAGTCACTTCTTTTCCTAGACAGAAGGCTTTTATAAAATTAATGTGAGACCTCATTTTCCAACAGCATAAGGCACTGCATATCATAACACAGCCTTTCACCCAGGGCTTGTATGTCATTGCTACTGTGAAAAATATTAGAAATGGCAAAATCTTGCCTAAACTCTTCCTCACCCTACTATTTCTCCCTCTCTAAAACATTATTATCTTTATTAATTTTTTTTTAATATTTTTTTTCAATGTTTATTTATTTTTGGGACAGAGAGAGACAGAGCATGAACGGGCGAGGGGCAGAGAGAGAGGGAGACACAGAATCGGAAACAGGCTCCAGGCTCTGAGCCATCAGCCCAGAGCCCGACGCGGGGCTCGAACTCACGGACCGTGAGATCGTGACCTGGCTGAAGTCGGACGCTTAACTGACTGCGCCACCCAGGCGCCCCTCTTTATTAATTTTTTAATGTTTATTTATATTTTGAAAGAGAGAGAGAGAGAGAGAGAGAGAGAGAGAGAGAGAGAGAATGAGCAGGAGAGGGGCAGAGAGAGATGGAGACAGAATCTAAAGCATGCTCCAGGCTCTGAGCTGTCAGCACAGAGCCTGACATGGGGCTCAAACTCATGAGCTGTGAGATCATGACCTGAACCAAAGTCGGATGCCTAACCGACTGAGCCACCTAGGTGCTTCAGAATTTCTTATGAATCACAATTGCTTTATCATCTCTCTTCCTATTTTGAGGTCCCTTACATTTAACATCTTCAAATTTTAATATCTACCAGTCCAATGACTTCTATTCTAAGGTGCCTCTATATGTGTAGACCTAATTTTAACTAATACACACTCTGCTGTGTATAGCAATCTCTTCAGTATTTTGAATTACTTACAGATTCTAGCTGCATCTAAAACCAAACTTTTCTAAAACCTACCCATCAGTTTGAGGTGTCCTGGATTATCTCCTCTCCTTTATCAGTAACAGGACTAATTAGCTCCTAAAATGGCATTAGGGTGCTGATTAGACACTCCAGTTAACACAACCCTCATATAACAGTGGCAAATAAAACTAAAATATTTAATGTTGGCTGCATGCTAAATCTTTTCCATCTGAATGGAGTCTACATGTATACTCTTCCCCTGGAGTTAAACTTAATGAAGTTCTGAAATTCTCTGAAAGTGAAAGGCTAAGTTGGCCATGTGCCAGTTCAACTGATTTGCATTTTTCCATTCCAAACTTCATTTGCATATCTTCAGGAACACTCATTATAATGTTTCATACTTTATTAGGCTGGGGTTTAGAATTGTCATCATAGAGCTTCAAATCATCTACATACTAGAGGCATGAGATGCCCATCTTCCCAACTTTGGGCCTCTTTGTTTTCTCATGTAACAAAATGCAAACAGAATTACAATGTCCTAAATGAGTAGAAATGTTCAACACTTAAACTATGGCTGTCCTTCTTATATCTTTTTAACCATATGTTAGTGATATTTCATTGAGTCACTGTGATCTGTATGATAGCTAAATTTTGAGAATCCAACATAGAAGCATACCTAATTTTTGGTAGATTTTGGGTTAGGGTTTTCAAGTGATAGATAACTTCAGGAGTAAGAGAAGTTTCCTTTTCTTTCATTTTTTTGTATGAGATACACTATGATGAAACAGAAATGCCAGAATAGGGGTCAGTAGCCTATTTTTATTGGCAGTGGGACTTCCAGCTGTTGCCATCTCCCCTTGCTTTCAGATGAGAGAATTACTCCCTGTCAAGAGAGAGTTTGGGCAAGGACATCAAATAATGCCTGATGGACCCACATTTTGCTCCCCACTGCCACAGGACATCCCCAGCAGGCCAAAGTTAAACCTGTGACATCAATGCATCTTTAATTCAAGGTTGCCAATTTATTTACTAGAAAATATCCTCACGATCTAATGGTAAAACAATGGTGAGAGGTCAGGAAAAAGACCTGAAAACAGTTGGAAGAATGAAATGTAGATGACAAGAATGATTAGCTGGGAAAGAAAAGTCAGGAAGAGGCTGAATTCAGGTAAAAAGGGCATTCTGAAAAGTGAAGAGAATACTGTATTTCATCAACTCAAGAATGCCAATATCATCACATCTTTACATCTCTGTAATTGGAGACTGAAGATAGTCTAGGATCTTGGATCTCCCAGATCTGCCTAAGTGGTCAGACAGATCATTAATTTTGGAGAGGGCTAACCAGGCCAAAGTTGACAAGTGTGTTTACTTCACTTTCTAACTCTGGTCACTTGCTAACTCTGGGGCTGCCTGAATTGGAGTGTTGAGAAGAATTCTGAGGCTGTGTTTTACTATATAGAGTGCTTGTTCTGTGAAGAAAAGGGTTGTAATTGATGACTGATGTCTATCTGAGAATGAGGGGTATCTATAGGATTACCATGTAGCTGCTATCCTTATCTCGGGCTGTCATAATTAAATGGTACAACTTCAGGTAGATAATTCCCCCAGATATAAAGAGTTCGGGTTGGCTTCAACCTGAAAATCTGGTCATATAATCTACTTGTAGAATTTAGAAAAAAAAATTTTTAAAGGGGATTTGGGGGGCACCTGGGTGGCTTAGTTGGTTAAGTGTCTGACTCTTGGTTTTGGCTCAGGCACAATCTCACAGTTTGTAAGATGGAGCCCCGCGTTGGGCTCTGCACTGAGTGTGGAGCCTGTTTGGGATTCTCTCTCTCTCTCTCTCTCTCTCTCTCTCTCTCTCTCTCTCTCTCTTTCCCTGCCCCTCCCAAGCTTGTGTACTCTCTCTTAAAGTGAATAAATATTTAAAAAATAAAAAAATAAAATAAAAAGAAAAAAAGAAAAGAAATAAAAGAAAAGAAAAGAAAAATAATAAAAGGGGATTTTCAACTTACCAAGGAACACTACCCTAAGGATAATAGGACAATTTTTTTCTCCCCATTGCATGAACTCAAAAGATGCCTTGAGGATATCCAAAAGGAGGAAAATTCTGGTCATTGCTATAGCGTAACTAAGGAGAAAGATAAAGCTTTATAAATAGGCTACCATATCCACGAATATATGTGTGTAAGTGTACTTTAGAGTGCATGTGTGTAAGTTCTTCATTCAAGTCCTAGAAAGTCCATTAAATGGAATAAAAACAAAGAATTGAATAATAAACCATAAAGGTTTAACAACATTAGTAGCCTTATTAAAATATCTATCAATTTTAATTTTACTACAGTTAGAGAAGGCAACAGCTCTAGTTTCCTGAGTGCCTAGTGGGATGAAAGTATACCCCTCATCAGTAATTATCAAATCATTTGTTTAAATCCCATTTCTCCACATTCAGTTCCCCATCTTCTTCTTGCATAAGAATAATGTTCCCTGAGAATAGAAATTAGTGATATATGCTTCTAAGAAAGCCATGGACACCCTGGAGCTCATTAATCCTGCAACCTTCTGTGAGCTGCTGGCCTGAAATGGTTGGAGTTCACTTTAAGCTGGACTGAATTTCAAAGCAAAGGGCTCAGGGGTGGCAAACAGCTCATTAATTCAGAGTATAATTTAGTGACAGAAGAATTGTTTTAAATGCACAATCTAAAACTATTTAAATTCACATTATAATTATAAGCAAAAACTATGCACTTCAAATTTGAAATCTGGATATGTAATCTACCGATAAAAATAATGAACAAAAATTAAAAAAAAAGAGGGGACTGTCATCTTACCAAGAAATGCTAATCAACCTGCTTTTTGAAGTGTTCCTCATTTGCATCACAAGCATTATTATGAAAATTCAACATTATGCTTCTGTGTATTGCATTGTACTGCTCTGCTGAACATAAAAAAAATAGAATAGGCAATACTTCCTCAAAGTGAATAAAAATGGAATAAAAAACCATGATCAAAGATAACTTTAATTCCTTGTTAATTTTACCTTAATTCCACTCTAGGGATAAGTAGTCTTCTTCATAAGTTTTCTTTTCTATAACAAATTCTCAGCAAGCTTATGGTCCCTAAATATATTCCCAACTGTAATGCATACATAAATAAACATCCATCAAATTTGCATAGCCTCTACCATAAACATGGCAGCACGTTCATAAACTCATTAGAGTTCACTGTGTGAAAAACTCATTACACTACCATTAGAACCTGGGAATTAACTTTTTAAAATTAATGTTACAGAAGTAGTTTTACTCTTTTTTAAAAGTAACCAATAACAATGAAAAGATTCACTAGTACTTTGTTTTTTTTCCCTTTGTCTAAAAATTAAAAAAAAATAGTTATTTCTTTCAGAAATATTCATGGAGAAAAATTACAAATAGATATTGTCTAAAGCATCTGTGGTTATAAACCAGTTTATTTTCTATTAATTTAAAGGATTATTTTCCTAAAAATTGAGATAGAAAATCAAGCAAGAAAAATTCCAATTACTATTATTTTTTAATTTGTTTAATGTCTATTTATTTTTGAGAGAGAGGGAGAGAGAAATAGAGAGAGAGAGAGAGAGAGCAGGGGAGGGGCAGAGAGAGAGGGAGACACAGAATCCAAAGCAGACTCCAGGGTCTGAGCTGTCAGCACAGAGCCTGACATAGGGCTCAAACTCATGGACTGCAAGGTCACGACCTGAGCCAAAGTCAGACACCTAACCGACTGAGCCAATCAGGTGCCCCCAAATTCCAATTACTATTAATTTATTTATTTGAAAGGTATGCCAAAGGGTAACAAACATA
Organism: Felis catus; assembly: GCF_018350175.1. Classification (NCBI taxonomy): domain Eukaryota; kingdom Metazoa; phylum Chordata; class Mammalia; order Carnivora; family Felidae; genus Felis; species Felis catus. Next base: position 40,329,475 of record NC_058370.1, on the reverse strand, counting down.
ACTGAAATTAAATTTAATTAAAAATTTAAGTGCTGAAAAGTCACATGTTGAAAAAATTTGCAAATATTTTCAAGAAAGTGTAAAGTCTACCTCATATAATAAAATATATATTTAGTATTTTTTTAAGTTAATACTTTTAAGGCCATATTTTTTCTTAAATTGATTTTCCTATGAAATATTTGTATATTTATAATTAGAAGTCTAATGATATTACATTATATTCTGACTACATCAAAAATATTCTGTGGCACTTCACAGATGAAATAAATATCGGCCATAGAATGCTTGCATGCATTTAAAAAAAAAAAAAACGTACCAAAGTATGAGAGCCAGGTTTAGGCTCAGAAAAACAAAAATGTTTTAGCGATAACCACTGCTGTGAAATTCTCAGGTTCTTGGTCAGTTACTTGGCGCCAAGTGTCTCTGTTATAATTATTCCCGAAAAAAAAAAAAAAAAAGGTCACTTGTAAGGAAGGAGCATTTTGAATAGCACAAAGTCAACCAAATCTTACTGATTGTGACTCATTTCTATAGCAAGCTTCTGTAACTTCTCTGACAGATCATATTAAATTCTGCTTGGGGAAGGTATGGGACACTCTTCTTGGTTGAAGCAATGCTGTACTTTTTATTCCTGCTGAGTAAATAGCCTCGAGTCAAACTACTTGCCCTGACTAATGATCAAACATATCCAGGAATTTTGTACAAGAAATGCATTCTTCTCTCCTTTGAAGTGCATTGCTGGGAGAGTAATTGGGTTTGCTGGAGATTTTTCCTTAGAACTGCAAAAGAAATTTCTTGGCTAAGCATATAATCAAGCTACATATTTTCTTTCTTTATTAAATATCTTCTTGTAAGAGGGTGGGCACTGAATAAACATGTTCCTGAAAGGAGTGTCAGAATGATGCACTACTATCTCTCTGCTGACTGAGGGATTTTCAGCAGTGTTAGGTTAAAAGATTCCATCAGAAGAATACATCATTGTGAAACATTTCATTCAGTCATATAATCCCCTCTAGAGATAAAACTGTGCCTCTAATATATTAGTATCACTATAACTAGGCAATCAGGAATATACAAAGAAGAATATAACATAGTACCTGTCCTCAAAGAACTTACAAACTTAGCAGTTTAGATATTAAATATACATAATATATTTAAACTATATATATTTATGGTTATATTAATATAAATATAATTAATATATTATATATTATTATGTATTAACTATATATAATTAATACAAATGTAATTAATATATATTACATTAATATAAATATATATTTTTAACTATATAAAAATCATAAAGTCAGGATATTATAAGCCTATAATAGGAATACCACAAAATAAATCCCACCAGGCATCTGATTAGCAAGAAAGAGATTACTTTTGGGGAGGGTGATTAGTAGAGGCTGTTTCATTATCATTACCATTATGTGAACTAGATATGCACAGACGGAAGGATTTCAACAGGCAGGTAGTGATTGGGGCGGCATTTTAGGCCAGAGAGCCTCAGACCACAGCAAAAATGCCATTTTTAGCTCCTAATGCAAAAACAACATAATCAATACAAGTGAACCATGAAGTAGAAAAACAGGAAAGTCTCAGAATTAGTACTGAGATCTCTATGTGCCAGAGGATGTATACGAGAGGTAAAATGAATGGATGGGGGCAGGACAACTTGGTGATGGTGGCAATGGTGGCCATGGCAGTACCAATAACACCAAATGGTCATGGAGTGCCAGAAGTTTGAAAACTACCTGTAGGCTAACTGCATCAACTGCACTTAACTGTAAGTGAAGACTGCAATAGAGACAACTACAGAATGAGAGAACATGTACAGACAAGAATGTGCATAAAGAACACAGTAAAAGAGTAAAGGAGTTAGGAAGAATAAGCAAACAAAAGCCACTCAAGGCCCAATATAAGAAATGGGTTAGTAATACTTTTGAAATATGCCCAAGAGAACAGAAGTGGTCAGGAAGAAAAAAAAAAAAGTAAAAAATTACTCCACAATATACACCATCTTTGTGTGAAGAAAATGGTAAGCAAATCTAAACTCCTATAGCATATTTAGAGAACGTCTCTGGGTTAGTTCTGTATCTGCCAATAGAATAAATTTAATTTACCTGCCTTGCCAACCTAGTGGAAAAGGAAACAGGAAAGAAGGAAGTCACATCAATGACCAACAATTTGTATATGTGTGTTTGTGTATGTGTGTATACTTTTAATAAAATATTTTTGAGCACACATATATATATATATCCATCAATTATATATTTATATATTTATCCATAAATTATATCTGTGTGCTACTATATTGGTAAAGTAAATATGTTGTAAAATATACACAAACATATATTTAGGAGAGTAAGAATAATAAATTTAAACATAAGTTCCAATAATTCTTCAGAGCCCATTAAGTTGGATAATTGCTTTATCTCATGTCCCCAATCATAATGCACAGAGCTTAGATTTTTATATTCTGTAGGTAATAAAGAAACAAGAAAAGTTTATGAACGTGAAATGAGATGATTAGATGGTTGTTTTAGGAAAATTAAGCAGGGGAGCAGAATTAGGGATGGTAAAAGGGGAGCTAAGATGGGTAGACCAGAAGCCAGAGAGAAAGCCACATTGACAGTCATGGTATGAAATGATAAAGGCCTGGATTTAGGTGTGGATGGTACAAATGGAGAGCAGGAGGGGGGAGGGGGGCGCATATTCTTTGACGGCTAAACTTTACAGGAAATAAGCATACAAGTGCACTCTAGTGAAGACAGGGAATGGTGTCCAAGTTTGGGTGCAGACATGTCTCCTGGAGATGACTCCTGGGGTTCATCTCCTTTCATCTTCTGTTCAGATTAAATACTGGAGTATATTGCTTCTCTAAAGAGCCTTCAACCTAGTATGGATGGCATTTTAAGTGATAATGATTTCTTGTATCCTAGTGAAACAATCCAAAAATGAAATAATTCTAGAGATAAAAAAGATCAATTTGGAGAGCCAAAGAACTTCAAAACTATCTCAACAAGAGTAGCATATCATTTCCTACTTTAATTGTACATAAATATCTGCTCTGATTCTAAAAATCTATCAGAACCCTCTTTAAAGTTATTATATCTGCCTTAGTAATAAAGTATTACAAAGAGTAACAGTATACATTTTTACTTTTGTAGGTGTATTATAAACAGAGCAGAAAAGAATACACATTTTTTAAAAAATAAAGACAGATCTCAATTACCTAGAAGATGTAATTTATTTATGGTACTTTACTATGTTATAAATGGCATGGAAAAAGACAAACTCAAGTTTACTTATAATAATATCATTTTAACTTTAATTTATAACATTGTAATGCATGCATTAACTTCCTTGTTGAAGGGTGTTAAAGCTGAAATTCAACTGAACATCAAGATGCTTCTATCTGATCACCTAAGAAAGCTGCCTTATAGGTCATTCAGATACATTATAAGTGGCAATGGCAGCCTTTGCCTATTGCTCTCCTTTTTTTTTTTCTGAAAGTATCTATTGGAAAATCTCAGGTGGTCTCCCATACTTTAAGCTAAGGAGTTGAAAGCTGGGGGAAATACTTCAAAAAACCCATTATTTCTTTTTCCTTTTTCATGACAGTGAAGATGGTGGGAATTCCTTTTGCCCCTTACATCAGTGCAAAGCTCCTACCAAAACAAATTACAAAGAAATTGGTTCACTCACTCAATTTATATTAATAAGGGAGTTTCCCAATCAAAACCTCTTATTTGATTGTCAGAGGAAGTCTCAAAGGAATGCCTATTTAATTCTTTTCTTCATTATTTTATCTGCATGATAGTTATCCTACAGAACACAAGTACTTTATTATTTTTAAAATTTTTTTTAACGTTTATTTATTTTTGAGACAGAGAGAGACAGAGCATGAACGGGGGAGGGTCAGAGAGAGGGAGACACAGAATCTGAAACAGGCTCCAGGCTCTGAGCTGTCAGCACAGAGCCCGACGCGGGGCTCGAACTCACGGACCGCGAGATCATGACCTGAGCTGAAGTCGGCCACTTAACCGACTGAGCCACCCAGGCACCCCAACAAGTACTTTAACTATAACTAAATTCTCCACTTTCACGATTGTTTCAATGTACAGAAATTTCAGTGGAAATAGTTCTAATATTGGTTAAAGGAAAATGTTTAGATAATAAGCAATAGAACAAACAACATTAAAATAGTATTTGTTAAAGTGTTTAAAAAAACATTTAGTGTCATTCATGGTTTTGACCTAAAATTTACAAATGGGTGTTTTGAAATTTTATCACAAGATTTTATTTCATGCAGTAAAAGAAGTAAAACATCATTATGGAACATCTGATGCAGACAAATCATTTTGGCTTATTTCAAAGTGCAGTGTCATTGCATGAGTCCTGTATTCTTTAAGACATGTTCCATTCTTCATTCTGAAACCTATCAGAATCATGATAAAATATTATAGGAGAACCTGTGATTAGCTTTCAGATAAGAGCAAAAAATACAGTTAGGTGAAAAAGGTTTCTTAAGCTTTGAAAATGACCTTCCTTTGAAAGAACCTGTCAACCTTTCCAATGATGGAACATCAATATTTTTAGGGCTGGTTTAACTCAATCTTCCTTTCTTTCTTTTACTTTTAATGTATGTAGTCCTGGCTGATAAGAGGACTGATTATAGTCCTCCCTAGTCATCCTGGACACAAATGAACAAGTACACAGAGAGGAACCCCCCACCTCCCCCCCCCAAAAAAAAAACCACAGCAGGTGTCAGGTTAAGATTTGGCCATTTTACCACTTCAGGGAGCTAGTTTGAAATGGAGATTTTAAGAGACATTTTATATCCCATGTATCTCAAATCATGAGCCCTATAGAAGCAGGTAGAGGCATGAGCAACAGATATCCCCAAAAAGAAAGGGGGAGGGAAGAAACATTTCACCACTTTCACTACCTCCTCAATCTGACAAAACAGAGCGCAAAGGATGTGTGATAGCTTCGAGATCCAAGAGTAGGATATTGAGAATTTCTGATAAGCCCTTACCTAAATTTTAGAAAACACCTACGTATATTTATAACCAAAATTCAGGAGTGGAAGAAAAATTCTCTTCCCTAATACTAGTAAATACATACATACCTTCATACATACATACATACATGCATACGTACGTACATACATAAAACCAGTTACCTTCTTTTAAATGTGGGTTATATCAAAATAAAATACTGGCCATCTGATGACTGTCCACTACCAGCATTTAAATGGCTTATGTCTCTAAGTCACTGCCAAATTTGGGGACAAGCTCACAGATCAATACAAGAGACTAGAGCAAAAAATAACTTAGGGAACAATTCTGAGCCCCTTTAGGGCATGATAAACATTATTTTATGGGAAATGGCAAACCTCAAGTGACCCAATGCATATAACTTACGTGTGTGTGTCAACTGGAGAGGGGCCAGCAGCCATTACAAAGATCATGTTGCTTCTTTGTCTTACAGGCTAGCGTTCCAAAGGCAATGTAACTTAAGACAAAGCTGGTTTTCCAATGTCTACAAAGTACTCAGCTTAAATCAAATTTTTTTCATGCTCTCTCTCTCATTCCATCAGACTGTGTTTTAAAGTATTAGGAAGCCAAAGGGGTTTAAAATCACAAAGGGAAATGCAAATCAATCTATAACAAATCACCTAACAGGTGCTCTGGAAGAAAATTTTATTGCTACTGACATTAACCATTTGCTTATCACCAATATTATCCTCTTAATGGATACTATGTGGTTAAACTCCTCTCAACTTAGAGTCACATAGAGGAAAAAGTAGCCCAAACAACTCTCTCATTGCTTCAAGGAAAAATGCATTGAAATTACTAACCTTTCCCAAGGTCATTAGGCCAAGAGATGGGTTCTTCTGTTTCAAGATAGCTTTCCCCCTGACCCAGCATATGGTTTCTATTACTGCCAGACCATGACCACAAAGACATTTCAAATCCCTGTGAAAAATGTGATTCTATGTCTCCTGCTCAGTTGTATGTCATAGAGGACAGTTGAAGATCTGGTGGATGAGAGGGAGCGGGGAGAGAGTGGCAGCAGGGATTTAATCCATGCCATCCCTTTATATGATAGGACTACGTTTGTAATAGAAACCTTCTCACTTCTGGTTTCTCTCTTTTATCTTAGAAACCACTTAATGCTCACAAGGGACAGTGAACACACTTCACTGTATCATGTTTAAGCTCTCCAAAGATGTGAAACAGCTTTATCAAGGGTGACAGCCATTCACTAATCTGCTTTTCAAAACTTGTTTTTTTTAAAGGGAGATAAAAGCAAATTTATGCTATTTAATCTGCATTAACACAGCAAACAAATATTCTGTCTATGATGATTAAAAATGTTTATGAAATTATTTTGAATAGATATTTACTTGTAGGTATTACAGTTGCCTCAGAATATTAATAATGAGGAAAAGAATTAGTCAACTAATACAAGATATTCCACAAGGCACCTTTAATCCATTCAGATTAGTAAGACTTTTAGTATGAACATAATAATGTTCTGCCTTATTACATTTCACAAATGACGTTTTCTCAGTTTTTAATATAACATAAAATGTAGAATCATTGTCTGGTCTTGTAAAAGAATTTTATACAATTAATTATGAGTTTCTAGAATATCCTAATTTTATAGTAGCTGATTTACAACATCTCTCTGGGCACAGAATTTAATGGTTCCTGATGGGAGAGATGGGCAAAAGATTATACACACAGAAATATTTACACAAATAGAAGCAAATAACTCAACTGAGCCATTTGCTTTAGAGAGAAAGCCTATCATGTAGAAAAGAAAGCTTTAAGCAATTTCCCTAATTTTATCTTTATTACCTATTTTCATCCCATGGTATGGAATTAGCACTTTTTCCATTTGTCCTTCTCATTCATTTGCTTTGGCTGTGCTCTATAGTCTTTTATTTTTCCTTCAGTGGATATTTCACTGTTGGTGATAATTTTGGAATGTTTCATGGAAAAAAAACAACAAATATAAAAACAACACACCATGACACCTCCCCATGAAATCTTGAATGTGTCTAGATAGAAATAATGTTCTATCTAGTGTATATGTAAAATACTAATCAAATTAAATTCCCTGGTTGAACAAGATATAGACAAATTCATTGGTAACCTGTTTCCTATGTAAGACATGAGAAGTTGTCATATTAAAATATGGTTTTGCTAGTTAGTGGGAACAATTGATTAAAATAATTATATTATTGAGTTGGTTAATCAATTTAATAAAAAGTGGTCTCTCTTATTTCAAGTACCATTTCAAGTACCCTTTTGTAGTAGCGTATCAGACATTTGATCTTGGGAATTATAAAAACAGGGGCTTTCAAGGCCAGTTAGTTTTAAGGCCGGAAATTTACAAAGAAACGCAATTACGGGAGGAAACACATTGCCAAGGCTTTGTTACATATCCACTTATACTCCAACTGGTTAAATAATAAGAATATTAAAAAGTTGAGTTGTGTTTGTTTTCAAGGATGTACTCAGATATGATTATCTTCACTGGGGGCTTCTAAGCACATCTGAATTTTTCCATTGCTATGGCAAGCTCATTTGTTTATTAATTTAACAATTCCCTATATGTTAGACAATCAATAATGCTCTAGAAGTAAGCCTGTGTCTTTATGAAGACATTTATTCATAGCCTATCCTCTAGTCTTTGGGAAGACAAAGTTCATTCTGAAAACTGAATCATGTTTTCTAGATATTATGCATAATAAACACTTTCCACTTTAAATGACTTTTTTTTTAATTTTTTTTCAACGTTTTTTTTGTTTTTGTTTTTGGTTTTTTTTTTTTTTTGGGACAGAGAGAGACAGAGCATGAATGGGGGAGGGGCAGAGAGAGAGGGAGACACAGAATCGGAAACAGGCTCCAGGCTCCGAGCCATCAGCCCAGAGCCTGAACCGGGGCTCGAACTCACGGACCGCGAGATCATGACCTGGCTGAAGTCGGACGCTTAACCGACTGCGCCACCCAGGCGCCCCAAACACTTTCCACTTTAAAATCAAAATTTGCCTGTGAAGAGAAATAAACTGATGAGCAAAATGGAAACCTTCATCTATCTTTAATTTACAGAACAATCCATCACAATCCATCACACCCTTCTAATTACCACAAAATTTCGTCTACTTCTTCTTATCTTTTTTTTTAAAAAATTAATATTTATTTATTTTAGAGTGGAGGGAGAAGGGGCAGAGAGAGAGAGAAAGACAGACAGACAGAATCTGAAGTGGGCTCCAGGCTCTGAGCTGTAAGCACAGGGCCTGATACGGGGCTAATTCATGAATGGTGAGATTATGACTTGAGCTGAGGCTCAACTGACTGAGCCACCCAAGTGACCCATACTTCTTCTTATCTTTTAAAAAGATGCTTCTGGACTCTCTGAAGCACAACTGCTTTCTTTACAATCTATTTTCAATCATTCCTTCATCAAGTATTTATTGATTGTCTAATATTTGTTATCAACTGGCTTCAGTACAGACATATTTCTGGAGAAGGAAAAGTTTCAATTCTTATGCATATTTCTGCCAAACTGATTCACTGAGTTTCATATTCTGTTTCACTGGCCATCATCACTAAAAGTTAGGACATAGCTCTGAAAGCTTGACTTCCTACTAACAATCCTCTATGGACCTCTTTTCTGTATATTAATCCTCATGATGCAGGTAGGGAAGGGTTTATATAGTCAGTTTTGTCTTGTGGAATTTGATAAAATAGTATGGACAACTTATGGATAGCATTTATACTTTTATACACTTCAATTATATCCCTTCAGAGTCACTACCATTTTAAACACTTTTTAAAGTCTATTTATTTTGAGAGAGAGAGAGAGAGAGAGAGAGAGAGAGAGCGAGCATGTGCACACAGGGGAGAGGCAGAGACAGAGGGAGAGAATCCCAAGCAGGCTCCATGCTTCAGCAGGGAGTCCCATGAAGGTCTCAATCTCAAAAACCGTAAGATCATGACCTGAGATGAATTCAAGAGTTGGAGGCTTAACCAACTGAGCCACCCAGGTGCCCCCCAGAGTCACTACCATTTTAGATCAAAGATCCTAGCTTCACAGACAGTCCTCAAATGCAGAATCCTTCGTTAACACCAATACTCTGTGTGAGTTCCTCTTTGTCTTTGTCTTTTTTTTTTGAAATACAAACAGTAGTACCATATTCAGTATCCCTCTCTGAGTTTTCCCGAGGATAGCTTCTCTTAGTGAAGGATGAAACTGGGACATTGGGATTTTAACAAATGTGTGCTGCAGGACACTAATCTCTCAAGATGCTTCCATATAAACTAGTCCCAGATCAAATTATTTAGGGAAACTGCATACATTATTCCCTCTTGGATATTACACTGCACATTAACAAATTTAAAGACTAATGTACACGGAAATATAAATAAAATAATCTCTTTAACTCTGTTTAATTCACCATTTCCCAAATATTTTTGAGTAAAGAGCCCTCAGTCTTTTGTATATTAACTTGTTTGGGGTGAATTTTTTTTTAATTTTTTGTTTGATTGTTTTTGTTTAATAACTGTGAGCAATCTACCCTTTGGGGAATTCTTCTGTAAATACATTCATTTGAGGACTTAGTGTCATTTAGCAAACAGGAATAGAAAAGCCCATGGTAAAATCTTGTATTGCAGGTTGTTATTTGATATATTAACAATTTCTGCTGTGTCTTTAACACATTTGCCTGTCTTTTTCTGAAGAAACCATGTGTCAAAGAAAATGGCCAAGAAAAAATAACTTGGCTCTAAGTAGTACTAAGAAAATATGTGTGATGGGGCCTAGTGCAGTGTCTGACACGTACTAAGAAATAGGTAAAAAAAAAAAAAAATAAGGGCACCAGAGTGGCTCAGCTGGTTGAGCCTCTGACTTTGGTTCAGGTCATGATATTGTGGTTCATGAGTTTGAGCCCCACATTGGCCTCACTGCTGCCAGCCTGTCAGTGCAGAGCCAGCTTCAGATCCTCTGTCCCCCTCGTTCTGCCCCTCTTCCAATTGCATGCTCCCTCTCTCTCTAAAAATAAATAAAACATTTAAGATAGGTAAAAATAAAAATGGAATGAGAATAGCCAGTGGCTTTTTAATTTCTGGTTTCTAAGAGTGTAGCATAATGACACCTCTCAGAGCAATGGCTATAGAAATTACTCTGGTCCAGTATCTGAGTAGGTGATCATTACCTCTTAGTGATATATTGACTTTGGACACTTGCACCCAGGTTGGTTCGCCTGAGTCAGATTCATAGGAACTATGTTCTTGTGTTTTTCTCTCTGTTGTTCCCTCACCTTCACTTGGACTTTTAATGCCTGAATTTCTGGATCTCATTCCCTAGTGGACCATGAACTGAATGGCCTGAACTTACATATCAATTTCCCAATGGCTGAGTCCAAATGATGGCTACTAAACGTCTTTCTCTAAAAAAAGGTATTTGATTGGCCTTATATCTTAACTGCCTGCCTAGTATGAAATCCTGGACTTGTCATGGACAGGGTGTTAACACGTATTTCACATGTTCTTTCATTTATAAGCAGAACTCTTTCTTCAAATACATTGTTTTCATGTGTCCACCTTACCTTATGATCTGTTTCCTGAACTTCTCCAAGCAGAATGATCTGGCATTATGAGGCTGTCTTTTCCATGTGTCTAAAGCCCAAGTAATAAATAAAAAGTGACAGTGCGAGAACAAGTAGTTCCAAGGAACTGATTTAGTTTAAATAAAATAGCTGTGGGGCACCTGGGTAGCTCAATTGTTAAGCATCTGACTTTGGCTCAGGTCATGACCTCGCAGTCTGTGAGTTCAAGCCCTGCATAGGGCTCTGTTTTGACAGCTCAGAGCCTGGAGCCTGTTTCGATTCTGTGTCTCCCTCTCTCTCTGCACCCTCCCTTGTTTGCACTCTGTCTCTCTCTCTAAAAATAAATAAATAGCTAAAAGTAATAAATAAATAAATAAATAAATAAATAAATAAATAAATAAATAAATAAAATAGTTGTTATAGAGGAGTTTACTCATACACAACAGCAAAACTACATTCAACAATGTTCTATTTAGTTCCCTTTTACCATACTAAGGGGAGAGTAGGTTTAACAAACTAATCTTTCTCTATCATTCACTCACTCAAATAAGTATATATTCTCATAGACAAATAACTGGTCAATGCACAGAGAGGAATAGTTTAAAACATGTTTTAAATTTATGCCTCCCTAATGTCTATTACCCTAATTCTACTAAGTTTTAACAATGGTCAGTACAATCCAGAAGAGAGTAGAATAAAAAAAGTTATTTCAACCAATAATTCTGGTTGTTTATGGGTAGGATATCATAATACAGAATTCTTGGCAAGTATAAAAATTTTTTAATGTATTTTGAAGTATCTGCTTGAAATTTTCAAATATAGAGAGTACATAGGATAAGAAAACTTAGTAATCTATGGTCTCCAACCTATACTTAGCTGGTCCCTTTTAATTTTAACTCTTTACTTCTACTGAGTCTACTGTGATTGTGGCCTCTGGTTTACGTCAACTGGAATAACTGGAATCATTCTCCCAGTTTCATTGTCAAATATGATTGAACTGATTCATGACCAAGCACAGCTTGCCCTCCCTATAGGATATGAAAGTACTACTCTGGACAGTCAGTCATGTTTAATATTTTCTATCAAATTATTTCCATTTCTAGCATTTTTTCTGAAGTATAATTCTTCTACCAAAAAAACCACATAATAATGGCAAGGGTAAAGGTCACAAATCAGCATTTCTTCTTAAAATATCTCCATTTAAATGCAAATATTGGCCTTTATTCCTAACCTTTAAACAGTCATTTCATAGAAATGCAAAAAGTAAGAGTAAAGTTTGTGTTTTAATAACTACAGAGAAGTACTCAAATGTGCTATTCAGCTTCATTTATGCTGCATAAACACTACCTTCTTAAATCTTGGTGTATTTCTTTTGTGATAAGCAGTTTTTTTCTCAGAAAATTCAATTTAAAAAAAATTAAATATGCACAGGATGGTGTAAATCCAACTTTAAGAAGATATAATCTCATCATTTTTCATAATTTGAATCACTAGAAGTTGCCATATTGTTTTCGCTATACTTTTTTATTTAGCTTGTGCAATTTACAAAGCTATGGTATTCATTAGTGACAAATAACTTGAAATAGTCTTTATTGTTGTTGAAACTGATTTAAATGCACTTCTATGAAAATAAAAATATAAAGCTGATAGCATTTTCTACTTACATTTCAAAATGTAATAAGTGAAAATGCAATAAATTACTACTTAATAATGAGGTGATGATTCTGTCCTAGTGACTAACTTAAAGTGAAAATCAAAATGATCAAAGTTTTAAAAGAAAAAAAAAAAACAGCTATGTTTTTATGTTAAAAAACATTAAAAGTTTCAAAGTACTACATTTACTTAGAACTTTAAGATTTATACCAGAATTAAATTTATTTGTGACATGAACTTTGATACAGAATCACAAAAATAGATTTGAATATACCAAATTGTTGCTTTTGCAATGTCCTGGAAGACACATAACGGCAATTTCATGCCTCCAGCCTAGCCCCCTAGCCCCTTTGTGATTTCCTCTGTAGCTGTTGGGGCGAATTTCCTTACACCAAGGCGTGTTGCTCTCAAATTTTTTATTTGTATTTTTTACTTTTTTTTTTTGCCTCAGGGATTGTTCTCCAACCCTAGCAGATATCTTAGCTTCCATGCTGGCTAGGTTGGAAGGATGACAGAGTTAATACCCTTTCCCCCATATACCTTGACAAGGGGGATGGGAATTAGTGATTAATGCCTGAAACTCTGATCCTTGAGGGCTATGTTGTCCAATCAAGTAGTCATATATATGTATATTTACACTGAAATTAATTAAAATAAAATAAAATTAAAAATTCAATTCCTCAGTCACACTACCCATATTCCACGTGTTCAACAGTCACATGTGATATTACAGCAGACAATGTGGATATAGAACATGTCTACCATCGGAAATATTAGACAGTGCTGTTTAAAGGAATGCTTCTAAGGTTGTGTGTTTTACAATTGCCCACAAGAGGGTCCTCAGCTGGATTTAGCCTCAGTTGCCCACAGTGATAACTGGATCAAGATGTATCACTTATTGGGTTTTGCTCTCTGAAGTTCACTTCTAGCTCTTCACTTCTACTTCCTGTGATAACAACCAAACAAACTACTTTGTACCCAAATCCTTGTCTCAGGCTCTGCTCTGTGGGGAGCCCAAGCTGAGAAAGGTAACGTTTCAATATTTTCGACCCTACTTTAGTTCAAAGAATGCCATGATTAACCAAGATACAAACTGAAATAAAATAATTATAACACTTAAATTATTTGTATTTACAATTATTTCCTTTTTCACATGCTTGACCTTTATTCTTTTACTCATTCTATAGCTATGTGGTCTTCAGTGAATTGATCAGGCTGAGATGGAAACAGGGAATGTAAAGAGGCCAACCAGAGAGACCAAAATATTGTATTTTAGAAGTAGACAGCTGAATGAGAGGAGTGTAAAGGAGTGGGATGGAGAAGAGGGAAAAAGAGGAGCAGGTTCCTGCAGGTATGGAACTCTGAAAAGAGTGTTATTTAAATGGAGTTATTAAGAAACTTGGCTCCATATCTTCTCTTCTGATGTGATTCTCTCACTGTTGGCTCCCAGAAAGATTTTCAGGAAAGACTTGTATTAGTTTTTAAGACTTTTTGGAGTTAGACTTCTACATCTTTCAATTGTGACACGGGTCCCAAAGAGACTCAACACAGTCAGAGTGAATCCCCAAGAATAAAAGAATCATCAAATGTGAAATTTACATTTGAACCATAATACCATGACTTATTTAATGCAAGAAAAGCAAAAAGTGAAAATGATGACAAAATGCTAACAAGTTGACAATGTGACATTAACAAAACATTTTCCCCAAACATGTAGAATTAAAACTATCTTCATTTATGCATGTTTAGTTACTGGCAGCACTATGTAGGTTAAAGGGGCAACCTAACTTCTCCAGTGGTTTCTAGAAAGTTTAATATTGCATTTATGTGAAAATCACTATGACAGAGCTTTTTTTTTCCTCCCCTATTTAAGATTAAGGTAGACCATGTAACTTAAAAAAAAAAAAAAAGAAAGAAAAGTAATACTACTCTGACTGAAAATGTAGGTGATTCAATCAGTTTCTTTTAAATCAATTTATTCCTGTTACACATACATTTCTCAACTTTGGTATCCAAAGAATAAAAATAGCTTTCAAAGCTCAAAACACATGATCGATGAAATTAAGAGATACACTGACCAGGAGAGTGGATACACTAACTTTTATTCTCCCCAGCGAAATCCCCCATACACAAATACCAAATTTCAATTAATTGAATTTTGTTGCTCTTTTTTTTATCAGGGTTTGGATGGAGTAGGAATGTTGGAGAGTGACTGCCAAAAACCAAACTTTACATTGATATTCTAACTGGATAACTGAAAAGAACTTTTCTCTAAACTTTTTTTTTCTGTAAGTCTGTGACTATGCCTCCAAATAGTCGTGTCAATAAAATTGGACACAGTCATCAAACAAATAGTAAATTCATCCATTCATACATCCCATTCATTCACTCACTCACAAAATATATTAAGGATATGCTTGTATCAGCCATTGTGCTGGCTGGTGGGAATCCAGAATAGTTAATATATTCAACAAATGTTTATCAGACATATATCTGCTAGGCTTTTGGTAGGCAGTAAGGTAAGAGTGGTCACCAGTTTCTCCCATTGAAGAAACGCAAGAGTGGGGAAATTAGATAAGCAAAGTGAGATTTCCAATGCTGTGTGATGAAAGTCACCCCAGGGAGGTATGCTCAGGGCCACCATCAGTGCAAAATGTGCACATGAAATAACCAATACTGAGCTTTAAAAGTATGTATAAAGAAAAATATTTTACCAATTTGGACTAGGTATAGTCTAATTTAAATTATTTTTAAATAAATATTTTGAAAGGATAAATTTATTACTTATGAAGGAGGGCATTTTTCTAGCTAACAAATCAATGACAGATTGATCTTTTGGGCTCATTTTGATAAAACAAATATTTCTTGCCGATCCAATTATGGAGTATTTACTGGTTCTCAAATGCCTGGAGGCAAGTTATATTCTCATGTAGGTTAAAAAGTCCTTCCCCTGTGGATCTGGCTATGATATACATCTGTCTGGTGATTCCCTGCCACTTGATAACTTCACCCTTATTTAAGTCTACTCTTAACTAAATTATTACATTTTAATCTGTTTTTCTCTCATTCTGTATGTTGGACACTCAATTAATCAATGTCTAGATTACCTATTAATTTTTCTAGTGCTATATGTACATGCAAACATTTTATTCAGTTTGAGGAAATGAAATAGAAATGAAGATTGCACTAACATGCTCTTTCTGATAAGTGAAAACCAAATCCATCATCATATTCAAAGTTAGCATTCAAATAGTTTATATAAGAATCTGAATTTTTTTAATTTGTTTTAAACGTTTATTTATTTTTGAGACAGAGAGAGACAGAGAATGAATGGGGGAGGGTCAGAGAGAGAGGGAGACACAGAATATGAAACAGGCTCCAGGCTCTGAGCAGTCAGCACAGAGCCCGACGTGGGGCTCAAACTCATGGACCGCGAGATCATGACCTGAGCCGAAGTCGGACGCTTAGCCGACTGAGCCACCCAGGAGCCCCAAGAATCTGAATTTTAATATATCAATTCATAAGCAGAAAAATGCCATCCATAAGAAGCTTGCCAATGTTTTATATACACAAGCTTAAAAATTAAAGTTAAAAAAAAGACTCCAAAAACTGTTGCAGAAGTAAAGCTCACAGCATAATGTTGCCCGATTACCACTCAGAGAGGCCTGGCCATCACAGCATGGCCAATTCAAATTTCAGTGATGCCTCTTTAAGCCCTAATGAACCATAGTGCCCTAATGAGAGGTTTCACTGAATCCTACTCAACCAAGCATATGTTTCACAGAGAAAAGAGAAAACTAGGAATCCACTGCATCTTAAAAGATGATATTTGTATCAACAATGTTTATAGGTCATTTTTCTTTGGATTAAAAAAAATCCAAATAGCTACTATTCTGTAGGACTCATAAATAAGGATGTTTGCTTAATTCAGTATGAAACTCATTTTACATCATGAAGTGTTCTGTGTGAATTCATCAATGTTAAGAATTAATTCCTTAACTGAACTACAAAAATAATATTTGCATACTTTTATACAGGAAGGAGTACACTTTTAAATGTTTAACAAAGAATCCAAGGTATTTTGTCTACAGAAGATTAATGCTGAGACTAACAAAAAATGATTCCCTAGAAACAAAGATATTCATTTAAGTCAATGACATAATATTGGTCACAAGAGTTTCTGACATCACACAGGTCAAATCACATTCAAAGTCCATTTTTTTCATTGCCTTTCTAACGATTTTGGCGTATAGACAGGGTGATGGGTAATATATGTCCAAAGTGGGAAGGTCAGACTCAAAGGCATTATGCTCACATTCTAAATATGGTGTTGCAATGCATTCTCATTTTTGCTTAAAACCCTTAATGATGATTATTCAACTACTGTGACTAGAATTTAACTTGGCTCCAAGAATAGCACTGAGTCCCTGAAGATATTGCCTATAAGATGAAACTCCATCTAGGTGACATGCAACTCTTTTGAATATGGGCATTACTTTTTCCTTTAAAAAATAGTTGTGGATCATCATATGTTAATTATTGTAATTGTAAGCAAAAGAAAGAGAAGTGGGATGGAAAAGAGACTTTGAAGACCATTTTTTCCCCACTGTCCAACAATAAAATAGAATAAAACAACGTGATGTAGATTATGCCAAAGTACACCTAGTCTTCCCCAGCAAGAGTGTAGTGTCATTAGCATGGGATGTAACACAGTACATATTGTATCCCACACACACCCACACCTTTCAGGTGTTAAATAACATTTATTTAAGAAGGCCTTTCCTGACTCCCCACAATCTATCAGATTTAAACTCCCTACAACTTTTTCTTCATAAAACAATTATTCCCCCAGGAAGGCATCTGCAGTTATTTATTTCAGATTTGTCTCTACTCATTGCATGGTAAGTGCCAGGTGAGCAACAACAGTCCCATTTGTTTCATACCATTGCTTAGGGCCTCATACAGTGCCTGATACACAGTAAGCACTCAAATGGTTCTAAATCAAGGAGTGAATGGCCATGCTGCCCCAAATAATCCTAAAAGTGAGAATCAGGCAACTTCCTACACAGGCGCAGTTCTGGAGGATATTTTGGTACTTTGTTGAATATTAAACACACATAACATTTTACCTTCTTAAATAGAAGCAGTATATTCAGGAATGGTCAAAGAAATCCTGTTTAGAATTACAATAGCTCAGATCAAATTGAATTCCAACAGCAGATAATTAAATAAATTATGACACATCCTTAAAGTGGACTAGTACAAAATTGGTTGTATGGACTAGCTACAGGCAGTATACATAAAGCACACATGGAAAAAAAAACTGTATACATAGGAAAATATATGTGAAAAATTCTGAGAAAATATCAACTAAACATAAGGCTCACCTTTAGGTTGTGAGACTATTTTTGTTTTCTTCATTATGTTTTCCTATTTTTCCTAAACTAACAATGAGCATATCTTCCTTTTATTAAAATAATTAAAATTATTGGGGTGCCTGGGTGGCTCAGTCCACTTAGCCTCCGACTCTTGATTTTGGCTCAGGTCATGATCCCAGGATCATGAGATTGGGCCCCACATTGGGCTCTGCTCTAAGCATGGAGCTTGCTTAAGATTCTCTCTCTGTGTCTCCTTCTCTCTCTCTCTCTCTCTCTCTCTCTCTCTCTCTCTCTCCCCTGACCCTCTCCCCCACTTGTTCTTGCTCTCACTAAAATTTAAAAAAAATAAAATTAAAAATTAAAATTGTTAAAAGTAAAGGAAACCAAGATGATAGATTATGACAATAACATGGATAAGGTGCAATGTTTCTTGCATATAATCCTTTCCTACTCATAAGAGTATATTAAGTCTTCTATATTGTATAGTATGTAAAAAATAGTTATATATGTTAAAGTATTAATAAATATTAACTCTTTCAAATACAAATGAATAATTAGGCCAGTGAAATTAAATATCTATCCTCCACCACTTTAAATAATAAAAGCTTGGGGTGCCTGGGTGGCTCAGTCAGTTAGGCGTCCAACTTCGGCTCAGGTCATGATCTCCCAGTTTGTGAGTTGGAGCACTGCATTGGGCCCTGTGCTGACAACTCAGAGCCTGGAGCCTCCTTCAGATTCTGGGCCTCCTGCCTCTCTTTGCCACTCCCCTGCTCATGCCCTGTCTCTCTCTATCAATAGTAAATAAATGTTGGAAAAAATTTAAATAGTAAAAGCTAATAGTTTGGGACAGGGACCACAGAAAGGGGTATGTTCTGGTAACTTTTACTTTTGCCAAGGAGCATATGCATTTATAAAAATAAAATGAAGTCAAGAATTAGTTATATTATCTGTAAAATACAACTTTGAATTCTGTCAGGGTACAAAATTTAGACAAAAGTAAATTTAAAACTCCTTTCCCGTAATTGTGGTCAATGGCATGGGCTCTGGTTTGTGACACTGGAATCAGTTACAGAAATAACACAAAGTTTCAGAGAGAAGATAATATCTAGCCAGAGGTTACTGTGAAATAAACCCAGGTACACATAAAACATCTATGCCATACCTGAAATATACTTTTCATTCAAGCTACTTTTATTACTGTGGTGTTGTGATGGGGGGGGGGGGTTGGCTAGAGAAAAACAATTTGCTCAAATCACTGGCATAACTGTTACAACTTCCTACTTAATGTAGTCTCTGTGGAAGGAGACTAACGACTGTGTAGATTGACAAGCAAATCCCAAGGATATCAATAAAGAGTTCAATAAGTCATTTGATGCCAACTTAATTTTTTAATGTAGTTGGAGTAGTCCCCAAGGGCTCGTGGCTGCCTTAAAGAAGTTCTGTAACAGCAAATGTCACAGCCATCCAAGGACGTGAGGATGCTAATGTAGCATTCTTCATAAAATAAAACCCGGTTGCTGCTCCCCCTGACATCATAACAAAGCCCTGATGGATGTGCACTCTGCGTGCTGAATTGATTTTTGTTAAGTCCGAGCTCTCATACTATTTTATCCTAATGTGCCTAAATAAGCAGTGTTGACTCCTTAATTTACTCATTTTAACACCAGCAGCTTCCAGGACTCCATTAACATGGCGCCGCATTTAGGTTGTCTGCTGAATTTGCTAACCTCAAACATATTAAAACCGAATTCTTAAAACTGATAACACTGCCAGGAAAATCATTTAAGACAAATAGGTACGCGTATATCAGCATTTCAAGGAGTCACGCCCATAAATACTTAAACCTAAGGACACAGTGAATTAATTAGGACACTAGGTTTATTAAGAGGGTTGATTCTGACTACATGCTACAAATGGTAAACTGAAGGCCCTAAAGAAGTCATTTAATGTTTTGTCCCCAAAAGAAGCCACTGGAGAGATATTCACTGAAGGAAATCCAACAAAACAGAATGCAATTCAATAGATATACGGATTCTGCCAAAAGCAAAATAGACCATTAGGGTCTGGAGTAATTTGGAAATAAACAGTAAATTCTGCAAGAAAATAAAATAAAAAGAAAGAAAGGAAAAGAATTACTTCAAGTAATACAAACAGCATTTTAAAACAAATGGAAACTACAGCAAAATAGAAGATTATTTTAACCAAGGCAAATTTAAAAAGAACTTCTGTTAGGGACATTTGTATGATATACAATGATGATGCTAAACCCTTAGGGATATAGCAATACATGCATTTCTTTGGAATATGAGAAAACTATTTCCTTAGAAGTCAATGAGGGGTATTGTAGGTTCAGGTTTGCGTTTCATTCCCTTTTTAACTATGTTGTGTTTACTTCTCAGTGTTTGATGGTTGTATTTTATCACTCAGGGAATTGAGCTATTGCGGGGTGATATATTCAATGAAATTCTCCTTCCATCAAGTTCAGTGTTTTACTGGTTTTAAAAGCAGCCATTATTTTTATTGTCTCCAGCAAAACCAAACGCATGCTTTACTTTAGTTCCACATCTGTATTGATAATGATAGGTCACCAGCTCTTCAGTACAACCCAAACTGTGACATTATAAAAGCCTTCCTCCTTATTGAAGCTTAGCCTTTGCTTGTAAAAACAAGGCGAAGGTCCAATTAGCGATTCAGAGGAAAATGGGAGGGCAGTCTTTTGTGTATAGGCATCCCTGTTCGAAAACCTATAATCCATAATGAGCCCTGTTTAACACGACGGATGCTTTCCTTTCAGACAAGCCTAAATACCAGGTCACTAATGAGCAAGAATTTAAAAAGCCGAAGCCATGAATGAAACAGGTTATTGTGAAAATTGGCTCATATTAAGAGATTTAAAAGACTTGGCTAGTTCTGTTTGGCCTGACAGGTCTAGCTAATTAATCAAATACTTTGATAAGTAACTAACTTTTTGCATTTTAAAAGGGAACTCTGATCTGCCAAATGTGAAGGAAAAGAACAATCCTGATGCTACTTAAAATATAAAGAATGGAATTTCATGGTCATGTGCATGACCCATGCTTATTTTGACAAGGGTGTTCTCGTAAAAGCTGTGATATCAGGAACACACCAATTAAAAAGTACTGGAAATTAGCATCTTGCAATGCCCCTGTTACACATCTTTATTCCAGGAGAAAGGTACCAAC
Source organism: Felis catus (assembly GCF_018350175.1). Classification (NCBI taxonomy): domain Eukaryota; kingdom Metazoa; phylum Chordata; class Mammalia; order Carnivora; family Felidae; genus Felis; species Felis catus. Next base: position 40,308,611 of record NC_058370.1, on the reverse strand, counting down.
ATAGAGAGCTTTCTAGGAAAGACTTGAGAAGTCGTTATCACTGGTCAGGTTTGCTGAGAACGAAGAGCTTGCAATGGCACAGAGCACAAAGGCACAGGTTTCTTGTCTAGTCCAATGGCCAGTGCTTTCCTTCAGTGGCTTTCACTGTTAGGCATCTCTGTGGCACAAGTTGCTCTTGGTTAATTAAAATATCTAGGGGGCTCTTTCCCTTGCCTTCAATTATAAAAAAAAAAAAAAAAAAAGAATGTCAGGTGGCAAAGGCTTTTGTTTGCTTCGAGTAAAAACACACAGGGAAGATATGTCTGCAGCAGTTACAATGGTTAAGAAGGAGGTTGAAGGCTGTGGAAAAACAGGAGGCTTTGTAGGCATTCAGAGCTGGCCTGAGACACTGGGCCCCACTACTCAGAACTCTGTGATCTCCTACAGGTTAATTAAAACATTTGAACCTCAGTTTTCCTATCTGGAAAAAAAAATGTAACAAATCAAACCTTGTTTGCAGGGCAATTGTGTGATTAAAGGCAATAACTGGCCCATGATACTAAGTCAATAAATACTGGCTCTTGGAACTTACTGTGGCAGATAGTTACTTTGGTGACCCCCCCCCCCCAAAGAACCACACCTCCTACTATTTACACACCATTTGTAGTCCCTTCCACTTAGAATCTCTTGCCTTTACCATAAGGCTAGCTTTGGCCCAGGGGACATTAACAGAAGCAAAAAAAAGTAATTGCTGTTGTAAGCCACTAAGTTTTGGGGCAATCTGTTAGTAATAGATAACCTAGAACACTTATCACCTTTTCATGATCTGTTACTGGTTATGGACTCCCAAGAATTATGTATAATGTTTAAAGAAGCTATAATCTTCAACACTTGTGACTAACCTAACATTTTCTGGAGCCTTCAGAATTTTATAATTACTCCTAAACTCTAGATTACCTTTGAATATTGGCTAAATAACTCTAGACTAAATATACAACCTCATCTCCATACAGATGTTCTGAGTAAGTGGGGTTGCCACACAAGTGATTAGCATATAAACAAAATTTTATTTTTTTTTCATGTAATTGTTAGATACATTTACGTGAATACTTAGCTCTGGTATCTTTCCACTTGTGGTCCACTTTTTGTTTTGTTTTGATTTTGATTTTGATTGAATGGTTTCTATACATTTACTCAATGCTCACTAAGGTAAGTACAGTCACCACCTGTCACAACATTATGACAATATTATTGACTATATTCTGGTCCACTTTTATTTTAGATAAAATCTCACAGCTGTCAATACAGCAAGTTGCTTACTAGCTTTATTCATATCATTTATATCATTCTCTGTTAACATAACAATATAAATAACTGTACTTTTAATTTGAGTGCTTTTAATTTGAAGATGCCTTCCTATAGTACAATCCATTGTATAATAGTACAAAACTAATGTGGCCAAGATTGCTATTATTTACCTCAATATCTATTTTCATCTTTCTCCTTATTAAAGCAATATATATATATATATATATATATATATATATATATACACACACATATATGCATACACATATATATACATATACATGTATATATATACATAAATAAATATACATATAGATTTATATATATGTATATGTATATATATTTGGGATGGGATTACACCCAACTACTATTCTAGAATCCTAAGCTTCTCTTTCTGCAAGGTATAGCCATATTTGCTAGCTTTGACAATGCTATCTAAGCAGAAGTGGTATATGGGATTTATAGAAAGACTTGTTATAAAAAAGAAGACAACATTTTTGGCACCCTACTCCCCTTTTCTAGCTTCCTTCCTACTGGGAAGGCTGGTAATCTGACAGCAATCTTGGAACACTGAGGTGCTTGTGGTGACCTTGAGGGTGAAAGTTATGTGCTAACAATACAGAAACCCAGGTCCCTGGTGACCATTTCAGTTCTAGACTCTTTATGTCCACACTTATTTTACATGAGGATAAAAACTAACTTTACCTTGTTTAAACCACTATTATTTTAGGATTTTTGTTATTTTCAGATAAAGTTAATCCTAACAAACACCAATAACATAAATATCACTATATATGAACACATAAATAAGGGTTTGATTATAGTCTCAAGTTAAAAAAAATTTAAAAGAAAAAAAAAGTCTGAAGAAGATTAAGTCATAAATAGGGAGATGTCTGCGGCTAGAAAATTAATACACACAGTCTAGAATCTGCCAAAGAATGCATGTCTTTTTGCTAAAATTTGTTGTGCATATTCAAAGATAAACTACACTAACAACCAAAAAACACAGAGAAGCACAAGAAAACAATCCATTACTGTTGAATCTCTTCAATGGTTTGGCTGTGCCATTTAAGTACACTTTGAGAAGATTCAGCTAAAAAAGACTAAAGTACACATTCCAGATTACAACCTAAATGAGATAATTTGCTTAACTATAGCGAGGTGACAGAAGAATTTATGAAATTGTTGAAATATAGAGATTCTATGAGCTAAAAATCTAACCTAGAATTAATTCATAGCTCCATGACTGACATGAATGGGAAATGAAGCCAACATTTTGTATATGTGCACTTTTAGGCATATGGTAATAAACATCAAAAGCTCTATCAAAGCACATATTTATTTTTCAGATTACAACTGCAATGAAGATCCTAACTTTTTTCAATGACTGGAAAGAGACTGTTTTACACTGAAATCTGAAATTCTGTGACAGGCAGAAACAGAATTTCATGATGAAAGATTGTATTTTTAACAAAATATTTATATACCTCAATTAAATGAAATTTTATGTAGAAAAAAGTCTGAGTCCAATTGTTTTCTAAATAATCTTTGAAAATACCAACTCAGAAGAGACTTTTGACTTCTCTAGACCCTGTGATGCTTACTTAGCCATAGCTCCTGATCAAAAGCCCAGTTAGTGGTTTGCCCAAACTGTAGGTAGAAGAAAGAATAAGGTATATTGTGAATGACAGAGTTTATCATAAGGTAGAACATTATGTAAGTTATATATTTCCTGTTAAAAAGACTCAAGTACCATAACATTTATTCTTAAAATAATACAAATATTACTCATATATAAAACGATATTTGATGAGTGAATGTCCCCACTCCTTCCACCGTATGTTTTTTTTTTAATTTTTTTTAAACTTTTTATTTATTTTTGAGACAGAGAGAGACAGCATGAGCAGGGGAGGGGCAGAGAGAGGGAGACACAGAATCCGAAGCAGGCTCCAAGCTCTGAGCTGTTAGCACAGAGCCTGACGCGGGGCTCAAATTCACGAACCGCGAGATCATGACCTGAGCCAAAGTCGGACATTTAACCTACTGAGCCATCCAGGCGCCCCGCCACTGTATGTTCTTATTAGGCAGAGATATTTTCTTTTTTAAAAGTTTTTTTTTTTCAACGTTTTTTATTTTATTTTTGGGACAGAGAGAGACAGAGCATGAATGGGGGAGGGGCAGAGAGAGAGGGAGACACAGAATCGGAAACAGGCTCCGAGCCATCAGCCCAGAGCCTGACGCGGGGCTCGAACTCACAGACCGCGAGATCGTGACCTGGCTGAAGTCGGACGCTTAACCGACTGCGCCACCCAGGGGCCCCGAGGCAGAGATATTTTCTTAAAAATGTAAGGCAGACTTCTGAGCTGATAATCTTTTTGAAATTGTTATTCATTTTAACTGGAAAGATATCTTATGGTTTTCAATAACTAGAATGATTCTTGATATTTCTCACCAAAGCTTTAAATTTATGTACAATTCTTAAATAAAATCACCCAAGGGTAAGTAATATCACATTCCTAGCCAATGTCTGCCAATTTTTAAAAGAATAAGGACTCTTTTTTATACAAGAAGGTAGAAAATAGAATTCTAAAAACACTATGGTGCTCATACTTCCAGCATATGTTTTCATGTACCATCTTGATCAAAAGTATGAGATGCCAAGAACCTGTTATTTGTATTGATGACTAAACATATGAATCCTAAAATGAATATTAAACATCTATTTGAAAGCATAAAATAAATATATTTTTAATAAAAGACCTAGTCTAGCACCTAGAAGGTGAGATCATCCTTACTAGACAGAGTCCTTGTCACTGTAAGTGTCCACTGGTAGGTCTCTGCTCACAAGTGTGCAGGGGTGAGCTGAAAGTGCCAGAGGGACTCTCAAACTGATTCATCTGCCTAGTAGCTTACAGAGACCTTGAATGTCCTCCTTACACTTCTCTATGGTCAACCTGAGCATAAAATGAAACTATCTGAATTTCCTCAGACTATTCAGTAGCTCTCTTATTCTTCCAGCTCAAGTTCATTCCCTGAGGTACTAGTCAAACTTAGTGAAAACAAAAGAGAAATTAAGAGTGAGAGTTACCTTAGGGAAGTATGTTGTCACATGGGAATATGTTGGTTGCATATTAGAACCACTTGGAACCCTTAAAAAATCCAGACACCTAGGCTGCACCCAAGACCAATTACATTAGGATTTGGAAAAGATGGAACTTAAACATTAGGACTGTTTTGAAAGCTCCCTAGATTATTCCAATCACTCTGTCTGACCAAGCTCTCTCTCAGCTATTGGTATTTAGGAAGGTCATCAAGAGAACCAGGTAAAGGAAACATGTAATTTCCCTTAGTGAAATTGTGTGATTGTGGGTATACAATCTAATTCCTGACTGCCAGATTAAGATATTAACCCAATTATGCTCATTTTATTACATTGAAAAAATGGAGGCATCATTTTATTTTAATTTGTACAACTGCTAAGAGAATAATGTATTCCAGTGTCAATATGCCAAACCTAATACATTTCATATGAAAGGCATCTATTTATGACTTTTAGCAAGACTGGAAAACTGCCAATGCATGTTTTCCAACAGATCTGGGAGGCTTAGCAGGTAGTAAGTTGAGCTGGAATGTAGGACCTTGTGTTAATGAAAACCCAGAACTCTGGTTTCCTAACTATTCATGATTGGAAAATTAGAGTTTATGGTTCTGGAAGTTTTCTATGTACCTCACATTATCTGAGCATAATGAAAAACTGACACCTAAGCACTGTACAAATGCTAGCAGAAGAGAGAGGCAAAGCAGCTTAGCCAACTAGAGAACAAAAACACAGCAACACACAATAAGTAAGTAAAATCCCTGCGAATCCATTCACTCAGGCATAATACCCTAAATTCTTAAAACATGCACACACACGCACACACGTGTGCGTGCGCACACACACACACACACACACACATCCTTTTCCATAGTATACCCAAGGGTAATCAATGTAACAAGCTAGTTAATGACAATACAAGATTAAAATAAACATCAAGAAACCACTATGCCTGGATTCATATTACTTAGATGAGAAGTTAACTTGAGATATTCTAGAAAAGCTCACTTAATTACACTGGTGATGAAATTATCTTTTTGTTGGCTTAGCAGTTATGATTTGGGCCCAACATTCCTGACCTTGTAAGTAAGCTGAGACACATGTTGGCTTCAAAATACCACAGTAGCTGAATCTTTATAAGAAAAACCCCTTTTTAAAAAATTCTTTTTGAGACAGAGAAAGAGACAGAGAGAAAGAGTATCAGCAGGGGAGGGGCAGAGACAGAGGGAGACACAGAATTTGAAGCAGGTTTCAGGCTCTGAGCTGTCAGCACAGAGCCCAACATAGGGCTTGAACTCACAAACTACAAGATCATGACCTGAGCCGAAGCCAGATGCTTAATCCACTGAGCCACCCAGGCACCCCCTTTTTAATTATAAAAGCAAATAAAGATAAGAAAATGAAAGGAAAAACAATGATTCCTAAGCCTACCACCTTCAGATACCCAACCAGTGGCATTTGCCTCAGTGTCTCCTTTTAGAATTAGAGGGTAGGATCCCTCCTGTTCTTTGACCAACAGACTGAAATCAGCTTTCATGCAGACAAACTTCCTAAAGGTCTTCAGAAGCTGTTTCACTGACACTCACCTCACTGTCCAAATCAGAAACCCAGGTAATGTCACTGTCTTCCCATCTTTCAGTGCAAACTCACTCAACTCTTAAGTGCTCAATATCCCTCAACGAAATCTTCTTCCCTCCACCCTCAACAGCAGCACTCTGCAATGATCATCAGAACTACTGGTGCAGTCTACGGCCATACCCCCTGAATGCACCCGATCTCATCTGAACGTGGAAGCTGAGCAGGGTCAAGCCTGGTTAGTACTTGGATGGGATAATTACTGGTGCAGCTTCCTTGATCCTGGGCTTATTCATATTTAATCCATCTAACACAGTGTAACGAGAGAATCTTTGTAAAATGCAAATCATGGTGTCACCTCCTTCATGGGCTTCCCAAGGCCTTTGGGATGTGAGTGGCATCATGATTCCATAGCATGGCTCATAGGACCTTGATCTCCCCAGCTTCTTTTGTCTCTACTCTCCATCTTGAACTCAATGCTCTAGCCACATTGTCCTTTCAGTGCTGGAATGAGCCCTCTAGACCTTCAGGTATGCTGTTTCCTGTACCTGGAACACCTCTCCCCTGCCCCTTCCTCCACCTCTGGCTGTGACATCTTTTAATTTTCAGCTTAAAAGTCACTTTGTAAAAAATGCTTTTTCTGATCCTTAAAAATCACCTAAGCCCCTAGCTTTGGACTTCCTTAATATCTGTACTCCCCCACTATAACACTTAGCACCTGGTATGCACTTATTTGTTTAACTGCTTTACTATCCTCCTTATAGTCTGCAATCTGCATGAGGGCCAGGGGGTTGTCTCTCCTGTTCATGATAATGTGGACAGTGCTTAGCTAAGCATCTGACCTATAGTCAATTTCTTAGGTAATATTTGTTGAACAAATAGATGAAACTTGGATATCTTTATGTTGTATCTTGTCTTTCTTATCAATAAATTTTTCAAACATACCTCAGAATTTGAGATTCTCAGGTTAAAATCCTGATGGATTAGTTTTACAATTTTAGACAATTTACCTTCTCTGAACTTCAGTTTCATTAACATGTAACAAAGTTGGTAATCTGCTTTGTAGAACAGTTGTCAAACTTTTAGAAATAAGGTATGTCTGGTGACACATAACAGTCATTCCATAAAATGGTAACCATGGCTATCATTGTCATCTTTGCAGCTACCTCTGCCATCATCTTGAAGAAATCTAGGGAAGAAAAATATCTAAATATCTATACTATTTTAGATAATCATATCCTATCATATTACTATAGTTGTACCTCCCATTCTGGATTAAAAACACATACCCTTAAATATTACACTTTTCAATATAATTTTAGTGTGGATTCATCAAAAAAAAAATGTGTCCTGGCCTTCTTATATGTGCATGGTCCATAGTAGTAGTCATTCTTTGGATGAAAGCAGATTTTTTGGCATGTAGAGAGTCCCTATCTTCTCTAAATAGATTCAGAATATTCTCAGTCAAAATCTTGAAAAATCATCTAAATATTTCAGCCAAAGGACATAGCTACTAAAATACCCTCACTGGAATAACAAAATATTGCTACTTCTCCTTTCCTGTACACATGTGCCCATCTGGAGGGATACAGAAAAAGCATTGGGCTAAGGCAGGACCATGCAACACTAAAAGAAGAAGAAGAAGAAGAAGAAGAAGAAGAAGAAGAAGAAGAAGCAGCAGCAGCAGCAGCAGGAGGAGGAGAAGGAGGAGGAGGAGGAGGAGGAGGAGGAAGAGGAGGAGGAGGAAGAAGAAGAAGAAGAAGAAGAAGAAGAAGAAGAAGAAGAAGAAGAAAGAGGAAAAAGAAAAAGGGAAAGGAAAGGGAAAGGAAAGGGAAAGGAAAAAGAAAGGGAAAGGGAAAGGAAAGGGAAAGGGAAAGGGAAAGAGAAAGAAAGAGAAAGAGAAAGAAAAAGAGAAAGAAAAAGAGAAAGAAAAAGGAAGGCCAGAGCTACTCTGGAAGGCACTAGGATTGTGTACTTTCCCATAGATGGAGTAAATAATGTAAACTTCTGTGCACTCAGAACTTTCCATGGCTCATCCCTCCCTCCTCCCAGCCAATTACCCTGACTGTGAGAACCTGAATGGTGATATGTCATATTCTTCCCTAGGTCTGCCTCCATGACTAGAACAGTAGCCCCTAGAACAGCAGGAGAAATCAATAAATGTGTGTACACCAATGAATTAATGAATACACAATTGAGAAATTATTCCTCTATCTTTCTACAGATGGAGGTAAAATAACATTGAGTAGACATAAGCACACAAAAGGTATGGCAAATACTTCGGGTGGTCTTCCTAGCATCCCAGCTATTTCTGCCTCAGTGTGTTCCAACTGCCAATATCTGCTTCTATTGGCCTTGGGGCTTTCTCCGAAGCTTCAAAGATTACTCTGCCTATTTGCATGGCAGGCCACGGCAGTCAGGAAAATCACATCTTCTTCTAACCTTGTGGCATTCAGCTGATATTTGATGTGGTTAGTGTACAAGTACCCGACTTCCCTTATCCTTTGGGTAAGATAACTCTGAGACAGTTTAAAATCATTTCCAAGAATTCTCCTGAATGCTTCCCCTTTCCTGTCTTCTTTCTCACTCTTCTAGTAATTTATGAACTTTGCAAATAGACTACTTGCACAGGAATCCTTGACTTAGGATCTGGTTCTTAGGGAAACCCAAAGGAAAGAGAAAGAAAGAAAGAAAGAAAGAAAGAAAGAAAGAAAGAAAGAAAGAAAGAAAGAAAGAAAGAAAGAGAAGAATACATAAATTAAAAAGAAATCTAGCTTAGATAGTCCAAGGAAGTCAGTAAGATATTGTGCCAGATTGGCAATGTACAGTTCTAAATAAAATTTTCATTAATTTCCATGTATTAGAATTTGCTAAATTGTATATTCTGATATGAATAAAACAACTTAGTGTACAAATCCCTTACATGCAGTTTTCAACAACAGACATGTATGGGTCACAGAAGCAATCAGCATTGTGGAAATAAACCAGTGAATTGGTCATGGGCAATATGTTCTTAATGAAAGAACTAGCTTCCTGACACAAGGATGTTTCTCCAAGCATGATTTCAAATGTGGTGTCACTCAAAAAAAGAGCGCAGTTTCAAAATGAAATGCTCTGATAGTTCTATTAGATTAGCAACAAGTATATCAGTTAAGAAACCTAACATTAATTAGCACTCTCATACCAAGACTTCAAAAAAAGAGGATAAAGGAAAACAACAACAACAACAATTGTAAATCAGCAGTTTAAAATTAAAAGATATATCAACAGCCAAGTTGTCTTTGAATGGCATTTTAGAAATCATATTACTCAGTGGTAATCATTCAGTCACCCATATTTTTTATAAAATGTTAGTATATATGCTTTAAGGATAAAATGTGAATTTTTAAGAAAACTTTACTTTTTCTTTTTCTTTTCTTTTTATTCCATGTAACTAGTGCTATATCTTTCACTTTGCATAGTGAAATTATTTTTTTTATCATTTACACAATTCAAATGCATTTGTGTTTCATCAGAAGATATAACAGAATGACAGTTTTAAGGCCAGCACCTCATATAATATAATTTAGCTCCATTACCCAATTTGTCCAACTATTTTGCCTGAACATAGTCAATAATGAAAACCACTTCAATCCCTCTCTTTGCTGAATCACATCATAATTTTCCATTCCTAATACTAGTGTTGGAGAAAAAAAGAAATATTTAGATGTGTATTTAAAAATAAAGTTTATATATGTGTGTATTATAAATGCATATAAAGGAAGAATATAATAGTGGTTTTGTATAGAAGAAATGTTTTTTTTGAAAGTTGAACAAATGTGATACATTTTTATAGATAAAAAAATAGAGATATAAAACAATTTGTACAATAGTAAGAAATAGATTAAGCTTTGAAAAACCTTTTTGAAGGTCTTCAGTCATTTAACTTCTTTAATGTTTAGTATATTCCTAGATCTGGACCCTTGCCTCATATTGGAAGTCCTGATATAATTCATCCCTAAAATATTATGAACTATTGACATCGTAAGCAACATATCTGCTATTATAAAGCAGGAAAAATGCAAATGGAAAATACAGAAAATAAAGGGAGACTGGGACTATGGGCGTTCTGTGTTACATATCTGGGAACTTAACCCAGTGTTCTTTGTTCTACATCTTAAATTTCTCACCTATTTTTCCCCATTTGATAAACCTTCCTTCCATCCATTTCTCCCACAAATCTACTATCTTATCTTTCTGTAAATTGACAGATTTCTGGGAGAAATAGTAAACCTAGATTCAGTTTATTGCTCCTTCCATTTTCTATGCATTTCTTTTTAACATAGGTTCTAAACTCTTAATCACTTAACACCTCTTATCTACAAGGGACAGAAGATCAATTCAAATGATATGGTTATAAAAGAAAATATACTGGCTGATTCAGGGAAGAAGTGGAGCTGCAGGTCCGGGCTCAGGCACTATCGGATAAAGGCCCTCAAACAATGTCACCAAGAAATCTATCATGTCTATTTCTTGTCCCAACTACAAATCAGTTGATCATATAAGCTGACAGTGGATGGAAGGTTGGTTCCCCAAAGAAAACTTGTGGTATAGTTACCAAAAAAGAAAAAAAAAAGGTATAGTTACCAAAAAAGAAAAAAAAAAGGTCAAACTCTCAGTAATTTATCAATATTGGCTAGTTTTTTGTTTGTTTGTTTTGTTTTTCAGAAGTCACCAATCCTTGGGCAACTCTAATGGCTTCCCCTCTACCTCTTCCCTTTCTCTTCATACTCACCATTGGATAATGAGGTCTTCCTGACATCCAAACTACTACTCAGTTCTGGAATCCCCCTTATTTATCTGGCTGGTCATTTTAGGTTCTTCTTGGAGGTCTTCCTTTGACAAAGCTCTTAAATGCAAACATTCCTCTCAGTTCACTCCTTTGGCTTTTTTCCTTTTGTTAACTCTTGCTGAGCAACCTTGCTTCCACATGGACTTCTACTATCATCTCTATGCAGAAGACTCTCAAGTGTATGGGTCAAGCTGTAAGTCTCCTCCTGTTATGGACTGAATTGTGTCTCTCCCCAAATTCAAGAATTGAAGTCCTGACCCCTAAAGGTATGGTGTTTGGAAATGAGGACTTTGGAAGGTAATTAGGTTTAGTATGAGAGCATCATTACATTTGTAAGAGGAGATACCAAAGAGCTGGCTTCCTCTCTCTCTCTCCCCCAACATGTGAGGATACAAAGAGAAGTTGGACATGTGAAAACCAGGAAGACAACCTTCACTAGGGAGCCAAACTGGCTGGCTCCTTGACCTTGGATTTGCTAGCCTCCATAAGTGTGAGAGAAAAATTTCTATTTAAGCCAGTTAGTCAATGGTACTTCATTATAGATGTCTGAGTAGACAAAAACACCTCTCAACTACAAATCTTCACTTCTAGTTGCCTACTGAATATCCTCTACACAATTGTCTTACTACAACAGGACGAAAGTAATTGCTATCTTCTCTCAACAAACTATGATCCATAGACCAAATCTGGCCCAAGACTATTTTTAGAAATAAAGTTTATTAGAACCCAACCATGAACATTCTTTTATGTAGAGTTTCTAGCGGCTTTAACAATACAGAGGCAGAGTTGAATAGTTGCAACAAGGACCACATGACCTGCAAAGCTTAAAATATTATCTGGCCTTTATTGAAATATTTTTTCTGACCTTTGCCTAGAATAATGATTGTTATTCTTAACTATACATTACAATTCCATGAGGAGCTTTCAATAATCTTATTCCCTGGAGTGACTGAGTGGCTAAGTCGGTCAAGTGTCTGACTCTTGATTTTGGCTCAGGTCATGATCTTGCAGTTGTGAGATCAAGCCCAGCATCGGACTCTGCTGCACTGACAGTATGGAGCCTGCTTGGGTTTCTCTCTCTCCCTCACTTCCCCACCCTCTGCTCACTCCTACACACATCCTTTCTCTCAAAAATTAAAAAAAAAAAAAAAAACATAAAAAAAATCTCATGCCCTAACCATCTAAACTACAATCCCTGGACTTCCAACCAGGCATCAGTATTTTTAAAGACTCCTCAGTTGATCTCAATCTATAGCCAACATGGAGAGTCACTGCTATTGAACCAATTTATGCTCCTAAATTCCCAATCTCAATATTAGGGTCACCATTCTCCAAAGACAAAGTTATCATTGATGCTTTTTTCTCCCACCTACTCTGATAGCTTATCCCATACACTGTTATGTTCTACCGTGTTTAGATAAGAAAGTTCTCTTGATTTATTCATTCCTTTTCCTACTCTGGCCTTCATTGTCTTTCACTCAGCCATCAGTAACTTCTTCATGAGTCTTTTTTTGCTTTGGTCAATCCTAATGATGGTCCCCAGAGTTTTACTACTAAAATAAAAGTCTACTCATGCTACTCCCATACCAAAATAGGCCTCAACATTGGATACCTTACTAAACTCTTTATGAATTGTAATGGTTTTATTTTTATAAATAAGTAATGATCTGAAAATAGTAAAAATTTTGTTTTTATGTGTTTGTGGGTGCATGTGTATATAGAAGGTATGTGTTTTTGCATTGGCTAAAATATCTTTTATAATTAGTATAATGTTAAATAATGGTAAAATAGCAGGAATTCTGGTATTGTCCCTCATGGCAATACTTTTTATTTTTATTATTTTTCAGTGCTATTATAGATATATTCTTTTGTGTGTGTGTTTTCAATGGAATTTTGGGTGAGTTGTGCCTCATCTGCCACTTTGGTCCACTCCCACTTTCCTTTAAGATAATATTTGAGGAATAAATCAGATCCAAGGTTTATCTAAAACTTCTTACTAATATTTCAAATTTATCTACTTCCATTGAAAGTTACCACTGAGAGAACAAGCAAACAAACATGAAATCTCAAGTATCCCTCTGAAATAGAGATCTTTCTCTCTGTCAATCAATAATATACTAAGAAAACTATGAATACATATTATTTGAAACATGCAGACTCCAGGTTCGATTCATAATGAGAGTAACAAAATTAAGCTACCTATTTCCTGAAACTCTTTCCTGAAAAAAGACAGGATATTTTACTGTTTACTTGATACAACTTTTATCACACCTGGGTAAAAATTTGGGCTCTGCTGCTCACTATATATGTAACCCTGGGAAGTCATTTAACTTCTTTTGAGCCTGGCTATCCTCATCCATAAAACAGGATTGATCAATAATATTTGCCCAATACAATTCCTTATGACATTACAAGGATCAAATAATATGGTGAATTTTGAAACATTCTGTGTATTCAAACATTCACTACAAAGGTTGTGATATTATTGTTTCAATTATGGTAAAAACAAATCAAAGAAAATTTGGAATGGGGAAAAAACAGTCTAGCCTTCAGGCTAGGATCCAAATCTGGATTTGGACTTGGCTAGGTCTTATTATTTAGGCAAATCATCTCACCTCAGTGTACTTTTTCTGACCTACCTTCCTGATGTATTAAGCTCAAGACTTCCAGTAGATACAAAGGTGTTTAGGAAAGTTAAAATTAGTATAAAATCTGCAGTATCTTTATTATATACTCCCAATAAGGATATTTGTTCTAAAAATAAAATCAATTATGGTTATATCCATTGGAAAAGACATTTAAATCAATAGCATTAAAACAAGATCATATTCAAGCAAAAAATTATGGTTTAGAAGGGAAAATATAAGAATAAAAATCAAGGAAGGATAGCTTATGGGGCTAGTGTCTGACTTAATCCAGGGCTATCTTCATGAACTGAAGAATCAGGGCAGAGCACCACTACAACTGGAACATAAAACATTTTATGGAAAGGAAATTTAATGTTGCTAAAAAGAACTGAGTTATCTGGGAGCAAAATCAGCAGCTAAATGACCTACTTTAAGTCCAAAGATTAGACACAGAGAGGGTCAAGTACAACGTGAAAATGCCAACTTTTAAGGAAAAAATGATGAATTCTATATTTTGCACTTGATAAATAGTTTCATATTGTTAATCATAAGGGTTAGGTGAAATCATGTATAAAGAGAGTTGACAGAATTGTTTGGCACATAAACACTCAGTAAATGTTATTAAGTTAGGTATTGTTAATGTTATCATTAACTTGTGATTGAATGCTACACTATATCAGAGGAGGAAATTTTGTCAAAGAAAAATTAGACTAGGATTTAGCTAGAAGATTTAGTAACTGAATAGCATCTCTAAGACTGACATACTGATTTCATATCTGAATTACTGTAGAGGGAATTTAGATGTTGAGAGATATATACATGCTCACAAGCACACACACACACACACACACACACACACACACACACACACATACACACATCCAAATGACTTCAGGGAACAGATGTAGAGATATATTTTGTTATGGTAAATATTTAGTCTATGAAAACTTCAATGTCATTTAGAAACTTAGATGTGAAAACCCTATTTATGAAAGCACATGAGCAAAATCCTAAATCAAAAAGCATCTACTTACAATTTTAAGGGATTTTTTTCTTTTCAAAAGATTCACTGCTGATTTTTTTTAAGTGTGCATCCTTGTTATATAATTTGAAATATGATATCATATGCAGAAACTTGCCCAAGATACCGTTTTCCCCAGCAAATTATACCTTTCTGGGAAACAACAGCATGCAGTTTACACTATTTAAATATATGTTACTCAATTTGGGGGAGGGGATGCAAGAGCCATAAAGCATCTCCTCTTGCCTTGAGGCCACAGTGCTCTGCAGTACAGATTCTGCTCTTACCACTCCGTTGAAACTTCCCTTTTGCCAAATCCCAAGTCATCTTCTCAGGGCATAGCATTTAACCCTATGAACACATCACTTTTTTCATACTATTGATTGATTGATTGATTCATTCATTCCTTCAGTGAATGTCCGAGGCATGTACCTTCTTCTATGATTCTTCTCACAGTTCTAGAGACAACTGCCTCACCTGTGCTCTCTTGGCATTCTTTCCCTGCCTTTATCATCATACTCATTGTCATGTTTTACAATTATTTCTTCAATTACCTGTCCTTTAGTCAGCACTTCAAGGGCGAGGATGACAATGATTTAGTCATCTTTGTTGCCCCAGCAAACAGTCATGTACCTGGAACATGGTAAAAATCCACAGCTGTTTGCTGAATGAATGATGATCACAAAAATAAATTCTCCCTTAGCAGATGCTATAGCCTAGAACTTTCCATTCTTTTAGGGCACCCGTTTCTCTCTACGGATGGTTTTTATTTACATCTCTCATTACAAAACTTTAATTTTTTAGTGTCTGACAAAAAGTGACTTATTATGCATGTGCACACCAGCCAGTAGAATGTTTTATTACAAAGATATAATGTCTGCTAACTTTCCTTCATAACTGATTTCCATAACTGTATAATATCAATTTTATTTTGCAACAAAATGGCAAGCATTCGCTGTTACCAAGCAATGAAAAGCTATACGGATGCTATCTCCGATTCCTTCTCATATATAGCCTGGCTGCCACCAGGGCTGAGAAGTGGGTAGTGGTGAGATGGCCAAGTCTTCAAACAAACCTTTAGGGTATGCAGTGTGAAGAGAGGTGTGAAACAGCGCTGAATTGAAATGCACTCTGTGCATGCTCTTTTTGGGCTCATCTTCCAACCTCTCCACTCTGATATTTGAGTCTATGAAAGGGGTGCTTCAAAGCTACTGGAGCTGAGTGTGTGGAAAGATAAAGGAGGGGAGAGTTTATATTCAGACCTGCATATCATTCTGAATGAATCTTTGTCATTTTAATGCCCATTTCCATGCAAAGGCATATTAGATGCCCTCAGCAAATAAGACTTCCTATTTGAGTTATAACTAATAATTACAGCTATCTTTCATTGAGTGCGTATTGTGTACCAGGCACTATTTTTAATGCTTCGTTTGTATACACTCATTGAATCCTCACAATGATGTTGCTTTAGATAGAAGGAAACTGAAGTATAGAGATGTCAGATTATGTGCCCAAGGTCAGAGAGACAGTGGTAGATACAGGATCTGAGTGTCTATGAAAAACCTAACAAGAAGATAACCTGCAATTCTAACTTTGGACAACTGGGTTGAAAGCAATAGCTTGCTACAGTACACTCCTTCCTGGTTAGGCTTTTGCATCTTAAGCCCCAAGAGAGGCACAAAAGGGAATGTTGAGAAGGTGATTCTTGTTTGATGCATAGCATTGAAAAATGTGAAAACTGGTAGGCTTTGTTCATCCACTATGGCTGGAATCAGAGCATAATGGTTAAAGTCCTGAAGTTTAAAGTCAGAGAGACCTAGGTTTGAATCCCAGCTGTTGCGCCCTAAGCTGTATCACCTTTGCTAAGTTATTTAACCTATCAGAGTTTCATTGATTTTTACAAGGGTTTGGTTAATGTGCAAAAGGCTTTTAGCAAGTTGGTTGGCAGAAAGCAAGCCCCTAACAAATGGTATAATGGTATGAACTGATGATTACGTATTATTTCCACTAAACTCATGACTAGACTGCCGGGTGGCTCTTGAAAAAACTGACAAGAACCACTGCTAGCCTAGAAGAGAAACAATACGATATGTGCCTATAATATAATAAAGAAGAGGTTCCATTAATTTATGGACTTTGGTTTTGTTTTGTTTTGTTTTTTTATGTGGTGTTTTGGGTCTCAATTATAGTTCTGAAAATAATATGTCACATCATGTGAAAAGAAAGGTTCTATATGAGTAGGATAATCATTCAAATGACCAATATTTAATGTGAACAGAAGAGACTACTCTTAAATATGGTAACTGGTTGATAACTCAAAGAACTGTTTTTTCTAACCCTAAATACAAAATCTAGGGGGAAAAAGAGGGCATAAGAAGAAAATAAGTAAAACTGAACATGATAACAGACCGTCAAGGCATTACCAGAAACTAGCAGGAATTTTCTCTCATATAAGATTCATTGAACTAGATTCTAAAGTACAACTTTGGTCTATACATGCCATGACTTCCCAAAACTAGACACAAAAACAGTTTTCTCCTCAAAGCAATAGAAAGTATACTTTGGGCAACCATCACTCTATGGGAGGTTCTTTGGGATTTTGCTAAATAATTACCTACATAAGTTATGTACACGAATGTTCACCATTTATAGTGTGAAGTGGTAATTGTTCATAAACTTTCCCCTAAAAAAATCCATTTTGCCTACTTTCAGACATATTGGATAGGGAAAAAGTTACTTTTTCTATTAAAGAATAATATCAAATAAAGAATATTATCAAAGGTAATTTAGTCCTATCATTAGCTAGCCACTTACTTATTCAAGTGACACCAACAGTTATACATTAAAATACACTAACTTCAAGTTGTGGAAGAAGTAATAATACTAGAAAAGATTTCTATGACATTCTGAGCAGAGTATCACTTATTTAAAAATAGTCATCTTAACCTAAGCATGTAAGAATTCCAAAAGGCAAGAATAGTGGGAAAGACTACATGATTCATCAATAAATTCCTTGTTACACCTTCTTTTTTAAAATGTCAATATATTTCACTTTAGGAAACCCTGTATTTTCCTTCAATTCTGTGCTGCTAATAATTAATTCATTTTGCTTACACTGCATCCAGCTTCAAATCATGGTCTCCATTTCTTGGTAATAGATTCTGCCACAGGCAATATGCCGTGCCATAACCTCAATTACAACTTACAAAGGAGAAGGCTGCACTTACTTTCTGTTGGAGCCGCTATTTTGTCTTAAATGAAATTGTATATGGGTGATGGGGAGCACTGTTGTAGTAGGAACTAGTGGGCTCCAACTATATTGAATGTATGTAAAAATCCTTCTCAACTCATGGTCTAGGAATGAAAGATCCACTGACATTAAGCAGCTGGTGAAAGATAACTAATAAAGAATTTCAATTATAGTAGGAACACCAGTGGTAAGACACAAATATAATATTACCATTAAAATTGAAAAATTCTAATCAAACAAATCTTTGCGCAGATACCAATAAACTATAAAACCAGTTATTTCTTTTGAAATCACAAAGTGTGCATGTCCGTGTGTGTGCAGAGAGATAGAAACACAGAGAGACAGGAACAGAGACACATAGAGACACACAGAGAGGTATTTATTTATAATACAAATTTAAAAGGACAACAGATGGAACAATTACTATCTGGTGTCATCATTATTTACTTTATTAGAAGTAAATCCTTTTTTTTCTTTTAAAGTATTACTGTTATAATTTCCATCTATATTAACACTCAGAATATGTAGTAGATATGAGACCAAATTAAAAGGCATAATTGTGCATGCATGCAAGAATGTGCAAATGCATGTACTAATGGTGTGTGTGAGGGAGAGTAATGGTTTTAATGGTGTTTTTTGCTTCTTAATTTCCTTCTGAAATGATATAGCAGAAGGGAATATTTAATAATGACTACAAGGTGTCCCATATCTTTAAGTCTCCCTTTAATAAAAGTATTTAACTATAAATGGGAAACTCAATTACTGTAAAGATATCTATAAGCATGTAAAAACCTCATCCAAGTCTTTTTGCTTCAATTTTTACCTCTGAATCCTCTGACTTGTGAACTAGATTCCTGTCTTCTCTGGTCAGAAACAGTTTGCACACTAATAAGTGGTGATATGATCATGTATTAAAAAGAAACTCAGGCACATGCTGTCTTAGGCTTCTTCTATTGGAACACCACTCAGTTCAGGGTATGTGATATCATGGTTGATGAGGGGCCAAGATGCCCTTGTCAACTATTCACAGGCTCTGTAATTTGGTAGAGACGTATATAATTAATTCTGCTTTGTCCCTGATGTTTCCTAGAACTTAATTATGTTGAAGCCCTGGAAGTCACTGATATTGACCAACTGTGCCCTTGATGGGTGAAACTTAACAGAGGGGTTGTAAAGATTTCATCTTTTGGAAAATCAAAAGGAAAACAATCAAAAGAATAGGACTGGGAGCTGTAGAAGGAAACCACAGTGATGCTCTGTGTTAATCAATCATCTGCATTTCTGCTTCTGCCTTTTACTTCCTTTCTTCATAGAATAGTAGAAATGCCTAGCTGGGATGGCTGGGGATCAAGTTCAATCACCTTAATATCACAGGTGAGGCCTCAGAAAGGCCATAGGATTTCATCAGGGTCACACGACTCTTCAGGGGGCCAGGACTGGGAGCCAGATCCCCTGGCATCCAGTCAGGTCATCTATCCACTACACGCTATGCTGCCCCTAATTTCTAGCTTATAGTACGAGAAGATAATGTATCTTTCACAGAAATCAGTTTTTTTTTCTAGGAACAATGAGAGAGGAGGAGGGAGAAAAGAGGAGAGAAAGGGAAGGGAGGGAAGTGAAAAGGAAAGATTTCAGTTCTCCTTTGACATGTGTAGGAGGATGGAGGCCTATAGCTGGGTCGTATCTAACTTATTGCCAGGTTGACCTATCAATAGATTATATATGTAAGGGACTGAGGAGCTTTCTGGAGGAGAATCTGCCCTGGGCAAGTATCTATAAACAGTGCTGCACTGAAGGGAAGGAGTGGTGGGAGTAGTTTGCTTGGCAGGGAGGAGTATATATATCTTTCTTCTATTGTTTAGAATCATCAGCACGTGGTGATACTACAAAGCAGACCAATTTCAGCCAATTTTTTTATGGTTCTAAATTCTCTAAAATGCATCCCACTATTTTCTCTACCAAAAGTACCCTGCGCCCACTGCCTCTACGGCAGCCTCTTTTCTCCTCCTCTCCATCCCCCACCCCAACCCTACCCCTGCTAAACCTCTGAGTGTCATACAATGGGTTAAACTGCAGAGTTCTGGATCCTCACCGTCCAACAAAATCCACCAGACAGTGGTGACAGAGGTGGAATCCCTCTTTGTTTGCCAGAGACTGTTTTGTAGATCCAGCATCTCGGCATCAGGGGTGCTGGTGGGGCTACTTCAACCAGGGACCTAGCAGACTTGACTCAATAATGCATAGTGAAGACAACCCAAAGCAAGAGACAAGGAAAAGAAAAAGCCAGCACATAGTAGCAGTCTGTACAGTTGACTGGGTTATTGGTGAGCATGTATGAACTTCCGCCTGGGGAACCCTAAATATGCTTAGTTTCTCTTGATGAGAGATTTTTTTTTTAGGAATATGCCTTAGCAGATGATCGATATGCATTATCACTGTAGGTATTATATGAAAAATTCCTGGTATGAGAATAAGTAAACAAACAGATTATAGAAAGAAATCTTAAAAAAAAATTCCCCAGGGATAAACATTAGTGGTATAATTTTTAACAAGTTTAAGAATACACAAAATCTGACAAATACTCTGACTACTTAGGATGTTAAATGGACAAACTGGTCTATGATTAAGTCCATGTACTAAAAGCATTGAAGCCTTTCATCATGTTGCATAGACACAGAATGGCTTTTTATGGAGCAAAGTGTTGGTCTGTGAACAGTAGCATGCTCACAGTGTTGGAGGACACAGGAAAGGTGATTTAACACACCCTATCAACCATGCTGACTAACCTATTATAATGCATGGTCGCAACTAAATCTGAAAGACAAACATTATCTCAATTATTAAAAAGTTTTCCACCAGGTTTTTCATTTTTAAATTGTTTTAACAGAGGTGTGATTACATTTCCCCCTTCTATTATTTTGAAGTTAGAATTTCAGGAGAATTATCAAATTATGTGCTAAATATTCCCTTTATATAAACATTGAGTAAAAAGAAAACTCACATGTGTGTTGTCGGGCTAAATTATGGGTGAAACGGAGGACTGTAACCATATGTATCCACATGCGTTGATTATTGTGGCAGATTTAATTAGTAAAATTAGTGAAACCCACGAGCCAAACTGTGTCAAATCAAACTAGCACAACCTGTGTTTGTTGGCAGAGCACTACAATTAAATAGGCTGAGATTATTTCAATTTATGAGAACTCTGGGTTACTAACTATACCTATGACTATGACTAGCCTTCAGATGAAATTATAAAGGTATTCTGGCCTTCGGAGAAAAAAAGAGTAGACAAGTTTCCTAAAGTGCTCAACAATGCTCTTATTACATCCTGAAAGGACTTATTTTAATCAATCAGGAAAATTAACTAATTGGTTAGATCCAGAGAAAATTCCCCACTTACATACAAGAAGAAAAGACCTTCCAGTGACTCTTAAATTGCATTGGGCAATTCTGATCACATACATTAAATTGGAAGAGTTAGATTATGAAATACATTGTTTTCAAAGAAAAATGACAGAAATACCCTTAGCTAGGCAATGATTTCCACCTATAAAATCTAGGCAAGTTAATTCCACCTATAGTTCCATCTATAATCATCAACCCAGTTCCAATAAGGATTTTTGGGGCATAAGGATATTTATTTATACTCTTTTACACACTCTCTAAAATACTTGGATTTGAGAGACACTAATCTGAGTAGTTGAATTCTTTCTTTCAGATACAGAATTCCTTTTGGACTTAACTAAAAGAGTTTTGGACCTCTCCTTTAAAGTTTTATCAAATTTCCTTGACTTCTTGTGCAAGATGACTAGTTTGCCTAAAATAGAAAAGGAAAAAAAAAATCTCAGGACTCAGAAACCAAGAAACCATTAGACACCTTTCTCCTAGTTTTCGTTACTAGGAGTTATTCAGTGACCTCAGCAAAGGTGGTCATGATAGAATGCCTGTCTGAACTGACAGCTTGACTAAGTACACTTCTAAAGCTTTCCATATTGGCATTTACTCTTTTATTTAGTCATGGAAACATGAAGTCACCATTTTTAAAACTGCCAAGAGAAATTGGGGGAGAAAAAGTGTTCTCTTTCTTCAACTCCCAGCAAAACATTACAAGATAATAGGAAGACAAGAATATTTCTTCCATTAACCCCTTGACCTTGCAAGTTAATGGCTTTTTGTTGCAAATATATCAACAAACAGGGCCTCTTGTGAGATTCTAACCCAGGGAGTAAGATCTCTGCAATTACATGGAATAGTGTCCTGGTGCTCCATATTGATACCTAGGATACTTAATGTAAGGGCCAGCCTGCCCCAGAAGCTGCCCAGGAAGCATAAACTATCTTCTCAGAGCAACTTCTAAGGAAACACACAAAGACATTTCAATCATTGTTTTAAACACACAAGAATTGCCATGCCTATGTTTTGCCTTTATCTAAAGAACTTACCCTATTGCATAATGAAGGTGACATTTTCATCATCAATGCAGAACTCAAAATCTTCTATGCTAAGAATAAAGTGAGTGGAAAACAAAGAAAAAAAAAACCCTGGAAACATAATTTTAAGCAATTTCCTAAAAGAAAATACATCATAATTTGTATAAACTATCAAATTGGTATGCTTTAGCTACTGTTTAAAAGGATGACAATGATGATCAAAATCGCTATCACTTATTATTTTAATATTAAGATTGTGCTGGGATTTCCCAAATTAAAATGTTAATAAGTAAAGGCTTCATCAAGTTGATTTGGGATATAAGAAAAAAATGACTTAATCTCTTTCAAATCAAAACCTCATCAGAAATGTACTTATACAAGTGAGAAATCTTTAAGGGATAAAATAGCATTAAATTATTATATTTTCATAACTTTTTTCCTAATTGTAAAAGTGCCCTTTCTCTAAAAATTTCTCATGAATAAATTTCTAAAAGAGGAAATATTATGTTAGGGAACACATTGAAATATCTCAATATATACTGTTAAACTAACCAATTCTATTGTAGAAAATCTGTCCCAATGTACATTCCATTACATTTTCAACTAATAAAAAAATCTTAAAATAATAGTTTTTAGCAGAATGATTTAACTCAAATCACAATTAAAAAGTAATTTGAAGTAAAAACTCAGCAGACTTATAAATGTCTCATAATTTCTAAGTTATTAATATATAAAAATACATTGATATATCTTCTCATTTATGTGCCTGCAGCCTTACATCAAACTAAACAATGCTTTAAGAAATGATAGGATTTATTAGAAAGACACTGAAATGAATTTATTTCCTAAATTATAAATTGCACTTGGATTAGCATGATTAATATTTATTATATCCCCATAATGTAGTAGATGCCAATGAAATGTTAGTAGTAGCTACTATTATACTAATATGACTATTCAGAGTTGATCTATAAAATCTAGAATTGAGACAAAAAAGTTCATCTGTGATCAATTGTGTGACTGCCAATCACCCATGTGATACAAACGATGAATACTCCTTTTTGGAAGAGATTTCAGATACAAATAGAAAACTATGACCTTCCAAACTCAGAAAAGTGCTGAAAAATTATCAAGATAAGTCCACGTTGATGAATTATAAACAAAACAAAACAAAATGGAAAGCTGAAGAACGTTTCACTGTATTTATATTAAAGTTTATAGTAAAGTTAAGTTTATTCCAAATCTATGCCTGAGTCACTATTTCTAATTACATTTTATGTTAACTTCATTTAAAGTAATGAAACAAGGCTTACAAGTGGGTTTTGCAATCTACTAATGCTAGTGGGACAACCACAAACAGTTGTTACTGTAACAAATAAAGTAGAATATATCTGAAAATAACTACTTTTCCCTAGAGTCCCATATGCTGGCATTCTAAATTACATATCAATCTAGGTATAGTAAGTTAACAGCCAGTCAACTTTAATCTTAAAATGTATTGACCTTTACATACAAAGAAGGTCCTATTACCTCAGTAAGATATGAACTTTAAGTTGCTTTTCCAATTCTGATAATTAAATGCACTGAGTCAGTCTTGTATCTTTATGTATTCCTTTCAAGACCATTCATTCATGCATTTATCTATAAGTGCTCACTGTGTGCTCTTATGCTACTGGCACTAAGTGCTGTGAATACAAGGTGAACAAAACAAGGCATGATCCAGGTCTTCATGGAATTTACAGTCTAGAATTAAAAATAGATAATAATCAAATATCCTTCACAGTACTTATCACAGAATAGATAAACATGTATAGCTCTGACAAGTGCTGTGAAGGAAAGGTAGCCAGTGCTACAAGGGAATGGGACTGAATCTGGGGTTTGGACTTGGGGAAGACTTCATGAAGAAGTATTATTTGAGTAGGAATCACAAGCACAAGTAAGCATTAAATAGTTGAGAAAGAAAGGGAGGGAAAAAGAGCCTCGGCAGGGGACACAACAGGCACAAAAGAAGAAATAAAGGCATACATGGGGGGGGGGGTGCAAAGTGCTAGAGGGTGAGGCAGGAAATAACTTCAGGGCCAGATCATGAAAGCTTGATGGACTAGATTAAGGATTTTTAATCATGATCCCAAAGACAACTGGCAGGTCACTAAAAGGTTTTAAGCAGAGGAATAACATGTTCAGATTTGGGTTTTGAAAGCAGCATTCTGTCTATGGTCTGGAGAGTGGGTTGAAGTAAATGTACAGAGATCAGTTAGAAGCATATTGCAATAGTCTAGGTGAGTGGTGATGGTAGTTTGGATGGGTGACAGTGATGGGGGATCATGGGGCAAGCTGAGGGCAAAATACAGGTTGGCACACCACCCTCCGCCCCAGGTGGAATATGTGTGATATTCCTCAGACACTCCTGGCTACCCAAGAACAAAGGAAAGGGGTTCAAGTGCTTGCCATGGTGATGTGGGAAACTAAGGCAAATGAACAATTAAATTCCCTTACTGGCTATAACCCATTGGCAAGTCCTTGAAACTGGCAGAGTGACCAGCTGCCTCCATGATTACACTTTGCTAGGGGCAAAAGAGAATCTTAGTTAACATTATCCCAACCTCACAGATCCTATAAGTCTACTTTAACATATAAAAATTCCTTTGGAAACTTCCTTTATCTCAACTGCCCAAAGATATATGCTGTCAACCATACTCCAAGCTTATGGCCCCCAATATACATCTGAAGGGTCTCATGACTGAGGTTTTATTAAACAGTAATAAATGGTGTTTCCCTAGCAACAGCTAGCCCCTCAAAGTCCTGAAAACTTTGCTTCCAAAATACCTTACTTACTCCATCCCTGACCTAGGTCCAACCTGAGGGTATAAAGTTACCTGTCATGACCCCAGTGCAGCTCTCCCTGCCTACGGGCCCTCTCCCCATGCTTTAGTAAAATCACCTTTGTGCTCCAAAGACAGCTTCACGAATTCTTTCTTGGCTGTCAACTCCAGACCACCCCAGCATCACCCCAAGACTTCATCAATAGGACAGTGAAAACAGAGAGAAGTATATGCAAAAATCAAGATATGTAGGAGGTAAAATGGACAGATCATGCTGTGAATTGGCCACAGGTGTAAGGGAGAGAAAGGGTTAGGGGTGCCTAGGTGGCTCAGTTGGTAAGCGTCCGACTTCAGCTCAGGTCATGTTCTTGTGGTTCTTGAGTTCGAGCCCCACACCAGGCTCTGTGCTGACAGCTCAGAGTCTGGAGCCTGCTTCAGATTGTGTGTCTCCCTCTCTCTCTGCTCCTCCCCCACTCACACTCTGCCTCTCTCTCAAAAATAAATACACATTTAAGCAATTTTTAAAAAGGGAGAGAAAGGGTTCAAAATTTTGTCTTGGCATCCTCAATAATACCATGCAGTCTAATAAAGAACAACAGAAGAGGAGATTTATGGAGAAAAATCATGAGTTTGTTCCAGACATCTTGGATCTGAGATATCTAAGAGAAGATGTCAAGAAAAGTATGGCCTACACAGAATTTGAGACATAAATTTATAAGGCATCAGCCTGGGGTTTATTGGGTTAAGGCAATAAGAGGATGTCCCTTCAAAAAACTAAAACTGGATTTAAAGTAAATAAAAGCTCACTAATACAGTAAAGCTTTTATGCAAAAAATATATAGTAAAGGTAAGTGCATATATTAGGGCTCCCAGCATTCCCAGGATATTGTAGTGTGGCACTGCTTTTTGCCATCAAAAAAAAAAAAAAAAAAAAAAAAAAAACCAAAAAACAAAAAAACAAAAAAAAGTGAAGCACAGTTAAGAAAAGACAAATGCTATATTCATCTAAACTAAAATAACAGCAGATAAGTTCAGCTTGCCTTCCAATAAGTAAATAATTTAATATCATCTACAGATATTAGATTTTCTGCTATAGAGTATCCCTGAATAAGTAAATTTTATTTCACTTTTTGTTCAAGTAATTTATATTGACACTGAATGAAGATGAAACTGGTCATATAAAAATATTACTGTGACATTCTTAAAAGAATCTAGTTATTTAGATGAAACGGCTCTTACTTTTCCTACATCGGTTACTACTAGTTTTCCCCGCCTGGCTGCATGAAAACAATTCTTGGTCATCATTTTCAGTGAGTGCCGTACAGAGAAAAAGCCCAAGGGATTAAACAGGAGGATTGCATTCTTGTTACCATGCTGGATCCATTTCCAGTTATAGATTCCAATCACGGGGAGGCAGAAAACCTTTCAGAGCCATTTACATCAAATATTAACCCCTAACTGAAAATGTGATAAGTCAGCAGACAAATTCTTCCTCAGACTTAACAAAAATTGTGGTGATTATTATTCCTTCCTATCAACCACCTGAGGCTCATAAAAACCTAAATATAAATAAGCTCATAAAACTTCATGTAATATGAAACTGTTCATGTCAAGGTCAATGTAAACCTCCATGTAGCCAAAAACAATGGACACTTCACTCTTCTTCTACTTGGACTTCCCTACACTTGGCTTCTGCAGGTTCCATTTGGATCCTTCATTCCTGGACATTCTTGTCTCTTGAATTTCATAAGGCTCCACTACTTTTCTTACTATCTCTCAGGCTGCCTTCATCTGATCCTTTCACTATCCCATTTTCAAAATGCTAGATATTCTTTTTACTATGCACATTACTTCCCAACAAGACCACATCTAGGCACATGGCTTTACATTCCACATGATGATTTAAAAAAAAATAAGCACACAAAACTAAGCTATTAATTTTTATCACTGATCTTGATTACTGCTGTAATTTCCAAACTTGGATATTCAACTACCTGTTTGAGATTTGCCTTGTATTATCTTTTGTTGCCTCAAACGTCTTATGGATCTAAAATGGGATTCACTTTTCTTCTACTCTTACAAGTGTTCATTCCTCCCTTTGTTTTTACCAGATCCATGACATCAACATCCACCAGTAGCTTAGTCCAATCCATAGGATGTGTTTTTACTTTTCCCCACTTGTCTCCCTCCACTGACCCTAATACCCAATTTATCAGTTAGTCCTCCAGGGTCCTCTTCAGGGTCCACTTATAATCACTATCATCACTACCACCACCATCAGTTCTAGATTCTGGCCTTCTTGTCCTACTCCTCTTTCTGTATATACCCTCACCCCTAGAATGCATTCTCCACAGTCACTAGAGTGACCATAAACTGGCTTACATGACTCCTACTTGTGAAACATTATACAGTTTCCCATTTTTGTTCCCAAACTGCGTACTGTGCCTTACTAAGTCCTTCATGGTCTGGCCCTTCCTGCCTATAAACTTGCTCTCTTCTCACTGTGTGTTACCTCCAGTGGCTTCTCTGGTAGTAACTTGAAAATGCCACATTCCTTCCTAGTTAAGGGACGTTCTCCTTGCAGGTTCCTCTGCTTAGAGTGACTTTCCCTGGGCTACCCCCTCCCTTTTCATCCTCCAGGTCTCATCTCAAGTAGTATCTCTTCAAAAATATTTTCATAACTACATACACAAATGCATTTTCTAAAACAACTCTATTTTTTTTTCCTTTATAGAATTTTTCACATTGTTTCTGCATTTACCAGCTTATTATCTTTCTTCTTGTCTCCACTAGAATATGTGCTCCCTGCATGGTTGAACCAAGGAGTTCCTATTCACTCTGAATCATCAGTGACTGGCATTCAAGAGACCCCAACATTTGTTAAATGAATTTTTAAAGTCCACAGACTTTTTTAATATTCGAAAGGAATTAAAAAAAACTAACAGAAACTTGTACTCAACAAAATAAAAATGGGTACAAATTTTACCAAAATTTGTCTTCTACATCTTAAGTTGTCTTCCATTTCAGTTGAAAGCATATAAACCAGAAATTTTACCTCATTTTAGTTTCTTGGATATTTTTTAGCATATAATAAATGCTTAACTTCATATAAAATTTCCTAATGGCAATAGTCATCTTTCTAACAGAAACTGAAGAAATAGGACAAGATCATACTTATTTCCATTTGAACAAATGAAAAAAAATATTTACCACACTTAGGTATCTTTTGTTGATACCAATAGAATTATATCAATGTTTGCCTTTTAAGAATCTTAAAAGAATGACAAAAGTCTTCTACAGACAAAGTATTCTTGAATGCTGATGTACTATGTAGGAAAAGTCATATTATCTATTCTTCTCAAAAGATTTTTTTTAATGTCAAAGGAATTTTAAACCACAAAATTTGAGTATATAACTACAAACACTGACTTTCAACATTAATGTAAATTTGAGTCTCTTCAAAAGTGAACATATCATATTAAAGTAAACCAAAGGAACCAGTGGGCTCTTAAGTCCTTTGGGGGCAGATCTGATCACAAATCAAAGCATGTTGCTGCTCTGCTAATGAAGACCTGTGCCAGTCAGTAAGCTGTTGTCTCTAACCCCTAACACCATCCTTCTGCTCCCCTGTTCTGTGATGCGGGAGCTGGGACTGCGAACCTCCACATCCTATCAGCTGGCTTCTTACTATGCTCTACCAACAGGGGTGGTAGAAGGAAATGGGCAGGCAGAGGAAGGGGAGAAAAGACCAGAAAAGACCAGTTCCTTCTTTTTTCAATCATCACTACTGTTAGTAGATCCCCTGCCGTAGGCTCTTCACCCCAGCAGCAACAGCATTTGGCCTCGGATTCTATTTTCTATTTTGGATACTCTCAGGGTAAGTTTTGTTGCACCCCTCAGAGGTATCAGCTTGAGGAAGGCAGCCCTATAGAAACCCTCCTCCAGCTGGTGAGTATCAGCACCAGCGGAGAACACCTGTCCTTAGAGGTCTAGGCCTAAGTTTTATGGGGTACTTTATTTGAGTTTTCACATCTGATAAACCTAACTTCTTTCATTAGTTCTCCTATACATAGGATTTCTGTTAGCTCATGATTCTCTTTTTGCCTTTGTAGCCCTCCAATGGCTGCACAATTGATTCCCCATATTAAATTTTCTTAAGTGAAATAACTACTAAATTTTCTTAAGTGAAATACTACTTCACTTCCTGACTAGACCCTAGATGACTCAAAACAAGATAAGAAGGGTGGCCTTGGTGAACTAAAAGGAGGAATGAACCAAAAAATATAGTATAAAAAATAAAATGGAGTATCAGTATATTTTATAAGTTGGAGGTTTTTTAATTTAATTTTATTTTATTTTTAGGTATCTCATAAATTATATCAACAAAATGTAAACTTCTTCAAGGACAAAGGCTGGGTCTTATACTACTATAATGCTGAGAACTATAACTTATTTTGTCACTACACTTTTATTGAGTACTCTACTAGGTACCTAAAATGCTTAATTTTCAATCCACACTATAACCTAATGGAATAGTGCTATTCCCATTTTAAACACACACACACACACACACACACACACACACACACACACACACACACAAGATAAAACCCAAGATCACACAGCTAATGAATGACTATGAAAATTTCAACCAATGTATTTAGGAATAGAGTACCCTCATTCTCCATGAGACCAGACTGTTGTCACTAATTTACCATTAGATTCTTTGCCACAAACAAGATAGAACCCTGTACAAAATAGATGCTTAGTAAATGTTTGTTAAGTAGATGACTGAATACTTCTTTAACAATTAAAATAACTTTGATTTGGTACATTTATGATGATAGTCCTCAGAAGTAAACCTGATAAAATTTATATTTCAAAGGTAACATAGCCTTGTGGCACAATTCAGTGATCACACCATTCTAATAAATAAGGGACCCATTGGCTGACTAGGTCAACAATGGGTAGGGAAAAGAAACTGAATCAATTTGGTAAATGGAATTTCCAATACAGTAATAAACCCAGGATGTTAATCTAACTAGAAGATGGGGATACCAGTGTTCAAGGTGACAGTCCAGGTTCTCACAGCATGCTGGGTAATCAAAGTGTACTAAGGTGCAGGTGCTTTGCCCTAATGACTCCATAGAACTATGATATTAGTTCAGAAAATCTGCTTTATGTGTCTGATTCTTTCGATAGAAAAGCTTCACTTCTGAATGAGACGGTTTTGCACATCACCAAATGATCACTCACACCCACATAAGCAGCTTTAACCTTCAAGGGTTGTTCCTAACCAGTGTTTAGCCCAAAATAATGAGCACAATTAAAATCTTAAGAACAGAAATAACCTGATATTGGCACTGGAGTATAGGGGTATATTTATTATGATCAAGTAGGAAAAATATATATATGTAGGGGATAAGTAACATGTTCTGCATCAAAGTATGTGGGTGTATCCACAATTAATACAGAACAATTCGGAGCTAATCCAGTAGTCTTCTATCCACAATTAATACAAAACAATTCAGTGCTAATCTAATATTCTCATGTATTATATGCAGAGGAAACAAGACTGTCATTCTATAATAAAAAATTCCCCAAATTATCTATAATAATAAATTCCCAAACTAAATTCCTGATATAACACAAGCTTTACGATGCATCTTTCATGGAAAAAAAACCTCAAGAGTTATAAGATAGAAATATTAATTTCAAACATTATTTCTAGGATAAAGAAATATTGTTGGGGAGGATAAGGGTTTTATTCTTGGGAATATCAAAAGATTTTGCAAAAATGCTTTTAATGTTTATTTATTTTTGAGACAGAGAGAGAGACAGACAGAGAGAG
This sequence comes from Felis catus, assembly GCF_018350175.1. Classification (NCBI taxonomy): domain Eukaryota; kingdom Metazoa; phylum Chordata; class Mammalia; order Carnivora; family Felidae; genus Felis; species Felis catus. The sequence goes on along the minus strand of NC_058370.1, from coordinate 40,277,817 downwards.
ACAGAAAGAGAGACAGAGCACAAGTGGGGTAGGGGAAGAGACGGAGTCACATTATCCGAAGCAGGCTCCAGGCTCTGAGCTGTCAGCACAGAGCCCAATGCGGGGCTTGAACTCATGAGCTGCAAGATCATGACCTGAGCCGAAGTAGGCCACTTAACCAACTGAGCCACCCCAGTGCTCCAAGACTTTGAAAAAATTTTAATGATATCAAGAGTACCACAAATTGATTACCATTAAGATTTCAACATTAGAGAATATTCTAATTTGAAATATTTACTGAGTAAAAAAGATAAGTATATAGTTTAAATATAAATGCATGTATATATAAACAAAATATAAATTCATTCATATGCCTACATTATATGCCTTTGGAAGGGCTTTGATTACAATGTACCAACTTTAGTTTATATTTATTATTTTATATTTATTATTTTTATATTTATTATTATATTTAGTTCATATATATAGATATACAATATATAATAAACAATTTATGAGTGCTAAAGAAAGTTTGGTGGAATCTGAGAGGATGGTGGAAATAGTTGATGAATATCAAAAGTCTTTGATTCATGTCCTAGCTCATTTCAGAATATTCGAAGATTTACATTCATTTGGTCAATTGCTTCATGTCCCACATAAAGAAACCAAGAAATTGCTTCATGTCCCACAGAGTGAGATGACATATTCAGACAAGACTATAGCAAAACTAGGGACAACAACAAGGTCTCCTGATATCAATATCTGTGTTTTTATCCCCCTATTCAATTTTGGGTCTTAGGTTTTCTCAACTGGAAAACTGAAATAATAACTCCTCTGTAAATTTCACATCTTTCATAAGGATCCAAAGATGATGTGCTCACAAAAGCACTTCCCAAACCATGAACACTCTACGGACACAGGAACTGTTGGAGCACAGATGTGATGCATTTCTTTAGTCTGGAAGTACATACACAAGCTCAAAATTTAAGCCCAAATATTTGCATTCATAATTCAATGTACTGTATTTAAAGAGAAATGCCTTCTCTCATTTATTAAATGTACTTATTTATAAAATGTAGGACTAATTCGGTTTTAGCATACTCTTTGCAAAAGAAAAAAAAATGAATTATAAACCATACCTGAAGTTTTACAGAGATTTTTTTCCAAAAAGGAAAACACTATCTATAGCAGACATTGTTGATCCCTTGCCTATAGCCCCTTGAATCAGCTGAGTACGCCTGTAGCTGAAAACAGTTCCTAGTGGCTGACAACATTTAGGTCTCTCTTCTCTGCCTTTCTCTGGCACCCTCTGAGCTTGCACAGACTTGCAACCTGGAAGTCAAATGAGGAAACTCACAGAGTAGACTTAACACCCCTGGAGGCAACTTTCAGCGACTGTGGAGGAGCAAGGGGTAGGGGACTGCGGGTGGTAGAAGCATTATTTTGAGTGTCTATATCTAAACTTAAGTTGCAAATTCATTCTGAAAACTGATCTCTGCAAAATTCCAAGGGGTAATTAGCTAATTGTAGCTCCTTTAAATTTGGGTCTTCAGGGTCTACTTTTAATTATGTGAGCAAGGTAAAGTGATGAATAACTGGCAAATATATAAACACATTCAACACTGACTATTACAATTATCTGGCCTACACTTCCACAAAAATTTAATTAATCCCTCAAGTGCTACAGTGCAACAAGTCTCTTCCTTGGTGAAGGTCATCTGACCAGGCCTACTGCATGAAATGGTGTTACTTTCTGAAATGGAACAATTTCAGTTGTGGCTCATAAGGCCAGCTTCGTTATAATATCTCTCTATTTTTTTAAATATATATATTTTTAAGTTTATTTATTTTGAGAGAGAGAGAGTGTGTGGGAGGGGCAGAGGGAGAGAGAGAGAGAGAGAGAGAGAGACAGAGAGAGAGAGAGAGAGAGAGAGAGAGAATCCCAAGCAGACTCCGCATTGTCATCACAGAGCCCAGTGAGGGCTTGAACACACGAACTGTGAGATCATGACCTGAGCCAAGATCAAGAGTCAGACGCTTAACTGACTGAGCCACCCAGGCACCCTGGTTATAATCTTTTATGATAGTACCTCTAAAATGTTACATATGATCCTTCTTAGCAATTCCTTCCAACATGTATCTATTCAGAAAATATACTACTTACACTCTGCCCTGGGCCATGGAATGGCCTTTGGCCCAAAGCAATAAAATGTGACAAGTTTGTGGAGAAAAGTTTGTTTTTTTTTATGAATTAAATTACCACTGGATATTTACTGAGCACACTGACAGCTATGGCATATTTGCAGTCTCGAAAAACAGTAAAATATTTTACACACAGTTTTTATTTCTAAACAAATTAGTGTACATGTAAAATATGCATGTATAGAGAAAAATAGTTGCCTATTGAAATAAAGGAGATAATGCTGGCTTTTTTAATTTGCATATTTAATACATTGCTTAGGTTTGCTTAAGTATATATGTAAGTTGATAAAACCACATTTAGCATCCTTTATAAATTTCATTTTTAAATGTTTTCTTTTTATTTCAAAACTTTAAATTTTCCAATCTTGAGTACTTTAATTTTTGTGTCTCATATTTATGCAATGTCAGAAAGGCAAATACAGTTATATCTCTAATGGAAATGAGGTTGGATGGTTTATAACTTTGCATTAGAGTTCGCAGTGCATGATTAATCTTCAAGATAAAGCAATATTCTTCCAGAGGTCATGTTTTTGGTCTTTTTTGGAGGGGCTGTTCTGGATTCAAGGAGAGATTGCAAAGTGATATGATTTCTTTCTCTTTTATCCCTCAGAACATCTATATTTAATCAGTATAAACTATGATTTTATTACAATTTAGTTTGGCATATCCTATACACTCAGCAAAATTTAATTGCACTTAACTTTTTCTTTCCCTTTATTCCTAAGTAATAATATGCCATATAGTTTTTGATACAAGCCTAAATTTTTAGTGGATGAATTGAAACAGTTTGTATGAATTTTTAAACAGCAGCATCTTTAAGAAAATAAAATGTAACAGAGATACATTAAAAAAATAACCCTGATTTGATTTTTAATACAGAAAATATAAGAAGAAAATGGAAATGGCAGACTATCTCACCACTCAGATAAACCCTATTAATACATTTTTTAATCAAATAGTACTTAAAAGTAGATAATCAGAATCATCTCTTTCCTAACAGTCCTTGTTTATAAAGAAAACCACTATCAAAAATACTTTTAAGTACTTACACTCAGGTGTTGCAGCCAGGCATCCTAATGTGTCTGCCCATCCATCCATCCATCTATCCACTTACTTAACCATCCTCTAAAAGGAGGGATAATATTATAAATGGTATGAAATCTAACCCATTCCTTAGTGCTTAATGATTTGGAGCATTTTCCACATTGGTACATATTTGTCTTATTTGTTTTATAGATTGTATGGCATTTCAATATTTAGAGAATATATACTTTTGATTCTTATCAAAAATGGCTAGACTATCAGAGAATGGGCTACACCAAATTTAATGAAAAGTCCTTCTAGGTAAATGTGGAAAAGCAAAGTTATAGTAGAGACCTGGTAAATTTGCTCTGTTGCTCCCCATCAACTGCCTGCATTTACGTGGTCCAGAAATGACTCTGCAGCATTTCTTTAGGAACTATTATTTAGAAAAAGTATTATCTAAGCAAGAGCAGCCTCTAAATCCTCTCAAAGCACAATAAAGGGGCTCCTGGGTGGTTCAATTGGTTAAGCATCCAACTTCTGCTCAGATCATGATTTGCTGGTTCACCAGTTTCAAGCCCTGCATTGGGCTCTGTGCTGACAGCTCAGAGTCTGGAGCCTGCTTTGGATTCTGTCTCTCTCTCTCTGTCTCTCTCTCTCTGTCTCTCTCTCTCTGTCTCTCTCTCTCTCTCTCTCTCTGCCCCTTTCCCACTCATGCTCTCTTTCTCTCAAAAATAAATAAAACATTTAAAAAGTACAATAAAGATTAATAATTTTGTTCTCCCATTAACCATGCTCTAGAAAAGAATAGGGAGTCCCCTTGAGGTTGTCTGAACATGGCCTCCATGGCATGAAAAAGAAAATGGGGTGTAGTGTTATGTCTACAGTACCCACTCTGCTGATAGCATCAGTTACTACTTAAATCTCCTGGATACTAAAAAAAAAAAATCTCCTGGATACTTAGGAAGATAAGCAGAACGAGGATTCTGTTTCAGGTGAGATCATGGAACAAATGATAGGGGCCAAGGCTCCTTGGTAAACTTTATCCTGCTTGTCCTGTCAACCCACCTTTGCTTTGACATCATATTACAACTCTTTAAGTGAACTCAGTGTCAACTTTGAACTTTCCTCAGGCAGGGAAAAAAGGCTACATGCTCCTTAACAATGACAGGTGTTCTTTCTTGTGACCTTTGAGGATAAGTCAGAATTTAGTACAAACATGTACTTTTACTTCACTCTTTACAATATAGTCAATGATTTCCTTTTAGAGAGGGTTTCAAAAATGATCATTTAAAATGTAAAAGGTAATTGAGAGAACATTGATGAAGGTGTTTCAAATTCATTATTAAAACTTAACAAGTAACCTAACCATCTATTTAATAGACATTTAACATGGAATCAAATGGTCTATCCCATTTAGATCATTTTGGATATGGCAGAGCAAATAAAAAGATCAATAAATATCTGGTAGCTATGATTACTATTATGTGTGCAGCTGGGGAAGATATTAGAGCTAAATGATCCTTGTATGACTTAGAGTTGCCAAACTCTACTTCTTTAGAAATTGTTATAATCAACTGAACTCAGTGGTAGCTGTCCTGAGGGTCCCTGCAGGTACATTACTTTTCCTATTTTAGCTGTTGCATTGCCTCCACTTCCTCTTTTTTAATGCCTATTTTGGAATTTGAGAGGACAGAGAGAGCAGAATTAGAAACCTGAGAGCACCCAACTTTATTGTCCTTACTGAGAAGTGAAATGGGAAATTCCAAATTTGAAATTCTAAGGAGGTAGGTGATCATTTCAACAAAAAGCTGTGGACATTCCACTCTAACAAAGGCTGTGGATTCTGGTGTACTGAGCCTTCTGCAACCCCAAGATCTACTCTAGTTTTTGTCTTTAAAAGTACAAAGTTCAAACCTAGGCCTCCTGGTCTCCATTCCCATTAAAGTCTACTCAAATCTCCTTTTTTTTCTTCCAATAATGAATCTCTAAGAGTTTAAGAGTGGATTCAACTCAACTTCTTTTCAAAGCTGAGAATGAACAAAGAGACAACTTCGGCCAGTAAAAAGAGAATAATAATACTTCCTTCCAGAGCAACCTCTCCCCGGGGGAAGAAATTGTCAAGGCTATTAAGAAGTGAGGATTGAAATCATGTTAATAAAGGATTTGAGCTGTCCTGCCTTAATGTCCAGCACAAACATTCAGTGCTTAGCATTCCAGATGCTGAAAAAATGCAAGCTATCTCAAAAAGAGATTTCCGTACTTCAGACAATTTCAAGTCTCTTCCTTAGGTTTCTCTCTCTCTCTCAGTGTCTCTCTGTCTCTACCCCTCTTTCTCTCCCTCCCTCTCTCCTTTCTCTGACTCTAAGTGAACACAAGAGTACTGACAAGAGAACTGGGAATTCAGACTTAATGCATACTGTCACTAACCTTCTGTAGTCCCCTCTACATAAGCAACTGAACAGAAGCAATACTGTATATGTCTGTGTGTTCTACCTACCTAATATCCACTCTCCTCTTTTTTCTTAAGAAATATCAAAACAAAACAAAAACAAAACAAAAAATTGAGCAAGGAGGATAGATAATAAAATCCATTTCCTATTCTACTTTCAGATAGAGGTGGCCAATGAGTTGTAAGACATAGTAGATGAGTGTGGTTTCCAGGAAAGCTCTTCAAAGGATGCTGATAAACTCAGAGAACATTGTTTTTCATCGTCAGTCTCTCTCCCTTGCTCTCTCTTCCTGCCTAGAATACAAAAGTGACTGATAAAGCTCCAACAAGTCATCTAGGACCACAAGACAATACTAAAGATTAACAGAGAAAGATTGTGGATGTCCCATATCACCCTTGGTCTACCTCCTTCTCAGCTGTTTTTCCCTGAATTTTTTTAAAATTGAAAAAACACAACAACAACAACAACAACAACAACAACAACTAAACCTACATGTAGTTTAAGTCACTGTAGTTTCGGGTTTCTGCTACTATAGCATACTGGTACAGTATGTATGTGACCATCATTGTTTGGGGTAGGCATGGTGGAGGATGTGATGAGACAGTTTGAAGGGGACAGGACAGTCAGTAGAGCTTGCCCATAGTCCTCACCTTGACTCTGAGTCTCACTTGGGGACTCTTTCCTTCCCTCTAACAATGATCTCATTTGAATTCATTTAAACACAGTATGAGCCTTTCCTTTTGTTCATATCTCTTTAAAGTCTTTTTCTCCTGTTCACTGAAATTAGATTTACCTTACAGAACTATGCAAAAAATCTGAATGTGTATGGGAGAGCTGGGGAGTGGGGAGACAGTGGATATATCAAGGAAAACAGAGTGATTTTCCCAGCCCAGGCATTTAATTCCTGGACCAGTATGTCTGCCCAGACACCTAAAATGATGTCTCACAATTGTGTGTGTGTGTGTGTGTGTGTGTGTGCGTGTGTGCGTAAGAGAGAGAAAAAAAAATGAGTCTTTTAGTATGTTGCCACAAAGAAATTAACAGAAATTATTCAAGGGTAACTAAATGGATACTGTCTTTTTTAGGAGAAAATGCTTTTACAGAAATTTACTGTCATTCTACTGAGTTTTCTTTCTTCTCAGAAAAGTATGCTACAGAGCATCCCTGCCTCCAGGCCCTGTTTTCCTCATTTGTAATGATATACTATATGTAAAGTTATATTACCAGCACTTGCAATTTCCGAACTGCTTGATGCCTGATGTCACAAAATTATAACTAAGAGAGGGTGTTACATCTACTGCTCCAAGGCACGGGGAGTATTATTTAGGCAACAATGAAAGAGTATAATAAAGGACTTTAATGTTAATGACAGCTTGAATGCAAGCTGTTAGAAAAATCGAGTGTATGTTTTCCCTGTGCAGGTAACTGAATCAGGTGGCCCCCTCTAAACAGCATCCCTTTCCAACCTACTTTGGGTTTAAATTATTCAATCTAATTCAACAAGCATTTATCAAATACGCATTATATGTGAAGCATTGCAGTGGATGCTACAGTAACTGAACATCAACACTTGCCCTTCAGGAGTTCACAATCTAGTGAGAAAGAGAGATACCTATTAACATACCTTTAACACAAGGCAGATATTGAGAAGTGCTAAAATGAGACCACAGTGAAGTGCCACAAACTTCAGGAGAGGGATGTGAGAAGCATCTTGGAGATGGGGACTTTGGAGAAGAACTTTAATAGGAATATAATATACGCATTCCAGCAAAGGGACCTCACCTCCAACTAAGCCAAGCCTCAGAGGTGATAACTCTTGAGGTTTGGAAGAGAAATAAAATGTACTTTACTAGAAAACAGCAAAAATCTCAAAGAAAGGAGAAGCACTGGAGCTGGCAGGGAGACAATGTCAATAGTAATTTGGGACTCATTAGATGTAGGAGTGAGGAAGAAACACCAAGACTGTACAATATGACTGCAAGATCTGTATTTTCCCCTCATTAGCCTGTGTCACTGATGTTACAGGATCCCCGATCACATCCCCTTGCCCTGACCATTTATTTCAGTGCCCACAGGCCTGACTGCCAGCACCTGCACTTTATTTATGTATTTATTTTGACAATGGGCTTTCTTGGGCTTCCAAAGCTTAGTTCGCTCCAGTACACGGGAGCTGGGAAGTGCTGAGGAATTCACCTCTAAAGGGAGCTGTTCCTAAGAGATGACTAACAGGCATTGGTGTATTAGTGGCCAAGCTCCTTCATCACTCGGTGGTAAGGGTGAGGTCCATATGTACATGGGCTTCCAGAATTCCCTGGATGGAGTAAGCTTAGCTGCTTGATGATCCTCCTTGACTGTCTGCCTCCTCTTGCTTAGCTCACGTTCCTGCTGTCCTACCTTGATGCACCTTGCCAATATACTACCTACCCTCAAATCATTGAGTCTCAGTCCACTTCTTGGGAAACCCAACTTGAAGACCACCTGTATAGGTGATGGCAACTTAATGCTGCACCTCTCTGAAGTACTATTATCATCAGGATCTTCCAAGGCTTTCCTTTGAAACTGTGTAAACAGAGAAAAAAGCAGAACTCCGAGCAGAGCAAGTTATGCTGAGGGCAGATGGAAAAATATGAGACACAACAGAACAAGAAGTGTTTACAACCAGTATTTAGGGCAAAAGCATTATTGAGTCACATGGCTGCACAGCGGTTTGTTGGATGTCAAAGCTACATGACAGCCCTGAGAGAAAGGCAGCAACTGAACAGGGTTCTACTGTCATAAACACAAGTGCCTTCTTGCTTGCCCTTGTGGGCTGCTGCTACTTACATGGCATTCATACAGGTCATTAAGATTATAAAGAGACCCCAGGAAGATAACAGTATAGGAATATGACACCTCAAATTGTTACGCACAGCTATAAACAAACATGCAGGGGAAAGCACCAGTATTGAATTAACATTCTGAGATGGGTCTTTTGGGTACAAGAAGGAAACACAGGAGAAGCTTCCTGAGAGAAACGTTCCTTGGCTACATTGGCTCTCAGCAATCTCCTTGGCTTCTGAGATGGAAAAACATGCAGAATCTCAATGGTTCATTTGGCCCTTAGCCCATTCTTGTGCATACCTACTACACACTGCTCTGTACCATCTTTTAAACTAGATTGTAATTCTTCTTTAACAGAAGTCTTAGTGGCTTGCACAAAGTGACCCATTCTGGCATGTTGGTTTTCCAGAAGAGCAGACTCTGGGGCGCGGAATGGACTACAGGAAATATATTAGGTTGTATTCTCAAGATTAACAGCTATGGTTGAAGTAAAGGAAGCATAATGAGTGGAGAAGATACCCAGGCTATGATGTAGTCACCACAATGCCTCAGCTGATCCCATGGGGAGTTCTAAAACTGGTACGCCCTTTAGGGTTGTCACAAACCGGGGTGAAGGAACTAGACTTTTACACATTTTCATTAATCAGTCATTGCATACAGGCATCCACAAAAATGGTAGATCATATATTCTGGCTGACTTAGGTGATGTTAATGTCCTATAAGCATTTGAGGAAACCTCAATAATTTATTTTAGTAATGAAATTGAAGAACTATGTTGAGAATACTGTATCTATGATTAACACGAATTCAGTAATGACAGCATATACTAACTTCTGTTGCCTAGCTATATGAGTTCTGTCTATGTTTTCTAGCAAGATGGTTAAGATTTTAAAGAGCAAACCTCTGTATTTCATTCTTTGATTCAAAGTATTTTTAGCATAATAATTGTTCAATTATGGCTTATTGGTGATTATGATATTATTGAAAGCAATACTAAGAAGTAACATCTTTTAATCCATCACAACACAATTCTAAATACAGGAATTTTTTTAAAGATATATAATAAGCTTCCTAAAAAACTTTTGTTTTCGGACTTAGGACAAGGAAAATACTGCTATCTCTATTAGGCGTTATCTTCTATGATAACAAAAATTTTAGCTAAGTCTTCATTTTTGGTTTGGCTGCCAAAAAATCCCCTTCATATAGTTTCTTATTCATACATTTCTAGTCCTCACATTTTTTTTATCATTATGTATGTTTACAATTATTTTATTTCAGGTGCATTGAACAAAACTGTATAAATAAATGATTCAATGCTGAATCACTGCAAACTTGTAAAACTTCTCTGGTGCCCCAAATAGATGTAACTGAAGTTCTACTTTACTCTAATGCTTTCCCTAAGACCTCCAATCACTCCATACAGATTTTTTGCAATGCTGTGTTACATGGTATTGCAGTTTATAACACACTAGGAGAAAAAGCAACTGAGGGAAGAGTCAAGTCGACTCAAATAAGAAAAATAACATCAAGAGAGGAGAGCTGCAAACAAACAAAAGGAGTCCTATGGATGTTCTACTGCATAGTAAATTTTTGGATTTTTCAAGTGATGCTCTTGGGTGGTCTGTCTAAATATGCAGGAATGTCTATAGAATATTTTAGAAAGATTTCCATTAAAAGTTACATTTTTTTTAAATTGGTACTTGAATCAATAAAATGCAGTTATCTGAAAAAAAGTTTTTTTTGAAGGACATTAGATTTTACAAAAATAGCCAATTGCTAGTATCTGAATAGATTCTGACTAACACCACCCCTACACTTCTCTGGGTACTTATACATCTGTTTCATCACTATCAATGCACTGGCAATTATGTGAATCAGGGTTTTTTGAATTTCCTTTTCTTTCTTCTTTAGATACAACATTCCATGTGACTATGCAACAAAGAAGAAAGGTCACCCATTTCAAAAGCAGAATAATGTGGTCTCATTCTTAACAGCAACTTGATATCAGAGGATCCTGACCATGAATCCTTATTTGACCTTTCTTATGTATGACACTGGGACAATGACTTAACCTCTCTTAGCCTTAGTTTCTTCATCTGTAAAAAGGGGGCAATAATACCTGTCTTACAAAATTGAGGTGGAGACCAAAGGGGTTAATCTAATTGTTTAACATAAGGCTGGCCCACAGCAAATAATCAAACTTCTTGTGCAATTACTTTCATTGTATCTGTTAAAATATAAGAAATGAATCTAAATACAGGAGATAATGATCTAATAAATATTGACTGGTGATTATGTAAGATATTATAAAGTTTTAAAATAAAAGGTCTAGAATAGATAAAAAATAAAGAGGATATAAAGAATATGGAGAATATAAAGCTTAATAAGTTATTTAAAAGACTATTATTTGTCAGCCTTTTAAGCATCCTGTTAAGAACTTGTTGAATATAATTTTATTTTTACCATATTGCTTAACAATATAAATCTATAATGAATAAGAAAACACAGTTATGGTATATGGTACAATATAAAGTTCAAAGTTAAATTCTAATTTAAAAAACACAGAACTGTAAGGCCATGGCGAACTGCTGATTAAATACCTTGTATTGTCAGCTTTCTAAAAATGATGAGCTAGAGGAGGAAATGGAGATGGTAATACAAATCTAAAGACTCCTTGGGGCACCTGGGTGGCTCAGTCGGTTAAGCGTCCGACTTCGGCTCAGGTCATGATCTCACGGTTCTTGAGTTCGAGCCCCGCATCGGGCTCAATGCTGACAGCTCAGAGCCTGGAGCCTGTTTCGGATTCTGTGTCTCCCTCTCTCTCTCTGACCCTCCCCCATTCATGCTCTGTCTCTCTCTGTCTCAAAAGTAAATAAACGTTAAAAAAAAAAAAAGACTCCTTTATAGCTTCTCAGTAGAAATGGGAAAAATGCAATTGTGATCTTGTCACATGAGTGTGTGATCACACAAAGGTCACTACAATCATTATAATTACCTTTTGAAAGATAAAAGGTGCAATGTGTCTATGGAGTGAAAAAAAAAAAACACAAATTTTTATACACAGAAAAAAGCATGAGCTAGTATTGAGAATGGGACATTAGATGACCACAATCCTGATTTAGGAAGAGAAATAAAGTGTTGTGGTCATGCTGTGAGCAGTAGATTATTTTATGTACACTCTGAGTTTTGAATGAAGACATCTGATAATGACTTTTGATAGAACAATTTGACCATTTTTTCCCCACTCATAATCTTGTCCAATCCAATGTTGACTCTAACGTATTTTTGGGGAAAAACACACCCTAAAGTCACTTTAGCTCACATTAGCTGTATCTTCAGAAGCAACATAATGTGATGGCTCTGATGTGATTTGAACCACAGCCCAGAAAGACCTGTCTGCATGAATATCACTCCACCAAACTACTATGAATTCCTTTCCCACACTATCGAATGCTTCCTTATTCATTCTGGAAATGGGCTGGGGAGGTTGTCTTAGTGAAGACTTCTGAACAATTTAAGGACCCATTTTACTAATAAGGCCACTAGATGGAAGAGGGAAGACTTAGAAAACTAAAACATAAGGGGACAGAGATGACAACAAAGACAGTCCTCCAGGCCTGGCTGGCCTTTCTAAGATAGCAGAAAGTGAAAGAACCAGGTGACATTTGGCTACTCCAATCAGAGAGAATGGAATGATGGAGATGTAAAGAGCATTTGTAATGTCTATCAGAGAATTTTTTTAATCATTTTTCTGCTATTTACTGCCAAAACGTACAACTACTTCCCTTTCACGTTCCTATGGCAACATGAGGCAGTGAAGAATCAGATAAACCTAGATTTCAAAATGGTTGTGTCATTTGCAAACTTTGGGAACTTAGACAAGTTACTTAATGTCTCTGGGACTGATCCATGGGGAAAAGGATAGTGAAAATACTAAAAGCTGCCAGGGTTTGAGGATTAAATTGGGAAAAGAGTGTATAAGACCCCAAGCTCAGTAAATGCTCAATCCATTATTGAAATTTTTACTTGTTCCTGCTGGCTTGTGGTTTTAGCATGACTTTTCCCAAAATACGGAGGTTTGTGAATGGTTTGAATTAACATGAGATATCATATTTATAACCCATTTTCTTCATTGCTAAAATGGAGGCCACCTGATAAGTTGAAATTGCCCTTGGTGTGGGGGGATGTCAGCGTGAAAACTCACACATTCCTTACACTAGCTGTCAGACACTTCTACAATTTCAAACAAGTTTTTCTTCTTAACCTTTTATGTTTAAACAGCATATTACTGAATTTCATGCCTGGATCTAGTAGTTACCCAATAAGTAAGTTTTTTCTTTTTTGTTCTCTGGCGCCACTTTAGCCAATATTTGTGTTATCTAATATGCCTCTTCTAACTTGTGTGGTCTATATGAATCAGGCTGCTTTCAAACTCGTTTCAGTTTCCAAGAAAACATTAGGAAAAGAAATCTGCAGCTGTTAAGGACTGCCATCAAAATATATCAAGCCATAAAACAGAGGCAGAAATGCATGGTTCTGATAGCTCTGTAGCGTCTCACATATATCACAGGGTATGTCCTGTGTTCAGCCATCCTATGGGATCTAGTGCCCACACGGACCAGCCCTCAATACAGCTGCATTCTGCTCAGCTGAATGCTTTAAGAGTAATCACAATGCAGGGAGAATAATTCTTAAAAACCAATAATCATTCAAAACAGTCCAGTTCACTGCTGGCGGGAATGTAAATTGATATATGCATTTTCCAAAAGATTATAAGAATATACATACCCTATGACCTAGCAATCTCAAATCTAGGTAAATATGCATGCTTTTCAGGGCACTGAAAAGCATGCACAAGAACACAGAATCTCTATTCAGAATATTTCCAAACTGGAAACTACCCAAATATTCATCAAAAAGAAATGGAAAAATTATGGTATATTCACACAGTAGGATATATTAAATAGCAATTTCTTAAAAAAAAGAGCAAAGCATTACTACATGAAAAATATGGGTAAAACTCATAGATTTAATGTTGGGTGAAAGAACTGAGATATAAGCATGTATAAATTATATGGCTCTATTTTTATAAATCTCAAAAGCAGGCAAAACTAATCTATTAATGCTTAGGATACACTCTGGGAGGGGAAGGGAGGTTTCTAGTGGTTGAAAGAAATATTCTGTTTCTCAACCAGGTGCTGGTTACAAAATTATTCAGTCAGTGAAATTTTATCAAGCTGTATGCCTAATATATGTCCATTCCCACATATACGTTATACTAGAAACGTTTTTAAAAATTGCAAATGATTATACAGATGTATGTTCATCTCTAAAATGGTCTTGGAAAAAGCAAGAAAAAAAATGTCCAAATGGTAGGGAGAGATCTGATGGGTTCATCTAGACAGCATGATCCCAAGTTCAAGCAGAGATTCTGCCATCGACGAGATATTTGCGTCCCCTTAGAATTCATATGTTGAAGCCTAATCCCCAATGTTCTGGTGTTTGGAGGTGGGGCCTTTGAAGGTGATAAACTCGTGAGGGTAGAACTCTCAAAAACGAGATTAATGTTCTTATGAAAGAGACCCCCATAGAGCTCTCTAGCCCCTTCCACCATATAAGGACACAGTGAGAACATGGCTGTCTGTGAACCAGGAACCATCCCCTTGCACACACCAAATTTGCCAGCACCTTGATCTGGGACTTCCCTGCTTCCACAACTGTCAGAAATAAATGTCTATAGTTTATATGCCACCTAGTGTATGGCATTTTGTTATAACAGCCCCAAATGACTAAGACAGACTCCAGAGTGACAAATCTGACACAATACATTTGAGGGCAACTGTGCCAATATCCCTGACGTATATGTCTGCAAAGGGCATTACTATTATTATCATTACTGCTACAACTACTATTATGTCTTTATGGACCAGGTGCTGTATTGTGGTTCCTTTCAAAAACATGGCCTCATTCATCCTCACCCACAACTCTATGAGAAAAAATTCAAATTTCCATTTTGCAGGTATGAACACTGAGGCTCAAGCATGTCCAATATCTCATCTCAAGTTGTTAGACCTGACAGGTGAATGATCACTCATACTAGTAACCTGTGAAACTCTTGAATCCAGACTGTGGGTGTATGTGACCCCACTCTTTGGCTCCAGCAAACTCCCTCTCCACTGCTGTGTGAGATGACACTGGCTTGTTCCTCTGATATTCATTTTCCTTTGTGGGTTCATGTTTGTTCAGCCGCTGTTCCTCAGTCAGTCTGTGAAATACTGACTCTTAAGCAACCATGGCATATCCAGCCCTCCTCCCTCCCACACACATGTGGTTCAGTTCCACTGAGCCCAACATCAAGGCCTCCAGGATGGCTGGGCTCCAGGGACTCATTGTGACTACAATTTGACGATTGGAATTATCAATGTGATCACAGAAGTAACCCAATTTCCTGCTCACTGCTAGAATTTTCAAAGGTTGATATGAGGGCAGATGTGTTTTGAATTCCCAGAGAAATCCAAATTTTTTGCCCCTCATGGATCCATATAAAATTAGTTGTACTCAGCATCAGCAAATTAGTAGAGATGTTTTTCAGTGAAAGGGAAGAATATGGTCACTGTGTGCTTACATTAATGGTCTCTGGAGATAGACAAACCTCTGTCCAAATCCCATCTAAGCCACTTACTAAGTCCCAGTTTCTTTATCTAATAAATGCAGAAAATACCTTCATCAGAGAAGTATTATAAAAATAAATCAGATGATGTGTAAAAGCACTTAGCTCAATCTCTGCCATGTGTATTGCTGTTTCCAAAGTGATAAATAAATATACATAAACACATACACAAGTAGTTTATTTAGCATGTTACACAGTAACATCATGCATTATAAACACACATGTACACAGACATACTCTCACAGAACCAAAGGTTTGTGATATCTTAGCTTTGTAATAACTTCAATAGCAAACCCTGTTTCTGAGACAGTTTGGTCATATGGTAGTTTACTCAAATAGCTGAGAATTAAGGAAAAATACAGATTCATGAATGCCAGTATAATAAATAATCAGTGACACAGAAAAATAGGTTTCATAGAAATCTGAGGGTCTAAATTCTGAGGATTCAAAGCAGCAATACATATCTCCAGGCCACTTACTCAAGTGGCAATGCTCACCGTGTGTGTAGCCCGAACTTGCATACTATCTTACTCATTTATA
The DNA here is from genome assembly GCF_018350175.1 of Felis catus. Taxonomy (NCBI): domain Eukaryota; kingdom Metazoa; phylum Chordata; class Mammalia; order Carnivora; family Felidae; genus Felis; species Felis catus. The sequence goes on along the minus strand of NC_058370.1, from coordinate 40,262,130 downwards.
AAACACGCTGACACTTTGGGGTTAATAAAATCTTAACTATTAACCGTCTACATATCAACATGTAATAATGGCCTTTTAATCCATTGTCTTCCCTTATCCTTAAAGACTACAAGCGTTCTGTAGTCTTCTTTTATATTTTATATGACCTCTCAAAGAACTGAGAAGGGAATGTTCAGATAGAAATTAGCCACAGCAACAGCTTTGCACGGGAAGCTAATTCACCGCAAAATTCAAGAAGACTCTGTCCTCTTACTCACTGGTGTTTAATGATTTTATTTCCTCACTACAGTTCTTTTGCCCCAATAGAGAAAAAATAATTAGACCTTGAACATGGCAATTAAAAAGCAGATATCCTGAGCTCTGACACTTCTAGCAGACCAGCAGGCTGTTAAGGAGAGTATCTTTACCCTGTTGACAACTTTCTAAAAGGTTATAGAGCACTGTTGAGAACAACAACAATAAAAAAATCATTCATTGGCAAGTGTGACCTCCGAGTTTAGATGTTCTAAGTTCAGGTTCCTAAAAAGCATACCAATATAAGAGCTGGTGCTTTTTAATACTGCCCTATTTCCTTTAAGTCGTGTACTAATACTTTACTTCCAAGGTCTGTAAAGGTTATTCTTCCATGATCATGTTAATTATAATAAACAAAATTATAACCTTGGGTTGAAAACACCAGTAATCAAGTAACTTTATTTTGTGAAGATAACACATGTAATCTATACAAATGCTATTTATTAAACCCAATGAAATTCACTTAGAAAAGAAACTATATATGCTTCTTTATCAGCTAGCAAGTCTTTGGTTTCTCCCTGATACACATTGAGAAAAGGCATTAGGATGTCTGACACAGAAGAAGTAAGTATAGCTATATCACACAGGCATACTGCAATCAGTATACATGTTAATGTGGTTGACACAATAAATATCTGTTGTTTAAGCCACTCGACCTGTGGTACTTTATTATGGGAACCCTTGCAAATTAAAACAGGTGCCATGCTTAATTTCGGACCTATTGCATAGTAAATTCAACTATACATTAGAGGTGTTATGATTTGAGTCCATCACTGGTGAGCTGCTCTAAAAAACCACACTCACTTGAGGCAAAAGATCTATTTTTGCTTGAATTGAAACTTTATTATGGGACAGACTAGTGTCTACTGCTATCTATATATGCAGCTGATGGAGAGGCCCATGAAATAAGGAATGGGGCCTCCTGTTAAAGTGAGTGAGCCATCATTTAGTCAATCCTAAATTCCTGATCTACAGAAACTGTGAGACAGTAAATATTTGTGCTTTAAAATCACTAGATTTGGGGTTAATATACTGCAGAGAAATATATAACTAATACATCTATCTAACATTCATCTTCCCTTTCTATTGAGAGAAACCTTATTTATTATGAAGGTGGCAATCTTTAGTGAAACAAACACACTTCAGCTCTGGGCAAGAAGAATTGGCCCTACAAGCACTACTATGGCAACAAACTGCAAACAGAAACTTGCAGAGAATGTCGAGGAATACTTTGCTCTCCAGATAAATATGTTTTCTTTCATCCCACCTGGAATTGTTGGCATGATGGCTAAAGCTACACCAACCCCTTACTACCAAAAGGGAAAAGTCAAGAAAATCATATTGACCTTGGCCTTGATGTCACTGAGCTGCTGAAGTAACAATAGAATTACCTGTCTTTGGACTTGTTGTATGAAGGACAAAACTTATTTTTTTTTAAGTTGGTTTCTCTGTTACCAATAACTGGAATATAATCTTCCCTGATAAAAGCTATTTATCTGTCTTATGTTATTTTGGGAATTCTGGCAATAGCTTCCTTGTTTTTATTCTCAGAAAATATTATTCATTCACTGTCATGAAAGCTAATTATTAACTTATTTTTAAAAATATTTAGGGGCGCCTGGGTGGCTCAGTCGGTTAAGCGTCCGACTTCGGCTTAGGCCATGATCTCGCGGTCCGTGAGTTCGAGCCCCGCATCCAGCTCAGAGCCTGGAGCCTGTTTCAGATTCTGTGTCTCATTCACTCTCTGACCCTCCCCCATTCATGCTCTGTCTCTCTCTGTCTCAAAAATAAATAAACATTTAAAAAAAATTTAAAACCAGATATTTTGCATATATTATTCCCATCTATATTATTAGTATGTATGAAAAGGAACTATCAGAAGGAGAAAAATGGAAGTGATAAAAGGAAAATCAACAGGACAAAAAAAGGAAAAAAAGAAAATGGCCAAGATAAAAAGATACAGATATGGTAAAGAGAAAATGATAAATGGGAAAAATATATATATTTCTAAGCCTGTGGAAAAAAAACTGGTGTGAAAGACAGTTAAAAAAATTTAAACATTAACGTGTAAAATCATTTGTTGTCCCCTTCCAGATGCCAAGTCGTTTTTAAATATCGTGCGCAATGAGATTTTTATAAGGACTAATTTTTTTCCCTAGTGTTTGAACTTTGACACTAAGCAATGAAAACCTAAACTTGAGATGCTTTTGATAACTGTCTTTCCTGAAAACAAGATATGAGGTGATAATGAAATGGACCTTTGAAAACACAGAGTGAGTTTGCAGGTTCTGGTTATTTTATGGGTTACATACAAAAAAAAAAAAGAAAGCAATTACTTACTCTACAAAGATCGAATGGAGATGGGATAAATATTCAAAAAAATATATTGCACACATTATCATAAAAAGAAAAAATGATGAATCAAAATTTCTAAAGCTCTTTCTTAATAAGTCATTTGTGAAAATAATACCCTTTGGGATTGTTTCCTTCTATTAAAGAAACTACATACTTTATACTTTCAAGAAAAATAGACTGGTAGGTTGTTTAAAGTTTTGTTTCATTTTAAGTAGGTGTTTTTATTCATTTAGATTTTGTCAAGCATTAAAATACCATGTGACATATTTCACATATATCTATATGGCTTTAGAGTCATCCTGTTTGACTTGCATCCCAGATCTACTACAGGGTTATATCATTTCCAGCACAGACTTACCTTCCCTGGGCTTCAGTCTCTTCCCATGTAAAACAGGGAGAATAACAACACTTATCTTACAGGGTATTGTGAAAAGTAGGTAAGTGAATAGGCCTGGAACATGGTGAGCAATCAGTGCATTTATCTGTTATATTTTTTAAATAGAGACCTAATAATGAAATATCTATAGGTGAGTATCACCTATAATTGTTTGTCAAGTAAGTAGAAAAATTAGAGTGAAAATGTAGGAATTAGTCACAAAGTGTGAATCCACAGAGGTATTTGAAACTCAGGATAAAACACATCCAAAAACACCCAGTTTTCAGATTTATTTTAAGGTTTAACCTTTCCTTCCTTCCTTCCTTCCTTCCTTCCTTCCTTCCTTCCTTCCTTCCTTCCTTCCTTCTTCCCTCCCTCCCTCCCTCCCTCCCTCCCTCCTTCCCTCTTTCTTCTTCTTTCTTTCTCTTTCTTTCTTTCTTTCTTTCTTTCTTTCTTTCTTTCTTTCTTTCTTTCTTTCTTTCTTTCTTTCTTTTTCCCTTCCTTCCTTCCTTCCTTCCTTCCTTCCTTCCTTCCTTCCTTCCTTCCTTCACCTTCCTTCCTTCCTTCACCTTCCTTCCTTCCTTCACCTTCTTTCCTTCCTCCCTTCACCTTCCTTCCTTCACCTTCCTTCCTTCCTTCACCTTCCTTCCTTACTTCACCTTCCTTCCTTCCTTCCTTCCTTCCTTCCTTCCTTCCTTCCTTCCTTCCTTCCTTCAACAGAATTGAAAAGAGAAATTCTAAAATCAGGATAGCCACACGTAATTTCACCACCTTCCTCTCCTATAGTCTCCTCTTTGAAGATGTGAATATTATTTTAAATAGTTTTTCTTACTTTTTATGATACAGAAAATACATGTTCACAAAGTGGCAATAAATTAAAAAAAAGAAAAAATAAATATTCCCTACATTTTCACTATCAGAGATAAACACTATCAATTTGGTCTGTGCCCTTTCAGACCATGTTTTGTGAATTTTTAATCTAAATAATTAATGTATATTTTTATACAAAATCAGATCACACTATTCATGCTACTTATAATCTGATTCTTTTATTTATAATTACATAAAGATGATTTTCATATCAAAAGGCAATTTTTTTCAATATATGAAGTTTATTGTCAAATTGGTTTCCATACAACACCCAGTGCTCATCCCAAAAGGTGCCCTCCTCAATACCCTTCACCCACCCCCCCTCCCACCCACCCCCATCAACCCTCAGTTTGTTCTCAGTTTTTAAGAGTCTCTTATGTAAAAGGCAATTTTTACAGTATTACTTTCACTACCTAGTTCTATGAATGTTTCAAAATTTCCTTATACCTAATATTAGACATTTAATTAGTTTCCGGGTTTTCTCTATTATAAATAATGCTGATTGTTTCTTGTAAGTAATAATTTTACATAAGCTTGAGATCAATTGCTAAAAATAAAAGGTTTTAGGTTTTTGACCCATGTCATAGCTGTACTCCAAAAATGCTGAACCATGTGCTATTTTTGGGGTACTTCTAATGGGTCTCTACAGGCATCAAGAAAGTGACCTCCAACCAGGTGTGGGTGTAAGAGTGCTCCAAAATGGTGATTTTTCGTAACAGGTAAGAAGTTAAATAGAACCTAGAATGACTTTGAGCATTTTGCTTATGAGGCAAACCCAATGTCTTGATCATGTGAAGTATAGGACCAGGAATTAAGAGTTAAAACTGAAAGCTTGTCTGACAGATATTTAAAGAATGATGTATCATTGTTCTGGTTTAAAGCAAGAAAATTGTATGAATAATTCATCCCGCCCCCCCAACAACAACAAAAAATGTTTTTACACTTTCAAATAGGTGTTAAAACAGGAAATGTTTTGCCAAAAGTAAATAACTGGAGTGTAAATTTCTCTTCCTGCTGAGATAGAAAAGGTTCTACATCACAGCTGGGTTAGGAAATAAGATGTACTACCAGAAGATATTCTACAGGAATGACCTCTTTGCATTAAAAAAACTCAAAGAAAACTTTCAGCGGGCAACCAACCAGTTCCACTTAATATCTATGATATGTGAAGGACGACCACCCTGGGTAAGAGTTTTACTTTTCTAACTACACTGAGAGGGAAGGTTTCTGATGCGGGAAAGGCATTGCTTTTGGTAAGATCAGTGGTTAGGTCTTAAAGGTACCACTTCATATTCTGAAAGGAGGTCATTTCTAAAATGAGGTCTAAGAACTTACTATTATAATAGATTATGAACTAGCTTAAATTCTGTCTCCTGGTCCCAATCAAACTCAAACATCTCTTTATTCTTTCTTGAATTTCAAAACCTAATGGCTGCTGACACTCTCTCTTCTTTTTTGAGAAGCTCAGGGTACTCCTTGGGATGTTCGTTAAAAAATTACTGTTACTGGTATTCTCTAGTCTTGATGGTTATTCATCCAGTAAGACACAAAATAAGTTCTCTCTTAAAAGAAAAGGTTCACATCTAGCTAAGTCTATAGCATTCCATGTGGTCCCTCTGAGAACAGGGAAATCAAACTATTATGAATTCCTAAGTTCATAGGAAATGTTCATATACACTATCCTATTGGATATTCATAGCAACGCTCAGAGTTAAGTGTGACAGGTATGGTTTCTCCATTATAATCAGAGAGGAAACTTTCTGAGATGTTTTAAGATTGAGCATATTCTGACAGGACACAGCAATAAGTAGTGGAGTCAGGAGTAATATCTACTTCTCTTTTTAAATATGTTACATTAAGGAAAATTGATATTTAGTATCTTTCATCAGCCAAGATTTCTAACTCAGGAGCATTACTTCCTTACTGTGTTTCTAAAGTTCTTCCAATATTTCATTACCTTCAACTTATACACAATTGATTAGTTTACAGCTTGCGTTTTTCCTTAAAAATATCCTTTTATGCTATTTCTGATTCTGGATAATTCTTTAATGTTTATTTATTGAGAGAGGCAGTATAAGCAGGGGAGGGACAGAGAGATTTGGGCACAGAGGATCTGTAGCCATCTCTGTGCTGACAGCAGTGAGCCCAATGCAGGGACTGAACTCATGAAATGAGAGATCATGACCTGAGCTGAAGTCAGACATTCACCCAACTGAGCCACCCAGGCACCCCCTGATTCTGGATAATTCTTGACCATGTCTGCTGTATTTATTATGAGTTAGTGACTATACCAGTGACTTACTGGTAACATTCAAGTATCATTTACAGTCCAGTTGATATGATCAGTACTATTAAAGCCTATGCTAATAATAGAGCTGAAAACTGTTTAGAGTATATGACAACACAAAGGGAAAAGGATCTTGCTTTCCTTTGCAGTGATTACTGTATCCTTATCTGGTCTAATGAATGCATATACTACCTAGTTTGAAGAAACAAGTTCCCTGAAATGGTGGAACTAATCTATCCTATGTGGGGTCTTTGGAGCACAGTCTTTATGAATATGTCTTCTCAACATCAAACATAAGAAATCACTTTTTGGGGTGCCTGGGTGGCTCAGTTGACTAACTGTCCGACTTCGGCTTAGGTCATGATCTTGTGGTTCATGAGTTCGAGCCCCTTGCCAGGCTCTATGCTGACAGCTCAGAGCTTGGAGCCTGCTTTGGATTCTGTGCTTCCATTTCTCTCTGGCTTTCCCCTGCTCGCTCTCTGTCTCTGTCTCTCTCAAAAATAAATAAACATTAAAAAAAAAAAAACAGTTTTCTTTTCTCTCCATACCTGCTGAAGTTGAGATACGCCTCACCAGTAGTTTGTTTTTGTTTTTGTTTCCAACTATTTTCCACACAAGTATTGGCCAATTATCCGAGGCTGTGGTGAGGTTGGTGTACAATACCCCTCTCGATTAGAGGACTTCCTCCAATCCCTAATTGCTTCCTGAACTCTACTCTCTTTTTCTTTCTAGTGCTGACATAAAATTTGCCTTGTACCATCTAATGTTCACTTTATCACTTGGATTCTTTTTCTCAGCCCATAACAGTAAAAGCTGTACAACAGAGCAGGAACATGAGTAATATGTACAGATATAAAGACCATGGCAGAGTAAATAAATAACTTAGCTGTGCCATTTTATTTTTTTATTGATTTTTTCTTGTTTATTTTATTTTTGAGAGACAGAGACAGAGAGAGACAGAGCACACGCAGTGGAGGGGCAGAGAATCCAAAGAAGGCTCCAGGCTCTGAGCTGTCAGCACAGAGCCCGACGCAGGGCTAGAACTCATGGACCGTGAGATTCTGACCTGACCCAAAGTCAGACACTCAACCAACTGAGCTACCCAGGAGTCCCAGGGGTGCCATTTTAAATAAGGGAGGTACAGCATGAGGTATGGTCAGATACTCATCAGCTAGGAAGGTAGGCTGACATTCCCTCTACAAAATTGGCTGACTGCCCATAAGAAAAATCCATAACCAATACACTCTTCAAGTATACACACATGCGTGCATACATACATGTGCATGCACACCCGCATGAGATAAACAGCTCTATGGTAAATGAGTAGTGTAGGGGCAGTACTGAAGGAGGTGTCAGGTATATGATCTCTTGAATCTAATGCAGATTTCAAGAGGCAATGTGGAAGAAGGCAAAGTACTATGTGTTGATAGCTGAAGGCTTTCAAACTGGACTTCATGGAACAATGAGGTTTCCCAGGAGTCCACACCATAGTGACTCTGGGAGAAGCCATGGGTATTCTCATATGGACTCAGACTTTCAACAAACCTCACCCAGAACCAGACCTATTTCATACACTGATTTACTTTTAAGATTTTGTTTAAATACAGATTTCTAAGATTTTTAATGTAAAAAAAATATTTCTAGGGTCTTTTTCAACTCTAATATTTTTACTCCCCAATTCCCCTAGAAGAGAAAACAGGTGGACAGCTCCATTCTCACTGTCACAAGCTATCCTATCCAACAACTTCTGAAGAATTACTGACTTGGCTACATTTAGAATGGTATGTTATGAACATGGTCATACAAAGTCAGTGGCCTCCAAGTTATCTGATGTTTCACATTTTGACAAAAAGTTAGAAGAAAAGAGTATGTTGATGCGGTATGTCAGCTGGAAAAATCAGGCAGGAGAAAGACTGATGGACAAGAATATAGGGAAATAACGTTAGTTTCTAGCCCTCTCCTTATACTTCTACTAACTCTGCCAGAGAGACAGAGACAGTGAGAATGAGAGAGAAAAATAGAGGGAGGAGTTGTTAATCTGATTGGCTAGAGTATAAGTTACTGATTAAGTTTAAAATTGTATAAATTCACACTCTCACTTGATCTTTATTCTCAAATTTGAAGAGAGCAGGAATTTCTGTATAAGTCTTGAACTACAGCTTTCACTGAATCACTTGGTATTGCAGCAGTATTCTGATGCCCTGTCCACTAGCATTGCTTGCATGAAGCCTCTTAGGAGTTCCACCAAGTACAGTTTTAGCTGGGCAAGGCAGAGACATCCCTGGGTTTCTTGGATACAAAAAATTCCTGCTTGGGGCTCAGTTGGTTGAGCGTCCAACCGGCTCAGGTCGTGATCTCCCAGTTCGTGAGTTAGAGCCCCACATCAGGCTTGCTGCTGTCAGCCAAGCCCTGCTTTGGATTCTCTGTCCTCCTCTCTCTGCCCTTTCCCTGCTTGTGCTCTCTCCAAAATAAATTTTAAAAAAATGTTTTAGAAAGATCCTGCTTGCCACCAAAAAAGTTGAGAAAAAAATATCCAAAATACAACAAGAATGTTCAGGTTAGATTGAAACTCCCAGTATAACATTCAGCCTTACCCTTATATAGACCTTTTCACATATAAATTGCACACATTCTAAACTCTCATATTTCCCTTCTCTTCTAAGCTCAGCAAAAATCCAACCCTACAAATCTGGGACAAAATTTGCTGTGTACAGTTTCACTTGGGATGTGTAGCAGTGATAACTTCTTGTCACCCAAAACCTAGAAAGTGTTTAAAAGTAAGTCCATTAAGATACTTGACAATCTTCACAGGACATGGTTAACAGGCCACACTTTTGGGTGAGGCCAACCATTTCCATGGTTCGACTGAGTTGTTTGTTTGTTTGTTTGTTTGTTTGTTTCTGTCACAGATGCACACTACAATATCAAAAAATGACACCTGTACCATTTATTAGTCAGGAATTTGGCAAGAAACAATTCACCCTGATGGTACAGAACCTGGAATGAAAAGACTCCTTAGATGTTATGGTAGGTTTCATGCAACCAGGAAGATATGTCAAAACACCAATAGACAAGAAGAGCAGAAAGTAGTTCTCAGCCCAACAATGAAAGCACAGGGAGAAAATGGTTACTGGAGGCTTGTGAGCACTAGCTCTATGAAAGATCAGTCTCTGGACAGGAGTTTAGTCCTGGAAGAATACAGCCTCTGCCAGAAATGAGATCCAAAGTAGGAAGTAAGAGGAAAGAAATATCCCCATCTTTACCTTCCCCATTCCTCTCATTTCCTGCCAGTGACTCCCAAGGGCTTATCTATTAAATGACATATATCAAATGGCAGAGGATTCCAGGTAATGCAGTCCAAACTATCAGCCTGTTGGTAGCACAGACTAGGACAGAGAACAGATCTGGAAACATACATGTCTGGTGGGGCAACTGGAAATATTCAGCACAGATCCTCAGCCTAGAAAAATACACATAGGCACATATGGGGTTTGTGAAGCCCTTGAAGCCTATTCATGGATACCACTCTAAGAAACTGAATATGTTAATGACTTCCAAATATATATCTACAGGCTATATCCTTATCTCTCCCCCAAGTGCAGTTTATATATAAATAACTAGCTACTAGACATCTTCTCTCAGATATCTGTAGGCATCTCAAATTCAAACTACTCGAAACAGTAATAGTTATCTTCTTGTTCCTTTAAGATCTCTTTCTTCTCACAGATTCCCTTTTCTATTAACTTGAATCAATCTGGCCAAATAGTCAAGATCTCTCACTCCTTCTTCCCATCACTCTGAAATCCCAGCAGTGTCTAAGTCTTGCTAATGCTACCTTCTGAGCGCCTCAGGAACCTATACTCTTACTGCCAATCATGTTACCACCTCCTTGATCAAGAACTCCATCACCTCTGGCCTGGACCACCGGCCCCTTCCATGCTTCCCCTACCTCTTACTTCTTCCCATCAGTCTGTTCTCCACAAAGTCATAGAGCTACTTTTCTAAAAAGAAAATCCTGCCATGCCATTCCCTTAATTAAAATCCTTCAGCTTCACCCTTTTACTTATAGCAATCCAAATCCATCCAGAGTCAACTGCATGTACAAGAGCTTTGTCTCCACTGTTCCTCCATGAACCCTGAACAACATCAAATGAGTAACAGGGTTTTTCTGTTGTTGTTGTTGGTGGTGGTGGTGGTGGTGGTTTGTTTGTTTGTTTGCATATATTTTGAATGTTCTTCTCTTAGCTTCACCATCATTGGCTTGGTAAGTTATTGTTAACTTTTTATTTAGAACTAATTTTCAAATTACAGAAAAGTTGTGGGAATAACAACACAAAGACCTCCTATATATCCTTTGCCAGCACTTTCATTCATTCCTTAATGTCTAATTCCAGGAATACCTTCTATGGTCTTAACCCCATCCTGTGAAGTACATTTCCTCTTTTCTCTGTGAGGTGATTTGTTTGTTTGTTTGTTTGTTTGTTTGTTTTCCCTCTCTTTATTGTGATTGCACTTACCATACCATTCCGTGCTTTATCTGTCTATGTGTCACTTGGTAGGCCAAGTTCTATAACGACATGGTCAGTGTATCACCAGGGACCAGTGCAGAGCTTACCTGCAGCATGTACCCAAGAAATGTGTGCTGAGTAAGTGATTGAATGTCGAATCTTATGATCAAGAAACTAAAAAAGACATCAGGGTAGGTGGGTCTTGTGATATGTATTTTTTTTTTAATTTCATTTTTTGTCATCCTCTAAATTGAGTCAGTAAAACTAGTTTTTCTCTATTCCAAAGGAGCTAGAAAAAAAGAAAGAACAAATGAATGAATGAATGAATGAATGAAAGAAAGAAATAGAGGAAGAAAGAGAGAAAGAAAGAAAAGAATATGTCACTCTGTTAAAAGACCTCATGACCCCACTCCTGGGGGAATCTTCTAAGTTCATACAGACACTTGAGATAAAGTTCAGGAGGAGAGAACCCCTGATGTGGTACCTGATGGCCCAAGTGAAGGCTTATGCTAAAAGTGCTACATAGTCCCTGACAGGCATTGAAAGAACTATTTATCTCTCTTGGGAAAAGCTACAGACTCCTTGCAGAACTAAGAAAGTTCCCAGGCAATGAAGCAAACAGCCTTATCAGCAGGAGGCAAAGCAAAGTACCTGAGGGCCTGAAAGGGAAGAGAACAGACCTAGAGTCAAATCTACCTGCACAGACCATATGCAAGGATATCACACAGATCTACCTACTATGGAATGGGAAGAGCTTCGGAGGAACATAGGTGATTCAGACTGCAGCAATTTAATAGCAAGGAAAATACCTAAATATTTGCTGATTTGTCTTCACTGTGGGTAAAACTTCCTTCCAAATGTTTACAAGTTGTAAAGTAAGGAGCATGTAGGTTTGTGTGTAGGGACTATTGAGGGGCACCAAAGACCCAAGAGCTACAAGTATATTTCAAAACAAGATCATCTAAAGCTCCGTCAAGGGTAAACTGTATTTCAGGTTTGTGGCCTTAAAAAGCAGAGAAAAAGAGCTCCTGGAGAGGAATATAAGGAATATACAGCAAGTGTCAGGAGTCAGCACAGAAGATTTGCTCTGGCATATCAATGAGCTGAAGCAGCTATCTCATAATGAGGATCTTGGGAATAAAAAGCAAGTTTATATAAGAACTATTTTGGATAAAGGGGCAGTAAGCTTACCAAAATAAATGTATAAAATAAAAGTGTTCAACAAAAATGGAGTATAGTCACGAGCATGAGTGTTATGCTGGGAATTTTATGAGGGATTTGTCACTCTTTCTACCTCAGCAATAGATATCATGAGTACTAGACTGTTAGTAATATGCAGCAATGGAAATGTTTCAACAGATTGCATCCAAAAAGAAAGTCAACTCTCAGCAAACATTTATTGGGAGTTTTCTCGATGTTTCTCATAGTTATATAAGACAATTTCCTGTTTTCAAGAATCCTGTTGACAAAATCAAGGGCAGAGATCTTAACAATACCCAAATAACTATGAATCAAAGAAAACAGACTTTCCACTAGGGGCCAAGACAAATGGTATGGAAGGAAGCTGGGAAAATCAGGAAAGGTCCCATGGAGAAGAAACACCAGAGACAGAACCTGACAGTGCAGGATTTCAATAGACTGAGTTATGAGATGAGGAGATGCCACAGAAGCAATGACAAAGGAGTCCAAAGATGAGTGTAGTTTACAATCTATAATGTAGAGGAATCCATGAGAATAAGAATAGAGAAATGATGGTAAAATTCTGCAATTCTGCACAAGGAGAATTTTCTTCAGTAAAGCTGAAGAAACAAAGCTCAATTTTGAATAGTTGAGATTATAACCTGGTAGTAATAAAGCGACAATAATGAGCAAAGGTACAAGATTCTAGTGGTTAGCGGGTAAACAAAAGAAGAATAGTGCCAAACATAACGGGCATACATTATATTTAGGGGAGGGATAGAAGAGAACTCAGAATGATGATTAGAAAGGAAGGACAAAGAGAATCAACAGGTCTGGGGGATGGAGCATGTGAGGAATAAGTTCTTGAATGAGGCAGAGATACTGAGCAATACTCTATATTTTTTTTAAAATGCTTTCCTGTTTATCAAAGCAGAATTGAGTTTTCTCCATTATATCTTATGCTTTTATGGTATGGGCATTTAATTTTTTTAATATATATTTATTTTTGAGAAAGTGCAAGTGGGGGAGGAGCACAGAGATGGGGACAGAGGATCTGAAGTGGGCTCTGTGCTGACAGCAGCAAGCTGTGCGGCTGGAAGTCACGAACGGTGAGATCATGACCTGATCTGAAGTCTGATGCTCTGACTGAGCCACCCAGGTGCCCCAGGGCATTCAACTTTTTTTAAGTGAAGTCTAATTGACATACAATATTATATTAGTTTCAAGTGTACAACATAGTAATTCGACATTTATATGCATTAGGAAATGATCACCGTGATGTCTAGTTACAATCTGTCACCACACAAAGTTGATACAATATTGTTGTTGATACTCCCTATGTTGTACATTGCATCCCCACGACATTTATTTTATAACTAGAAGTTTTTATCTCTTGATCCTCTTCATTCATTTGCCCACCTCTCAATAACTCTTTCCTCTGACAACCATCATTCTGTTCTCTGTATCTATGAGTCTGGTTTTGTTTTGTTTTGTTTTTTAGGTTCCACATATAAGTGAAATCATATAGTATTTGACCTCGCTGTCTGAATTACTTCACTTAGCACAATATCCTCAAGATCCTTATATATACACACACATATATATGTATATATACACATATATATGTGTATATGTATATATATATATAGCTATTGAGTTGTATGAGTTCTTTATATATTTTGGATATTAGCCCCTCATCACATATATGACTTGCAAACATTTTCACCCATTCAGTAGGTTGCCTTTTTGTTTTGTTGATGGTTTCCCTTGCCATGCAAAAGTTTTTTGATTTTGATTTTGACATAGTTCTATTTGTTTATTTTTGCTTTTGTTGTCCTTGCCTGTGGAGTCAGGTCCAAATATATATAAATATAAAATATAAATATATAAATATAAATATAAATATAAATATATAAATATATTTATATAAATATAAATATATATAAATATATTTATATAAATATAAATATATATAAATATATATATAAATATAAAATCACTGCAACTGCCAAGAAGCTGTTTTCTTCTAGGAGTTTTATGATTTCAAATCTTACATTCAAGTCTTTAATCCATTTTGAGTTATTTTGGAATATGGTGAAAGACAATGATTCAATTTCATTCTAAAGAGACTGCCCCGTTGTATATTTTTTCCTCCTTTGTCACAGATTAATTGATTAGATATGTGTGGGCTTATTTCTGGGCTCTCTATTCTTTCCATTGATCTATAGGTCTGTTTTTGTGCCAGTACCATACTGTTTTGATTACTATAGCTTTGTATTATTGTTTGAAATCTGGGAATATGATACCTCCAACTCTGTTCATTCTCAAGATTGCTTGGACTGTTTGGGGTATTTTGTGATTCCATACAAATTTTAGGATTATTCGTTCTAATTCTGTGAATAACACCATTGGTATTTCAATAGTCTCCACACATTTAAGAAGACTGAAATCATATTAAGCATCTTTTTAAATGTTTATTTATTTAGATAACAGGAGAGGAGCAGAGAGAGAGGGAGAGGGAGAATCCTAGGCAGGCACCACACTATCAGCACCTAGCCCTAAACAGGACTTAAAACCATGAACCACGAGACGATGACCTGAGCCGAAATTAAGTTGGACACTTAACCAACTGAGCCACCCAGGTGCCCCTCAAGTACCTTTTTCGAGCATTTGGAACATGTTTCTCTGTTTCCTCATTTTGTTTGATTCTCTGGTTCTGTGTATTATGCAAAATAGCTATCTATCCCTGTCTTGAAGGAGTGGCTCTATGCAGGAGATGAGTCTTTTTTGTTTAATCTTTCCCTATTTCTTGGTTGTGTTTCAAGCTGTCTCTTTGACTACTTCATACCAGTGGGGTCCAGAAACATAAGCCCCCACCGGTTACCTGATGCTGTCACTGAAGAGGTATGTCCTGTGTGGGTTGTATGCACTGTTGGCTCTGGTGGGTCATGTGAGTGGTGCTGCTGGAGAGGGGTAGTGGTGCTTGCCCACCAAGTCTGAAGGTACCATGTGAGCAGCATGGGGCAGGGGCATGTGGGGCTGCTTGCCTGCTGCATGTGACCACGCACACAAGCTGTGGGGTTGGTGGAGGGGAAGCCTATTTGCCCACCGCATCTAGCAGTATCACTTAAGTGGCAAAGGGGGAGGTGGGGCTGATCATCCATTACATTCAAGCAGCTGGGGCTGGGACTGCTCAACTGCTGCTGTTAGATGGTTAGACTGCATGTGTAAAAATGGCACCCAAAAGCACCAGCAAGGTAGAAGGAACCCATAAAAATGGCATCTGCCAGCATTCAGTTCCCAGAGAGAATTCCAGTAAATGTCTGCTCCTCCAACAGAAGCTTTAAGTTTACCAAGTGAATATTCTTCACATTTGTCTAGGCTCTTTTCAAAGTGCTGCTTTTTGTGCTAGGCCCTGGGGAGAGTGGGTCTGTGCATGAGCCCTTTAAAAGTAGAAACTAGGGGCGCCTGGGTGGCGCAGTCGGTTAAGCGTCCGACTTCAGCCAGGTCACGATCTCGCGGTCCGTGAGTTCGAGCCCCGCGTCGGGCTCTGGGCTGATGGCTCAGAGCCTGGAGCCTGTTTCCGATTCTGTGTCTCCCTCTCTCTCTGCCCCTCCCCTGTTCATGCTTTGTCTCTCTCTGTCCCAAAAATAAATAAACGTTGAAAAAAAATTAAAAAAAAATAAAAGTAGAAACTATTTCATACAACCCTATATTTCCCTGAATATGATTCCCATTGTTCTTCAAAACCAGATGTTTTGAGGGCTTGTCCCTCTGGTGCAGGACCCAAAAGTTAGGGTGCCATGTGGGATACAAACCCCTTGATCCTTAGGGAGAAGATTTATTCATATTTTTATTGTTGTTGTTTGAGATCCCTCCTAATTATGGGTCACTGTGAGGGGTGGTGATGAGAGCACATCTCTACCTCTTCTACCCTTCTTGGTGGGGCACTTTTATCCTTTGCCATGAAGGAAGTGTCCAACTGGTTCTCAGGTTGTTTTTTGTCTTTTGTTTTGTTTTGTTTTGTTTTGTTTTGTTTTCAGAGAGAATAGTTCCATATGTAGCTGTGTATTTGTTTTGTCTGTGGGAGAAGGTAAGTTCAGGATCTTCCTACAATGACATCTTAAACTACCTCTCTGTATTTTGATTTAAAATGTATATATATCATAATTTAGAGGAACCATGTCTGGGGTGCCTGGGTGACTCAGTTGGTTAAGCAACCAACTTCGGCTCAGCTTATGATCTCACAGTTCATGAGTTCAAGTCCCGTGTCAGGCTCTATGCTGACAGCTCAGAGTCTGGAGTCTGCTTCAGATTCTGTGTCTCTCTCTCTCTGCCCCTCCCCCACTCATGCTCTGTCTCTCTCAAAAATAGACATTAAAAAAAAAGAGGAACCATGTCTGCAATAATAATGAGTGAATATGAAGAATTTCCATTGACAATTGTATTAAATACCAGAAAGTAATAAGAACTAACATTAATTAATTCTTTACCCTGCATTTGGCCCCAGGTTCAGTACTTTACACTTGATACACAATTTTAAATAACTTCTGTACATTGAAAGTTTCAAATACCCACAGAGTATGTTAGAGATGAAATTTTAAAAGTATAAGCCCTTCCAAGATTGTAGACACTCAACTTGCCAATACCTTGAAATAAAGAAATTGCCATCTGCTCAGGATCACTCTCTGCCCCCATTCTACACTCTCCCAACCATACTGGCAACATGGGGATCTGAATGATCCAACATCCTTTCCTCAGCAGTTTTATTTATTTTCCCTTAGGAGTTCTGTACAATTCATGAGCCCTCCACACCTTCATGATTTCACTTTATGGCTCATTTGGTGCCACCTCAGAAAATTTCCCTCATATCCACAAACTTTCCCTTTATCAGATGCCTAACCAGCTCTTATCTGGTTACCTTAGAAATATCAACCCATTTATTCTATCATTTGTTTTTCCTCTTTTATGTTATTCTTTCCATTTTCAAGTAAAAAATGAACTTAATCATGTTGACAAATGGAAGAGTTATCTATCACTAATGCTATATTGACATAAAGAAAGGAAAATCTCATATACTGTGAAGTGAAATTGCATAGTACAATGAATCTTACTCCCTTTAAGTATAACCAAAATTTCTCTCTAGATATACATGAAATTGTGTATCTACATCCTGATCATCTAATTATATCAGTCTCGTCTTGGGCTTCAAAACTGAAATAAGGTAATTATTGGTCTTTTTCTTTTCTATTTTAAAATGTAAAATAGTATTTTCAGCAATGTCTCCTATGAATTAGTATTATTTCCTTTATACTATAAGTGAAACAGATTATATGGACTAACCTAAGATCCTAACCCACTTAGAAATTAATTGTTCACAAAAGTGAACTCTGTGCTCTAAATAACTAATTTATAAATATGTCTTTTGTATGCTGGAAACTTAATGTGAAGATAAAGCATATTACTATATTGTTATGAAAGTGACAACATGTATCATGTAACTAAACATTAGAGATGCCTTTCTAAAACCATTAATTTTTGTACTAGATGAGTTATGCTATCAAATATGCTTATTTTATCCTTAAAATTCTCATCAGTTTCCTTTGCAATTGAAATGTTTAATAAAATTAACTCAAATATAAGATATTAAAGTGTATTATGTGTATAAGACCTTCCCAAAGCATAGTTTTGATATGCGCAATAGCAAAACTTTATAAATTCTCCTGTTGTTCTAATGACTTGAAAATTATAATGATCCAGGTAAGCAATCTAAACAGTAAGCAATGAATTAATAACCCACCTAAGTTTTCTTTTTTTAATTTATGAGAGAGAGAGCACACATGCATGTGCACTTGTGAGCGAGGGAGGGGCAGAGGGAGAGTGAGAATCTCAAGCAGGTTCCATGCTCAGCATAGAGCCCATCACAGGGCTGGATCCCATGACCCTGGGGTTCATGACCTAAGCCAAAATCAAGAGTCAGACATTCAACCTACTGAGCCACCCAGGCGCCCCTAAGCCACATAATTTCAAAAAGGGATTCAAGACAGCTTATCAGAAAGCATTTAATTAACCAAGATACAATGAATTGAATATAAGCAACAAAAGGGAGTAAAGGAGTATAAACATAAGACACAGAGAATAGGTAGACCCATACATAGATGCATGCCATGAAATATTTAAACTATATGGGGTCCTCTAGATTTGGTTCTTAGAGTTCTAAAAGCAAATTTAAGAGAGAAAAAATGATCAATTACAAGACTCACAGTGTTTACAAAGTAAAAAGTACCCTAATGATACTTATCTAAGTATAAGAACAACTATTTCTGATACTAAAATCCAAAAGAGATCCTCAGCATCTTCAATGATATTCTTTGAATAACCCAATGACAGAATATGTAGTGCTGGGTGTAGATAGTCTCCATACAAGTAGATGGAAGCACCTTAAAGCTTAGTTGGATAAAACCAGCTCCATGGGAGTTATCCAAGTGTTGTCTAGGTAATGGGTTCTCTAATGGACTTAGTCATGAACTGTTAGATCATCTATAGTAACACATGGACTAATTATCTTTCAGTCAATCTTACATAAATATTCATTCCCAGTCCATGCTTTGAACTGTACTGAGCATCACCAATCCCCATGCCTCGATCCAGCTACTTAGAATGGCTGGGGAAATATAGGAGTTCATGCTTTAATAAGCAGTGAAGATCAGGGAAGCATTCTAGGTATGAAATTGCCACTGAACAATCTAAGCAGATTATTTCTGCTTTCCACAATAAACAAGTGTTGATATTATCCTAAAATGGATAATGATATTTTAAATACTTATTGAAGTGAGTAACACTTAATGCTATATAAATCCAGAGGCACATGTAACCTACTGGTTAAACATACACAAAACAAGGCACTAGAAAATTGAAATTTGTATGCTTATTTTCTCTTCTAATAAATATGAAATTGGCTAAGTTTATATACAGCTTTTTAGAAGGTCATATTGGATCTATTTTCTTTAATAGGATGTCTACCCAAGAAAATAACATTATCGTACAAATTCGTACTTTGACATCTCTTGAAACTAAATGAAGTCTACTCTTCTAAATTCCCTATGTACATTTCAGAGTATTATGGCTTTCAATATCAAATTTATCTAACAGCGCTTTTTTTTAAATTTTCTCCACAGAAGTAAAATATAATAAATTAAGCTGTTCATGTATTCTGTCGCTGAAAGTTATTTCCTTTCAAAATCCTGACTGTATTACTCATTTGCTAAATTGTCCTAAAACTTTGTATTACTTCTTTATCCCATTATGATAAGGATAATAAATGAAGGAAACTAAACTATAAAAGAGAACTTTCTTTTTCTTTAAGATATTTAATTTTAAAATGTCATGTTTTACAATAAACTTATAAAACAGTATAATATTGTTAAGATTCACAGTTAAAACAATGTGTTTTTGTTGTTGTTGTTGTTGTTGTTGTTGTTCTTGTTACATTTGTCAGAAATGTTTTCATATGGGTGATGGGTATTAAGGAGGGAACTTGTTATGAGCACTGGGTGTTGTATGTAAGTGATGAATCACTGAATTCTACTTCTGAAACCAATATTGCACTGTATGTTAACTAATTATAATTTAAAGAAAAAATTCAAAAGAAAAATGATAAATGTGATCATGAAGCTAGGAGCATGTGGGCTAAAGCCTCATCAGATCAAGATTGAGGATACAGGTCAGTCAGTAACTATGAAGGGGCATGGCAGGCTTCCAATTTATAGCTGAAATTAATCCATTCTAATTTTTGTGATCATCTACTATGCCAAGCAAGTTACGCATACTAAAGATAAAATTATTAACCATGAGATAAGGTTGCTACTGTCATGAAGCTCATAACCTAATGGAAGATTGAGGCATTTTTAAAAACCACAGAATCCGGTAATTGCAATAAAGACAATAAACAGATATTGTGAGAAGAATAACAAAAGATATTAAATTTGGATGGGTAGTCAGATAAGGCCACTCTGAGAAGAGGATACGCTTCAGCTTTACCAGGAAGAGAAGAAATCAATTATACAGTGTAACCTAGGAAATAGAGAGAAAGTAGCAAGACTCTGAGGTGGGAAAAAACTTGATATATTTTAGGAACTGATGGAAAGATGGCTGGGGTTTAGTGAGCAATGGAGAGGAGGGAGATGACTTGGGTAGAGGCATGATAGGGCCATGAAAATCCCAGTAAGATCCTTGATTCTATTCTAAGGAAATGGAAAAATCCTGAAGGACCATAAGAAAGTGGTATGGATAAGGGCAATACATTTAGAAAAGAGAATTAATTAACAAAATTAGGCCTTCTTTAATGACCCAAGATGCCACTGAGTCATTAAAAATCACTTTGAATGACAGTAATCTCAGTGAAACAAAATAAAGTAAACTGGCTACAAGAAATAACAACTGTTATGTTCACAATCTCTCTTTTATTTTTTTGAGGTTCTTTATATTGATAGAATATTTATTTCTTCCTAATTTCATACATGCTGACCCAAAAGGCTCTAAGATTTTTAGAATTATGTTTCCCTTCCAAAGGAAAAAAAAAGACATAGAAAAGTACAAAAGATAATATAATGAACACTTGTGTTCTCACTATTAATGATTTTGAGTTTTCAGACTTACCTACTTTAGCAACAATGTTCATATAATACAATGTTACTAGTTTTTGACCCTCTCAAAGGCAATCTAAGTAATCTTCTCAAAATCCAAGTACTCTTTTCTTGGTAGATAGACTACAAATTAGCTAAATTTACTGAACTTTATTAATCAAATTTCAATGTAGCCACTGTTTGTGAGGGGTGTAATTCTCAGATCATTTAACTCTAACCAAAAAACATACATATAAGAAACTGTCAGGCACTTGTGTCTGATTTAAACAGTATATGTGGCACTCTGAAATACATGAGTCAAGAAATGTTCCCGATGGGGTGACCTTGCCCAAAATGCCACTGAGGGAGAGTGGTAAGAATGTGTTTGAGTTGACCTCACCTAAAATGACCCAAGAGCAAGAAGACAGGGTAGACTCCCGCTCTGACAGGGTCTTCGTTCCAGCACACAACACGCTGGTTCCTCCGTGCATCCTACTTTGAAGGATGATCTCAGATACAGAGACTGGAAGATGAATCCTGTGCTAGAGTTGTCACTTCACCAAGGCAGAGCCTGCACCTTGATTGTTGCACAATCATCAGCTGAAAGGAAGTAAGCCTAGATCCTCTTGGAACACAGATGGCATCACCTTTGTTTATTATAAGCAATTTTTAGGGGGCATGGGACTTTAAAAATATCATAACATGTTTATCTGCAACAAATAAAACCAGGATTTCTTCTGTTGCACACTCAGCTCAACAAAACTCTAATCTCTTAAATTCATGTTTGCCCACCATCCCTCTGGCATTCCTCAAACAAATTTACTTGATTTAAAAAGGTCTCATGTGCAGGTGTGTGTCCTGGAATAACAGATATTCTCTGATTTCATATGCACAAGCCAAAGAAAATACTTTTCATGGTATCTGCTATACAGGGAAGAGTGTTGGGGAAATTACTTCAAGGCCCCAAAGTCTTTAGTCCATGGGCTTACATGCCATTTCAATTTATAGCCCTGTGCATAACTGTGACAACTACCAGATGAACAGAAACACTCAAAGCCCACTAGACGTTCAATATCCTCCTCTCCACATTCCCCAAATGAGAGAAATGGAACATAAGCAAACACTAATTGACAGCAACCACTAATTGACACAGATACAACTACTTTCATAATCTATTCACAACCTTAATAATCCTTTCACCACAATGTATCTCTTAGTGGCTGAGGTTGGAGACCAAATTAGAAGCATACTCCTCTTGTTTCTCTTCCATGAAATTAAAAGAAACAGTTCAGCATAGAATGGATTTTTTCAGAGAAAATATTTGCATTTTTTATAATATAATGCCAACTATATCACAATCTCTATAACGGTAGAGACCATGTCCAGCCGATTTGCCAGTGGCACCACATTACTTCCACCTGGTAAATGCTCAATCAGTATTTGTTGAATTAACGCTGGATGGTATGAAATGTAACATGGTAATTGGACATATGTAAAGTATGTATTTTTTTAAATTTTTTTTAACGTTTATTTATTTTTGAGACAGAGACAGAGCATGAACGGGGGAGGGGCAGAGAGAGAGAGGGAGACACAGAATCGGAAGCAGGCTCCAGGCTCTGAGCCATCAGCCCAGAGCCCGACGCGGGGCTCGAACTCACGGACTGTGAGATCGTGACCTGAGCTGAAGTCGGAGGCTTAAACGACTGAGCCACCCAGGCGCCCCTGTAAAGTATGTATTGAATGTGGATGACTTCCTATGTCATGTATTTAATTTTCATTAAAATGTAAGTATTTCATTTTCATTAAAAATAATTTATGTAGATTTCTCACCATTTCCTTTTTGGTTGCTATTATCTTACATTTGCATGAAGCCAGAGACTGAAAACTGATTTACTTTCACAACATGTTTCCTGATATAAAACCATAGTTCCAAGTTTGAGAAGCAAAAATGTGGATTTGGACAGGATGTTTTAGAGGACACACACACACACACACACACACACACACACACACACACCGATTTTTAAGCACCCAAGTCCTCAAACTGCCCAGCATTGCCAAATGTGGTACTCTCCTACACTGATTAATGCAGGATTGTACAAGGCTGTGTCCTAGGATCTGATTATTCCCCTTCTAACTCAAAATCTCTGTCTTAATAAGGAAATTGCACAGCAATAACTTTCTTTAGAAAAGTATTGCCAATACTTGTCAATCAATCAAAATATTGCAATGTAAGAGTTTATTTTCTTCGTTTCTCAGTATGATTTCTTTTAAACAGAATTCTTTTGGTGTAACCTGACTAGGTAAGTACTGAAATAAAGCAATTGCATAAAAATACAACAAAATATTTGAATTTAAAAAGATAAATTTTGGGGACTCCTGGGTGGTTAGTCCATTAGGCATCTGAGTCTTGATTTCAGTTTAGGTCATGATCTCATGGTTCATGAGTTTAAGTCCCACATTGGGCTCTATGCTGGAAGTGTGGAGCCTGCTTGAGATTCTCTCTCTCTTTCTCTCCCTGTCACTCCTCCATGCTTGCTCACTCTCTCTCTTTCAAAAATAAATAAACTTAAAAAAAAAACTTTTTGATACTCGTAGTTATCTACTTATGTCCTGATAATTCAAAGTTTCTCTTTAAAAATACATGCATGTTTACACATACATACACACCTACATTTATACATTCATTGAAAATATATTGAACATATCTTATGCACCAGGTTCTGGTTTTGGTGTTGGGAAGACAATGATGATCAAAAGCAGAAGTGATCTCAGGTCTTCTCAAGCTTTCAGTCCAGAGGGCAGAAAAATTTTAGTGAAATAATACCATGGCAAAATGTAAACTCATCACTGAGATCAGCCATGGATATATATATATGGTATGATTATGGAATATAGTAGAGGCATATGGTTTTGTTGGGATGACTGGAAAAACCTGTGTTCCCCAGCATATGAATGAAGTGGGATTTGAAAGTTGAGTGGGAAGCATCTAGGCAAAGTGTACAAGTATGGTTCTGAAATGCTGGGCATATAATCTTCAAACAAGGAAGGGCCAACAAATACATAAAACTAGCTGCCATTCCTCAGGCATATGATTATGGGTCCTATTCTTCATACTTCCCAGAAGTCCTATAGAATCAAGCCACCAATGGGGAGCTGGGTGGCTCAGTCAGTTGAGCATCTGACTTCTACTCAGGTCATGATCTCATGGTTTGTGAGTTCAAGCCCCACGTCAGGCTCTGTGCTGACAGCTCAGAGCCTGTAGCCTGCTAGAGTTCTATGTCTCCCTCTCTGTTTGCCCCTCCCCTGCTCACACTCTGTCTCTCTGTCTCTCTCTCTCAAAACTAAATAAACATTAAGGGGCACCTGGATGCCCAGTCGGTTAAGCGTCCAACTTCAGCTCAGGTCATGATCTCACAGTCCGTGAGTTTGAGCCCCGTGTTAGGCTCTCTGCTGACCGCTCAGAGCCTGGAGCCTCCCTTGGATTCTGTGTCTCCCTTTCTCTCTGACACTCTCCTGCTCACGATCTGCCTCTCTCTCTCTCTCATATTAATAAACATTAAAAAAATAAAAATAAACATTAACAAAAATTTTAAATATCAATCCACCACTGCCTATAGCAGCAACCTCAGTAGAACACTCTTGTAATGACTTTTCCTTCTTTTCTTGTTCACTCTCCCTACTCCTTTGCTGCTACTTACTGGCTCCACTTTCCAAATAAAAACCCTACAAAATCCTTGCCTGATGTCATGATTTTTTGGAGAACTGCAAACTAAGACATCAAGCATGACATGGGATAAGAACGAAATGCATAGGTCTCTTAGGCATTTTGTTTTTTAAAAGTAGTAAGTAACTAGATATTTTTTTTTTCTCAATAATATCTTTCTAGCTGCAGTGAAGAGAACAGATCAGATGAAGGCAAGATGAGATGAGGTTCATCATTAAACCTAGGTTTAATCTAAGGTATCTTGGAGATATATTGGAAGAATTACAAAGTAGGCAGCTAGATATATGATTCTGGAATATAGAGGAAAAATTTAAGCATTTCTGATTCATCTTTATTTTGGTGGTGATGGGATCCATGAACCCTAGATTATACATATATAATCAGGTCTTGAGGAAGCTGGACTAAAAAATGAGATTAAATAGGTTGGGGCAGAGATGGGATGGATATCAAGGGAATGTTTCATCATGGAACCCAGGGGAAGAGCATATTTCAGAAAGAAGGCAAAGGTCTACAGTGCTCATCACTATTACAGAGGTAGGTAAGATTATTGTGATAGACCATGTTATTGGTCCCAGTTTACCTCCCCATGCATTCATATTCTTTACTATGTAACTTTGCACTTTCATTCACTAAAAGAGGTGGAATACAGGGGTGCCTGGGTGGATCAGTCAGTTAAGCATCCGACTTTGGCTCTGGAACATGATCTCATGGTTCATGAGTTCAAGCCCCGCATCAGGCTGTGTGCTGACAGCTCAGAGCCTGGAGCCTGTTTCAGACTCTGTGTCTCCCTCTCTCTGCCCCTCCCCTGCTCATGCTGTCTATCTCTCTCTCTTGGAAATAAATATTAAAAAAGTTTTTAAAAAGATGTAGAGTACATTATTCCATTTGAATTTATTTGGCCAAGTGACTTTCTTTGGGGAAAAAAAGGCAGAATTTATGGCATGCAGTTTCTAAACATTTTAACTTGCCTTCTTGCACTTCTGCTCTCCTCATGAGAAGGACATGCCTGGTCTAGCTAATGAATCCCAGGAGAAAGAGAGAGTGGAACCAAGCCCAAAAGTTCAGCAGACACACAGATGTAAGAACCAAATAAATGGATAGTGTTGTGTGCCCCTAAAGTTTTATCATTGTTTATTATGCAAGTTGTCTTGACAATAGAAAACTGACAGATGACTAAAAACCTATATATTAGATTAAGAATACAGGTCATTAATTGGTGCAGATCAGTTTTGCTACGGAGAAAACAAAAAGAGAGAGGATAGTGGGAGAAGCACATGGATTTGAGAGAAGTTATGTATGTGCATGTGCTTATATGACTTAAATGGCTGAAGCCTAAGCCTGAAAGAAAGTTTCATGGGAATAGAAATATCCTAAGAAGAGGGAGAAACTGATTATCCAAAATAAAGAGGGAAGATGTCCTAGATGCCACTGGAGAGATTAGGTTACATGTTATAGAAGTTTGCATTAATGATAACATAGGTCAAGGGTAAAGCTGGCAGCCCTTATAAAGGAACCAGAGTGCTGAGTTCATGGGCACTGCCACCAACAGTGGCAGTGTAAGTTTTTCTTCATGCTATGCTTATTTCCGCAAAGACGAAACTTGAGTGAAATGAAATTAAAATTTGGTAGCATATATTCTTCAGTGTCATCTATAGTGATAGAAGATCTTACATTCTTTAATCAAAGAACTCAATAGTGGAAAAAATTAGAACACAACTTCTGTCCCTTGTACATGAGGTCTAGTACAGAATACTGAAAGCATTATGATATTAAAATGAAAAGAAATACAGTTGACCCTTAAATAACAGGAGTATGAACTGCACAGGTCCACTTACATGTGAATTTTGTTTTTTGATAAGTACAGTACAGTACTGTAAATGCATTTTCACATCCTTTTGATTTTCTTATAAACTTTATCTTTAAAAAAATTTTTTTAAGTTTATTTATTTATTTTGAGAGAGAGAGAGAGAGAAAGTGCTCATGTGAGCAGGGGGAGGGGCAGAGAGAGAGGAGAGAGAGAATTCCAAGCAGGCTCTACATGCTGTCAGTGCAAAGCCCGATGTGGGG
The DNA here is from genome assembly GCF_018350175.1 of Felis catus. Classification (NCBI taxonomy): domain Eukaryota; kingdom Metazoa; phylum Chordata; class Mammalia; order Carnivora; family Felidae; genus Felis; species Felis catus. The sequence continues at coordinate 40,235,843 of NC_058370.1, read as the reverse complement.
CTCAAACCCATGAACCATGAGATCATGACCTGAGCCAAAATCAATGGTCAGATGCTTAACCAACTGAGCCACCCAGGTGCCCCTTCATTTTCTTAATAACATTTTCTTCTCTCTATTTTATTGTAAGAATACAGTATATAATAAATAATACATATAACATATGAAATATGCGTTACTCGACTGCTTGTGTTATTGGTGAGGTTTCCAGTCAACAGTAGGCTATTAGTAGTTAAGTTTTTAGGGGACTCAAAAGTTATATTTGGATTTTCTACTGCCTAGGGGGTTGGCACTCCTAATCCCCCTGTTGTTCGAAAGTCAACTGTAAGTAAAAGTAGATGTATCTGTCCAGATATATCCAAATTAACAATTTGGATGGCTAGAACTAAAACCAAGATCCATTTATAACCAGATTAGTTATTTATTATTTAGTTTATTATGAAGTATTTTTTAAAATGTAACATCAATATTGATGCTGACTCGATTTTATTATATTTTGTTTATTTGTATTAATTATATAATAACAAATTAGAACACTTCAAATTCTGGTGATAGTAGATAAAATATTTACAATTCTGGTTACATAAAGTTTAGAAAATTAATAATTTTAAGAAACAAGAATATTCAGATAAATATCAACACAGTTTTACCTAACTTTTAAAAAGTCAGTATAAATTCTCAATAGCTGTTTTCTAAATGAACTGTTTTTTATCCCAAATATGTTTCTATAATATTATAAAACATCTGTAGCACTGTTTATTCGAAACTTCAACTACCATACAATATAAAATTAAGAGGTAAAAAATAAAGGTAATTTCAAAACCAATAGGATACTCAAATTTATTATAAGTATTATGTTTCAATAATAAAATTCATCCCAAGAGACTATTTTCTCTTAGAAAATTAGTTTATTCTTGATCAGAAATAAGACTAAAAATCAATCTTTGCATTAAACAAAACGTTTTCTTATTACTAAAATTGAGTATTTGAGAAAGAAATAGATAATTTAGAATTTATATTTTCCCTAACATTTTCTGAATTACATATTTAGTTATAAATTCCTATGTTTAATTTTGACTGGAAATCTGCACACTAATCTATTAATTGTACCTATTTTTACATTGTGTTCTTTTTTTAATTTCCAAGCAACATCATAATCTTTGAAGCTTTCTATATTTTAATACTTCTATTAAAATATAATATTCTCTTTCGAGAAATGGCAATGTGCACCTGAAGGGCATTTTCTTGATTTCTTTCTTATTAATCTATTAGAAAATATAAACTGTACAGCTCATAGTAAACCATCACCTTTGTGCTAAGAAAGTCTGAGTGTGTTACCAAGACAGCACTTGTTCAAGCTCTGACAACAGCAAGTGGGTGGGTAGTAGGCACATCTCATCACACTATAAATGATAAACATGTTACAAAAATGGTAGCATTTTTGCCTTTCATGTGGCACAGGCTATAAATCGATTTCTCCCCAAGTAAAATGAAGAGACCCTGAGAAAATAGTGAAATGTAGTGGTGTTTGCATCACTACGTCAAGTGTTGCTCATGTAAGAGAAGCCTTAAAGAAATAAAGATAAATGAATGGAATCACAAAAGATTTGCTGGCTAAAATAATTCCTTTTTTAAGGGTATAAATTCCTCTAAATTAATTACTTGGGTGGCTGGAATCAAAGCCAAGATCCATTTTGTTCCATTATTAATGTCTACACCCAAGGTTTCTATGGATATATCCAGATTTTTCTCAGTTGCTCCAGAAAACCATGGAGCATAGAGGAGAGATGCTGACTGTTTCTAACAGCAATTCCTGCTTCCTGCCTAAGAACTGTGGTCCGCTCAATGCGGCAAGCCAGGGGCAACTCCTTCATTTTTGAAAATCTAAAGGTAATTCAAGTTGAAATAGCACTAACCAGTTTGGAAATGAGGTAGACAAGTGTAATTTTTACATAAAAGTATATAAACTTCCTGAAATAATATAAAGGCTTTCTAGAATCCATCCTTATATGTAGCAACAAAATATTTAAGTCAATTTCTTTTAACAGTTTTCTAAATTGCCTCTATATCCTACTTAAATTTTGTAATAGTCAAATGTACATATTAAAGGGACCCTCCGTACACACAGACATGCTAAGATACATACTTCCTGCTCCTTAATAGTTCACAACAAATATTCACTGAGCACCTTCTAAGTATCAGCCACCATATTAGGCATTGGATTCAGTGGTTAATGTGTTATATACTTACTATTGTGATAGACAGTAAAAAGAAATAATAATAAACAACAACAACAAAACATGCTACAAGAGTGCTTCTATCTTAGAGCATGGTACAGACTGAATGGAGAGGATGTGCAGGAAAGGTTTCCTTGAACAAATAATACCTGCATGATAAGGGATGAGTAGGAATTAATGAGGTGAAGGGGACAGAGAAGAGCACTCAAGACAAAGGAGGACAGCCTCACTGAGGCCCATCTATGAGAATTTTATATATCTAGTATAGCTGGTATCCAACCTCATTTCATTTCTAAGATGGCAATCATTTTCTTAGAAAGTCATTTCCTTTCCTCAAAACATTTGAGAATCACTCTCCTTCCTCCCGAGACAATTCTCTGGAAACTTGATTGATAAAGTCAGATCCAGAGGCCCAGAATGGTCTGACCTATGATTAACTATCCTTGTAGAAATGCAAGAGAGATCCACCTACTAACATTCCTTCTACTGGGAGTTCAATTTCTCTCCCATTTAGTGCATCAAACTCTCTTTCTCATGTCCCTCAAAATCTATCCCATTATACTCATAGAAATGGGAGAAGAGGAAAACCGAGATTGAAGACCTTGTTTGCCACTACCTGAGGACCTCTGTCATACCTTCTTAATCTCCTCCCTTCTCTCCTGTGGTTCTTCCTTGGCCTCTCTTCTTCCACCTCAGCAACAATCTCAGAAACAAAAGGGATAGCTGAAAGAATGGGTTATTTTTTTTTTATAAAAGCTACTAGTAAATTAAAAGCCTGCTCTTTATCAAGCAATTTTACCTAGGTGAACTTGAATCTGCATATGATTTTGAAATAGTTTTAAGAAGGGAGTGAGGATTACAGACGCCTTTAAAACCTAACCTAGCTCTCGATCTTTCTACTCTTCATCCAAATGTCCACATCCTTGTGACTCACAAATAACTCTGACTCTTCATTCTCTTTAGCCTTCATCTTGATGCTTCAACCTTACTGAACAACTCCCCTGTCCTCAGTCATGACCTAAACAATGAGAGTCTTTGTTTCTGAGTTAAGATTGAGCTGCGTCCTAACTTTGCATCATTTAGGTTGGAGGAATAAAGACAGAAAGACCTCGCCCCTACTGACAGGCCTGCTATAGAAGAATGAACCTCAGACTTCCCAACCTGGGTCCTAAAAATCACGTTACCTTCCTATGCCCTGCTATTTATAGTGTTTAGGCTGGATAGTAGCATTAGTACTGAGAATGTGATGGCTTCAGTGGGCTATTCTGGGAACACACTCAACATTTGGGCTGTTATTTTTCTATTGAAAAGTACTTTCTGAGTTCCAAATAACCAACTCACAAATGAGTTTTTGGAATTGAATGGTTTGTAAGATGAGGGACTGGCTGCAATTAGAATGAAACAATGAAGATTAGATGAAAATTCAATTGAATTAACAAAAAGCAGAAAGATGAAAGGCTATTCCACAAAAGCCAAGTAATTCCTATGAAAAGATACCGCTAGCCAGTAAATTAGATCCTTTTTGAAATCTACATTAACTCTTTCAGGACGCAGAGTAGTAGTGCACTGATGCCTTCATGGTTTGAAAAGAATTCCCAAAAGGCTTCAAATTAGTTCCAGCACTGGGTAAACCTGATTCATTATTTTACTTGAGGCCATGGGAAATATACTTATCTAATGGAAATAACTAAGCATGAGTGCAAGAGAATGATATATATGAGACTAGTATAGTTTCTATCATATCTTTATATGTCATAGACTGTACACACACATCCACCCATTCCCAGTACAAACATCATGGTTCAGAAAATGTAAATTCTTCAACTTTGACCCAAATAGGGATGTTAGAAGATTCACTTACTTTCTCCCTTTTAGGGAAAACTATTTATTTGGCAAAACAAAACAAAACAAAACAAAACAAAACAACCCCCCCCCACACACACACACAAACCAAAAAAACAAAAAAAAAAACTATGCTAGAAATTTCTTTTACTAAGAAGTGCTATTAAATCCCATTTTCATTTTTAATTCTTACATGTCAGCTCCTCTGAAAGAAAAATATATAATCCTGCAAACACAGGTGGTCACAGGAGAAGACAGCTACAGGAGTTCATTGCTCAAAATGTAAAGATAAACTCCTAGAAGTGAAAACCTGAAGTAGCTTGGAGGCCAGAATTGTTATTGCAGTTGACTGAGTTCATGGTGAAGGGGACAGAGTCATTGTTTCCATCCCCAAGGAAGTCAGTTAACTTTGCTGTATTCTGTGGATATAAATATCACTTTTCCAATAGGAAAGGAGTAGCCATGATACTATAATTCTAGAGCTGGACGAGACGTTAGAGATCATTTGGTTAGGGTGTCTTCAAATTGTGATCCTTCAGGGCCCTAGAAAATAGGATACAACCATTCAAGAGATGGGGCGGGGAGGGGGGTTCCTCCTATCTTTCCGATCTTCTCAGTAAATTTCCTAGTAGTAAGTTTTCACGGCAACCAAATGATCTCTGGTTTCCTTTTTACAAAGCTCTGATGTCAACCACTTGATTCAAGGGTCTCAGTGAGGTAAACCTTCTTCTTAGCTAACCATAGCTCTCCTGCTATACTCATATAGGTCTTTAAAAATATAGAAGGTATTTAGTAATAGGTACATTATGTTTTCCACTGAGCCTATTCAAAGGTTAAAAACCTTTACAAAAACATTAGTAATTTATTATTTTTAGTTGGATGTATTTGAAGGACAAGGATAAAAAATTGGGGCTGAAAAATCCAAGTCAAGTACCTCACTTTTAGTCATTTCAGGATGCCTACAAAGGCCCTGATATGATTTCTAGCACAGCCTCCTAAAAAATCAAAGGCTACACATGATTTAAAAGAAACCTAATGTAGGACATCTAACTGCTACCCAGTTAACACTGCTGGAGGAATGTGTAAATGTAATGTATAAAATGTACCCAACAACAACAAAAAAATTACCCATAAGCCTGCAAAAATAAACACACTGTATTAGTTATCTATTGCTGAGAAACAAACCATCCCAGAATTTAGTGGCTTAAAAAATATCATTTATTAGTTAAGATCCTGTGACTTTATTACTTAAGATCCTGTGGCTTAAGTAATCATTTATTACCTAAGATCTTCTGGCCACTAATTTAGTGGCTTAAAAAACGTCATTTATTACTTAAGATTTCCAAGTCTGGACCAGTTTGGCTGGGGCTTGGTAGTTTAGGATGGCATCATTCCCATCTTAGAGGCTTTAGCTGGGCATTCTCTACAAGACGTCTCATCCTCCAGGAGGCTAGACCAGGCTTGGTTCAGACTGTGAACCAAAAGTTTGCAGCTACAATGGCCCAAGTCCACTGCAAAAGCACTTTTTAAGCCTCTGCTTGAGCCACATTTGATAGTCCCTTTGGCCAAAGTAAATTATGTAGTCAAATTCAAAGCCAGTATGGGAGGGCCTACTCTCTGTGTGAAGATAAAAATATGAACTATGGTGGTTATTTTATAACAATCTACTACATTACATATACTACCTAATCTACTACATTTGATGTTTTTAAAGTTGATCTCATTTAGTATACAGTTAAATAAGCTTTTATCTGAAAAAAGCTTATATGATTTTTCTAACATAACTTTTATTCAAAGATTCAAAAATCCATCTTTATGCCTATGGCCATGGTAGCTTCTTACATACATATGCCTCAGTTTATACCTTCAATATGTCTGTACTTTACTGCTATAACAAATTTCCCTACACTTAAAACAATACAAACTTATCTTCTTATAGTTCTGGATATCAGAAGTCCAAAATGAGTTTCACTGAGCTGAAGTCAGGGAGTCAGCGATCTATTTTTTACTGGAGGTTCTGAGGAAATCTGTTCCCTGGTGTGTTCTAGCTTCTGGAGGTTTCCCATATTCCTTGACTTGTGGCCTCCTTCCTTCATCTTCAAAGCCAGCAATGCTGTGTCTTCCAATGCTATTCTTCCATAGTTACATGTCCTTCTGACTACAGCAGGAAAGGGTTCTCTGTATTTAAGGACTCCTGTGATGACATTAAGCCTCCCCAAACAATCCAGGATAATCTCCCCATCTCAACGTTCTTCATCTTAATCACATGTCTTTGGCCATAAAAAGTATTACCTCCAGAGATACCAGCGATTAGATTGTGGGCCTTAGAAGGGCCATTATTCTGACTACCACAATATGTTACTGGCAAACTGTACCTGAATAAAATTCCTAACTGCAAATCATATTGAACTGTATTGGAGAAATTGGCTATGTTAAAACAAAAACAAAACAAAACAAAAAAATTGTCATTTTATGATGGGCTTTCTTTATACAATTCAAGTTTTTAAATAAAATATCCATTACTTTAGAACTTTAAGGTATAGTTTAAATATTTTGGAATTATTTTCAATAGTGTGCTTCAAATTAGTATCTAGGGTTAAGTACTTTAGTATATGAAAGCAATATATTTAGCCCGTGGTACAGATTTCTATTATGATTTTGCCATTTTAAAAAAATTAAAGTTGAATTTTCATAGTAAAACCATATTGAAGAGAGCACACTTTGAAGTGAATTAATGATAGTTTATATTAGGTACTATTTTTCTCTTTCTCTCTCTGTCTCAAAACTGTTAATAATCAAAGCTACATATGACCCTGTTTGCATTCTAGACTTTCAGCAGATGTCTATTTTCTAACTCACCACGAGTGCAACATTGGAGAAATTATATGTGACCATGCCTTCATATTTCTGTGATTTTTGAAGTTATTAAACCCCCTGTTACCAGTCAGCTCCAGCTCGATTTCTTTTTTCTTTTCTTTTTTTTTAAGGAGAGGCAGATCTTGTTTTTATTGAAAAAAAATCCAAAACTAAATCTTAGATTAGTTTTTAATTAATATGTTTGAATTACAGTAATGATTCCTAACATTACCTTTAAGTTCCAGAAATTTAAATTGAGATGGTTCAAATAATGCTCCATTTCTGACAATATAAAATCATTTACAGGATTTGTCTCCTTCTTTCTCAAACTATTGAAATGGGTTCTCATGGGATTCACACTCTGTTTATAAACAAATAAAAATTACCCAGCTACAACTTTAGTTCAAAATTAGATCTGATAAAAATTCTTCAAAAGATGGTTTTATAAAAGAGCCTCATAAATCCTTTATTCAAATTCACTATGAACAACATTTAAGCAAGGTTTTGGGACAGAATCTTAAGGTGGATGAACGATACTTCTGTCTCTATGTTTCCAAATACTCTTATTATAGTCTTGTACTCCTATCATTTTTTTTTTCTTTTCATGACTAGAAATAATGCACATACATTGAACTTCTGTGAAGGCAGATGAAGAAGTGTGCAGTGACAGGTTAGTAATAACCCATGAAAGTGTTTGATGCATTTTTTTTCTTGTCTAAAATATGTTTTCAAACAACTGCTTTATTTTTCCTGACATTTTTAAATTCAATGCACCTGTTTTTAAAACTGGGTGTGAATTTATGACCCCTGTGACTAGACTCAAATATTTTATTCTTGAAAAGAAAAGGTTGCTTTGTCAAATAATTCCCTTGTAAGCATCATACAACTCTTTCAGCTAATAGAGAATTTTTAAAAAGGTGTAGCATATGTATTTTTTAATGTTCATTTATTTATTTTCAGACAGAGGAAGAGTGTGCATGCATGTACAGGGGAGAGGCAGAGAGAGAGAATCCCAAGCAGACTCTATGCTTAGTATGGAGCCCCCACATGGGATTCATTCTCATGACGATGAAATTATGACCTGAGATGAATTCAAGAGTCAGACACTTAATCCACTGAGCCACCCAGGTACTCCAGACTTAATTTTTTTAATTAAAAATTTTAATTTAATTTTAGGTAGTTTTGATCATTCCTACATTCTGTCATTGGGAGAATTATCTTTTTCTTCTCCTTCTTACATTTCAGTATATGTATATAGCAGAATAAAATCAGCAAATAAGTAAATTCATAATTTATATAATAATACCACTCCACAACATGGTTTTTAGGGGATGACCAATGAGGTAATAATAAGTCAAATATTATCTTCTCTGAGTTCTCTATATCCCAACACAATTAAGAATATTATTGCTTATGAAGAAAAAAATGATCATTAGATATGTTTGGATGGGTATACACAATACACTGTCTAAAATAAAATAGAGTGCCTAAATCAAATTGTACATGTGCTATATAATTTTACACACATATGCATCAATATTGACATAAATAATTCAAATTCTGAACTTCTCCACTTGAAAATTAATAAAATTTGGATTTCACTTTGTTAATGATGACAATATATACATGACCAGAAATGAACATTATCTATTTGGTCGTGAAGCTTTGAAATGAATAAATCAGATTAATTATTTCTGAGTGATTTGCCTTTTTCTTGCTGAAATCCAATACATTATTAAGATGCCTAGACATTCCTGATAATAGACCAAGGTGAGCCTTCTGTCAGCACACACAAAGGAGCTGAAGCAAAACTCACAATAGCACACACAAACCAGTATGCTAATCTGCAACAAAGGACCCCGGCCCACAAAGGGCCAAGATGGCAGAAAAAAATCTCAAAAGAGCGCCGCACTTCAGTAACAAGATTTTCTATGAGCTCATTAATATTTACCAAAGCCAAGAGAGCTATTTTTTCCTTTCATTTAGCCACAAATGCCTCCTTAAAATTATTCCTATATTGAGACAGCATTAGAAAAATAAACTATGCATATTAAAATAAGTCTCAAATTAAAGACAAGCAGCTTTTAAGATAAGCCTGTTTTCAATGTGAGCATCTGTACCCAGAAGACCATTTACACAAATTAACATATTTTATCTACTGTAAAAAAACATGAAATAATTCACATATGCAAGATTGTTTAAATTACTATCAGGGAATGCTTGAGCATTATTAGCACAGCCCACAAAAAAACAAATTCTGATAACCAAGGCAAAAAGACCTGTGGCAAATTTGCCACTGAAAAAGACAACTACTTGGAAAGGTATTTTTCAATGGCAAGCAGTGTTTCATTGAATTATTTATCAGGATGATCAAGAAGTGGATGTTGGATACAGACAGACCTGAATTTGAATCTGACACCAGCTGTGCAGTATCGGGTAAAATACTCCATCTGCCTGAGCCTCAGCTATTCCATCTGTAATATGCCTAATAAAACCTACCTCCTGGGACTTTGAGAAATTTAAGAGACTGTGGTCACCAAAAGCTGAATATAGCACAGGGCCCATTCAAATCCTTCAATAAGTGCTGAAAGTTTTTGTTTGTTTCCTAGAAGAACTTTAGAGACCACAGATAATAAAAAACTTACTTATCATCCCACTACCCTGAGGGAACCACATAAATTACCACCTGGTGAATATCCTTCTAATTCTTTCTCTGTATATATGAATAAGCTTGTATGTATACTTTCTAACTCTTTATTTTATGGACATGGAATCCTACTTTGAATTATTTCACTTGCTTTTTCTGTCCCTCTCATTAACAATATATGGTGAATACATTTCCATATCTTTAGCAATTATTTTACATCATTTTAATACTTATGGTATTTCATTGTGTGAACAAAGCATAGGATTTGGGATGCTTCCAATATTTAATCAATGTAAACAACAGTGTATGTATCTGGCAATAAATATTCCTGTACATCCTTCATTATCTTTTAACCCAAATACTATTATAATAAATGTCCCACAAAGGCATGTGCATGCTGTTATTTCATTCAACCTGATAACATGCACTTCTACACATCTCAATTTTTTCAATTTTTTTATATTTAATTTTTCAGCATATAATACCTGTCTTACAAATTTTTATATCAATATAATATAAATAAAAAGTAAACAGTAAAGTATCTTACTCTCAGCTCTGTGTCTTATTTACTCACTTCTCATTATCTTGCAGGTAACATTGTTATTAATATACACAGACTTTTAGATTTTATCTGTGAATATATAAGTAAATATAAACATATATATCACACCCCCTTATTCTATAAAGGACAGTATAAAATACATACCATACTATGTTTTGCTTTTGCAGTTAATAATATAGTTTATAGTTATTTCTGTATCAGTAGTTATTTCTCATTCTTTTATTTACAATCACATGGTATTCCATTGCATACCTATACCCTAATTTACCATAATTCATTTACACCATACCCTAATGATTGGTATTTAGTTTTAAATTTTTTTTTCAACGTTTTTATTCATTTTTGGGACAGAGAGAGACAGAGCATGAACGGGGGAGGGGCAGAGAGAGAGGGAGACACAGAATCGGAAACAGGCTCCAGGCTCCGAGCCATCAGCCCAGAGCCCGACGCGGGGCTCGAACTCACGGACCGCGAGATCGTGACCTGGCTGAAGTCGGACGCTCAACCGACTGCGCCACCCAGGCGCCCCTGATTGGTATTTAGTTTTATACCAATGTTTTGCTCTTGAAAAAAAGTGATTAATATTGTACATATATCATTTTTGTGTATGCAAACATTTCTTCAGTTCAGACTAATATTCAAAATATTTAACAATCTGTCGGCCATACTGGTGTTTATCAACTGATTATCAGCTCTGTATGTCTGTTAAATTCTTAGAAATAAAATTACTTACCTCAGTTCCATATACTTTTTAAAAGGAAAAAAAAAAAGATAGAACTTTGTATTTCTACCATCGTGAGCAACTTTTTGTACTCATTAGGTCTCTTCCCTAAACTCATTTCCTGCAGCTCCTGTGTGATCTCTCCTGCTCTGGGGAGCCCTTCCACTTGTTCTGGAGTTTGTGGATTTTATCTGTCTCCTAATTCTACGGATATACGTACTGTATCATTCCTCCATAACTGAATATTATGGTTTACAAGTTTTGTAAATTTTATAGGTGATAAGTGGTATCTACTATTGATTCCACTTGCATATTTTAAGTGACACATATTTTCTAACATATTTAATAACTTTTTATTTCATATGTAGCAAATTAGCTAGTTCTATCTTTTGTTCACATTTCTATTGAAGTATTATTATTTTCCTTTAAATTTCTTATCCCTCTTTTATTATTTTTTTTAACATTTATTTATTTTTGAGAGAGAGAGAGAGAGAGAGAACAAGGGAGGGGAAGAGAGAAAGGGAAACACAGAACCTGAAGCAGGCTCCAGTCTCCAAGCTGTCAGCACAGAACCCAAAACGGGGCTTGAACTCACAAACCACGAGATCGTGACCTGAGACAAAGTCGGATGCTGAACTGAACCCACTGAACCACCCAGGTGACCCTCGTATCCCTGTTTTAAACTTTATTTGGAAATGGTTTAGAAATATTTTTATTTACAGTACCTCCATTTTTTTGTTTTTTGTTTTTCTTTTTTTGCAGGAGTAACAGATTAAAGGAAATAAGAAGTAGACACATTCACTCATTTGTTCATTCATTCAAAATGTATCAAATGCCTACATGTACCAAGTATTTTTCTAGGCACTAATGACACAGAGGGGAATAAGTTTCAGCCCTCATGGCACTTATATTTCAAGAGGGAAAAAAATAAAGCAGGGAAGGGGCTAGAGACTGATAGGTGAAATAGGGTTTGTTTTGTTTTGTCTTTAGACAGGATAGGAGAAATTAAAAAAATGTCCTTTTATTGATTAGAGGCCACCTTGAAGCTTAAGGGACTTATCTAATACAAACAGCTTTTCCTATGACCAAAGTTATTTTTATGATCCTAAAGAAATGTTTTAGTATATTTTGTCATTAGGTATATTTCATCTTGGTGAAATTTTTGAAATTATTCTGCCTTAATTCTATTTTACCTTTTATAAATAGTTTGCCTAAATACTTTCAGAAAAAATTTTCAGTACTCTCCTAAAATACCAAAAATCAATCATATTTATTCCAAAATTTCAACTTTGATTCAAGAGATACAAGAAAACACTTGATAAGGACAAAATAAATCTAGAGATGTGGTGAAAAAACCAATGTAGTTTGCAAATAACTGAAAAACGTATACAGGAACTATTATCAGAAATGGAAGCAAAATTGACCACGAATACTTACAGAGACAATAAAATGAACAACTAACTCCCAGCATGTATTGCCATCTTTTAACATCTAGCACAGGCCAGAAGATTTCAACTCTTCCAAAGAAATGCTCCCCGCCCCCCTGCCACAGCTACCGAAAGCTGTAAGGACACAACAGTGATGCCGATTGGGCTGCATAGCTTTCCTAACACCTTATCAGAAACCAGGTCTAAGTAGGTACCTGGTCCCATTTTCTGTTGCAGAAATATACAATGTCCTAGTTAAGACTTTTGGTTTCAGAAATAGAACAACTGGAATCAAATCCCTTAGTGACCATTTTTTTAATTTTATTTTTTATTTTTTAAAATTTACAACCAAATTAGTTAACTAAGTGGATGGAACTGGAGGACATTATGCTAAGTGAAATTAGACAGTCAGAGAAAGACAAAAATCATGTGACTTCACTCATATGAGGACTTTAAGAGACAAAATAGATGAACATAAGGGAAGGGAAACAAAAATAATATAAAAACAGGGAGGGGGACAAAACAGAAGAGACTCTTAGTGACCATTTATTAAGTATATGACTTCTGCAAGTCACTTAAACATTCTGCACCTCAGTTTCCTCGTATTAAAAAAAAAAGGAAAAAGAGTACTTATTTCATAGAATTGTCATGAGGATTAAGTAAGCAAATCCACACAAAACACTTAGACCAGTACCCTGCACATAGTTGGTACTCTATTACTCTCTAGGATTCTCACTAATATTAACTATCATATCACTGTTTTGCAGATGTATTTAATTAGAAAGCATAAGGTATGATTGGTTTGGCCACTGCCCAAAAAATTGTAAAATACTTCAATGATTTGTATTTATTTATTTATTTTTACCATTTTAACCATTTTAGTTTATAACTTGGTGGCATTTAGTATATTTGCAATGTTGTGTGTGGTACAGCCATCGCCACTATGTAGTTCTAGAATATTTTCATCACCCCAAAAGGACATCCCATACCCATTAAGTAGTCACTTGACATCCTCCCCTCTTCCTCAGCCCCTGGCAATTAGTATTTTGCTTTCTGTCTCTATGGATTTCCCTATTCTGAATATGGAAACATACAATGGTCTTTTGTGCCTGGCTTCTTTCACTTAGTGTATGTTTTCACAGTTCATTCATATTGTAGCATGTATCAGTACTTCCATTCCTTCTTTTGGATGAATGCTATTCTATTACATAGATATAAAACATCCTGTTTACCCATCCATCAATTGATGGATATTGAGTTATTTCCACCTTTTAACAATTGTGAACAGTACTGCTATGAACATTTGTGTACAAGTTCTTGTATCTGTTTTCAATTAGTTTGGGTGATGAGTAGAATTTCTGGGTATTGCAGTAATTCTGTATTTCATTTAGTGTGGATCACCAAACTATTTTTCACAGTAGTTAGAACACTTTACATTCCCACTAGCAGTAAAAGAAGGTTCAATTTTCCCTACTTCCTCATCAACAATATTATTTTTCTTCTTTTAAATTTATTATAACCATTTTCATAAATGTGAAGAGGTACCTCATTGTGGTTTTCATTTTCATTTCCATAATGACTAATGTGGTTGGGTATCTTTTCATATGCTTGTTGGCCATTTGTGTATCTTCTTCAGAGAAATGTCTGTTTAAGTACTTTATATCCAATTTTTAATTGGGTCGTTTCTCTTGTTGTTGTTGAGTTGTAAGAGTTCTTTATGTATTCTGGAGAGTAGACTCTTCCAGATATATAACTTATAAATATTTTCTCCCATTCAGTGGGCTGGTTTTGTTTTGTTGTTGTTATTGTTGTTGTTGTTTCTATTTTCATAATTATATTCTTTGAGACACAAAAGTTTTCAATTTTGATGATGTCTGATTTATTTTTTTCTTTCTGTTGCTTGTGCTTTTGTATCATATTTGTACCAAATCCATTGTGGAATCCATGGTCATGAAGATTTACCCTTATTTGTTTTTTTTTAGTGCTTTGTTTTGTTTTGTTTTGTTTGTATTTTCAGCTTTATATTTATGCCTTTGATCTATTTTGAATTAATCATTGTATGTGATATGAGATAAGGGTCTATTGTCACCCTTTTATGTATGGATATCCAATTGTCCCAGTACTATTTGTTGAAGAGAATATTCTTTCCCCATTCAATGATCTTGGTTGAAAATGGCCATTGCAGAACAATGGGCAATAGAATCTTTGTCAAAAATCAATTGACCATAGATGTTATGTGCTTATTTCTGGATTCTCAATTTTATCCCACTGATCTATATATCTATCCTTATGACAACATCTCTCTGTTTTGACTATTATAGTTTTGTAGTGAGTTTTAAAATTAGGAAATGTAAGTCCTCCAACCTTGGTCTTCTTTTCTCAGATCGTTTGGCTATTTGCAGCCAAACCACTTTATTTTTTAAAAAATAATTATTGGACCATCTGGGTAGCTCAGTTGGTTAAGTGTCCAACTCCGACTCAGGCCATGGTCTCACAGATCGTGGCTCAAGCCCCACATTTAGGGTCTGCACTGACACCTTAGAGTCTTAAGTCTGATTCAGATTCTGTATCTCCCTCTCTCTTTCTCTACCTCTTCCCCACTTGTGCTCTCTCTTTCTCAAAAGTACATAAATAGGGGCGCCTGGGTGGCTCAGTCGGTTGAGCATCAGACTTCGGCTCAGGTCATGATCTCACCGTCTGTGAGTTCGAACCCCCCCATCCGGCTCTGTGCTGACAGCTCGGACCCTGGAGCCTGCTTCAGATTCTGTGTCTCCCTCTCTCTCTGACCCTCCCCCATTCGTGCTCTGTCTCTCTCTGTCTCAAAAATAAATAAACATTAAAAAAACATAAATATTAAAAATAATAAAAAAGGTAATTATTAACAAAAAATATATAATTGGATTTTAGGTAAAGCCATACAAAACCCTACCAGCTAGTAACTTAGTGTGAATTTTAAAATAAAATATTTATCGGTCTCATCTAGAAATTTAAAAAGAATGTGTTTTCAGAGTTTTCAGCAACTTTTAAGATGTACCAGAATAGAAGAAATTGAAGGACAAGGCAGTTTAAATCTATCAATAACAATTAGTAATAGTAGTATTTAAAATCAGTAATATTAGATTTTTCTGAAAGCACTTGCACATACAGTGCCTGATATTTTTTCACAAAAGTTCTATGAAGTAGTGCAAGAATGAGTATTCTCAATATGCAAATGGAAAAAATAAGGCCCTGAGAGGTTAGGCAATGAGCCCAAGTCTGCACAGCAAATAAATGCTAAAACCAAAACAAAATACCAAGTCCTCTGATTTCCAGGTCAGTTACTTCAGCTGGGCAAGTTAATAGCAGCCTTGGATAAAAATTGGCCTTATTTAAATTTTTACTTCAGTTTGGGAAAAAAAATCTATTTTATAAGTAGTAAGAGCTTTTATAATTGCTTCTGCAAATCACTTGCTTATGCCACGTTCTTACAGAAATAAAAGTAAAATCAGATGCCAAAGATTTTAGTTCTCCTGAGAGTTATTTGTAGTATAGATTTAACTTCTTTGGGTTGATTCCTTTTATACTTTAAGGTATGCTGTGATTATTCTCCACATACTGTTATGTTCTCAATTTCTTATTCCTCTCCCTTGCATAAAGTTTTTTTTTTTCTTTGACATTTAAATTATTATTAACTGGTAAAATGCTTTCATTACTCAGTTAAGCAACACAGATTTTTCTGCACAGTCTGTGATGAAAAACCCATGCAAACCAAAACATGTCTTAGGAAAGTGGCCTGAACCACCTCTTATGTATCCACCCATTAGTCCCATTAAAATATCACAGGAATATTATTAAGTATTAGAGGATGCAATTTGGAGAAGTATTGTAGTTACTGCCCTTTGGAGAACTTATTTAATGCCAAGGAAAGATAAACATTGTGCATTTTGTAGGTCAGTAGGATGTCTCTAAAACTCCAAAGACAAGTGCAAGAAGAACCCCTCAGTCTATGTTCTTTTAAAGCAGTGAGTTAAACGGTCTGTTATAAATATTCAGTGGAGAAAAAAAATGTACTCATTGTCATAAGAAGACATAAAAGTTTTCCTTCAGAGCTTGAGCCATTGTGGTATAATACAACGAAAATTTGATTTCAATGATTCTCAAGTGCAGCTATGCTGTGTCTTGTATTCTCCTATTTGGTAAAGTGACAGTCTTGGTAACTGAATATTAATTTTCACCAAAAAAGCATTCCAAAGTCTCTTTCAAAGAGGGAGTTAAGCTTATTAATTCATTCCTTATAACAAGAGGACAAAGTGTATGACTTGTATATGGAATAAGAACTCCTAGGGGCCAAGAAGATTTAATCAAGGGCTGAAGAGGAAGAAAAAGTAAATGAGCCAGAAGGCAGAAGAATGTGAGGAGGTCACCCAACTTTTCAGAAAAGGAGGGGGAAAAAGAAACACCTTCCCAGAACTCAGCCAAAGTGAAGCAAGGCAATCAAAAGGACAAATACCTCTTGAGATACGGCAAAAACATTGACTTTCCCTTATAATGCCATTTTAATTTCTGGTAAAATTCCAAAGCAAAGGTTTATATTTCATGATATTGTCAACTTTGCATAAGACTACTTGTGCTACTCATGACTTACACGGCCTTAGGGACACTATCGATTTTTTTCCCCTCTCATAAATCTGAAAATGCTCTCTGCCTTCCCAGTAGACCCCTAATATTTATTGGTGTCTATCCTAAAACAACAGTTCAAGGTTGGAGCCATGAAAAAATTTGAGGCTCTAATTTACCATAAAGAGGGTCTACTAAAGATTGCAGATAATAATACACAGCACTCAAAGTTTGCCCAAGAAATATTAGAAATGCCTCTGCCTAAACGCACACACTTTATTTTTCCTAATAAATGTTGCTACATAGCAAAGTTACAAAGTGATGCATGCCACATTCCCCTCCAACATATCTACAGAACTCCATACCTATTTAAAGTATCATTTGACTTATAAATATTCCCTTTCTGTTACTTTACATTCTTAAACATTATTTAAGACCTCAGGGTTTTTGTTTCTTTGTTATATATATGGATGCACATGTGTGTATACATATATAAACATATATATGTGCGTGTGTATATATATATATATATATATATATATATATATATTTACCATACATATTTACCAAATATATAATATATATTACCATATTAAAAATTAACTAAGAATATTAAAAATATTTAATTTAAAAATAATAATTATTATTGCAGATTAATATAGATAGCATATGCATTACAAAAAATAATTTTAGTTTCAAAACCAAAACTTCTAGTGAGAAAATGGCATTTTTTAAAATTTTTGCAAATATTTTTAACGTCTGGTTTAAAAAGAAGGCAGTTGGATTCTCATTTCTTCTTCATTTAGTAGAAAATATCATCTTTCATGTAACCTTTAGAAACACACCATACTTGTGAGAGAATGACAATGAAAAAATGTCTTAGTATTATCATGAAAATCATGTTGGCATCATAGAACCTCTGAAAGGGTCTTGAGGACCCCCCAGACATCCCCACATCACATTTTAAAAACGATTGCTTTAGAATATCAGAAAATCATACAGGGATTAAAGCCACATTGGGATAACTACACACTCCTAGCAAATAATCATGGCAGTATCCTGTCTAGGTTTCCACATCAATTTCTTCTAAATAAATTTCCCATCAGTTATAGTTCTTTTTTCTTTTGAGGTCATTTAGGCAAAGATACAGTATCAGCCCCTTATGAGACATTGGAAATGTTTATAAATTTTCTAAGAGATAGTGAATCATGTCTGAAAAAGTAGATTTAGGGACCTAAGTAATTTTTCATTAGAATTAATTACCTCTACAATAATGGCAAAACCAAATTTGTTGCATAATCCCCACATTACCAGGGCCTAAATGGACTCAGGACAGCCATGTTCCCTCCCAGGGAAGCCAACAAAGATCTCCTATCTTTAAGGCACTGTTTTCAATGTTATCTTTGTATTCTTAAATTTGACTCCTGTGATAACTAGAGATGGTCACAGACAGTTTTGCATTACTCTTGCTGGATTCGAATAAGACCTACAAGGTGATGAACAGAAAACAGCTCCTGAATTTCAAAAGACAATACCTATTTATTTATTTATTTATTTGAGTAGATCTCATGCCCAGTGCAGAACCCAACATGGGGATTGAACTAATGGTCTTGAAATCAAGAGTTAGACACTTAACCAACTGAGCCACCCTGGTAGGCACCCCAAAAGACAATACTTTTGATGCACAATTAATGTGTGTTTGGCTTTGTAAACTGTTTTGTGAGATAAACACCTAATTATTTTAGTAGTTTTCCTATGAAATATACTTACATGCATATTTAATTTAAAAATGTTTTAAGGTAATCCAAATTTTCTTCCTAAATAATAAAAATACCTTTTTAAGAAGCATTTTAATTCTGATTATCTCTCCTTAGCTTACATGCAACTTCTGTCCAACATTTGTTTTATGTTTCTGAACCCTACAATAGATGGCATTGATTTACACAACCAATATTTTGTCACCTACATTTACATCCATATTTTCTAATTTATTTTCTCATCATTTCTTCTTATACCTCAGGCCTCCCTTCTAGGACTCTTTTCTTAGATCAGATGGTGATAAATTCTCCCAGCTTTAATATCTTTATTGAGCTCTCATTCTTGATAGTTTCACTGGGATTATAAATCTAGTTTGATATTGTTCACAGCCCTCTAAGTCTTTCTCTAATGGTTTCTGTCTGTCTTTGATGCTATGAAAAGACTTGCCAGTCTAATGGTTGTTGTTCATCTAGGTATTTTGTCCTTTCCTGTGGCTGCTTTCTGGATTTTATTCTTGTCTTTGGGAGTTCTACAGCTAGCTTCAATGTATCTTAAGACTGGGTTTTCTTTTTATTCATCCTGCTTGGGATTTGTTGGTGGTCCTGAATTTAAGGACTCTGTAAGTGCTCTTCATCGATTCTGGAAAATTCTCAGCCACTATATTTTTGAGTATCAGTGTCCTTCATTTCCCTTATTCTCTCCTTCTGGAATTCCAGTTAGACGTATGTTAGACCAGCTCACCATACCCTCCACATCTCTTAATCTGGCTTTTACATTTTCCTCCTTTTGCTGCAATTCTTTAGATCTTCCATTTAATTGTTTAGCTAATGTAGTGATTTTTTAATTTATTTTATTTTTTCTTTTATTTTAATTCCAGCATAGCCAAAAAATAGTGTTAAATGAATTTTAGATGTACAATAATTCTGTATACTCATGCTCATCAAGATAAGCATACTCTCTTAAGCCTCTTCACCTATTTCACCCATTTCCCCCATCTATCTCCCCTCTGGTAACCATCTATTCTCTATACTTAAAAGTCTGTTTCTTTGTTTGTTTTGGTTTGTGTCTTTGTTTCCCTTTGTTATTTTGTTCTGTTTCTTACATTCTACATATGAGTGAAATAATATGGTATTTGTCTTTCTTTGACTAACTTATTTTGCTTAACATTATACCCTCTAGCTCCTTCCATGTTGCAAATGGCAAGATTTCATTCTTCTTTATGACTAAACATTTTAATTGCTAAAATTCTATTTGTTCTTTTAAACAGTTATATAATCATTTGTGATACTCTCTCACCGCTTAATAACATTTTAATTCTCTTTTAGTTTAGTAAATATAATATGCAGACTCATTTACATTCATACTTGATGATTCCAATATTATGATTCTATCTGTGGTGCTTTTGTTGACCCTAAACCATGGTGATTTCCTGTGTGTTTAGTGATTCTGCATACTGAACTTGTGACCATTTTATCTTTATCCATAAAATTATTTGGAATTTGTATTGAGAGTGTGTATATCTAATAAGGATTTTCATTTGCTTCTATATAAATCATCAGGAGTAATTTAAATATTTAGCTCAGGCGTTTTCAGCTAAACATGTAAATATGTGCTGCCAGTCTATAAAATGGCCATTTGTGTTGGCACTGGGTCCTTCACCTTGGTTCTTTTCTGCCCTCAACAGAGGTCAGAAATTGTTTAGTTTACAGGGGATCAAGAGAGCACAAGAGAGCCTACTGGGTGGCTCAGTCAGTTAAGCAACCCACTCGATTTTGGTTCAGGTTGGAATCTCATGGTTCCCGAGTTTGAGCTCCACATTGCATCTGGCTGTCTGCTGATGGTGGAGACTGCTTGGGATTCTCGATCTGCTCTGCCTCTCCCCTGCTCATGCATATGTGCATGCTCTCTCTTTCTGTAAAATAAATAAACTTTTAGAGAGAGAGAGAGAGAAAGAAAGAAAGAACAGGAGAGCAACAGATTCCTGTTCTCACTCAGCCCTTCGACCCTGGATGATGTCTTCATTTTCAAGTCAGCTCAACCGTATATTTTAAGTGGATATTAAACGTGCTGGATAAAATAACATGCTAGATTAGGTGATTTTAATGAGTGATTTTTTTCAGGATGTATTGTCAATCATAGCATCAGAAATGGATGTTCTTGGCTTAAAGTATATACTGTAGCAGGTTTATGTGGAAAATCTTCTACTAAGACATGCATCTTTATTTTAATTTATAATATTCAACAATAGTCATATTATTTGCTAAAACATCATATTTCAATTTTTTTAAATTTTTATTTACTTTTGAGAGAGAGAGAGAGACAGAGCATGAGCAGGGAGGGGCAGGGAGAGAGGGAAACTGAAGCCAAAACCGAAGCAGGCTCCAGGCTCGAGCTGTCATCACAGAGTCCGACGCAGGGTTCGAACTCATGAACCATGAACTGAAGTCTGATGCTCAACTGACTGAGCTACCCAGGCACCCCAAAATAATAGTTCAAATTCATACTGTTTTTATAACTTATCAAGTAATTTTGTACCATTTATTTTAAACTATATGAAGGCTAGAACAACTGTGTGGTACTAAACCCAATTAAATGTTGTTTACCATTTTTGTTTAAAAATCCTAAGATTTAAAATAAATATAACTTTACAGAACTGAAATTATTGCATTGGCCTGACTCTTTGCAGAATTTCACATCAACTTCTAAATGATTCTGAAAATATCTGGAACTCATCTCTGCTGCTACTGACACAAACATTACCATTGAAACAGTTTCTCATGTTTTGTAAGGTTTTCTGAGGAAATCTGGCTGTAGCCATCAGACAAAACAGACATTAAAGAGAGGCTTGGGTATTCAATCTTTAACCTTTAGCTATTGCATATGCCATATGAGATTGCATAGTTCAAAACTAATATCAGAAAAAAATAAAGTAAATAATAATTTGACTAGGAAGCACGTAAGCCAACTTTTTTTAAAAGTACTTTCCAAAAAGTAATATTTAAATTATAAGGACTTTGGCTTAATTCATTTGATCACAGCTCTACTCATAAATTAACATTAAAAAAAAGATAAATTGCTACATCTGTAAATGATTAGAATTATAGGAATATGCCATAAACAATTTTAAATTACCAGAATACTTGACTTTCTTTCCCTCTAAAAAAAAACAACAGCAGCAACAAGAACAACAAAAACCTGAACATACAGACACACAAATTTGGTACTAACTTCTGGGACATAGGAATTGATATTTTAAATGAGAGAAGAAATACTGGGTCATAATTTCATCTGCAGCTCTACTTTTATGTAGATATAAGTGGAAACAGAATTTGGGGGCCAGTAAGTTAAGCATCTCCTATTTTTGAAATTCATAGGCTATAAAAGGATTGCAGAAGAGCCTTTAAATCCCCTCCAGTAGGATTTAAACAGTCACCAATATTGTATCACATAGCAAGGGGGAAGTAATCATAATATCTTAACGCTTAATGAGACCGAAGAGTTCTTCCACAAGGGGCAGGAGCTGCTAAAAGCAGCCTTCTCCCCACAAGGTGAGATATCAGAATCTCCTTTGTTATGAAAGCAACCTCCTTACAGATCTACCTAGGATCAAAAATCTTCCTGTGGTCAAACGACATAACACACTTGAAATTACTCTGAAAATTATGATTAGTCACTCCGTGCAGTGAGCAGGTAATAGCAAAAGAAACTAAAGAAATAAGTAAATGAAATTTGGGGAGTGATACAGTAATAACATCTTTCCTAGACACATGCAAAAATGAAACATTTCTCAGAGAATTGTGTCCATACCACTTCCTCTCCAAAGCACAAAAAACCTACCTGGAAGAACTGTCTTAATTAGACTTTTAATAGAAGTTTATTGGTAGAAGTATGTCTTGATACCCTGCATATATTTAAGCCTAATGACAAGGCATAAGAATTCACAAGAGGGAAAATAATATTGTTAATAGATTGTATATTAGAATACATGAAAAACTAGACACTTGAAGCCATACAAAAGAGATTTAAAAAAAAAAGATACTCCAATTTTTAAAATTAAAAATAAGACTATTGGTGGTGAGGTTTCTTTTTTTAATCTCTAGTAAAATGATTAGCAAAGTGAATTTATGGGAAAAGTACCAAACAAATCATATGTGTGATCTGTCCAAGCAGTTCAGGGACAAGATCAGACCCCATCACTGCTGCATAAGCCCTGTAACCTACTGATTCAAGGAGAATGGACACTGGAGACAAAATGCCTGGTTTTGAATCCCTGCTTTGCCACTTATGAGATGTGAACCGTACAGTTACTTAACTCTGTGAGTCAGTGGGTAAAATGGGGAAAATAATACTACCTGAATGATAGTGTCGTTTTAAGGATTAAGTTAGCACATTTTATAAAGTGCTTTGGGCAGTGTCTGGCCCATAGTGAGCCATTTCCATTATGGCAGAGAGGAAAGGAACCTAGATCAAATGCTAACAAACTTGAGTCTTGGTCTCAATATTGCTGCTTGCTCAGATAAGAAGCTTAAAAGCAATTCAGTTTCACCTGTGACACTAGTTACTTCACTCACTACCCTCCTAAGAATTGGGATCAAGTGATTTCATGTGTACAAGGTGAGCTGAAAAGCATCAAGTGTAACCTTGGAGTTCTCTGGGAGAAAAGCACTGAATTTCAAGGTAGTATATCATATGAATTTGTATTCTGATATTACAAAAAATATAAAACACTGAGGTCATATGTGCTTACCTTCACATTTAATGGCATCCCATTTAATGGTACTTTTGGCACTGAAGAACATGCCTTAAAACTTACTGACACATTAGGTCAATAATATAAGGAGAATTACACACCCATTTATTAATATGCTTCAACTAGTTTGTCACATCTTTAGGTATGACAAGTAATGAAGAAATTTGAATTCTGTCTTGTTTTAATAATTTTATTTAATCAACTGGGATATCATTTGTTCTTACCACATTTCAGTGAAGAAAGGTAAAATGATTAGGGTCAATCAAGTAAGGAACATAACAGTAACCGCTAACCATATTCCATTGATGCCCACCCAGATCTGCTCAGCACTTGATCTATGTTTACATGCTGCAGTGTCCTACCAGGAGCATCTGCATCCCTCCTGAGGCACACCAAAAGTGCTATGAGTTAATAGCCCTAGAAAGCAGATCTCACCTAAGGACAAACGTGGTGGAGAATAGATATTTCTCATCCCTCGGTTGGGGCAACTCTGAAGGGTGTGACACAGTTTCCCAGATGTCAGCAGCAGGACTGGGCTCCAGTTTCTCCCATGGTAACCTGATTGATAGCACACTTACTGGTTCTTCCCCTTCTCTGTCTCACTTTCCACTTCCTTACCAGCACTTCCTTGGATAACCTTTCAATCCACCTATCTCAGTATTCTGAAGAAACCCAAATAAGACACTAGCATTTATAGAGAAGCTACTATGTACAAGCCACTAAGGGCTTTATATTCTCAATGCACCTGCCTCACTGTACATGCCTTTTAAGTGTCCTCCATTGACCTCTCTTCAGCCTGACTTCTAAATGTTGGTACATCACAGGACTTATCTGGGATGCCTTCTATTTTCTGTTTCCATTCTCTGCCTAGGTGGTCTAACCCATCCCAGTGTTTATGTATCAGTGACACTCTAAAATTTATATTTTCAAGGGCGCATGGGTGTCACAGTCAGTTAAGCGTCTGACTTTGGCTCAGTTCATGATCTCATGGTTCGTGAGTTCAAGCCCCACGTGGGGCTCTGTGCTGACAGCTCAGGGCCTAGAGCCTGCTTTGGATTCTGTGTCTCCTTCTCCCTCTATTCCTCCCCTATTCGCACTCTGTCTCTCCCTCTCAAAAATAAATAAAAATTAAAAAAAATTGTTGTCATAAAATAACATTTATATTTTCAGCCCTGACTGGTCCCCTAGGCTCCAGATTCATATCTTCAGGTGCTGTTTAACACTGCTACCTAAATGTTAACAAGGCCAAAAAAGAACTCCTGATGTCCTTTCCAAAACCTGCTTCTCCTCCACCCTGCCCATTTCAGGAAATGATGTCATCATCCATCACTGGCTCCAATTAAGAACCTGGGAGTTGTTCTTGATTCTTCCCCACCTTTCATTCCCCATATCTAATCCATTAGCAAGTTGTGTTGACTTTACCTCTGAAACATACTCTAAAAAACCCTTTTGTCCCCACATCTAGAACTACCACATCATCTAAGAACATTTCTCTTCTGGGCTATTGCAATGGTCTCCCACCAAGTCTTCCTTCTATGTGTCATTCTCCACAGGGTATCTCCAAAAAAAACACACTTAAAAAAATATTAAGTAAGCTATGGTGTTCCCTTTGCTACAACTTCCAATGGCTCCCAATAATACTTACAAATAAAACCCAAACTCCTTGTCTTGGCTTATAAGGCTCCAGTTTCTGAACTTTTCCTTCACAGAAGTCTGTCTAATTTTTTTCTTGGATCATACACTTATATCTCACTGGCTTTTTTTTTTCCTTTTTCTTGAGCATAGAAATTCTGTTCTTTCCCCAGAGCTTTTACCAGAGCTTTTACCATATTTGTTTCCTTTACCTTGAATGTTCTTCTCTGAGATCTTCATATGGTTACCTCCTTCTTACTTAAGGCTCAGTTTAATGTATTGTCTTTATGAAGAAGTGTAAAAACTATCTAACCTAATATACTATCCAATCACTATTTTATCACAGTGGTAACTACTGCTTTTTTCATACTTATTTCTTTTACATAGTTTATTTTACTCTGAGTAGAAGTCAATAATAGGAATTTTGTTTTATGCGGCATCCCTAGCATCTAGAACATAAACTGATATATGGCAGGCCTGAAATAAAAATTCTGTTGAATGAAATAAATGGCGGGAGCTATCATCATCCCCACTTTGAAGGTGGTGAAACTAAGTCTTCAGGTAGTTATAAAATTGCTCAGACCAATAGAGGCAGAGATTGATACATAAGTCAAATCAGTCTAACCCAGAGCTCATACTTTTCACTATTACACCAAATTTTCTCTACATCTGAATGGAAAGAGTATGAATTTTAAACACACACACACACACACACACACACACCCCCAAAAAAAAAAACCCAAAAAACAAACAACAACAACAACAACAACAAAAACAAAAAACCTTAGTCCAAGAACTTAGTGCATCCATTTTTACAGAGTGCTGGTTTTTAAAAGACAGCATTTTTTGAATTATTCTGAGACCTATAAAACATCCATAGTTCATAAGAAATAAGTCTTAATTTTTATGCTATGTGGGTATACCAAGAAGAAAGCAAAGGAAAGCTATTTTAGTTCTCATCCTCTACACAATTATAGTAAGAGACACCCAACAGTTTAAACAACAAGATACAATTTCAGACAATTTCTCATAGGAAACCTAAAAGGCTCCAGATTACAATACAACATAATTCATTTTGCATGAAAACCATTCAAAGAATGGTCATGTTCAATAATATTGCCTTTATGAGAATGCAACTGCATTTAACACATATGTATATAATTTTGAATGAGAGTCACAATGGCCTACACATGAAGAGATAAGGGATATTTATTCTGTGAAAAGCTGAATAGCATCAAATTGAAATACTCATAAAAACATACTACCCAATGTTTATGAGGAAACCCATCTAAAATTACCCAGTAGACAATAGACATTTAAAACAAAGTCTTCTAAAATTATTTTGATATGCTTTATACTGAGATTCTGGTATGCTGGATGACACATTCCATCCAAGCTTTCTAAGAAACAATGTATTTAATCACCTTAAGGAAAAATTGAGGAATACAGAAATATCAAATCTTTACAAGAAGGAGGTAGACATATTTTTATTATTCTTACCATAATAATAACAACAAAAAGAATATTACTTTTCATGCTAGATTTCAAAACTGTGACTGGCAATGGCACAAAACTACATTATTAGTCAATGTTTTATCTCTTCTGTCCTCTTTCCTAGCCCCTTAATTTCCAATGAATACAGTTGTAAAACATCATTATATAGATATATATAATATATATATAGAGAGAGAGAGACTATGTGTATATATATGTATATAATGTATAATATATTATAATATATAATATATAAATAATATATTTGTATATTTATTATAATTATATTTAAATACATTAATATATACATATGTATATAAGTATTATACATACATATATACATATGTATATATTATGTATATATAAATGTATATACATATATATATGTGTGTGTGTGTGTGTGTGTATATATATATATAAATATATATATATAAAATGAGAGAGAGAGAGGCTTTTATAGTTCCATACAAATTTTAAGATCATTTGCTCTAGTTCTCTGAATAATGTTATTGGTACTTTGATAGAGATCACATTAAATCTGTTCATTGCTTTGGGTATTATAGACATTTTAAAAATATTTGTTCTTCCAATCCATGAGCATGGGATGTCTTTCCATTTACTTGTGTTATCTTCAATTTCTTTCATCTATGTTTCATAGTTTTTAGAAGACATGTCTTTCACCTCCTTGATTATGTTTATTCCTAGATATCTTATTATTTGTAGCGCAATTGTAAATGATATTGCTTTCTTAATTTTTCTTTCTGCTTCATTATTAGTAATATATAGAATTGCTGAACCACTATATTATACATCTGGAACTAATACAATACTGTCTGTTAACTATACTGGAATTTAAATTAAAAGTGTGTGTGTCTGTGTTTGAGTGTGTGTGTATACATATATACATGTACACACACACACATGAGAACAAACTTAATGTATATAAGTCATGCTCCTATGGAAGAAACTGAGGCCCAACTAATGAGTGCCAGAGCAGGCATTTCAACCCAGAACCTCTGATTTTCAGTTCACCAGTCTTTCCTCCTTATCATACAGTCACCACACAAAGAAGGTAGCATACAACTACATTTTTTGCATGTCATTTTCCTTGTTCTACTTTGCTTTGGATGTCCATGGCAAGAAGAATGTCAAAAAATTTGAGTGTAATAAGCCACTTAAAAAAGTATGAAACACTGAGAATTAAAAGGAAGGTGTTTGGGTTAGGATTCTAACCTACAAGGTGGTCATATGAGGCAGCGCTCCCACCAACTATCTCTGGTGGCCACTGTCAGACACCAGAGTCATACTAATATAAACTGACAAGTCATTCCCTATGATCTCAGGTTCTTATTAATATAATTTGATCTGATATAAAAATTATCTATATTTTCTGTGAGAAGATAAAGTCAGATATTATCACTCAAAGAGATGGCTAAGCAGAAAGTACTAGTCAGAGGTACAGAAAAGACCTGGCATCAGCAAACTAACTTGACTCAGATGCATGAAGATCCTGAGCTCTACAGTCTGATTGACAGGAACACCAGGAAGAATGACAAAGGAGGTAAGAAGGCATAACGTTTCCTATGTGTAACTTCTGCATGGTCGACTCACATACCTGTCAAGAAATCATTTATCATTTATATACTGAAGCTATTTCTATCACTTTTGCTCTAAGGAAGTAGAGAGTTTAGGTTACGGATTATATGTATATAATGCACATTTCCAGTTTACTCTTGAGCTTATTATAAAATTTTGGTATTTTTAAAAGAATTGCATTGATTTTTATGTTTCATTAGGTTTGGGAACCAATATGGCTTCTTAAATGGCAACTAGATTCTACTTGAGCTGATAAGAAAATAAGAAAATTTAAGATTGATGAGAAGATACAGGGCTTGATATCAGCTGTACCAGATGTATTTTTTTTCTTTTTGATGTTTAATTTTTTTTAATGTTTATTTAGTTTTAAGAAAGAGACAGAGCATGAGCAGAGGAAGGGCAAAGAGAGAGGGAGACACAGAACCCAAAGTAGGCTCCAGGCTCTGAGCTGTCAGCACAGAGCCGGACACAGGGTTCAAACTCACTAACCACGAGATCGTGACCTGAGCAGAAGTCAGACGTTCAACCAAGCCACCCAGGAGCCCCTTTTTTTTTCGTGTTTATTTATTTTTGAAAGAGAGAGAGCCAGTAAGCAGGGGAGGGGCAGAGAGAGAGGGAGACAGAGAATCCCAAGCGGACTCCATGCTGTCAGCACACAGCCCGATGCGGGGGCTTGAACTCACAAACCATGAGAACATAACCTGAGCTGAAATCAAAAGTCAGACACTTAACCAACTGAGCCACCCAGGCACCCATAGATGTATTTCAATAAGAGAGCAAATACAAAACTGATGGTAATTTATGTACAATAAACATTCACTGAATACCTACTGCTTGAAAAAACACAAGAAGTTCCGGTGATAAAGCACTATCCACAAGTTTTATAATCTGCTTATGATGATTAATTTAATATAGGGAAAGAGATAAAGGCCTTAAGTGAATTATTATAGACAATGCATTAAGTATTGAGGAAGAAGCAGTTAATTTTAATTACAGGTGAAAGCAAGGGAAACTTCATAAAAGAGATGACATCTATTTTGAGACTAAAGGACAAAGGAGGGTTTGAACAGGTGTGGGTGTGGAAAGTACAGAGAGAAAGTCAAATGTGTTGAGTGCCTTTGTGCCACATGCTATGCTAGAAACCTAATCTAGATGATGTGAATTAATCCTCCAATAACACGACTGTCACAGATTCCATTATTGTTTCCAATTATTCACCCTCATTATTTTTTCTATATCTTTTGCCCTATGCAATTCCTTCCATTAGGGGTGGATTATATTTCCCAACCCAGTGATGTAACATCCATAGGGAAAAGTGGTGCAAAGACTTGAACTGTACTTGTACAGTTAGACAGTTGGACTTTTTACCATCCCCATGAGAAAAACAATCCTTGTATTTCACTGATCCTCCAAAGTATAGGAGACCCTATACTGAGCCCAGCACCTGGAGCTGAGACCAGTCTATCCATAAATGCAAGAGAAACAAACATGTATTTTATGTCACTGAATTTTTGTGGTCGTTGGTTACACTATTGTGCCAATAACTGATTGGCATACTTGTACAAAGTTAGGAACTAAGCCATAGAGGAGAGAAGTGGTTTGCCCAAGGTTATCTCTACCTAGGTAACCTAGTAAGAGAAAGAGCCCAGTTTAGAATTCTGGTGTGTCGTGGACCTAAGTTTACATTCTTCCTATCACTTAATAATATGAGAGTACTAGAGAGGAGGATATTTCAAGATTAGAGCAATGGAGGTACGAAGAAAAAGCCCACCTTGGTTGCCATTATCTAAGATGGTTTAATGATTCATGGGGTTAGGACGATAAATTTGGTCTAAATTTAGGAGAGTTTTGAATGTCAAGCTTAAAAATTTCAACTACATTTTAAAAACATGAAAACCTATCAAAACATTTTGAATATAGATGCAACCTACCAGTAAGGCAATTCAGGTAGCCACATTAAATACAAACATTTAGTGGGACCACTCACAGGCTTTTGCAGTAATGTAGGCAGCAAGACAATAGACACTAAGTAATTATTTCTCATGTTAGGCCAAGATTAACTGTGCTTGCCCCAATAGACACTCCGTATAGAACTAAAAGATACACTTCTATTTTAAACACATCTTCTAGATTGATCTAAATGTAAATATACTCCACGAGTTTTAACTTTCAATTTATTTCAGCATATCTTTCATCTAATATTTATCAATTCATTATGTGTGCATACAGATGCATCCAGCAATTTGTAAATGTGGTTAAAAGAAGTTGCTTGGCAGCTGGGAAATGAATCAATCTGGAAAAAAAAAAAAACATAAATCTACTGCCTTTAGGCTAAAACACTAACTAAAGGAGGAAATGACTATGATATGACAACTGTATCAACCAAAACAGCAAATTACTCATGATGAATGTTCAATGCCCGGATGGTAGGAGACCTTTCCCAAACCAACTGTGCCGAGGGTTTATGAAGAGGAAATATGTATATATACATACATATGTAGTTTTTAATTTACTTACTTCCTTTAACAAAAGGTAATTTGCTCAAAGCATAACTACATATGACATATTAACTGAATTGATCAGAAGTATTGCAATTTAGTCTAAGATCAATCAGGTATATAGTCATGATATATAGTCTGTGGTTTTTACTGAACCTTAAGATTTACAAGTATCAAATGATTATCCCCATTGTATACTCATAACTATATAGAAAAATATCAACAAAAGGAGGTTTTTTTAAGTACAACATCCTCTGATTTAAAGCATATGCAATTGTCTTTCAAGAAAGTTTTCTGCAAATCAGATGATATAAGGAGTCTTTCTCTAGGAAGATAAAAGGTCAAATTACAGACATGAGAAGGACACAGCTGCCCACACATCCTTCCATCCCGACTGTCTCCCACCCCTCAATTTCTTTTTTTAATTTTTTTTAATGTTTATTTATTTTTGAGACAGAGAGAGACAGAGCATGAACGGGGGAGGGTCAGAGAGAGGGAGACACAGAATCTGAAACAGGCTCCAGGCTCCAAGCTGTCAGCACAGAGCCCGACGCGGGGCTCGAACTCACGGACCGCGAGATCATGACCTGAGCCGAAGTCGGCCGCCCAACCGACTGAGCCACCCAGGCGCCCCTCCCACCCCTCAAAGTTATTTTTCTTTTCATATTATGTCTTCTCTCCCCACTGAAGGTCCAAGACTCTTGCAGAAGTTAGCTGTCAATTGCATGTACCTTGGGGGCATAGTCACTGTCCTTAAAGTGCTTCTTAATCACCAGAGAGGGCCCCAAATTAGAAGGAATGCAAAGTACTATTTTCAACTGATATCCACCTTCCATTTCTTTCTCTTAAACACACATTTCCAGGGATTCAGGAAACATTACAGCAGGGGTTGTTTGTTTGTTTTTACGGTACCTATTTTAGGATAATTTAATTAAATCACTTATTTATTGTCTATGATCTTTAATAAATGAGTATGAACATCTCAAAAATTAGAAGACTTGTAGTAATGAGGCCATTTGTGATTCCAAAATTCCTATTCCCATTACCTTTGTATATCAGTCTTGAGAGAAATAAAGTGCAAAAATGGATTATATGAGTAAATTCAGTAAGTGAGAATTCAAGGATTCTCAAGCTATATCAAGACATGGGGAATAACTGGCAGGAGGCAAAAGAGGAGTC
Source organism: Felis catus (assembly GCF_018350175.1). Classification (NCBI taxonomy): domain Eukaryota; kingdom Metazoa; phylum Chordata; class Mammalia; order Carnivora; family Felidae; genus Felis; species Felis catus. The sequence continues at coordinate 40,204,051 of NC_058370.1, read as the reverse complement.
TGACATGAGGTTTTCAAATGGGCAGAAATAAGAGTTTATTTTTCATTTGGAATATGTAGTAATTACTTAGATTCAAACATAAAATAACTACAAACTTTTTTAAAGTATAAAATGTAGAAGCATTCTAGACAAGCAGCTATCATTTGTTTATATTTTTTTATTTAAAGAAAAAAAAAAGACAAAAAAAATGAATAAGTCTAAATAAAAGGAACCTGTGTTAGAGCTGAAATTTGTTTTTTTCTGTGGTGAGATTGTGCTCTCACCAGAGAATTATATTATTTATTCCATCATTTTCTGGAAAAGTTTCTGAATAATACAATTTTGTTTCTCGTAATTATTTCTTAGACATTCAAGTATCAAGGGTGACTTTTTCAGGCTGCTCTGATTCTCTGCTAATTTAAATTCCTAAACAAGGCTTCCCATCCAGGAAACCATGATTTGTGTTGAACAAGAACCCAGACTTCCTGAATTATAGGATCTGAAGCTCCTTCCATGAGCCTCAAAGGCACAGTCAGGTTGGATTTCTGGGAACAAGCAGTATGTGAGTGTTGGGGGCTCTGTACCATTGGATGAAGGGGAGACTAAAAGACATCTACTCACAGACTAGCTTCTTTCTTTGCTTCAGTCTTACCACTGCTGTCTGAATTACATGTACTACAGTGTTTCTTTTAATACTGTGTCCTGTGTAATGTCAACATATTAATATACATATTAACATATATACACATATGTGTAAATTCACAGACATATATGTGAATATATGTGCATGCTATTTTGTGTGTATTTTTTTGTTGCTGAAAGGCACTATCTTGGACTATGTATTTAGGGCGAATAATTATTCCTTCCTGCTTTGTCCATCACTCTCCTTTTTACTCTGGCTCTAACTAGCTTTGGCTAAATCCACAGTCATTCCCAGAGGTCAAAGGTCATGAAGGCACCTTTCCAACTCTCTGCCCCCTGGCTTTACAGGAACTGAGACAAGTAACTGAAAATCACCTCCCAATATCCCAGTGACTCAAGGGTCAATTCTCCCCCTCTCCAATCTTCTCCAACTACCTCAAAGCCCCACTTCCTTATCCTCTTTTTGGTCATCTTAAATCTTGAGGGAAATGAAAATTTAATCCTCTCTCTGCAAAGGTTAGGCACTCCTGAGTTAATGAATAGCTATCCCTTAAGGGTGTTTGGACATGTTAAATGAAAAACCACATGAAAGGTATTCAATATAGCAATCTGCTAATAACTTGGAGATTAAAAAATGAAAATAAAGTATAGCACTTTATAAGTTTTGAAGTGCATACTTTTACTTTAAGACCTAATATTTCAGTTTTTTAAAGGAAAGAAATACTTAAAGTTCATTAACATTTCCTCCTACCACCCATGTCTAGTTTCACCTCCATCCCGCCCCCCCACCCCCAAACAGCCCTTAAAAGAAAGGAACAGACAAAAAGACAGATACATCCTGACTAACTTACTGATGACTGTGCAAGAAACAAACATATCAACTAGGTAAAGAACTCTAAAATTCCAAAACAAAACAGAACAAAAACATAGTAAAATTTATTTTCTATATTTTGAATCTCACGGTACTTTGTTTATGGTACTTTTATTAAATTAATTATTTTGATTCAGTGTAGAAAAGTAGAGACTTCATATACAGTTTAGTTTACATAAAATGAGAATTTTTAGAGTTGGTGCTTATAATGATACTCGAAATATTTTTTTTATTTTAATATTTAAAAATAAATTAGGAGTTTTTTATTTGTTACAGTTGTCAACTGACACTCCAGATTAAAAGTGGTTTTAGGACATATTGCAAATTTCTTTTCAGAAACCAGAAATGAAAGAGCTTCACCTGCATCTCTAAAAACAAAGGCAGTTAATATGCCAGGTTCCTTTCCCCCACCCAATATAATGGAGCATGTGCACACAAAATAACTAGGAAGCTGGTCCCACTCATCAGCATATTATAATGCCTCCTGACAGCCTCACACACTGCTTCATCAACATCATACTGTTTCAATTACACATTTTTTTACCCACCTCACATTTTAAGCCACCTTCACTTCTATCTCACCTCCAGCTGCAGTATTAAATTTAACTACATTTTTCCAAGTATAGATGGATTTGCTGCAAGTCAGAAACTGAAAAATCACTAACATTGTTATTGTTCCAGGCCACAAAAGAAAGAGGAAAAGGCGGGAGGGAAAAGAACCTTGGTGGATTTTAAAGAAACAAATAATCCCTCCCCACAAAAGCCTGACCCTCTGAACCAATGGTAGAAAGAATTAAGAATTGGCTGTAGCACAGGATGGGGTCCCTGTGCCAATGAAATGGAAATGGTCTTTTCAAAAAATGTTGGAGCCTGCTCACTCCCCTGTGATCATCCTACCAGTTCTGCTCCACCCTGCAAGGGGAATGAAGCAAGGTCTTTGATTTTGCCAGTAAACTCTTGGGAAAAAAAAAAAAAAAAGGATGAGCTTAAAAAGATGAACTTTAATTTAGCAAACACCAGAGACATGTCCCTAGAACACTGCCACCTCAAGTAAAAGAAAAAAAAAGTCTTCTATTTAGATCGTAAAGAGAAATTTTAATACAGTGAAGCAAAATCATTCCAAAAGAGTGACTCTTATTATGTGGCTTCTTGTCTTTGGAAAAACTCTAAGCAGACTAGAGGAAAACTCCCTCATATCACTGTGGTGTCCACCTTTTGGGAATAATTATAATTGCATGAATATGTAGTATTCAGAGAGCTGAGTTATGAGAATGAGTTTTCGTAGCAAAAGAGCGGGCTGGAAATGAGAATGTAACAGATTTCTTGGTGTTTGGATGATTTATGAAAGTTTCACATTACCTTCCTCTCAAATTGACATTTCATCCTGATTGGTTAAGTACCATTTTTCTGTTTTAGTGGCAAAAGGATCCTGAATAATGTAGTTGCAGCTGGATTGTCTTTATGTGAATTCCGAGTGGTGTGATTTCCGAGTTCTGACCCTCAGCTGATGATTAACTTAAAAACTACAACAAAAATAGTTCCCTTTTGTCCCACAGACACTAAGCCTTACTTTACAAATCTGTAAAAACTAGTAATCTTGCCTTGATTCTCCTCGGGCTCAGAAAGCTTGACCATGTCTGAGTAGATGGGACAACTGGGAAGAGCAGCATTTCTTCTCCAGAGATTCTCTGCATTTCAGTGATGTGGCAGCTTGTTTGCTGACATCTAGGTTGGAAGGGTGTGAGGCAGACCAAAAAGTGCAATCTTAGCCCTATTGCTAAGATGATGAGTCTATAGTTTGAGAATAGAATTTTACCACTGACTATATATCATTTCCTTTTTTAAAAAACCAATGCCAAGGGTATTTAAAAATAATAACATTTCCAATAGCCCAAACCTTCAAATGTAGAGATTTTCAAATCATCTAACATTTTAATCACAGTTTTGTTCCCGACCCCCCCCCCAGGCCCACCACAGGACATATTTAGTAGAGTCTAGTATGTGCTAGGCATATGCTAGTTTCTGAACTTCAACAGAAAGCAAAACCAAACTGTGGTCCCCGGGGGAAAACAACATTAATCAAATAACCAGATAAAGGTAGGAACTGCAAATACAACAAAAGCAACAAAAAAGAGATAGATACATGGGGATATGAGGATCCTTCAATAGAAAGATTTGACCTAGTCAAGGAGGTCTTGAAAGAAGATTGGGCTGATCTGAAAGATAAGTAGGCGCTGACAAGACAATGAGGGGAAAGAAGAACATTTCAGGAAGATGTGATAACATGTTCAGAGGACCCTACAATGGGAGGGAGCCTGCTGAACACAAAGAAGAAGACTTTTTTTTCTTCTTCTTCTTCTTCTTTTTTTTTTTTTTTCAAATACAGCATGCCTAGAGAAAAAGAGTGAACAAAGCAGAAGTAAGACCAGAGAGAGAGGGTGAAAGCCACATTTTGTAGGCCATATTTAAGGGTAGGACACAGAAATGAAAATAAGAATATCTTAATAGGCCATGTTGAGAGATTTTGACAAGCAGTTTATGGATTACAAGGATCACTCTGGCCATTCTGTGAGGTGACTGGGTAGGTAGATGAGCTGGGGGCTATTTGCACACAGCAACCAGAGCAGCAGTGGTAAGAAGTATGCACGGTAAGCTCACGGTCTATCCTACTGCAGTACAGTTATGCATGTTGCCTCACTCTTTATCTGTAGACATTCACCCTGTATCCTCCACTGCCTGGATAATTTTCTTAAAGTACAACTCTGACTATGTAATTTTCCTATTTGTGTCCATTTGCCATACCTTCATAGCAACAGGCTCAGTCTGTGCTGGCACTCAAGGGCTGATAACGTGATTGGGACCTACTTTTTAGGTCGCATCTCTCCTTTCTATTTGTCCAAAGCTCTTCTCTATCCAAAGTGGTTTACTTATCTCCTTGTTTTTGTTTGTGTCCTTCAACCCACTTGGGATAACCTTTGTCTCCTGCTGTGCTGCCTCTCTTTACACTTGTATTCAGGCCTGAATTAACCTTCCACCTCTGTTACTTTCTAAATTCTGCTTATCCTTTCCCATCCAGATTAAATGCCTTCCTTGTTTTCTATTAAGAATTCCCAGACTACTACATTTCAATACAGACCACTCAACTTCTTCCACACACATTTCATGTCATTTGACAATTCATCATGACTTGTCTTGTTGTACCAAATTAGTAATTGATGAGAGTATTGTCTTTAGCTTTTCATATATGTATGTTTTATCTCTTCATCTAGTTAATAAGGTGCTGGTGGCAAGGAACACGCCATGTATTTCTTTCTCCATTTGTTAGTACCTGCACAGTGCTTTGTACATATGTAGGTTTTCAGTGGATAGGCATGACTTAAAGTTTGCTCCAAGATATGCTTTACCTTTACCTATGTCGGTAGGGAGGGGGTTTGGAGGTCTCCACATACTCTAATGAGATTTACAAAACTCATGGAGTAACATGTGGCAAAATTTCCAGAGTAATATCAATCGTAACTCTCCAGGAACAGTGGTTTCACCAATAAACAGAAAAGAGGTTTTGGAGTGACAAATAATATGGATTCAAATCCTCACTCAACCACATACATTCTAAGAAATTTTAAACTAGTTTCTCATTTCTCTAAGATTCCATGTCTTCATCCGAAAGATGGGGATAACCATATCTACCAAGCATACCATATGTAAAGATGTTAAGTCTCATTAAGCACTTAGAAAGCTCTCTGGTCATTAGCTGTTCCAAAAAAAAAAAAAAAGGTGAAAACGTCAACGTCAATACTTTTCCTCAACTCTTCTCATCACCTCTACTCTATGTACATGAATGTATTTCATATGCAAGCTCAGACACGTGTGTACACGTGCACGTGCACACACACATGCTTTTTTTTAGTATTTCCTTTAGTCTTATTTCATAACTGCACTGACTTCTCAAATCTATCATCTTTTATATTTCTTTTACATCTCTCCCTCTCTCTTTTCTTCTTTATTTCTTTATTTGATGAATGTCTAACAATAAGACTTTGGGAATCACAACTGGCAAAATAGAACCACCATTGACAACCTTTTCAATATACGGTTACATTATTGAATGTAAACAGGAAGGGTAAGAACTTCTACCAAATTCCCTTTTCTATTGTCCAGTAAGCAAACATCTCTGCACTGAGCCATTAATCCCTCTATTGTATTCTCTTCCCCACAGTCCAACTGAGTAAGATTAGAAATCGAGAGGGGGGGAAAAAACAGTTGAGAGATTAGGAGACACTGACAATTCAAACTCACAAAAAGTTACTGAATGCCCAAGAAACAAGAAAGATTGGCCTTTCTCATTTAAAATCTTTTTGAATCAGTACAAAGTCTGAAGCCATCGTGTAATGTTTATTTGTAACTTTTGTATACCTGAGGTGTGGTAAAATAGTCAAATAAAGATTGTCCCATTTTATATTAGCTTCTCTAAATGTCCCAACAATAACTATTCACTTAAGAAATGTCAGTATGTGAGGCATTCAATATGTATCAGGTGTGAGAAACAGAAAGAATGCTGATCAGTTCCAGTTGTCAATATCACTTTTTAGACACGCAATACTTAATGTCACATGAAAACAAGCAAGCACTGCTATGTGGCTGCTTATCAATAAATTCATTAATTTATTTTAAATAATGCATACCAATTTTTATGTATCACTGGCAATCAGCCACATGATTTACATTAAAGATAATTCCCCTATATACATTTTTTTAATGTTCATTTTTGAGAGAAATACAGAATGTGAGCAGGGGAGGGGCAGAGAAAGAAGGAAACACAAAATCCAAGGCAGCCTCTAGGCTCTGAAATGTCAGCACAGAGCCCAATGCAGGGCTCGAACCCTCGAACTGAGAGATCCTGACCTGAGACGAAGGCAGAAGCTTAAGTGACTGAGCCACCCAGTCTCCCCAAAATATTTCCCCTATAGAGAAGGGTAGGAATGAAATCAATGAGTATTTCCAACCCAAACAGATACATGTTTGACTAATTTATGTGATTCTAACCTGGGGGCGTATCAAAAAAATAAAACTCTCAAAATTTTAGCAAAATAGATCTAACCTTGAAAAGATATATGTGCAATTTCCCTGAATCTATTAGAGTCTTTCATTATTATTGTTATTTTAAAGACTTCTCTAGTTTCATTAAACTTCTGACATGAAAAAGTGAGTGTTTCATACAGATGGAAGAGGTCTGGGCAGCACTTAAGAAGCTGACTAAAGGTGGCTTAGCTAGCTCCAAAGTGATTCCTATTAGAATGAAAAATAAATAGACTAAGTGCCAAACTCAAAACTATTCTCTTACAGAGATAAACTGTAAGTGCTCTATGGAAAGTGAAAACAGCTCTCTGGGGGAATGCTTGGGATTTGGGCAAAAGAACAATGCAACTGTTTCAGTAAGTCAAGTGGAAATATTTGGAAGAGGGGAGGAGTTTAGGAGTTACTAGAAACAGAGAGAAGACTTGCCGGAGAGAGCAGGGCTGTCATGAAGGACTCCTGGTTAACTGACCATGCAAACAAACACTAGGTCAGTTCTGAAAGGGAAATGAAGAAACCTCATGATGGATATGTACACCATTTGTAACAGGGAGGCTAATCATACTTGTTAAGTCTTTGGCACTACACCTAGTCTTTAGGATTAATAACATCTTTCAATGTTTCAAGAAAAATGAGTTCCTTCAACATGACTAATAATTTAAACACTCTGCTTTTGCAAAACCTATATAATAATTAACCTGGGTGTTTCTAACTTCTTCAACGACACTGAAAATTATTCCTAAAGAACTACAGAATGAAGACATGATTCATTCCTCTTTCCTTTCAGTAAAAAAAAGCTGAAATTGACATCAAACATATTGTCTAGAAGTTGTAATTATGCTTTAGCAAGAGACTTCAATAAATCAAATATGGTTGTCTATTCTGAACAAACATCCAGGAAGAAAACTTGTGACCCACTCCAGAGAAATCTTAGCAACTTTCTCAATTCTTAAAGTACAAACAAATTTGTATAATTTGTGAAAAGATAAAAATGATTGTATGTTCTCTCTCAATTTTAACTCCAATACTCCTGGTAGGAAAAGTCTCTCCATTTGGGAGATACTAATATGGAACCCGCTCAGACAGATGGCAGGAACTGATCACCAGTGAGAATGTAAGTCCTTAGAAGAGGAGCCTATGAGGACTCCACTTTTAGAAATAATTGTATGCCTACATGTGGAAGCAGAAAGTGGTTTATCAATTATGAAAAATGTTTACTGAGCTCAATCCATTTGCTTCTTTAGAAAGTTTTTAAAATACTGACAGGAAGAACTAATGAGTGAGTGGGTAAAGGTAGTAAAGATGAAGTGAAATAATATAAAACTATATTAAGTTGCATTGTATGGACAAACAACAGAACACAGAATGGCAATAAGGAGAGGGTGTCCCAAAGAGGTAGAAAGAAGGGTCAAACACAGTGTGCTGAGGAAACTCTGTATTTCTGAATCATGTTAAAAGACACCTTAACTTTTAAATTTTCCCTGGAGTCTCAGTCAATAAAATGTAAAAAATCTGCAACCTGAGCTACTCTTCTATGAGCATTTATTGAAGCAATAACTATTTTAGGAATTCTATGTACATGGCAATGAGCCCCATGCTTATCTTTTTTCCCCATACACAAGATGAAATTATAAACCAAATATTTATTGCACCCTTACCGTGAACTTGATTTTTTAAATGCAATTTAAAGCATTAAATTTTATCTTTTAAAAGTTCAGTGAAAAGGGCTTATTGAATATTTATTAACTCACTAGTCCAAGGCTGAGCAATAAAATGGGGGTACACGTCCAGAGTGTAGGGCTTCATCATCAGCCCTAACATATGCTGTGTTTTCCTATTGATTGTGGTATCCATTTTTATCAAGCAAATATAACTGAAGAGGTCCCTGGGTGGTTCCATTGGTTACGAGTCCAACTCTTGATTTCAGCTCAGGTCATGATCTCATGGTTCATGAGTCTGAGTCCCATGTTCAGCTCTGCACTGACAGCATGAAGCCTGCTTGGGATTCTCTCTCTCTGCCATTCTCCCACTCATGCTCGCTCACTCTCTCTCTCTCAAAATAAACAAACATTTAATTTATATATATATATATATATATATATATATATATATATATATATACACACACACGCACACATATATATGTCATTCAAGATCGTCTCTACTTCCTCATTCTCAGAGGTTTTCAAGGTAGTTTGCCTCATCTAGTTGTAAATTTTCTTCTGACTGCTACTGTCCTTAGATTTGTCCAAACTAAGTTTGTTTACATTATATCCAACATCACTCAGCTGAGTAAAGAGCTATTTCTAATTCTGTCTGGCATGAAGAAATGTATAAATGAGGGACACCTGAGTGGCTTAGTTGGTTAAGTGTTCAACTCTTGATTTTGGCTCAGGTCATGATCCCGTGCTGATCTTGAGATCGAGCCTTGGGATTCTCTCTCTCCCTCTCTCTCCCTCTGCCCCTCCCCTGCTCATGCACTCTCTCTGTCTCAAAATAAATAAATAAATATTTTTTTAAAAATATACAAATGAATATAAATGTGGCTGTTCAATTAGGAATATGTTTGAAACATGAAATTAATATTCTTATTTAAAAGGTGAATTTTAGACTATAATATATTTTATGAATATGTGAAAATTCTACATTTATCCAACATCAGAAAAAGAGGTTTTAGATTTGGGTGAACTTTCCAGAAAACTGGATTTTATACTTTAAGGTCAAAACTTCCTATTATTAGAACAACTTTAGAGCAATATAATCCTAAAATATACTTATTTCTGTTAAATAATCAGTGTAATGTGTATTATACAGGTTAACTTTTACTTAATAATGGATTCAACTGGGTATCATGGTATGGTTTTTCAGTTTTTCAGTTACTTCCTTTAGGATCCAAACATCAGCTGTCACCTCTCCCTACTGGCATTCACCCTTTACTAGCAATAACCTTTTCCCTATTTATTGCTTCTAATTTGTGGTAGGTTGAGAAATTTGATGCCAAGCCTATTAAATTGTAATCTAAATACATGTAAGTTGAATCAGAATAATAGCTTGAGGCAATCTCTAAAGAGTAAACTCTTGAGAGTTTGGAGAATGATGTTTGCTTTTAGACATCCATACACCCTCTTTATTTCATGTATGAGTGTGTGTGTGTGTGTGTGTGTGTGTGTGTGTGTGTGTGTGTGTGTGAGACAGAGAGAGAGAGAGAGAGAGAGAGAGAGAGAGAGAGAGAGAGACTGAGTGTGTGTGTGTGAGACAGTGTGTATGAATGTGTATCCTAGAACCATACGTAAAAGACTTTGCTCAAGCCACAGATTTCATGTTCCTCTCCAGGGATGTCTTTTGGAGCCAAAAACAAAACGAAACAAAACAAACAAACAAATTAAAAAAAAATCTTAAGGTTAGAGTTTATTTCGTAAAAGTATCTAACAGATTTTCCCCCCAGTATTTTGATCCATATCCCCCAAATTAGCCCTTTCTTTTAAATTTATAGAACCCAGGGGCACCTGGGTGGCTCAGTCAGTTGGGCATCCAACTTTCAATTTCGGCTCAGGTCATGATTTTGCAGTTCATGGGACTGAGCACCATGTGCGGCTCTGTGCTGACTATGAGGACCCTGCCTGGGATTCTCTCTCTCTTTTCCCTCTGCACCTCCTCCCACTCACACATTCTCTCTCTCTCTCAAAACAAATAAATAAACCGTAAACAAAAAAAAAAGATACCTAACCCAGGAACACATTTTTAAATGAAAAACTACAGTTTAAGTGTTATTAAAAATAGAAACAAGTCTTAAAAACTGATTTAGGTCTCTACATTTCTAACTCTTGGTTGGGACTGATGTAGGCATTTCTTCCTATGATGGATTTACATGCTAGCAAGAAGGTTGTCTTGAAGTTTAAAGTTGAAGACTGGGCCGTAAAGCAAAATAAAAACATAATGTTCACAGGAACCCCAACATTCTAACCAATAATGCAAACAAGTCTGTTTCTGAGGCAATGTAGATGACCACTAAACTGTTCTGTAGGAAATCCCTGACCTGAAAGATAACAATACTTATTACTTTGACATATACCGCTAGTTAGCAATGGACTCATAGGCAATCTCCTAACAATCTGCTTCCATGTTCTTATTTACAAATTGCAGATGATAGCAAATAGGGTGTTGTCAAGAGTCAGCAAACCACAGTCCTGGGCCTAATCTGCTCGCCACCTGTCTTTGTAAATAAAGTTCTGTTGGAACAAAGATGCATCCCTTCATTTATATCATCTTTGGCTCCTTTCACACTACAGTGCTTGAACTGAGAAGCTACAACAGAAACTGAGTGATCTACAAAGCTAAATATGTGTATTATTTGACCCCTCACAGAAAAAAAAATGTTTACTTCTTGAATATGCTATACCACAAGGGTGTCAGGAAGACTAAATGTCATAATAAACAGGAAAGTGATCAAAATGCTATCACTAGCTGATATTGATATTCTTACTGAGTTTTAGGTACTGTCATAAATGTCATACATGTCATCTCATTTAATCCTTACAACAATCCTAATGTGTCTATTTTGTAGATGAGGAAACTTAAATCCAGAGCTCAGTAATTTGCTAAGCATATACAGCAGGTTACATGAAAAGGCAAGGCTCACACCAAGGTTTCCAGATCTAGACAGTTCTTTGCCACTAGGCTATATTGCCATTATATAACTAGAAATTTCTAGCTGTTAGGCATAGGAGCATTTTTGACTCAAATATTATTAGCATTATTTTAATGTATAATTTAAGATAATGCATAACCGATATTTGCTCTATGTGTGAACTGCTAATGATAGAGAAGTTAATCTTTCTCTTCTGTGGGCCCTTGACTTGTTTGAACAAATAATTGAGATGGCCTTCTCCCCTATCATATTTACATATTTGTGGTTTGGTTACAAGTTTACAGCCAGAAGTAAAAATGTGCCTGCTGAGCCTGAATGTGATATTGGTAGAAGTGGGGAATTCACTCTGCTTTTTGTACCTGTGGTGAGTGAGCTCTCTGGACAAAGCCAACTCCACAGCCCTGGAAGGAAGGGGCTCAGCAGTGAGAGCTACAATAAAACAATCAAGACAACTCTAGGGAGGCAGGACAGAGTGGTACATTTTCTCTGCCTAATATACCTAATATACAATCCAAGCCTTTATACCTTCAGAAAGAAAATAGAGGCTCTTCTGTGAAAATGTTAAGATGTAATATATATGTAAAAAAATAAATAAATAAAAACAATTCCATTCAAATTGTGTCATATTTAGAACCAGCATAACTTAGCTCAATTCAGTGGACCTCAACAAAATTACTGGTGCCTGTCCCTGTGGGTCTTCTGAGCAAGGGTGGGCTCAGGCTCTCAGTGATCTTCCATGAAACTGTCTGGACTCTGCAAAGATCAGGAAGTGCTCTCCTCATGGCTGCCACCTCAGTCTTTCGAAGGCTCCTTGGAATTATGCTCAGTTCTACATTGTCACACATTTTGAACACAGAGGAATAAACAAATGTCTAAAATCTTACATCTTCTTCTTTCACTCTTGCCAATCCTAATCCAATCCACTGGGAGAAAAGTGGGGAGGAAACAGAAAGAGAAAAGGGAAGGAAGGAAAATTTGTGCCTTAGATCTAAATTTTAGCTCCTAGATTTCTGCGTCCCATTTTGTGAACTCCATACGTAGTGTATCATGTATTTATCCTCCTTATTTCGGACAAACAGCTTTTCCACAGCAGCACCAAATAAGTTAAAATTAGACTGAAATCTGAATTGAAAGAGGAATCTTTCAGCAATTGTGCCCTGCAGCCTCGGCACCCCTTGCTTTCTGCCCACAAAAGGAGATCATCTGTGATGAACTCTGGAGACAACTGAAGGACAATGATAAAGTCCATCTAGGGAGAATAAAGCAGAGCAATCCAGGAGGCCTTTTCTGCCCAACAAAGTTGTGCACAGTTGGAAAAGACATGAATCTGAGAAATAAGCTTTGGGGAATATATTTTACAAAATCAATACTCACTAAACAGGCTCAAACAAATGACAAATAGAATGCTACACTGTTGAGGAGGCAGGAGGTGGGAGGCGGGGGTGGGGGGCAGGGGGGATAGTTTCCCCAGTTTTTAAACTCATGGAATAAGGAATAATGCCCTCAGCTGCTGAAAGTTTTGTAAGAGAAGCCACAGGTACTGGTCCTCATTTCACAAAGAAAACACCTGTAGTCAAAGGGGGACAGTAATTTGCTAAACAAAACCACAAGCTGTCACTTTCAGCTACTTGAATTCATCTAACAACTTTTAACCGTATGAGATATTTAACCAAAATAAAATAGAGAATTTAAAAATTAAAAATTTGTATTTCAATCAGGCTGATTCCAAAGATACAGGGAGGGAGAGTGAAGAAAGAAAATTAATGTAGACTCCATCTCACTGGGGGAAAATGTGGCAAAAATATTTGAAGTAAAATGTTTAGAATCATTCATACATAAGTTTGTTTTTAATTTCATATAATTTGATAATAACTTTAAAACAATGCTATGGATATTTAGAACTTAAGGTATTATATAAAAAGTTAAAAATTCTAACTGCTACTTCCCAACACATTTGTATTCCCAATTATTTCTGCCAATTAGCCTGAAATATTCTCAAAGTGTGACCAGAGAGAGTATTTCTTCCTGTTACCCCTATAACAAAATGGATGGCCCTTTCTGTAACCTTCTGACTACCAGGCTTTCAGGAGGTCACTAAGAGCTACAAGCCTAATGGAAAGTTAATTAAAAGGCAAAGAAACCAAAGAAGGGAGAAGAGATGCCTAACATCCACAAAATCTGGCCTGGGGGGTATGAACCTATTAAGACTACATTATTCATTCAATGCAGACTTACTACATGTGTATATTCTGTGCTAGTTCCACCCTAGGCACTGAGGAACATTAAAAATAAAAACAAAGCAACACACACAAAAAGAGTTCATGACTTTTGGCAGTTCATCTTATGACTGGGAGGAAGAGGGACACAAAAGAAGGTGAATAATTGCATGCAGCCTTTCATTAATTGGTTCAAATGACAAATGTCAAAAGGGTACAGAACTTTATGAGCATGAGCTTGAGCGGGTCAGGAAGAACCTCCAAAACCCAGGAATTGGGCTAGAGGCAGAGCAACAGGTAAGATTTGCATAGTTGAATATCTTTGTTTGGGTTTCCCCTGGAAAGAAGACCCTGAGATGAGAAGCTCAGATAACAATGGTCAGGGGATGGAGAAATGAGACAGGAGAAGGAAAGGGACAATCAAGAGTGTGGTTAGCATACCAGATACCACTGACGATAACTGGAGCCTGAAGCCATGGAAGGTCACATGGTTCAGAAATGCTCTGGCAAGGAATTCTGTCTCTCTTCAAGACACCTGTAGCATTTACATGGCGGAAAGGGGAATAATAAGCTGAGGAACCAAAAAGACCAAGTGCCTAGAACTCTGGAATTAGGAAAGGACGCCATATTGAGGGGCAACAGGGTAGCAGTCCAGGGGTGCAATACAGACTTAGGCCTGCTCACTGCTGAGCAGGTGTCTTAACCCTAAAGAAAACTGGTAACATAGATAGTCTAGTACTAGAAGAAATAGTAAGAAAAAAAGTACCAATAAAAAATGCCTCATCTTTGGCTGAGAAAAATGAGATTCAGAGGCCATTAATGTATTGTTTCATAGCACAAAACTAGGTCACAGCACAGCTGGGAAGAAAATCCAGATCTCTTGCCTCTTAGCTCAGAGTTCTCCTTATTAAACCTCACATAAACCTAACATTTATTTGTAGGGACTTCATAAAACATGGACTCAAATTATCTATTAGCAGTGGAATATAATTTAATTTAATTAATCATTGTCTCATAAGCATAATAAATGTACTTGATTTCCTTTAATTCTCAAATGTACCCTGGCGTGCCCTCCTCCCCACTTGATGCTGTTGTACACTCACTGCTAGAGTATAGTGCACAACCCTCCCAACCAGCCAGCCACTTGAGGAGGCACATGTATATGAGTCAATATATATTGAAAAATATCTGTTTCAGCATTTTTTACATTAGGAAAATCCTGAAAACCATCTAATCAACCTTGATAAGAAAATGAACCCATAAAATATGGCATATGTATAAGAGAATTAAATACAGCTGCTGATAATGAATTATAGCTAGACAAATCACTATGGAGAGGTTTCAAAACATAATATTGTATGAAAAGGTTAAGACACAGTATATAGACTATACAACATGAGGCCTTATGTATACATTTAAACACACAAAAGTGTATAGGGTTTATGGCTATTTCTATATCTGTGGTAGAAATACAAAAATATAGAAAGTAAATAGATAAATAAATAAATAAAACAAAAATATAAAAATATATAAGGTTTTATATCCAGCTCTTAATAGTGGTTTCTCTGGGCAAGGAATGGGAAAGAGGAAAAAATGGGATTAAGGACAACTTTGTCAAAAATGTCTTATTTTTTATTTAAAAAACAAGGAGTGGAAATAAAGAGGCCAAGATATCAGTAGATTTTTTAAAAAGTATCGGTAGTTGATGCATGAGCACTTGTTATTTTTCTCAGTACATTTCTGAGCTTAAACAGTTTTTAAGTTACAGAAGTAAAGCTTTCTAAATATCATCAACTTTCATAAAAAATGGAAGGAAATCAAAGAGAAATAATAACAATAAAATTAATTCATATATAAGCAAATGCCCATGCTTAAGGATGAGATAAACATTTTTTTTAAGTTTATTTATGTTGAGAGAGAGAGAGAGAGAGAGAGAGAGAGAGAGAGAGAGAGAGAGAAAGGGAGGGGCAGAGAGAAGGGAGAGAGAGAATCCTAAGCAGGCTCCTCGCTGCCAACATGAGCCCGACGGGGACGGAGCTTGATCTTACCAACAGTGAGACCAGTGACCCCAGCTGAAATCAAGCATCAGATACTTAACTGACCAAGCCACACAGGTGCTCCAATAAAACCTTGTTTGTAAGGGCAGAGCTATGGAGAGGGGCTGAGCCTGAATCCACACTCTACTCTTACTAGCTGTGAGACTCAGGAAAGTTATTTAACCTGTCTGTGCCTGATTTTCCTTGTGTATAAAATGGGGATAATAACAGAATCTAATATACAGTGTTGTTTTGAAGATAAAAGTGAGGTAATGCTGCAGAAGTATCTACCACAGGCCTGACACAGAGAACTCAGTGACATGAGGGAGTGATCATCAGCCTGTTTCATTAGCCTGCCTTACACTTTCTTTGCAAGGGTATTTCTCCTTTTAATGAAAGTACCTTCAATACACTGATATGACAATTATAAGAAGACATGATTATACTAGCTCTCGTCCACAGCACCAAGTCTTGCTTTAGAGCATCAAACACTAATGATTTGCAACAGCAAAATTCACATTCATTCATTTAACAAATAAGTTAAAACCTCATTATAATGTCATTTACTATACAGTGCAATTCAGCACAGGAGATCTCTCTTAGCCTCCAGCTAGAAGAATTTAATTACTGGATTACCAAGAGGACTTTTCAGTCAAGTGACATCACCTATGAGGCATACATGAAGGACACAGTTATCAAGAATCCAACATTTTAGAAGTATAGTTGCTCACGAGTTGACAAGGAGAATATACAAGACCTTAAAAAGCCTTTAGCTTAGACTTAAGATAGAATGAAAGTAAGAGGTGAATAATCATGTAAGCCATACATGTGAAATATCAGAGAGTCATAGGTGGAAAGTATCTACAAAATATATATAAATACCAAGGGCATACCGATATACAACTGGTAGAAGAGAAACCTGAATGCTCTGAGGCTACAGAAATCATTATTTATATACATTTTGTTTTGTCCATCTGGTGCAAAGGTAAAATCTAATGACACTGTTTTCTACTTATATCTTGCACATTTTTTAATGTTTATTTCTGAGAGAGAGACAGAGACAGAGCATGAGCAGGGGAGGGGCAGAGAGAGAGACACACACACACACACACACACACACACACAGAGGGGCAGAGAGAGAGACACACACACACAGAAAGAGGGGCAGAGAGAGAGACAGAGACAGACAGAGACAGAGAGAGCAAAGCAGGCTCTCAGCAAAAACTGAGCTGTCAGCACAGAGCCCCACATGGGGCTCAAACCCACAAACCATGAGATAATGACCTATGCCAAAGTCAAATGCTTAACCAATTGAGCCACCCAGGTGCCCCACATTTTGTACATTTTTAAACATCGATGTTTCCAAAGATTTATTGCCCATATTTTAAACGGTGGACCTCATGACCACATTCTCTCATAGAAGGCAAGCGAGACAGATGAGCCAGAGTCTCAAATTTTTGCCATGCTATGGAATATATTTTTATTAATTGGAAAGTCCTCTCTGAAGTTTAAGACAAGAGAACCTAGGTCATGAATGATAAACCCTTTCTCCAAAGAGGACGAAGGAGAGATTGCTTTGGCAAACTAGCTCACTTCCCTAGCTCCCCCAGTGCCAGTTTCTGTTTTGAAAGCTAAATGCATATGTTTGGTATGTAGATTATGACTGTGTCAGAACTCAAATCAGCATGCATCGAAAAGTACCAACATTCACTGAGGGAAATGTATTTTACTACTGTAAGCAATTTAGTTCCCCTATTTAAATGTATTTTGTACAACGTGGATGGAATGGCATAAAATAAATACACATGTCACAGATCCCCTTTCCCCTAGGGTACTAAGCAAAGGTTTTGGCTATCTGGCACATCTATCACAGAAAAATAAATGAACACCATATGGTCTAACTGTAAAAGAACAAGCTTACCCATCTACAACAAAGAATAACTGAATAGTTGAGTGATATTTAGCTTTACAAATGACGCTTTTGTTTTGCCTTATACTAGATATTTAACTATCTAAATCTAAAAGTTCCATTATTTAAATTTTTGAAATAGTTCTATAAAACTAAGTATATAAGATCTTGTAATTTAATACTATATGACACCTTGCTTAAAAATAGCACCTAGGACCTTTACATGAATATGAGATACTAAAAATGAATTTTCCTCAAACCGTAGTGTATGAGTATATATCATGCACACAAAAGTCATGATTAACTCTCATCTCTCAAAGAATACCCATAATGTTCTTTTAATGTAAGAATAAGATGACCCCAACGTCCAGATTTAAAGTTTTGTGGTAAAACCAGATCCTTGTGGGAAAGAAATTAGTTTTCAGGTTGGTACGAGGATACATATTATTAGCATGTATACTTAAGCATATTTCTGCATAAATACAGTTAAGTTGTGGGACTGATGACTATAATACAATAATAAGTATATATATTTGGTATTTGTCTCTGGTTCCTAACACCTTCTAAAACCCCTGGAATTTCCTAGTGATATAGGTGATAGAAACATCTGTTATCCATAATAAGGCCCTTTTAACCATACCTGAGTTTATACTTATGAGGTGATGTTTAGATAGCATCAGGATAGGAGGAACCATGTGATTAGAGCATTAAAAATATTCAGCTCCATCCTCTGAATTCCAGGGAGGAAAGAGGGGCTGGAGATCAAGTTAATTACCAACAGCCAATGATTTAGTCAAGCATGCCTACATAATGAACCTCTAAACAAAAGGCTTTGGAATACTTCCCCATGGACCATATTGGGTGCTAGGAGGGCAGCATGCCCAGAGAAGGCACGGAAGCTCCATGCACCCCATATCTTGCCCTCTAAATTTCTTCCATTTGACTGTTCCTGAATTGTATCATTTCTAATAAACCAATAATAATAGATGCAAGTGTGTCCCCGAGTTCTGTGCAAATTATCAAACCTGAGGAAAGGGTCATGGGAACCATCAATTTCTAGCTGATCAGTGAGAAGGCTGCTAGCATCAAAGCTGCCTACAAAGGTGGGTGATGGGTATTGAGGAGGGAACCTGTTGGGATGAGCACTGGGTGTTATATGGAAACAAATTTGACAATAAATTTCATATTTAAAAAATAAATACATAAATAAATAATAAATTGTTTTAAGATTTTTTTTTAAAAAGCTGCCTACAAAGGAAAAATTACACCAGGACAACAAAAAGTATCTCTGGTTACTGAGAAGGTAGTCAGTGTTGGTGGTGGGGAAGATGGCAAAACCAAGAAACTACTGAAACCAGAGGGCATTCCGTGAAGGAGCTGCCTAATTTTGTGGATCTATATCAGCAGCTCCATGAAGAATCTCTACTAAAATAGGTTGTGAAAATGAGTAATTTAGGGGCACTGTTTTGGTTTTGAATGCTACAGGGTGGAAGAACACGTTTAGGTTGATACAGGACTCACAGCTCACTGCAGAACACTCACAGGTGGCTATATATGATCAAGACACACCATGAGTTACACCCAAGGTGAAAGCCAGCATGATATACTGGATGAAATCTACTGTAAGATCTGTTGACTCGGAGAAGGGGGACTGTGCAACTCCCCTTATAAATACCATATGGAGCACTCCAGATGAAATGGTTTATATGCTTCATATAGAAGCCATATGGGGTTGGCTTTATGACAGTTGGGATACCCATCCACTGAATATGCCCATTACCCAGGTCATAGTAAATTCTGGTGTTACAGGGGGATCTTTTGCATCAACATCCACTGTAACCTTACTGCTACAATATCATGCAACATTTTGAGAAGCCTTATCAAATTTGCTGTCTCAGCTTCCCGTCATGAGTTTGACAGATGCTAATACTAGATTAATCAACAAAAGAATGCACAGAAGCAGAGGGAAGAGTCAAGGGACTTCTCCTAGCATGATAGAAATTTTTTAAATGGTTAAGAAATGGGGTGAATATAGACTGAAGAGTAGAATCCCATCAGGGTGGAAATCTTTAGATGGTAATAAAGAAAAGGAGTGAATAACATGGACATTGATGAGGTTGAAACAAAGTCCTTAATAAAGCACTATTAAAGGATGGATAGAGCAAAGGGGCTTCCAGATGGTCCTCCAACATTAAAAGACCCCAAACAAGTCTATATATTCTAATTTGGAGGAATTTTAAAAGCCAGAAGGCAAGGATAGCAATGGAAAATCAGACCTGGAATGGCACAGGGCAACAGCAAGCAGATTACTCAAGATAAGATTGATAAAAAGGTGAGGTCCTCCATCTGAACCCTTTACTGGGGACCCAAAGCCTTACATATATGAGTGGGTAAAATGGTCAGAGGGTGAAAAGAAGTTCCTGGGATTCCAGTATAGGAAAGCCACAAGTATGGTACCAAAACCCACTGGCAAAGCCTGGAAATGAACTACAGTTAGATTAGATTTAGAAAATAGAAAATAGAAAAAATGTAAAGGATAGGATTATGAAAGTTAGACTATTTAAACAGGCTTTATGTGAAGAAGTTGTGCCTTGACCTGAATGTTTTATGGGAACGGATATGATGTCTGCCTGAGGAACACTCCCCATACCTAGTACTGTAAAACCAAAACCTGTTAATGAAGCCCCATTGGAGGCTACAATTAGAAATGTAAGGTTAGATGGGGCACCTGGGTGGCTCAGTCGGTTAAGCGTCCGACTTCGGCTCAGGTCATGATCTCACAGTTCCTGAGTTCAAGCCCTGCATCAGGCTCTCTGCTGACAGCTCAGAGCCTGGAGCCTGCTTTGGATTCTGTGTCTCCCTCTCTCTCTGTTTCACCACTGCTCACGCTCTCTTTCTCTCTCAAAAATAATTAAACATTTAAAAAAATTAAAAAAAAAAAAAAAAAAAGAAATGTAAGGTTAGATGGGATTAAGGTGAGAATGTGGAGGAAAACTGGTATGTTTGAACAGTGATTGTGTGTTTATTACCTGAATATATTATGGGGCTAGACACTGTATCTGTCTAGGAAATGTTTTCTCCAACCTGGTATTATGAAAGAGAAGGTATATAAATCTGTTCTTCAAGCAGTATTAACCAGACCTACTAAATGGGAATGGGTAAGATTGCCCAGGCCCACACAGTGTAGAATAGAACTTAGAGTGCTGATAAAGACAAATTTTCTATAAAATATCACAATGTGGAGTGTGGAATGGAGCTTATGGAAAAAGCTGGTGAATCTCTTCCAGAGACAGCTGTGGGACTTCAGACTACAGAATTTCCCTTTGAGGGAAAATTACTAGCTTGCTATTAGACATTAATTGAAATTACCTCTATAAGTGAAGGACATAAAATAATCTTGGAAGTCTGAAATACACATAATGTGTTGGGTAATGTTAGAGAAATACTCTAATGGGGAGGGCAGTGCCCAGAAGAGTTCTCTAATAAAATAGAAATGGTTTATAGGGATTGTGCTACAAGAGGAATTCAAGGGGAAGATATTCATGAGCAGGGAGCCTCCTTTCCCCTAAGATTAACTTCAGATCTGCATGAAGAGCTGCCAGATTCTATCATCATTTGAACAGTGCCCTATAAACAGCTCTTAACCAACTAACAAAAGTCTGTTTAATTTGTGGACAGCAGTTCCAAGGTGAATGGACAATATTCTGTTTGGAAGGCAACCACTCTGATAGAAGAAGGTAAAAACAAATCAGTTTGGTGAGCTTAATCACATACTGCTTTATGATAAAAAGCTCCTATGTTTCTGTTTTTACCAACTAATGCACAATAGCCAATGGCCTGGCCATATGGTCAGGCAGGAGGACAATGGAAACTTGACCTATTAAAGTGATGCCAATATGGGGCACTGCCTTGTGGTAATCACTACAGAAATTTGAAGGATGCATTAATATGGGACACATCAATGCCCATCTGAGGAAACCCCTCCAGGTTCAGAGGGTGACTGGAATTGACAAACAGATACCCGTGTACACTCGCTTAAAGTGTCCACTTGGCTCCATGAAATGAGTGAATAAAGAGGTACCCACAGCAATGCAGAGATGGGATGAATTTAGACATATTGCCTCACTCTCTGAGGCACAAAATTCCAATAAGAATTATTCTATCTGCCAACAAAAGAGACAGACACTGCAGGCTATATGGTAGATTCCGTGGAGGAAGGCGCTGAGCAGAGCTGGCAAGTGAGACTAGGTAGCCCTTGGGGGCTACAAATGGTCTTCAGAGAAGTAGACACTAACTTGAGACTGGGTTTTGCTTAGCCAGTGGTAGATACAACACTCAGAGTACTAGAAAGAACTGGAACAGTAGACAGTGCACCAATTTGGACCATTGAGTCACATTTCTTCAGACCAAGGATCATGCTTTACAGACTATAATATCCAACAATGAGAAGAGAAATAACTTCCCCAGAGTAATAGTTTTAGTAGAAAATTGGAATGGGCAATTGAAACATCTGTTATCTAAAATAGATACAAAGACATGAAGGGCTGGGCTTAAATGCCTTCACAAGTACATGCTTACATCCAATATGAGTGGGGCTAAAGGAGTGGCCCCACCAGATAGTCTTCCAATTTTGCAAGTGGAGGTGGAGGAGGATGTCTGTGACTGTAATTCTTGCCAAGGCATGAAGGATACTAGTATGACTACATTTTCTCCTTCCTCCACATCACCTCAACCTTATTTCTTTTCTTTTCTTTTCTTTCTTTTCTTTTCTTTTCTTTTCTTTTCTTTTCTTTTCTTTTCTTTTCTTTTCTTTTCTTTTCTTTTCTTTTCCTTTTCCTTTTCTTTTCTTTTCCTTTTCTTTTTTCTTTTCTTTCTTTTCTTTTTTTTCTTTTCTTTTCTTTTTTCTCCCCCTACCTGTGGTCTCTGGACCACAGCTGCAGCTAAAAGACAAGAAGCAGGGATGATTTCTCAGCTGGAAACTGTAACTATATTTTATTTTATTTTTTTTTATTTTTTTTTTCAACGTTTATTTATTTTTGGGACAGAGAGAGACAGAGCATGAACGGGGGATGGGCAGAGAGAGAGAGAGAGAGACACAGAATCGGAAACAGGCTCCAGGCTCTGAGCCATCAGCCCAGAGCCTGACATGGGGCTCGAACTCACGGACCGCGAGATCGTGACCTGGCTGAAGTCGGACACCTAACCAACTGCGCCACCCAGGCGCCCCTGTAACTATATTTTAAAGCCGTTTATGTCAGAAGTCCTGAAGTCCTGATGGGAAGGGTTGTGCCTTCACTCCATCTGGTAAAATTGGGGTTAACAGAGAATGCTGCTACACTGCCTACTGGTCAGATAATTATCTTCCTTATAATAAAAGGAAATTCTATTTATACCAAATTAATATTCTCAAAGAACTAACTGTCATGCTATTTTCTTCTCTACCCCAAGCAACAATTAGCTCTAGGAGTCCATAAAACAGAAGATGGCCCCAATCACTCTGACACAAAATAATAGATTCTTCCTGTTGCTGCAAGTCCCTCACATCCTATTTGTGAAGAACAAGTTGTAAAGCTTTATTATTTCCCATAAAGTATGAGCAGTTTGAACACAGAGAAAACACACATCAATATTTCCCCTCTTAACACATTTACATGGAAGTTGTAAGCAGTGGGGCTAGTGGTCCCAATCAGAAACTCAGTCATAGCACATTTCAAACCCATAAAATTATCACTTTATTTTAATGAGGTTTAACAGTAAGTTGAGCTTGGAAATCACCTTTGAATACAGACTGTAAATCAATGGAAAAGGACCTCACTATCCACCCATTGGGTTTAGTTAGGCAAGCCAGGACATGGGTCCCAGGCCATTAATGTTCTTCTTCTCTGTTACTTCATCCTGACACACTACTTAAACTACAGAGTTTTGAAAAATAGGAAAAAGATGTGTAATACACCTAGAACATTCTTGGTAGATATGTCAAATGTCAAATGTGGTCTTGACCTTCTCATACATTGGTGCTATTTTCCTGGCTTATTCATAACTATTACCCAATTTACTGGAAGAGCCAAATGAACACAAAATGGAACTAAATGTACTCTTAGGCTCATCCTTTTAGTAACTCAGCTAATAATTATACATAATTAAAGTTTCCTGTTCACATATATTTGTTCATTCAGAAATGGTTTTGAATACCTTTCTAAGATCTAAAGATACAGTGAACCAAGTCCCTGCTTTCATGAAAATTACATTCTAGTACAGGATATAAGCATTTAACAAATAAACCAATAAATACATAAAATAATCTCAAGTGATGATAAGGGCTGTGATATCAACTAAAGCAGGGCAAGGGGACAGAGAGTGATGGATAATATGGTTAGAATGACCATCTTAGATAAAATGGTTGGAATGACCTTACTAAAAAAAACAGCTAACCTCTACAGCATTTACTTGGAGGCAGGCAGCACTCTATATTATAATAATGCTACACTGATATTAACTTGTAATCATCAACATTTACGCGAGGGTGGAGCTGTTCTTATTTCCAGTTTGCAACAGAGAGGCACAGAGGTTCCATAACTTGCCCATATCCAGAGCCTGAATTTGAGCCCAGAATGTTGAGGCTTCAAAGACCATGTTCTTAACCATATTATGAAATGTGGACATCAATGGAAAGAAATTTCCACACAGGAAGGATACGCATTTAAATTTTCAAGTCGAGTGATTCTGACTTCAGGAAGTTCTAAATTCTATCTTCAAAATGGATTATGCTCCAAGTCAGTCAATCATTCAATCAATCAATCAAATAATTTAACAAAATTTGAGAGGCAGTTAAAAGCACTAAAGAAACAAAACAGAACAAACAAAGCAGAGTGAAAGGAACAAAAGAGGACAGAGGCCATAACACCACACAGTAAGACAAGGATTCCACCAGAACTCCACCCATGTGTTTTATGTCTGGGAAACATAACTCAGTACAGATGCTCTGACAGATATGTGTCAATCTTATTTTTAAAAGGTGCTGCTAAGGCAAATAAACAGAATAAACCACAAGTAATGAATTAATCTATGCTTAGTTTACATATTGTGTAACAATGAATGTTTAACATTCTGATTTAGGAACTAGAGATTCAAAAGTTTTTCTTCCTAAAACATGTGGATATAAAATAATGAATAATTATTAAAATGAATGATTACAAATCACTGCCTATCTTATCCTTAAATAATGTGAGACCTAAAATTCTTTCAAAGAGATTACAGGGATGTGGTCTGCATGTCATTATCACTGATGGGGAGTAAGGAGGGCACTAGTTGTGATTAGCACTGGGTATTGTATGTTAAGTGTTGAACTGCTAAATTCTACACCTGAAACTAATATTACATTGTATGCTAACTAACTGGAATTTACAATAAAAACTGATGGGGGAAAAGAAAAGAAACTGTATCACTGAAAATGTCAGGCAGCTGTTATACCACCTCCCAGTCAAAAAAGCCCTGTGGCCCCCCCATGCCAAGTTAGAATTATGATTTCCAAAATCATTTTCTATACTAGACTGAGAAAGACTTGAGCATATGACATACCCAAGTATAGGAGTAACATTAAAACAGATATTTATTTATTTACTAGACATTACTATACTAGATCATGTCCCTTCTCCCCATCCCAGGTACAAATGTATCAGAATCCACTGATCATGTCCAATGGTCACTGACTAGGAAAATCCCAAGGAAACATGAGACAAGAAGGCCATCACTGTTATGCCCAGAATTCGTGATCCCCAAAGACCACTAGGGAGCTGAGTCCGATGCAAAAGCAAGAGCCTTTATTTGAGCTAGCTCGAGCTCAATCCCCTACCTGCACCAACGCGCAGCGATAAGATACTGGGGAGAGAGAGAGCGAGTTTCAAAAGGACAAAGGTTTTATTGGGGCCTAGGGGCAGTTGGTGAGGTAATGGCTGTGGCCTCAGCCCATTGGCTGGGGAAGGGTCGGAGTACTGTTAGGAAGGTGAGCAGGAGGTTACTCAAGGGGAGGAGGCGTGGTCAATGTGAAGAACACAGAACAAGATGGAGTCAGCCGGCGTAGGCCCGCCCTTTTGTCACCATCAGATCTCATTATTAGATTCCCCCAAATAAAATCTCCATGAAAAAGAAGAAAGAACCATAGACTAAAAATCTGACAATTTGGATTCTTAGCAAGGTTTTATCATTTAAATAACTGTGTGGTCTTGAGCAAGTCACTTGAATCACTTGAGCTCAGCTCAACTCAGTTCTAAGAGTGTGAAGTCCCTATTTGTTTTGTATATCATTCTTTTCTAAAAGATAAGGAAACACCTGGCACATATCTTAGGAAACAATCAGTGTTTTCTGAATGAATGAAACACTTATCACTACCTACTGTGTGCCAGACAGACTGTTAAATGCAAAGTATACAGTCTTATACTAGGCTTATATAGCCTAGTCCTTAATGGGAGAAACTGGCTCATTTGCTAAAATAGTGACTTCTAGATATTTTTCAGCTTTGTTGTAATTGTGAGACTTTTATAAAAG
This sequence comes from Felis catus, assembly GCF_018350175.1. NCBI lineage: Eukaryota > Metazoa > Chordata > Mammalia > Carnivora > Felidae > Felis > Felis catus. Next base: position 40,178,133 of record NC_058370.1, on the reverse strand, counting down.
CTCCGTTGTCCCCAAATGTATGTCCTCAAGGATAGTGATGAATAAAAAGTTACTATTATACCATCGTGAACAATAAATAGAAACATCTCACATACAGGCTTTGAAATATTGATTTCATCATCATCTGAGTGGAGTGGTAAAAGAAAAATGAAAACAAGAGGGGAAAAAATGCCATGTGATGGTTAATCTCAAAATAGGCAGAAACAATAGGATGTTGCCTGGAGTGTAATATTGTGTTTAAGGTAACAGGTTTGGTGCCCATGACAACCAGTTAATTTGGTATATGGAGAAACACTGCTTTGGAGACAACAGAAAATGTAAGGAAATGTTTGAAATATTAACCCTTCTATGATGTGTAGTTCTCTAAACTTCACCTCCTTCTAGGTGTTACATGAATCCATGCAATACTCTACATACAGAGCCCTGACTGTCTTTTATGGATATACTTTGATGTGGGGTTTCTCAATCTCTCATTAGTCTTGGAATCCATTCAACTATTCAGGCACTGGATATTATTAGGAGGACAATAATCAAAATAACTTTTCGTAATTTATTTTTTACTTAAACATTTTTTTAATGTTTATTTATTTTTGAGAGGGAGAGAGCATGAATGGGGGAAGGGGCAGAGAGAGAAGAGAGGATCTGAAGTGGGCTCCACACTGGCAGCAGAGAGCCCAAGGCAGGGCTAGAATCCACTAACCATGAGATCATGACCTGAGCAAAAGTCGGACACTCAACTGAGTGAGCCACCCAGGAGCCCCTAACTTTTGTTAATTTTATAACAATAGGTAAGATATGTCCTGGATGCGTGGAGGAGGAGGGGCCAGTCCTGCTAGCCTGTCTAGCACAGCAGTTACCTTTCCTCTGCCTGCCCTCTGGGAGTTCTTGGGAGATCCCCTCAGACTCTCTACCCCAGTTCCATTAATCCACCCACAAATGTAAACTCTGCCAGAATGCTTTCCAAACAGTTCCACAGATTGAAAAAAAATCCCTAAATTCCATTCTCATAAAACATGATAATGCAGAAGAAAACCTGTGTTCAGCATAATGAGAATATACTTCTAATGGGATGCATGGAAAATGACATGTACATGTGTATGCATTGGACACACCCAAGTATAGCAGTAATGTTAAAACAGAAACAAAATCATCTGGCTGTGTAAGGAGAGACAAGTTTGTCATCGTGTGCCCTAATGTAAGAAGGCAAAACCTAAGTGTAAATGTAAGGGAATGCTAAGTTAGCCCTTTGAATTCTGCAGACTTTCAAATGGGCACCTGCATTCTAAATACAATACAGACAAAATTTGAAAGAAAATTTGCAAAAATATAGTTAAAGTTGTCTCTGATGATCTTCACTAAGCAGAATAAACATAGAAGGGGAATAAATCTTTCCTCAAAATATCACAGGTAGGAAAAGGAAAGTTTCAGAAGACCTTAGGAAATTATTAGGGATTTCACAAATAGTGTGTAATTAGAAATGGTGCAAACTCTCAGTAGTTCTGACAAATGAAGGAGCTAATAGGAAACATACCACCCAGTACAGCAAACAGATTTAGAAGGGCACTGCCATAAATGTAGATAGGAAGCTACCAATGCTTCACTTAGCTCGCAGCTTCCACACAGGGGAAAGGCTGAATTTATTTTCCCCTGAAAATGAAAACAGTGATTCCTAACAATAAAGAGCATGTAAGTAGCAAATGCAAAGACTAAAGACACTTAAGGAATATCCGGTAAATATCAATACCCAGCTGTGTATTGTGGTTTGTGTTGTTTTTCTCCCAATGGTTCTTTTAAAAAAAAAAGTTTTTAAAAAATATTTATTTATTTATTAGGGAGAGAGAGAGAGAGAGAGAGAGAAAGCACACAAGTGGGCGAGGGGCAGAGAGAGACACACAGAATGTGAAACAGGCTCCAGGCTCCGAGCTGTCAGAGCAGAGTCCAATGCAGGGCTCGAACCCACAAACCATGAGATCATGACCTGAGCTGAAGTCCGACACTTAACCGACTGAAACACCCAGGTGCCCCTCTCCCAACGTTTCTTTACTAAGCTGATTATGGGTTCTCTTTGCCCTAATCTATTTCTGTATCTATCTCTATCTCTATCTCTAACTATCTCTGTATCTATCTATATCAATATCTATATAGGGTAGGCCTAGTGACAAGTATGCTCATAAGAGAAGAAAAAAAAAAAAAAACAGAGAGAGACATAGGGAGGATGGCCATGTAAAAATGGAGGCAATAATTAGATTTCTCCCTAGAGTCTTCAGAAGGAGTAGAGTCCTGCCAACACCTAGATTTAAGAACTATGAGAGAGTAAAGTGCTGTTGTAAGCCATCAAACCTGTGGTATTTTGTTATGGCAGCCCTAGGAAACTAATAGAGTGATTTGAGAAAGAGAGAGACAGAGAGGTAAAGATGGAAGCCATAGTCTTTTCATAACCTAATCTCAATAATTCCCATTGTTTTCACATATTCTATTCAGTAGAAATGAGTCATTAAGTTCAAGCCACATACAAGGGGAGGGGAATTAAACTCTACCTCTCCAGGGTAGAAATACCAAAGAACTTGTAAAACCAATAAAGTTGTCCTCTGAAGTTTCTCAAAATGACTTCTGAAGACTTTCCCTTTCCTCCAACAACAAGATACTGTAAGGAAGCAGGAGCAAATGTCTGAGTCTTAAGGATGGCATACAATTTTTTTCTTAATTCCTGTCCGTGACTTCCATATTTCCTCAAACACCAGTCACTGCTGCATATGTTCAGGTGGACTATTGTCATAAACTTTACTAGTAGACCTCATAATGTCACAATTAATGTATATGTAACTCATCTAAAATGACTATTAATAAACTGCATATAAAATAAGAAATTGTTATTTCAAAAGCATGCTCACATACATCATCTCACTTAATAGTTGACTAAATTCTCACAATACTTCTAGAGGAGAGTTAGTATTATCTAAGAGACTAGGAGAGGCAGTATGCTTTAGCAGACAGAGCCCTATACTGTGAGTCAGGATACACAGACTCTACTCTTGGCTCTGTCCCTTATCACATGGTTAAATAAAAACTAAAATTAAATGATCTTTCAGGGTCTCAATTTCCTTAACTTTACAATTAGGAGGTGAGATTAAATTATCATTAAAATTCCTGTCAACTCCAGCAGCAGCAGCAACAGCATTACCTCTGTTACCTCAACAACCTAGACTATATTAAAATTATGCACTTGTAAAAACTGAAATATAATATCTATACCAAGGAAGAACACTTGAAAAAGTTACAGACTATCTTATTTTAGACATCAGGCAAGGTGAGCTTTTTATTTTATTTTTTCATTTTAGAGAGAGGGAGAAAGAGAGAGGGAAAGAGAGAGAGAGATCAGGGAAGGGGCAGAAAGAAAGGGAGAAAGAGAATCTTAAGCAAGCTCCATACTCAGTGCAGAGTGCAATGCAGGGCATGATCCCACAACCCTGGGATCATGACCTTAGCCAAAATCAAGGGTCAGACGGTCAACCCACTGAGCCACCGGGTTACCCAATGGGAATTTTTTTAACCCTACAGTAAACTACTTTCACTTTGCCTGCAATGAATTTCTACTAGAAAGCATATGGCTCTTAGCTCCAATGCCATCTCCTCGGGGCAGTGTTCCCTGACCACCATGGGAAAAGTAGCCCTTTCCCTCCACCCTCCATTCTATTGCCACTTTTTATTTTCCACATATCCCTTATCATGATCTGAGATTGAATGTGTGAATTCTCTTATGTGAATGTGTTTATTATCTGCCTCTCTGTGCTAAGAACCTAAGATCTAAAAGTACTCAAACCTCAGTTTAGCTGTCCTTTCACTATAGTTTTTATATCTTCCAGAAGAGCACTCTAGCTCAGAGTAGATACTCAGTGAACAGTGGTAGTATAAGTAAATGAGATGTGCTAAGTATTTTACAAGTAATTATAGAACCATATACTTATGTCTTACCCTATTAAAAAGTGGTTCTGCATATTAACAAACTCACTCAAGGTAGATATTACTACCCCCAGATAATTACAGATGAGCAAACTCAGATCAGAGGTTAAGGGACTTTACCAATTAGAATATCCTGGATTCAAGACCTCTCTTCAGATTTTCTACCTTGAGGCTTACTTTTCTTGACCCAGAAGCACTCTTTAATTCTAGTGCAGAACTTGGTTTCATCAATATTTTCAACTGGAAACACCTCTAATCAAACCATAATGTAGTGTAATATTTAATATTTGGGATTGATAATTAATTGTAAGGATAATTAATAAATTTAAAAACTTTTATGTGTTGCCCACTTTTTAATCAAATCATACATGTTAATAATAGCACAAGGAACATCTAAGCAATGGGGGAAAATCTTCAGTTAATTCAGCATTCACTATGTATTTCAATAAGCGTATTCTGCAATTCCTACACATTAACTACTGTGGCTCTGAGATTAACCTTTCCTGTTTGCTTGTGCCTGACCTCAAAGCATCCCAAATTACTCAAAGCAATTCTGATGGCTTTAATTTATAAGAACACCTTCAAATATTCATCTTTTAAATCCTGAAAATGATTATCCCTGCACAACAGTGGCTCTCTTTTTAATCTTAGCTGATAACTCTGATTAAACATATCCAAAGGCTGATTACCCCCACTGCGGTTAATGCCAGTGTCACAGCTAACTACTTATTTCACAGCAGGAACTGCCTTCGAGAGCTCATTTACATTATTACCCAGAATTGATTTACACTGTTATTTCCTATTGATCACATAGGAAATAGGAGGTATAGGCAGTGTCCTCTGAAGGCCTGCTAAGATGTCAACTAATGAAAGCCAAGCATAGGCGTTTATTCTACACTTGGTCAGTAATACAACAATGTAAATACTAGCTGCTTCCAAAATGTAGTTATTTTTACAAGACACTATTTACTATTAGAGTATTTCAGTTATTTCATCACAAAGCCACTTGGAGACGGAATATATGTTATTACAATGGGTTAAAAAAAAGAAAAAAAAAAGAAACTGAAATAAAGTGTTCGAAGTGGAGGTTATTGGTGTGCCGTGTGGACAAGTTGAGCAAATTTGGCCCCTCTGTACGTTCTTGCACTGCTAGGGTCTTTGAGCAAGCTGCATGTCTGGTGATAGGATAACACAGATGCTGCAATGGTAGCAGCACTGGCTCTGCAAACTTCTGGAATCATGTAATCCTATCTTGAGTGTCTTCTTGGTTGGTTTCCTGCAGTGGCAGCTATGACTATCACAAAGACAATGCTTTCATTAATTCCTCCAGTGAATTCGTATCAAAAGCCACGAACTAGGTTCTGGATACTAAGTCAGATAGTAAGGATACCAGTGGTAAATGAGACTGATACGACTTCTTTCTCTTTAAACTGTTAATTCTGTTTGAGAAGGCAGGCAATAAACAAGTAAATACTAACTGGGAACATGTCTGAGTTCTCTTCAAAGACAGCCCTAATCTGCAACCCAAAAGGATTCCTGTGCTGTGTAGTGAAAGAGGTCCAGGATAGGGAATCAAAAGGCAACAGTTCTGGGGCACCTGGATGGCTCCGTTGGTTAAGCGTCTGATGGTTGATTTCGGCTCAGGTCATGAGCTCATGTTTCCTGTCGGGGCTCAGTGCTGACAGTGTGGAGTCTGCTTGGGATTCTCTCTCTCCTTCTCTCTCTGCCCCTCCCCAATGTACATGCAGGCACAAGCTCTCTTTCTCTCAATACATAAATAAACATTAAAAAAGAAAAAAAGTCAAGGGTACTGCTCAGGAATCCACCACTGTATAGGTCAATGATCCTCACACTTGAGTTTGTCTCAAAGTCACCCCAGAGCTTGTTAAACCACAAAGTTGGGGTGGGGCAAAACAATTTGCATCTCTAACAAATCCCAGGTGCTGCTGCTGTTTCAGGAGAGCATTTTGAGAACCACTACTCTGAATTTTACAGCCTTTCTGCCCTTTTCACTTCCACATTCATCATAAGGATCACTAAGGAGATAAATGTATAAAACTGCTTAATATAAATGAAAGGGGTGGTAATTATGAAGAAATAGATTCAAATAGTAATTAAATTCCTAAAGCACTTCAGGAAAATGAGCCAATCGGAGTTGGTTTTAGGAGGAACAACCTCACATCTCTCTTCAGGAAGGAAGATGGTTTTATGTTCTTCAAAAGCTATTTTTCTCTTTATGTAATATAAGTCATTTAATTATGGAAAGGGCTCATGAGGGCCCTCAGATCTCTATCAAAGCCTGGTAGAGTCATATTCTTGATAGCATGCCCACTCCACTGCCTTCACAATCAGACACCTGCTGATGGAGCCCATGATGGCTGAAATTAGGTCATGCATTGCAGAAGACTAATTCAGACCCATCTTATGAGTTACCTACTCTAGAAACTGAATTTACTCAGGACTATAGGTTCCCTTTCAGCACATTAGCTAACACCACTGGAAGAAGCAAGGAATAAAGATTTATTGCCAAATACTTTGGTGGTTTGAATTAACTCTCCCTTCAGAGACTTGACTTATTCACTTTCCAGTTCTGGCCCTACTGAGAAAAATAACCATTTTTTTCAAGGATTTTTTTTCAAGGTGGCCTTATAATTTGAAAGATTTAAAAAGCTTCAGATCATCCTCCCAAGGTGATGTTCTATTGAGGCAACAGAAGCAAGAGCTGTCCCGAGAAATAGACGGCAGGTATTTTAGTACCTCTTTTGTCAATAGGGCTCTAAATCACATACATTCAATAAAATTCAACAAATATTTAACCTCTCTCAATCTCAGCTTCCTCCTTCATAAAAAATAGAGATTTCCAAAGATCAGGAATTGGCAAACACTTTCTTTTCTTTTTTAATTTTTTTAATGTTTATTTATTTTTAAGAGAGAGAGACAGAGAGTGAGCAGGGAGGGGCAGAGAGAGAGGGAGACACAGAATCAGAAAGCAGGCTCCAGGCTTCGAACTGTCAGCACAGACCCAACACCAGGCTCCAACTCACAAACCATGAGATCATGACCTAAGCCCACTGAGCCACTGAGCCACTCAGGTGCCCCAAGAATTGGCAAACACTTTCTATTACAAGCCTGATAATAAATGTTCCAAGCTTTTTGGACATACAGTTCCTGTTACTAATACTCAACACAGTCACATGAAAGCAACTATAGACAATATGTAAACAAATGCTGCATTCTAATAACATTTTGTTTACAAAAACAGGCAACAGGGGGTACCTGAATGGCTTAGTCAGTTTAGCATCTGACTTTAGCTCAGGTCATGATCTCACAGTTCTTGGGTTCCAGCCCCACGCCAAGCTCCATGCTGATGGTCAGAGTCTGGAGCCTGGTCTGGATTCTGTGTTACCTCTCTCTCTGTCCCTCCCCCACTCATGCTCTGTTTCTCTGTCTCAAAAATAAATAAACATTAAAAATTAAAAAAAAAAACAGGCAACAGGTCTTGGCTAACACTTGCCATAGACTCTCACCCTATTCAGGTGATACTTGAATTATCTGCCATGCCCCTCAATGGACATAGTTTGTTGCTAGGAGCAACAAACTTAAGTACTGTGTACCTGAATTTCTCTGTATTGAAAGAAAATACCATAACTTGTCATGTCACTTCCTCAGAGAAATTTCAAAAGGACTGATGAACTAATGTTTCAAGGTACTATGATTTCTTCATGAAAGGCATAAGAGAAGTATTAATTATTGTCAAGAGTATCTCTTAAGATATCATCATCTGATTATTTTTGCACCTGGAAATAGAATGAGGATTCTGATTCATATTATTCTATGATGTTCAAACATATAATACTATGGTCTCTCACCCTACAGTCTCCTTTCAAATGATTAATAAAAACCTGTGAGTTGGATGCTAATATCACCCTTTGATATCTTCTAAGATTAAATGGAAAGAATAAAAGAAACAGATTCCGTCATTTTATAGACACAGATTTTAATATTTTCCTATTATTCAAGATTATTCAGCCTTAAAGTTAAAAATTAAGCATTCTCAAGGAATAGAATAGACATGTGAGGTAGGCTGAAAATCATTAAATAAAGTAGATGTAGTTTCTTTTTTTATTTGTTCACCTTTAGTAGAAGCTCAATTAAAAATAAAATTCTTAGACAAGAGACTTTGGAATAGAGGTATGTTAAAATATGATTTAAAAAATCACAATGGATAATTGACACTGATTTCATCATTTCTCAGGAATATTAACATAAATTTTCTTTAACATTTTACCCATCACTAATTATCAATCAATCTTCCACCTTTAACAAGCAATTAATTTAGTAGATGTTTCGCTAGTATCCATTATATTCAAGGGATTAAAGAAATGTGGAAAGCTTGCATATATAACAATAAGAAGTAGTGAAAAATGCCCTCAATGTGTTAACAAGCAGTGTTCAGGAAGTCAGGAGTTCAGGAGTTTGAAGAAAAAAGAAGGCACTTTTACCTGAGTTGATAAGAGAAGACTTGTCTCATGGCAGAAGTGATACTTGAGCTGTCTGGAAGACAGAAAAGGAGCAAAGAAAGAGCTTTCTAGATGGCCCCAAATGCAGGCCCCATGCACAGGCAGACCACTGTCAGCAATTCACATCATGTAAAAGGTTGTAAGTAGTTCAAGATATGGCAGTAAATCATGGAAGGCCAAAGGTGATCAGGCTAACAAGTCTGTTTAAAGAAAGACCCATCCAAGGATTTTGAGAGAAGTGGAATTAGGTTTTACTTATTTGTGCAACAATTAGATTTTGAGCCCCTATTGCATGTCAAACATTTTTCTAACCTGTGTGGACACTGCAATAACTGAAAAAGATGCAGAAAAAAAACTCTACTCTCATTTTCATAGAGAGAGACAGACAATAAACAAAATCAATAAGTAAATGATACTGTGTATCTGAAGGTTAAATACTAGAGGTAAGCAATTATAAATAAGGCAGAAAAGCAATTATAAACAAGTTTGTTAGGGTGATACTTTAGGTTACATTTAAGCAAGGATTTGAAGTAGGTTGGGAGCAAGCCATGTAGATATGTAGAATAGAATTCCAGGAAAGAGGAATGCTAATGCAAAGGCATTAGATATCAGCAAAGCAAACTGTATGAGCAAGGAAGGGGACAGAAGGAGGTGATGTTAGAGATGTAAGGGGGGGGGGGGGGGTCACATCATCTAGAGTCTTATGGACAATTATAAGGACTCTGGATTTAGGAATATTAATCTACCAGCACTGGGCAGAATGCATTCCAGGAGGGAAAGAATTAGTAGGAGCAACATTTGCAAAGATATTTTCCAGGTGAAAAGTTCTGAAACAATTCATCGTTTGATCACCCATTCATTCATATTAATTCAGCACATATTCAAGAAACACTGTGATAGATTTTGACACTAGAACCCTGACTCTGATAAATCAATAAACTTCTCCCACATGAAGTTGAAACTTTGGTGGAATGATGATATCCTGAATAGAAAGGTTCCACATATTGACAAGCTTCTAAAACTCTGTAGAAACTAAATTTTATTATGAATCTAATATTGTAAAAGAGAAGTTCCCAAAAGGTCCAATTGTATATACAGTCAGTTGAATTCTTAAGTCATTTCTTTAGCAATCACCTTTAATGAAATATTGGCCAATATTCTTTGCACCTTTAATGAAATACTGGCCAATATTCTTTGCACTCTTAAGATTACTTTTGAAAATAATTATTGGATGTTCTACATCAAAAGAAACCAAAACATCCTAACAACAAAGAATAAACTAAATCTCTGAGGCTTATCTTTCCACAAATTATGATGAGTCACAGAATTTAGACTACAAATATGATTAATTCAAATACAAGCATTTATGAATAAATTAATCTAGCAAGCATAAGGGAAGCAAAGGCCAATCCAAAATTACCAACTTTGCCTGTAACCTAGACAATAGCATTTTCCAAACAATTGCTGAAGCATGAAGATATTATCATTGGTGGTTAGATGAATGGCTTTAGTACCCCCATAATGATAAACCCACTGTCACAGAGGACAGATAGGAACTAGTTTCTGCTGTCAAACTGTCATGGAATTATTAAATATGGAGGGGGAAAATGACCCAAACAGTATGTAATGAGTTCCCTTTTCATTCTCTCTCTACAAAAGCACATCTGTGGATTGTTAATGATTCTGAAATGGATGAACCAAATTGATGAGAAAAGAAAAAACATCTTTCAGAGACAGGAAAAGGGAAAATGAACACACACATAATGTTTATAAAATATAATTTAAAATATAAAGGCTTGTGAAAGTACTGTGGAAAACTATAACATAGCATACAGATATAAGTGATTATTACTCATTTCCATATTGCCTTATTGCTTTCCTTGTTTTTCTTTATGTTTTAAATATAGATCATTAATCTCTTAAAATATGGAGAAATACCAAGACTTATTCACAAGTAGTCCATGTGTGTAACTTTTGTGAGGTGGCACTGCCATTCCAGACTGGGACTTTCTATACTGCTGAATGACTTTTTTACTAGATGCGCCCTGTGGGCTGCACACAGTGACTAGAATGTGTACCAGGCTTTCAGTATCTCAGTTCACACAGATTCTGTACAAGCCCTGTGGATTGGCTTTCATTAACTAGAGTCCTTGTGCCACAAAGACTCGGTTGGCATGGGATGCCCAGGAAAACCTCACCTCAGCTCAGAGATATGACTCAATCATGAAATTCCTCAAGCACAAGCACTGGTGGTATTGATCTTTACACCTCAGTGGTATTGTGCAAGTTTTCAATAACCCTGAACTAAGTTGGATGACTTACAAGGATATTAAAGTGAAGCACATTAGACAAAATTATCATGATGTCAATCCATACACTGAAGCCACCATTTTATTTGGTCATATTTAGTGATACTGAGGTTATCTCTCTTCAGAAATCTCAGTTATAAAGAATTTCTTATTTGTGCTTTAATACATAGGAAACAAAGTAGTAAAGTACTAGGAGACCAGGCCTTATTCCTTAGCTTAAGGACAGACACAAGTCTGAAAATAATCAATATTCTGTTTGTTCTCAGGGTGGTATCAGTTAGCTATATCACAAAGGTAGTATGGTGTTAAAAAGAAAAAAAAATGACCAATATTTGTAAACACAGAGACATAATCCTGGAAAGGGAAATCACCTTTAATACTCAAATTTTCTGACTCAGAGGGAGAATTGTTTGAAACACCACTGTACCCAAAGAACTTTATTTGACATAAATATACATTCCAAGTGGGAGTGAGGGGCCATTTGGCACATGACTTGACTCTTTCACACAAGGTAAAAACACTAAGAAAGAAAGAAAAGTGAGAAGTCATTGAAGGAAAATTAAACAGTATACAGTTGCTATACTTTCACTGGAAACCACTGTGAGAAATATAGAAAGTAGTATTATAATGTTTATGAAGGAAAAATATCATTTTAATATATTACATTTACTACAAAGCCTCAGATTTAAACATACTTTAAAGTAATCTTTCAAAAATAACACACTCTCTCCACTCACATATATGCATAGGGAATTCATTCTTACACAGCCTGTCTATATAGAGCCCACCAAGTATCCCACAGATTGTGTTATAATTTTTTAAGTCACATTTTCTCCACTGCAAAACAACAACAACAACAAAAACCACACTTCATTTTTACATAAAATGTACTCACAGACCCAGGCAGTATCATAAGAAGTAGATGAATAGAATAAACAATTAATTGGTGTCCCAGTTTCCAGATCAATGAACACCTTAATGGCACAATGAAACCCTGTACCTCCACTGACCAAGCCCTGAAGATTATGTGATTAAAACATCTGTGCCTTTAACTAGCTTCTCTCTTAGTATTTTTATTCTACACCACCCCACTCAGCTGGCTAAACGACTAGGCAACAAGGTCAATCAAATGCAATACTTCTCTCTATTCAAATATAATGGAAGTTTTGACCATTCCACATTCAAAGAGCAAATACATTCTCACACTGACAACCACATTCCATTGGCTTTTCCTGAAAGCAAAGTGTGACAGATGCCTTGGCTGTAATTGCCAATCAGCCTTTACATGGCAGCTGAAAACACAATATATCACTTTGATCTCCTTTGCTCTAAACACATCCACAATCAAGAAACCTGAACAAGGAATAAGAAATTGGCATCATTTCCAGAAGCTGTCACTCCACGGCACTTAAATACTATAATGTATATTTTGCTCACATGTTTATTTCTCTGTTTCAGAGACATGCTGTTGAAGATCTGAGCAACAATCACCTACACTTACACACTATACACACACACACACACACACACACACACATATATATATATGTATATATATGTATATATATATATATATATATATATATATATATATATATATATTTAACTATTTGGAAAACACATTTTATTACCAAGTACAAAATCTGAATATAAGCACATTTAATTAAATATCACCACTGCCACTTCCTTTCCAGTTACACGCTTGAGCAATAAAACAATGTAAGAGTGCTCATCTGATTTTGAAACAGTGTTCAAAAGAGCTGTACTCACATTTTGCCGGCAGGTCATAGCCACATGTGATTTTTGCATGTCCAGTTTCACAGCCGTTCAGGTTACGACATTCTGCCAGTAAACAGGGGCCAGCTGCTCGGTGAATACAGCCATCCACTAGGAAAGAGAGAAAGAAGTTAGCTCATTTTTGTCCTTTTGGAAATAAATGGACAACCTGAGATAGAAAGAAAAATGGAGCTCAGTTTTTCCTCCTGGAAATCACCATAGTCTCATAGAAGAAACCTATGATGTCCAATCCTTCAAAACTATATTTTCTTGTGTGTGTGTGTATGTGTGTGTGTGTGTGTGTGTGTGTGTGTATTTGATTTGTGTAGTGAGCAGAGGTAGAAGGGTTACAGAAGTCATGTAGTGTGTTGGTAAACATTAAACAACAGTTTCTCTTGGGGTGGGGAGTCGCTGATTTACAGCATTTTCCATTATCAATTGTGTAAATATCCCCACCACGTCCAATGTCTAACTATTAACTTGATGACACTAAACACAGGGTTGGGAAGAAATGCTAACAATTCTGTCTCCCAAGCTGGTAAGTGTTGTCTCTGACATATCACAGGTTATAGAAGAAAAAAGGTCAAGAAGAAAGTGAGAACGTCACTCTGAAACATCTGTACTCACTTCAAAACTGAGAGTAGAATTAAAGCCGTCAGGAAAAGAACCAGACCTCCGAGTTTCCCCTCCCCCAAAAGCATGACACAAATACAGCTGTGTTTCTGCAGGGTATCTGACAGGGCACTAGATGATGGGCAAGGGCACCTTAGGTCTTAGTAAACACCCATAAAGTCACCCTCACTCACTTGACAGGCACTAAGCCAAGAACCTTGGCTGTTGCTGCCCTAGCTCCGCTAAATGATCAGCTTCCTGACTTTCACCAACCTCAAGCGTCACCAGTCCTTTGGCCTCTCAGCCTCCCCCTTCAACACCTGGCCTACACAGTGAAACTCGCCTTTTGAAAACACAAATCTGATGCTGCTGGAAATTAAAATCTTATACTACTGGATGAGGGGCAAGTACACAGATGGAAAGGTCAAAGATCACATGCACATAAATTAGGAAACTGAAAACTTAGGTTCTTAGTTGTTATTGATTGGGCCCCTTGCATGGAAAGGAAATGTAAGACTCCTAAACAAGGATAAGGAGACAGAGAAAGAGAATCATTGTAACCTGGGATGTGAAAATAAACCAGGATATTAGAGACCAGAAGGAGTCCCCCTGCCTCCCCGGTTCACACCAGCATGTAATTGATTATTGCTTCTTATTATTGTTATTGTTCTTGTTATTAATATTACTATTATTTCTATTTTGAGAGGAAGCCAGATAGTGGATGAAAGGTGGTCAGTGAGGGGCAGACAACTTGTCTAATGTTCAAGTAGCTTCTGCTACCATGGACTGGCATGAAGACATTGCTTTCAGCTGAGGAAGACCCCTAGGGAAACAAGCTCATCTGGGCTTGACTACATCACCATACATGTAGAGTCTGAGAATGAACCTGGGCTCAAGGACCCTCACAACAAAATGACTCCAGACTACTCTGGGCTACAATATATGAGAATAACAAGGTTAAAATGGACTCTGCCTTTACCAGTCATATGATACTCAAGTCCCAGTTTCCTTAGAAATTGGTGTCAATAATGGCACTACCTCACATGGTTGTACATAGAATTTAAATAATATAGTGCATGAAAGGCACCACATAGCATTTAAGACAGTGTTCTGTGCCCCATTAATAGTTCTCATAATTATTTAATTATCTAGTTAATTATAAGTTAATAATTTAATTATCTTAAACCCATCTAGTGGAACTCTTTTATAGATTTTAAAATAACTCCTTTCCTTATTTAAAAATAAGAAATATAGAGAAGCAAGAAGAATATGAAAACCACCATGGGGTGCCTGGGTGGCTCAGTCAGTTAAGCGTCCGACTTCGGCTCATGTCATGATCTCACGGTGCGTGGGTTCAAGTCCTGTATCAGGCCCTGTGCTGACAGCTCAGAGCCTGGAGCCTGTTTCAGATTCTGTGTCTCCCTCTCTCTCTGCCCCTCTATGGCTCTCTCTCTCTCTCTCTCTCTCTCTCTCTCTCTCTCTCTTAAAAATAAATAAACATTAAAAAAACTTTAAAAAAAAAGAAAGAAAACCACCATTTATTCCACCACTCAGAGAATCTTCAACATGCTCATTCTTTCACTGCTTAGTCACACACACACTCACACATACAACTTTTCTCTTACAAAAAAAAGGCTTGAAAAATTTTCTTCAAACTCTTTCACACAGCATTTTTAAAAAAATTATTCTATGGAATAATTAACACAGCTGCAAAAGACTTAAGTAAAAACTTTCAAAATTGTTTATAATAGTGAAAACTTGGAACTACTTAGATAGAGAGCTAGTTAGATAAATCAAATTCCATCAAAGCGATACACGATTATGTGGCTATTAAAAAGAATGGGCCAACTCTATATGTAAATAGTTCCAAACTAGGAAAGATTTTTAAGTGAAATGTCAGGTTTAGAAGAGTACATAAACAGTACAGCCACACCCACACTTATACAGATACAGGTACATGCATACATATATGTACTTGAAAGATATGTTAACATATAAAAAGTGATTATGAGATGGGAAACCGAGGGTGAGACCATTAAGACGAAAATTAGTTCCTAATTTCTGTTTGCATTTTTTTACAAGAGCTTCAAGAAAAGTAGTTTAAATTGAATACTTTTTTTCTTGGCAAAGAGATAGTTACTTAGTTTGAAATGGATAATTAAAATAAGATTTGCTCGTGTACTTAATCATATGCTGTCAAATATTGTCTCCATTATTTAGATTGCAGTGAAATGCAGTTTGTAGATATCTAATTCTCAAAATCTTCATGTTATACCAGCATTCATGACTGCATTAGGGCAATGAAAGAAAGGCTGAAGAGCTATTTAACAATAATGACTTCAGCTTACATTTCTTGAGTGCATCTATATGCCAGCCACTATACTGAGGACAACCTTACCATGTAGATACTAATTTTATCATCTCCATTTTATAGAAGCTTAGAAGAGGTTAGTAACTTTCCAATATTCACAAAATATTGGCATTGTGATTCAAAAGCTCTGTTTTGTCTGATGCTGCAACCACACCCTTACCCATTATAATTCACTGCCTGCAGGACCTGAATCCAAATAGTCTTACCTCAGTCCCTGCAAGTGGCATGTTGAACTACCATATTGCATTGCTTTTCAGTTCCCATCAATTGTACTCATGAGTTATAATGTTCATACAATCAAATACACAGATTTCAAAAGTACAGTTTTGATGAGTTTTAACAAATATGTTACTCATGTAACCATGATATCAATAAAGTTCTCTTGTGCTCTTTACATACAATTTCCCTTCTCACCCTAGAGAGAGCCCCTTTTCTGATTTTGACCAGCATAGCTAAGTTTTGCCTATTTTATAACTTCAAACTTCATACAAGAGATGGGGGTTGGGGGTTAGCTTCTTTCACTCATCTTATTTTTGAGATCCATCTATGTTGTTGTGTGCATCAGTGCTCCATTCCCTTTTATTGCTGAGTAATATTCCATTGTGGAAAATTCCACGATTTCTTTATCCACTCATGTACAAATAGGCATTGACATGTTTCGTTTTTAGCTATTGTAAATAAGTCTGTACAAGTTACAAGTTCTTGTGTGGCTACATGTTTTCATTTCCACTGGACAAAGAACTATGAATAAAATTGCTGGGTTGGTATATATTTACTTTATAAAGAACTAATACACAGTTTTCCTAAGTGATATACAAATTTACATCTACCCCCAGCTAAGTATGTGAATTCAAATTTTGACAGTCTTTTGGTGTTGTCAGCCTTTTTAATTTTAGCAATTCTAATGGATAAAAGGGGTTTCTCACTGTGATTTCAATTTGCGTTTCCCTGATGATTAACGATGTTAAGTATCTTGCCAAATGCTTATCGGCCATTCATATATATTTTTTTTGGAAATGTCTGCTCATGTCTTTTGCTAATTTTTATTGTCTTTTTATTACTGAATTGTGTTAAATCTGCAATTAGTTCCATCCAATTTTTCTTTTTAATTTCAGAGATTTTTTTTAGATCTTGAGATTTTCATTTGGTTCTTTTTCTTACAGTTTTTGTGTCACTCCTGAACTTTTCCATCTCCTCGCCTGTCTTTTCATGTAAATGCCTTCACAGATTTTGTATAGTGATTTTAACAACCCTGCCTCCCAATTCCAATATCTATGTCAGCTATGATTTTGTTTATATTGACTGATTTTCCCCATGTTGCTGGGTCACATTTTCTTGTTTCTTTGCTTGTCTGGTAATTACTGATGACAAACATTGTTAATATGTTATAAAGGCTTTAAATTATCTTACTCCAAACAGCACTGACGCTTGCTCTAGCCAACTGCTCTAGCAAGCAGTTAAATTACTGCCAGGTAATATGGAGGCTTAATTTTAGGCTTTTGTTACGGTAGATTTATTCCAGTTTTTCCCTTAATTCTAGGATGTGGTCTTTATTCCTAAAGCATTACACTTCTGGAGTTTCAATGGAAAACCTAAGGTGTTTGCCAATTCCCTCTAAGTTGGGGGAACTAAATTTCTAAACTCTATATCCCTAAAGTGAGAAACTGAATGTTCTACTTCTTTCAGCCTTCAAGCTCATGTTTTCTTCCTGGGTTCCTTGGACTCATTATCTGTACATGCAGTTTAAGGCTCTGCCAAAGATTAGAGGTATTCATTTACAGATTTGGGCATTCCCTCCTTTGTGACTCTCTCCCTTCAGGTACCCTAATCTCGATTCCTAGTTGTTCTGACCACCCTGAATTTGTCCTATGATTCCTAAAATCAGTAAAACTATTGCTTTTTATTTGAGTCCTATCAGCTACTTCCCATGGTGGGCAAGGAGGGCCCTTGTGGTCAAAGTCATTTAAATGTGGATCTCACCCAGTGTATTTTCTTCTTTCCAAGGCTGAATCCTCTTTAGTTGCTCTCTAGTGCCAATAAACAGTTTCTGTCATTGCTTTTATATTTTGTCAAGAATTTTAAATTACTATTGGTAGGAAGTCTACTCTGATACAAGCTAGTCTGTCATTATCAGAAGCTGGAAGTTGCATTTTTTATTGGCTAAAACATGGCATATTATTTTAGAGCTGTATGTGGCCCTTAGAAAAAGTGCACAGAAGAAAAAGGAAGTGGTATTATCTATTGTATCAATTCTCTACTTGAAAGTGGGTTTTTGTGTCTTTGAAAGACAAAAACAATAATAATGCGTCTATATGCACAAACTCAGTATGAGAATTTAAAATTCTCTAATCTATTGTTAATTCTTTTGCTAGACTTATTTTCCTAAAATGCGAATCTGATTTTACACTTTCATACTAAAGTAATGTTTGCTATTCCCCTTATCTTACATTATAAAGCCCTTAATTCCAAATTATGGTCTTTTAGACCCTTTACAAATGTGGTTCCAACTTAACCTTCCAACCTCACATCATCCCACTCTCTCCCCGCCTTGACATCATCTCATCTGACACATCTAAATCCTCGGCATTCCCTAAACTCGACACAACTTCCTTTGCAAAGTACTCTCTATCCCAAATATCTAGCTACCCCTCCCTGTTTCCTGCCTAGCAAGGTCTTTCTCATTGTTCAACTTCTAGTTCCAATCTTTCCTCCTCTAAAAAGCTACTCACAACATTTACAGGACACAATAATGCCTTTTTATGTTCCCATATTCTGGGTTGTACCCTTATTTTCATACATATAATTGTTTTATAGCTATTATATAAATATAGCAGACTGGTTATGTGCTAGAAAATTTCTCTCCTCTAGTCCATCAGTTCCTTGAAGGTACAGGAGGTTGCTCATTCTTTTTATATCCCTAGTTATCTTAATAACTGACTTTTTGAAAGTGCTTAATACAGTTGAACTAAATGCAAGTAAATTTGGGAGTAAAACTAATGTATTTTTTTTTCTCTATGTTACTGAAGTAGTCAGGCTAGTTAAATCCAAAGAACCAGAAGTTAAAAAAAAAAAAAAAGTTAAATACATAGCCACAATGTTGTGGTCACAAGTCTAGTGATGAGCTTCCATGTTAAAAGTACTAACATGGGCACCTGGGTGGCTCAGTTAGTTAAGCATCTGACTTCAGCTCAGGTCATGACCTCGCCATTCCCGAGTTCAAGCCCCACATCAGGCTCTGTGCTGACAGCTCAGATGCTGTACCCTGCTTCAGATTCTGTGTCTCCCTCCCTCTCTGCCCCTCCTCCACCCTCTCTCTCTCTCTTTCTCTCTCAAAAACAAATAAACATTAAAAAATTTTAACAAATTCATAGAATCTGAAAATTCACCTACTTCCGTGGGTCTGGGGCAGCCCACTAGAACATCTGCTCCTTCACCATCCCTTAGGGTCAGAATGCATCAGGCTGAATACTGGGAAGATGTGAGATTCAACATAGTAGCATTTTTTACATTTCTCTCACCCCCAGCCCCCAGGTGGGAGGGGATGGAGGTCCAACAGTCAATACCTGCGCTGGCAGAGAAGGTATTCAGTCTGACCCAAAATGTCTAAACCTACTTACAACTAAAAAAAAAAAAAAAAAAAAAAAAAAAAAAAAAAAAACTAAAACCAAACAAACAAAAAACCCAAGACCAAAAGTCTAAAAGAGAAACAAAAGTTGGACACGATATCCCAGAGAGCAGTAGGACTACCTATGTCTATTATCCTACAAAAGAGATACTCACAATAGGAAAAAAGAAAAGATGATTAACTCTATAAATAAATATGTTCACTAAATTCCACTTATTTTTCTTTCTGGTTATATAGCTAGAGAGCAATCCCCAGCCTCCCTCGTAGTTATGTGAGGTCATGAGATTAAGTTCTGCTCAGAGTATTGGTAAAAATGATGTAAGTAGGGGCACCTGGGTGACTCACTGAGTTGATTGTCTGACTCTTGACTTCAGCTCAGGTCATGATCCGAGGGTCATTGGATCAAGCCCCATGTCAGGTTCCATGCTGAGCACGGAGCTTGCTTGAGGTTCTCTTTCTCTCTTTCTCTGCCCCTCTCCCCAGCTCACGCATGTGCTCTCTCTCTTTCTCAAATAAATGAATGAATGAATGAATGATGTAACTACTTGTATATCCAATCCCTAAAAATGCTACATACAGTCTTCCACATCATCATCCATTTTCTGCAGGCTGCATGCAGAGGACCCACTGGAAGAGTCCAGTTCCCCAGGAGATGGTACAGCAGCTAAATGGAAAGTGCCTAAATCCCTAAATTCTGTGTTGAACAGAGCCCCCCCCCCCACTTCCTAAATCCTTAAAAACTGTGTGGAACAGAGCCCCACTCCACCCCACTTCCCATAATGGACTGTCAATCCAGTGATAGATAACATTTTATTATGTAAGGCCACTGAGATTTGGGGACATTTGTAATAGCAGTTGGCCTTGACTACCACTTTTACTTCTGTTGTAAATACCATACTGGTAATTTTCATTCAGTTTGAATACTGCTATTTTTTTTAACTTTTATAGGGAAAAAATCAGATTTTACTACTAGAATGAACATATTGTTTTAGCCAAGTTCATTTCTGTAGGTATGCCTCAGAATTCTTAATCATGCTGAATGCTGAGGACTCTGTGAATGCCAAAGCCAGTCTGTCCTATTCATTCAAATAGTTGTTCTCTTACTTTGTTATTGAAAGCAGACTAATAGAAGATAAAGGCTGAGGACTGCCTAAAAACTGTCTGTGGTATGATTAGCTAGTAATGGAGTGAACGCTGTGGTCACTCACCGAGCTGCTCTTCATCAGGGCTAAGAGGAATCTGGCTACAACTTCTTCCAAAGACCACATTTTCTGCTGTGCTGACACATCTGTCATTTACCATCCTGACAAGTGAGACCAAAATGCTTTCAGGCAGATGGTTAACTAAGGCAAGGGACTTTGGCTCCTGGCATATTTCTTCCAGTTATTTAACAATGGCTAAATCCAGAAGACTTCAGTCTATTAATTATACCATCTTGGTTAGGTTTCCTTACAACATAACCTAGAGAATTAGACTGTCTCGGATGGGCTGGAACAATGGGTTTCAGTTGTGCTTGAGGGGGTATTGTTCTTCACTTGTGTCAATAGTACCCTGAGGTGTAGATTTTGGGTATGTTTTTATAGGATAGTCTTACCCACTATTTAAATAGCTAAAATAAAGACAAAGCAATGGGACATGAAACCACATCAATTTTTCTGACCTAAGATTTATTTTACCCCATACATTCCAACCTGCCTCTTTGGTATTCCTCAGGTAAAGCTCCCCATTTTATATACAGACGAACAACTTGATACTGAAAACAGGAAAGAAAAAACAAGCAACAAAGCACTGAACAGGAATCCATCAGATACAGTGCACCAGGAACATAAGAACTAGCAAAAAAGAACCAGGGAAGAGTTCTAAATATGTGTTTTGAAAAATACTAAACATACTATTTAGCAAAATCCACTTATTTTATAAATTGGCCCTATGAGCATTCTTCTTTGTCTTACAAAGACAAATTTTTAAACAGTTTTTAGCAAGGAGGATTTTGAAGTTCTTAGATCTGTACATATTCATTTAATCTTCTTTTGTAAATAAAAGGCAGTAACTTAATCTAAAAGCAGCCACATAAATCACATTAGCTTGAAAAATAAGAGACTCTCTCATTGAATATATCTTTTAGAAGCCCAAGAGAATACAATGGAGTTCTTTCCAAATCAAATCAACATAAATTTATTAAACAAATACCTTGCACAAAGCATTCTGCAAGAAGCTGTGAAGAAATCAAATGATGATAACAATAGGTAACATCTTTTGAGGATTTACAATGTGCCTTCTGGTGTGCTAAATAACTTGCAAGCTTTCCCTTTAATAAGAGGTGGTGCTACAAGATGGAAAGAGGATGATTCTGGAGTCAGAAGGCAGAAGTTTGTGTCCCAATGCCACCATCGTTTCTTCCCATCCTCTGATTTCCTCAATTGTAAAACAAGGGCCCTTATAGGACCTCTATTCAAAACCATAGGGTTCTTGTGAGTAAATGAGTTATTACATGACAACCATTTCAAATAATGCTTGGCATGTAGCAAGTATGTAGTAAATGTTGGTTATGTTATTACATTTAATCATCATAAAATTTTTCACAGGTAGGAACTATTAGGATTAGGAAGTAGGAACTACTACTTAACAAAGAAGTGGTATTAAGGAATTAGTGCAAGATCACATAGAAGCTGTGGTCAGAACTCACGTCTGTTTGAACTTAATCTTATGTCCTTAATCCCTACTCTCTTCTATCTCCATCAAAACCATGGTCCCTTCCGTTGGGAAGCAAGTGAATAAGACAGAAATGCTCGGAACCATATTTTCACTGAAATGAAAATTATTGGCAATATATAGACTATCTTAGTTATGGAGAATATGTCTTTTAATAGATAAAAAAAATCTGGGTAATATTTCACATGTTAATGTGTTACATTTTATAAAATTCTTTGACAAAGTTACCACATATTTCATTCTCAAAACAATTTTGCAAGGTGGTCCTGGACTTTACTACTTTTCTCATTTTATAGCTGAAGAAACTCAACCAATGCAAGAGTAAATGTCTAAGGTCATCCACCTGTTAAGTGGCAGAATTCAAATTTTATTGCTTTTGAAGTACATCAATATCACCTCAAAAACCTGGGAAAAAAACATGGATTCCTAGACCCAACCTCAAATCTATAGGATCAGTCTCCCTAGCAGTAGGACCCAGAACCTACATTTATTAATCTCAACAGATAATACAGATATACATTACCAGTTGAGAACTTTAAGAATAACTCCTCTTTATCATCTTGTTTTCTTGACAAACCTCCAAGGAGTGGTGAATAGTTGGGTCTATAGCAAATAATCTGATAATTCATTGGATGCATAAAGTCATGAGTGAGTCCTAGCTCTAATAAATCAGAAGATCCCCTTTAAATTTAATTAGAGCTATAGTCTCCAATAAGTCCTAATCAAATATTTAAAGAATCCATGTCCTTAACAGTTTGTATTTAAAGCAGGAAATATTAACTGAAACTAGAACTGAAGTCCAGTAGCAAGTTGGATCTTGATTAAATGCTGTTTCACCCAAAGATAGATATGGTAATTATGAAATGACTAAAAATGACCATAAAGAGGTCCCTGGTGTATGGTCTCCAAAGTAAGTTTACAAGACATCCATAAAGGAGATGGACGAATATATTTAAAATTTTCTTGATATTTATATGTATCTAATACAATAAAAATGGAATTCAAATTTACTAATATTTAACACAAAGACTGACAATAATACTTGTACATAATTTACAGGTAAACACACAATTTATAAGGGCATACTAAAAAAAATTGTACTGAGAAAGGTACACAAGTAAAAAAATGAAGTCAACAGACAAAGTGATTAACAGGGCTCTAGAATCAAACTGCTAGACTATCACTTAAGAGTTTCTACATCTCTACAATGGGTATAATATTAGTATCTACCTTCTAAGATTCTTATTCTAATTAAGTAAGGCAACATTTTTGTACAGTGCTTAGCTTGTGTAGTGCCTGTATAAGTACTCAAAGAATGTTGCTGTGGTAGATATTTCTACCAATGCAATTGCTGCACAGAAGATTAAAACAATTATTCCCATCTTTGCATCCATGCCCTTGGAAATGTGACTCTACAGCTCCTTCCATCAAGAAATGGAATCTGTTTCCCCACACCCTCAATCTCAGCTGATATTATAACTTGCTTTGGCCGACAGAATGAGACAGAAGTAACCCTGTGCCAGTTCTAGGCCTAAGCCTCAAAAGGCCTTTCACACTTCTGCTTAGCAACTATGTAAACAAGCCCAGCCCAGCCTGCTGAAGGAGAAGAGACTACATGGTACAGAGATAAGCTATCCCAGCTGGGGCCATACTACACTAGTCAGCACTTAACTTTCCTACCAACTGACCACAAATATATATGTGAGAACTGTCCATGAGAAGACCTGTCCAGCTTATTGGTGAATCCACAGAAGTATGAGTTATATAAGTAGCTGTTCTAAGCCACTAAACTTCTTGGGTGATTTGTTACACAGAAAGGCTGACTGATATGCTTAGCCATCATCATCAGAAAAAACACACAAAGGAAAGTCGGTTAAGTAGATGTCTGACTTCAGCTGAGGTCATGATCTCGCAGTCCATGACTCCGAGCCCCATGTTGGGCTCTGTGCTAAAGCTCAGAGTCTGGAGCCTGCTTCAGATTCTGTCCCTCTGTCTCTTCTCCTTCCCCACTTGCACTCTGTCTCTACCTCTCTCAAAAATAAATACAAATTAAAAAAAAACTAAAAAAAATATTTTTAAAAAAGAAAAAGGTTAAATAACTGTCTGAAACTCTTAGGAAAGAAAAACAATATAGCTGAAGTAATCAGGTGAAAAGTTGATTCCATTAGAGGTCACCTGTAGCTTGCATGAAAGATTTATGTGTCAGGTACTAAATAGCATCAGTGTTCCCTTTAGGGAGGAGAAGAAATATCTGTTAGAAAAAGCAATACACTGACAAGGAGATCCACATCTTGAAGCTTCACAGATGCAAGGAATTAAGCTATCTGAAACAGCCTTGGGCTGACTTAAAAATTAACTTCTGTTATAAGCCTCCTGATGTTGGTCAATTTGACTAGGAAAGACTTGGGCTGTAGTCCCAGGAGAAGATGACAAATGTAAAAAAATAAACATTTACACATTTCCTAGCTCAGGAACCTGGAGCAATTTTCAGTTAAGGGTCACACATATAGCTTTCTTCATTTCTAATCTTAAAAGTTTAGAAACTGATCTTTAAAAATTAGGAGATACTTCTATTTCCTAGAACCTAAGACCTAACTAATTGTGCAGATGCCCAACAAACAATGATTTTTGGTCCCTCTTGTTAAACTTGAATTCCCAAGTGAGAATGTAAGAATATTTCTCAATAACAAACAGACCTTCTAAAATCCTTCTTAGGGAAAATATGAATCAATGAGTTCTATCTCATCATTAGGTTTGAGACTGAGAAAGTCAAGTTGATTAGAATCCTACTCAGATGATGATAAAGATATATTTAGTCAATGCTAACTTCATGGTAAACATATTACTTAAGACCTAACCCATGTATTTCCTTCCACATATCCATGCTCTGTCTTTACAAAAAAAAAAAAAAAAAAAAAAAAAAAAGCCTCGACCAAAGAAAATGATATGATTACTGGTTGTCTACCCATTATCAATTCTCATTTCCCCTACTAACAGAATCCCTATATTGATTGGGGTGGCTACATACCCAGCTAAAAATCTATATTTACCAGCAGGTCTCTCAAAAATGTAAAAGATATGAGTGAGCAATTTAGACAGAAGGAGATGCCATTGAGTGAGTTCCTAAGAATCTCATTACAGAGGGTTTACTCACACAGCAGATCCATCTATCTATCTATCTATCTATCTATCTATCTATCTATCTATACTACTACTACTGCTACTACTACTACTACTACTAGGCTTTCTTACTATTATACTACTAGCAGTATTTCTTACTGTTCCACTTTTCTGCATGAGACTTAAACTTGGTGGCCAGACTACCATAGTCATCTAATGAGCATGAACATAAAGGCTTTAGTCTGGTATGGTAGGAAAAAGAGCTGGTAGGTGACTGAATTTTTTATAGCATCTATGGAGACGTCACATTAGGAGCATTTCTCACTCAGTGAGAGAAAACATTTTTTGTTAGTGAGCATATGTCTTATGTAGCCCACTATCTGGGGTGGCAATGGAACTTCTGTAACTTGGAACCTAACACTGTTTTTAAATGTTGTAGGCATGCATTTTAATTTAGCTGAGACATATTCCTTGAAATTCCAGATGAGTAACTTTTCTTTGACCATTACAGAAGTATTAATTACTAAGAAATTCTGAGCTGACAAAACATTAGAAGGCAACAGCAGGCAAAAGTCCCAACAGATCAGTGGAGGAGGCCAGGGCAGTGCTGACCATATCATTAAAGAAGGAATGGCAGCTAGAAGAACCTAGAATGTGCCAGTCTAACAGCCATGTGACCTTAAGATGGTTTACATTTCATCAGCTCTCACCAGGCAGGGATATTTCCTTCAGCAATAAGGCTGGATTTACTCAAGGTAGATACTAGTAAAGAACCCACAGAAGAGAATGAGGATCATATTTCCCTGGAAGTCCACAGAGATGGTCTGATGAAGCGTAAATTTGCCATCAGAGCTGACAGGGATTTCAGGCAAAGAATATATTAGCTGGTGGCCCAAAAGCTCAGTAATAAACCCTACCTCTTTTTCTTTCTCTTTCTCTCTCTCTCTCTCTCTCTCTCTCTCTCTCTCTCTCTTCCCTCGTCCCCCCACTTTTTAATTTGGCAAATTTGCTTGGGAAGAAAAAAATATCCAATTCAGTTCTTATTCAAGGTCAACCTCATTCCTCCAACCCAGGCAGAGACCCTTCTCAAGGAATTATGAAAAGGCAGGTCTTATCACTATACCCTTTGAGAGAATAACTCCACAAAATAATCTTCAAATCTGAAGTTAATAGAGTCTAAGTATTAATGGAAATTTTGACCTTAAGTAAAGAAGCAATAATATCTGTATTCTCAGAGCAGCCATAATAGACCTGCTTCTAGAGTGTGGCTTTGCCTGGGTTAAAGGCATAGATTGTGCCCTTGTTTCTGGGGGAGTCTTCTTAATAGAGAATAGGTCAAACAGAAATGCAATGCGAAAGAGACCTCTCTCTTTCCAAGAAATAAAAAATGAGTCAACTTGCATACTTCCTCTTCTATTGGAAACTTCTCAGTGGCTGGGGAACATAAGTTCAAAACTAGGGATGATGTAGGTCAATGTTAACAGATGCTTCCAAGACAACCTCATCTGTTTTATCAGAAAATGAGACCTATGGAGAAAAGTAATCTTTCCTCAAGGAATTCAGCTTTTAAACTTCAGTCGTGTTATAGAATCTTTTCTCCTCATTTTCTTCCTACAAAGAAGTAAATATGTCATTTTGTGGTTCATACTCCCATCTGCTTCAGGAAATACTAATGGCTTCAGGTGATATGATAAAGGATTAAAAATCTTTAAGACAAAAAGAGAAATCTCTGTGAACTTTCAATTGGTTTTCTAAAGGAAAGTGATAAAAGCCTGTCAGTATATATGTATTTGAAAAAATATAAAATCTTGACATACACAAAAGAGAATCCTTGTTTTGGTAAATTAAACTATTTGCCACTCACTCTGCTGGAGTACTACTATAAGGACTAATAATGCCTCAATATATCTGTAGGTCTGGGTAGGAGATAAACAACAAGCACTCGTTTTTCCCAAAGTCTTCACATGAAAATGGCATTTATTGCCCCAATCCAAATGTCAACTTTCTCTTCTCCCATTATGTATTTTCAATAGGAGTTTTGAAGAGTAATCTTATGTGAAGAAAAAAACTTAAGGGCAAAAACATTGTGATCATTCTGTCAAGCAATAAAATTATTCTTTCTTTTTGACTTTTGCTTTTTAGTTTAATTAAAGTAAAAGTTGACCATTTATTAAAGACTAATTTTTAGAGGGGCGCCTGGGTGGCTCAGTCAGTTAGCGTCTGACTTCGGCTCAGATCATGATCTCGCAGCTTGTGAGTTTGAGCTCAGAGTCGGGCTCTGTACTGACAGCTCGGAGCCTATAGCCCGCTTCAGATTCTGTCTCCCGATCTCTCTGCTCCTCCCTGTTCACTCTCTCTCTCTCTCTCTCTCTCTCTCTCTCAAAAATAAACATTTAAAACAAATTTAAAGATTAATTTTTAGAAAAGGTTTAGCTCTTTTTTTTTTAAATAGTAAAAATCCAAACAATGGAGTTTATAGGAGTTTATAATTTTGGTTAAATTCCCTTATTTCCTTCCAGTAAAAAATTCAATATATGTGCCTGCATGGATGAAGATTTTGCCTTACAATTCTAAACTCTCATGGGAATATGCTAGTAAAAATTCTCAGAGGAAAAAAAAAAGAAGCACCATATGTCAAATTAAACTTTAGCATTAAAAAACAATATTTAACCTAAGCAATAAGAGAATAGAATGAATAGTATCACATGTAATTTCTGTAACTAAATAGCATTCCCATGTACAAACTTAAAATATTTCTAAATAAATAGGTTGAGATTTTTTTGTTTTTGTTTTCCAGAGAAAGTTTCCACTTAATAAAATGTGGCGGGGTCGGGGGGAGAAATTCAGAATTATTTCTTTTGGGAATGAAAGCAGTAATCTGCCCAGTGAAGCCTCAAGGAGCATCTTGGTGCTAATGTGACCTGCCAATGGGCATTCAATACCCAAATCCCAGGCCTATGCTATTTTAATGTCACTTAAACTCCCCACCTCCACACCCTCAAGGGTGCCCTCTTCCTACAAGGTTGCTGCCAAAGGAAAATACATTTCTAGAAGCAAATGGAGCAATACTTTTCATTTGCTTCCCCTTTTCCACTGCAGGTCTAGTCACTGAGTCCAAAGTGCTTGTTTTATGGCCTTTTCCAGACAAACTCCTTCTAAAACCTATGTGTTCCTACAAAACACCAAAGATTTCTCACCAGGATGGCAACTGAATGTGAAGAAAACTTCACAAAGTTTTCTGCTAGAGAAAGTTCTATTTGGTGAGAACTTTTGATTCACATGTTCACCCACTAAAAAATAAAGAAATGCAAGGCTGACAAGTGGTGGTGGCCGTGGGAGAGGGCAAATGGGTTTCTCTGTGATGATAAAGAAAATGTTGTCCATTCTTCAAATTCACAGAAAAGTGACTTCAGAGAGGAGAAAGCCATGACTTGGATAACACTGCAGCTCATCAAATGTCTCTTTTCTTTTTCCCCAGCACAACCATTTTGTCCCACCCAAAATGCTTGTGGGAGAAGTTAAAACAAGCCACATGTGCTTTCCTCCACAAAAGAGCCCTATATTTTAACCTAGCACACACATCCAACACCTCAAACGGTTTTGAAGAAAGCTGTGTTTATTATGTGGGCTTATGAAATAAAAAGTACAAACTTTCTCATCCTGGAAAAATATGCAATGAAATTTACAGCCAAAATAAGGAAGCTGTGCATAATGTAACACTTGGCAAGAATTTTAATCAGTGGATTGGCAAAGCTAGATGCAATACCTCAGTTCCTTTCAGACATGTCTGAGCTTTCTTAATTTAAATACCACGCACTGGGTCTGGGGAGAACATTTAGGAGAGACACTGTCCTTTCTGCAGGAATGCTGACGAGCAGCACTAGCTAACTGAAAAAGGAGCACTGTGGATGTGATAACAGTTTCAACCTCTGGGAATGGAAGATGGCAAGAGATAGACACGCTCTTATTGTAGAGCAAAGCAACACAGATTTACATTATGATAAGGCATTCCAGCCACATTACTTTAAGCAGGCCAAAGATGTTTCCAGGTATCAGTCTGACTCAGTTTGGCTCTAAAGAGCATAATTCTGGACTTTGTCAGGAGTTTTCATGCAGGATTGTTGTTTTCCCAATTGGAAAACAACAGAATTGTCCAGTAGCCCTCAATTCCTGAGCAGCCTGACAGCAGTTCAAATGAGTTGAAAGTCAGGTCACATAATGTGGACCCAAACTGACCGTCACAGAAAGAGTTATAATGTGATGAAAAGCTCCAGGGAACCTATTAAATCCACCATCCCTGTCAGGATGGAACAAGAGCGATCCTGCCTCCACAGGTACAATTTTTAAAGGGCCCTCTAAGAAAATATTGTATTCCTCTGCCATCTGCACAGCACTCTAGTAGTTAGCAATCCAGTATATCTTGTCAAATCTCAGGGACCGAAATATTAAGACTTAAAAGTCAAATGATATAGATGTAAAGTATACCGTGTTTGGACCTAACTGTATCACATGGAGTCTTTTTCTTTAAGAAAAAAATTATTTTAATGGGGCGCCTGGGTGGCTCAGTGTTCGAGCCCCAGGTCAGGCTCTGTGCTGACAGCTTGGAGCCTGGAGACTGCTTTGAATTCTGTGCCTCCCTCTCTCTCTGTTCCTCCCTCACTCACATTCTGTTTCTCTCTCTCTCTCTCTCTCTCTCTCTCTCTCTCTCTCTTAAAAATAAATATTAAAAAATTTTTAAAAATTTCTTTTAAAATATTACATGTCCTTAAATTTGCAAATGAAGCAAGATATGCAATCACAAGATATTTACAAATGTTCTGCAATAGGGGTGCCTTGGTGTCTCAGTAGGTTAAGAGTCTGACTTTGGCTCAGATCATGATCTCACAGTTTGGGAGTTTGAGCCCCGCATCTGGCTCTGTCCTGACATCTCCAAGCCTGGAGCCTGCTTTGAATTCTGTGTCTCCCTCTCTCTCTGCCCCTCCCCTGCTCACACTCTGTCTCTTTCTTAAAAATAAAAAAAAATAATAATAAAATAAAATATGGTTATTGATGCTTAAAAAATAAATAAAATAAAATAAAATAAATAAACATGAAAAAAATGTTCTGCAATGACTACAGAACTATAGAAGATAAACAAGGGCTGGGGAGGACACTTTGCTCCACTGCACAGGAATCACAGGTCAAGAGACACAGAAAACCCCCAACTCTTTGTAAACTTTCCTAAGAATGTTTTCAGAAATTAATTCAGAAATACAATCTGTTTAGAGAAAATGCTGATTGTTTTTATGCTACAGTATTTCTTTGCTAGGTAATAAAGAAATTTTATATATCTGGAGCATCATAAATATCTGGAGCAAGTTATGATTTGGGTTTATTCTGGTTTAAGTTTTGTGTCACCAGAAATTAAAGTGAATACAGCTTGGGATGCCATCACTTTATCAATCATTCCTGGTGCACATTTGGCTCCTCTCAATGGGAAGAGCAGAAAGCTGAAATCTTGGCAGCCCTGGGAAACCACACCTCATGGACTATGTTCATGGCCTGTTTTAATTTGACACCTGTAGAAAAGGAATCTATGTTTTCTTTGTTTTGGGGTTTTTTTTGGTTTTTATTTGTTTTTTTAAGGTCATTTAGGAGGGCATATCGCCTTTTAGCAAATAGTATAATGACAACTCTGATAGTTTCTGCTGAAAATGAATATTGGTACTGATGAAAAATGCACCCAGTTTATTACCAGAGAGCTCAAGGAAATGGTACTTCCAAATTCAAATGGAGCACATGATACCTAATAATGCAGGGAGAATGTAAATGGAAGTGGTTTTGAACACAGAGATAAAAGTGCCCTGGAGAATTTGATGACCAGGCACAACGGCTGTGGAAGAAAACAAAATCCAAAGATGGATATATGTAAGTTAATTACACTGGGAAAGATGGCTTGAGAGAAAAAAATAATAATAAACTAATTTATGGGCATGAAAATTATTTCAATATGATTGATATTAGGTAAGAATGCTTAACAATTAAAGAAAAAATATGAGGCTTGAATAACATAAAATCAGCAGGCGTAATATCTGAGAGAACTAGGCATTTCCAGCTAGGCAAAAAACACAACAAATTGGAAAGAGTAAAAAAGAAAGAAGATCATCACTACCTTTATATGTCTATTTCTTTTTTTATTTTTTTTAAAATATTTTTTAAAATCTTTATTTATTTTTAAGAGAGAGAGACAGAGTGAAAGCAGTGGAGGAACAGAGAGAGAGGGAGACGCAGAATCTGAAGCAGGCTCCAGGCTCTAAGCTGTCAGCACAGAGCCGGATGCAGGGCTCAAACCCACGAACCTTGAGATCATGACCTAAGCTGAAGTCGGACGCTTAACTGACTGAGTCACCCAGGCACCCCTTTAAACATTTTTTTAATGTTTATTTATTTTTGAGAGAGAGAGAGAGAGAGAGAGACAGAGCATGAGCGGGGGGGGGGGGGGTGGTGCTGAGAGGGAGACAAAGAATCTGAAGCAGGCTCCAGGCTTGGAGCTGTCAGCACAGAGCCTGATGCGGGGCTGGAACCCATGAGCTTAAGATCATGACTGGAGCCAAAGTCAGACGCTTAACTGACTGAACCACCCAGGTGCCCCACATATGTCTATTTCTTTATCAAAATCATACTTAAAAATATAATTCATTAGGTCAAGACTTAGCATCCTTTTTTAATGTTTCCGATTCTTTGTAAGCCTACCTCCCTTTTCCCCTCCAGACATATTGCAATTAAAAATAAAAAAAATAAACTGCTAATTGAAATCTTAACTGGTAATGTCCTAACTCTTCAAATAGTTAATTCTGGTCACTAAGAGCACTAAGATGCTTTTTAGTCAGTTATTTTTCTATTACCTCATTTATTTACTTTTTTTTTTTTTAATTTATTCAATGAAGACTCCCAGTCACTTGCCACGTGCCAGGTACAACTCAGTATTGTGTATAGAACTATAAAGAAGCATTGCCTCTAACAAAATGGCATCACAGTTACATGTCATAATTAAGATATCTAGTTAAATAGAGTATTACTCAGCCATAAAAAGGAATGAGATTGGCTATCTGTGACAACATGGATGGATCTAGAGGGTATTTATGCTAAGTGAAATAAGTCAGACGGAGAAAGACAAATACCATATTTCACTTGTATATGGAATCTAACAAACAAAACAACCAACCAACCAACCAACCAACCAACCAAAAAACAGACTCTTAAATACAGAGAACTGTTGGTTGCAAGAGGGGAAGTGGATGGGGAGATGGGTGAAATAAATAAAGGGAATTAGGTACAAATTTCCAGTTACAAAATGAGTAAGTCACAGAGTTGAAAAGTACAGCCTAGGGAATGTACTCAATAATTCTGTAATAACTTTGCATGGTGACATATGGTGATTACACTTATTGTGGTGAGCATCGAGTAATGTATAAAATTATTGATCAATATGTTTTATATTTGAAACCAGTATAACATTGTATATTAATTATTCTTCAATTAAAGAAAATAAAGATATCTATCAAAGTTCTTTGTCCTTATATCAGAGGTTTTTTCATTGTTTCTCTACTCCACTACAGTAGGCCTTCAAGGTGAAATTTGTCAAGGTGCTGTCTTACGTAACTTCTCTCTGCCATGCCAGTATCTATTTGTTATCCCTGTGACTTTGGAAGGGTTTTGTGAAAAAAGCACAAGTTCCAGATTCATAAAGGATGGGAAAATTTCTCATTCACCACTACTATTCATGATGCTAGGTAAGTTGGTTAGCTTTTTTGAGCCTATTTCCTTATTTATAAAATGGAAATAATAAGTCTTCTCTTTAAGGATGTTTTTGAAGATTAACTTGGATCAAGAATTCAAGAATATAAGGCTCTTCAAACATGGCAGATGCTCATTAAATGAGGGTGAGGTAATTACCATTCATCATTTTTTTTTCTTACATCAGGGGTGCTCTTGCAGAGGTGTTGGCGTGGAGGGGAATCTAAGGGGTCAAGAGCTGGCTTCAGTCCCAAGTCAGGAAAAGGCATCTTGCAGGTGTCACAATTCTACAGCAGTCTACAGCATCTTGCTGGCAAGCTAGCGTATATTGACAAAAAAGTCTAAAAAGTTCCAAAGTGAATCTTTCAATCTTATTATATGCCTAATCCAAAGGAAAGAAAGCAATGGTTTTTACATGAGCAAAGATGATTTTCTCTTTCAAAGA
The DNA here is from genome assembly GCF_018350175.1 of Felis catus. Classification (NCBI taxonomy): domain Eukaryota; kingdom Metazoa; phylum Chordata; class Mammalia; order Carnivora; family Felidae; genus Felis; species Felis catus. The sequence goes on along the minus strand of NC_058370.1, from coordinate 40,144,907 downwards.
GGATGCCATGTTCCTCATCCAGCCTTGTGAAAAAGTCGTCATGTGAAATTATTTCACATTCTTTTCAGCCCACTCAAAGCACATAAGGGCTTTCTGAAACATGGGTCTTGTAAATATGCCTGAATGTCAGGATTTTGGCTGTAACAGTGAAACTAGGAAGGACTCCAGTTGTATCTTTCTGTGCTCTTCCTGATTGATGAGCCAGAATCCTGGTATTTGATACACATGTGAAAAAAATACAATATTTTCTTCTTTATCTATTAGGATTTTTGTAAACCAACAATTATCTAATTCTCACCCTTATTAATGGACAGGAAGAATATAGAAAGTAAAAATGTATTGCCAAGCAATGGGGGAAAAAAAGATAATACTATGTGCAATAAAATGCTTTAATTAGATCTTGAAATTATAATCTATATTTTAGAACTAGAAACCCAGAGGAGTTATAGCAAATCAAAAAGTTAATATATTGGTAAAAATAGCCATCAAGTCTTTCCTGTTAATGGTCATAAAATACAAAGTAAGAGATGGAGAAACAAGTTTTCTTCCATTTCCTTTATTCAAAGCCAAAATTAATTGTCTGCTCAAAATGTTATATGATCAAGACTGTATAAATTATTTATTTATTATACTAAATGTTATGCTATACAGAATCAAATTAACTACTATGATATAAGGAATCTGAGAAACATTGAAGCCATTAATGCCTAACTACATATTGTATGGTCTTTTTAAATAACTTATTACATTTATATAATTTACTACAAGGTGCAGACCTGACGCTCTATCACTCTTCAATGTTCCAGTCTGTATGTCTCCAAAGCAAGGACACTCCCCTCTGCCCCCATGACCACTTTGCAATCCTTCACGTTAGGATATTGATATTGGTACTATCCTATCATCATATTTGGATTTTGTCATTTGCCCCAACACTATTCCTTTTTGCTTTCTGGGTCAGAAATCAATCCAGCAAAAGTGTATTTAAAGGCTAGTGGAGTTGAAAGATTCATGACAGTAGATTTCTTATTAGAATAATTGCTCTTCACAAGAAGTTATTTTTTTTAATATTATTTTTAAACTTCATTGCCCCCATATCTGGCACCAATCATTAAAAGTAGACACTTCCGTATCACTTGGAACAAATTACTAAAACATGGAAAATAAGGAAAATGTGTTTTTGAAGGGATTGAGATTATCAATCTGCTTTCGTTGCTTCAATTCATGCATTTGTTACTAAAATGTGAATATTTTAAATTTCTACTGAATTGTAGTATCTGAGAAAATTTTAAAAACATGTATTTAAAATTGTGGTCCTAACCTCAACCGGATGACATTACATATACTATGTGCCAAGCACAGGGTCATATACAATACACATTTTGATAATTACTTACTAAATTAGCAAGCAAGTTGAGTATCTTTAGGAAAATACTTACTGAAATATTTTTGAAGGAGAACAACCATTAACATGTATGTGAGAATCATGGATACATTAAGGTTTAAAGCTATTACTTATAGTTTGACTATAAGCCAACATCTTGAAAGCCTTCTGCAACAAGGTATTTATTTATTTTGATAATGGAATATGGACTTTTCTCTAGAAAAACATAGGCTCAACTATCTAGCGGGAATCTCAATACTTTCTCGTAAGTAACAAAGTATGACATCTAAATGTGGCAAACCCACTTAAGCCTGGATGCAATTCTAGACGAGTAGAAGGGCAAGAGGTTAAACCACTGCTATATTTATCAATATGCTTTTAAACCAATGAGTGGATCAAGTAACATACAGAATGAATGGGAATTAAATGTAATTAAAATCACTGTCTCCACAGACAGAGCGGGTTATAACCTTTATTATCTAACCAAGCCCCTTCCCCTCACATGCCTCTAAAAGTAATAAATAAAAGAACCTAAGATTTTTGAAAAATTTTTAGGATATTTAGTTAAAATATTTCGGGTATTTAGTTAAAATATTTAGTTTACTTTTTAAAAATTTGAGATTAAAAATACAAAGCAAAGGTGTCTAGAAGGTTATTGGAAGAGAAACACCAAAAGAAATGACTGAAATTGTGGTGGCATATTTTATTTTGCTTTATATTATTCTGCTTGATTTACCTTAAGGAGTTCTGTCTAATTGAAGCTAATTTGTCAAAAATGAGAGCAGAATTTCTCAATCTCTGAGCATATTGGTACCTAGCATTGGTCCATCAGACTTTTTTTCTAATGGTGTATATAGGTCAACACAAAACTTTTTGGGGTTGTAACCTGGGACTTGGGGGTGGGGCAAGAGTTGGAGGTTGGAAGAAAAAAAAATAGGGAGCATTTTTAAAGTATAATTAAGTCATTTGCCAATCCCCGGGGAGCCAGCATTCCTTGTACTAAGTTCCACCACAGTTGGAACTGAACTATGATAAGAACCAAGCAATTGTTTGGTGATTGCTCAGTGAAAGCCACCTAAGAAGACACAGAGGAGAAAGTTTGTCTCTGGTAGAGGAAACAGACATTACTACACTGCTACAAGACACTGAGAAGGGCAAGGTGAATATAGATAATGAATTACTAGTTCAACATGCATTCTTCTAAAAAGTTCATTTTTTTCTTGATCATATATAAATATCAAACTTGTAGAAATGTGAAAAATACAAAAAAGTAAAGTACAAAAGTACCCAGACTCCCATGACCCAATGACAACTTCTTTAACATATAATATTTTTCCTTACAGTTCTTTTATGGCAGGAGCTGGTTGTTCTAAGGCATTGGTTCTCAAAGTGCAGCCCCAGAAACTAGCAACAATAGCATCATCTGGGAACTTGTTAGAAATGCAGATTTGGGGGCCCACCCAGACCCATCAGAAATTCTGGAGGTAGAAGCCAGCAATCTGGATTTTGACAAACCCTTCAAGTGATTCTGATTGTTGCAGTTTGAGAATCACTGTTTTCAGATATTCTTAATGCACAGATTTGAAAAATCCAGGCCATTTTTTTTTAATTTAATTTTATTTTTCATCATAGTAAGTGTACTCTTTAATCCCCATCCCCTATTTCTCCCACCACCAACCCTCTCCTCTGATAACAACCATCACCCTTCTTCTTTTTAATGGAAAAACAAATAGTATTGGGTTTAGTTTGGGCCTACTTCCCCAACGAAGAGATAAACCCAGCAGTAGAACACAGGCTCGAACCCTTAGTTTTAAGAATACAGTTCTTCTACTAAAAGAAGAAATAAAATTAGAGGAAACAAAACAAAAATTTTCCCATATCTTTCCTCCATTCCTGGTCTTATTCCAGAAAGTATTAAGATGATTTAAGTTTCTGAAATCAAGATATCCATCTATAGAGAATTTTAAGGACTTCATATGCTATGATTTAACCTGATTTCTCCAAATTGAGTATAACTTGGAAGAAAAGAACAATTAATCAGAGCATGAACATTACCAGTTAGCAAAATTATAATTAAAGTATGTAATTAGACATAACTGACTAATTTTAAATAGTCTCGCAATAAAAATTCCAAACTTTAATCATCTTTCTTCCCTCATCATCAGAGAAGAGAAATAGTTTACCAAAGGAATAGTATACAAATATATAATTCACTTTTAGTAAGGTTAAACTGCAATCAATGCAGTTACTACAAATATGTTATTAAAATTATCAGGTATTTATAGTCTAAAAAACTATATGTCCATACTCCCTTGATGGAGTAAAGAAATAAACCCAGTATGCTAAACCCCATAGACATTTGAGACCTTTGCTTACAAAACAAGTGTGACTTAAAATTCAGAAGCAAGTTATTACAAGTCAATGGCTTTACTTATTGGCAGAGCATTGTTCTTTCCTTGGTGGTCTGATAAAGACTGATAATTCCCTAAAATTATCTGGTACTTGAACTAAATACTAGTGAAGGGAAATTAAATAAGAATAAGCCTCAGGGGCGCCTGGGTGGCTCAGTGGGTTGGGCGTCCAACTTCAGCTCAGGTCATGATCTCACAGCTCATGAGTTTGAGCCCCGAGTCAGGCTCTATGCTGATGGCTTGGAGCCTGGAACCTGCTTCTGATTCTGTGTCTCCCTCTCTCTGACCCTCCCCCACTCACACTCTGTCTCACTCTCTCTCTCAAAAATAAATAAAAACATTAAACAAAATAAATAAATAAGAATAAGCCTCTCAAAGAAATACTGTTTGACATCATTTTATGTATTTCTGTTTAAGGTTTTCTTATCACAACTAAGCCAGAAAGACATATACTATTACCCTTCTTGATAGTGATTTAATTATTTTATATTCCTGCCCAGCTATACAGGTGGCATTTTTCATGGACAAAGAAAACCCCTAGTAAATAGAAGGCCAAAACCCTAGAGATGTATAAGCTTTTTTCACAGTGTGTAACACTTCCGGCTGGTATTTTTCCACGTGCAGCCCTGCAGTGCTGCACTCTGCCAAACCCAAACAGAACCTACTGGTTTATTTCCAGCTGTTGCTGAGGTTTTTCATCTGATTTTATTTACTTCTCTAAAGTGGCTGTAACAAGCACCAAATAAGCCACAATTGCCAAGAGCGAAATATAAAATTAAAGGCTTCAATTAATGAATAAGTAATAACACACTTAGAGATAGATGCTAACTTGAATCACTGAATGAGGGACTGTAACTTATTAGATTATATTTTTAAATGATTTGAATCAACATATTTAAAATTACATAAGTGCCATTTGGTACATGAATTTTAAAATCCATAAGGCTAATGCATTGGAAAATACAAAATAAAGCACAAATGTATGAAAATAACAACATGGCAAGACCAGTTTACATTCCTCCTATTGTAAGAATGTCTGGGTCTGTGTGTGTGTGGGGGGGTATGTTTGAAAGTATTTTATTACATACATGTTACAAGAGGTATATACACCAGCCCTGTGAAAAGGGTCATGAGGTTTATAATGCAGTAAATGTTCATGTACATCTTATTTATGGCCTAAGAAATAAGGAAACCCAAGATAGCACATAGAAAATACTACCCCCCCAAAAATAGAGACATAACAATTTTCACGATGAAAAGACCAAAATTCTGTATTAAGAGTATTAAAAAAAAAAACGGGTACAACAATATAACCTCCATAGTAATGACACCTCTGGCATCAGCCAGAACAGTCCCTGGTCTATAGCCAAATTCACTGGCTGGCCTTTTCCCAGAAACAACCCTGAGCCACATATTTTAATCATAATGCTAGTAGAGGGCTGCTAAATGTATTATAATAAAATATGAATACTTTTTTCTCCATAAGCTACAGTAAAGCCAACATGCATTGCCTATTTCGGCAGGGATATAGAAGTAAGCCAGCTAACCTGTATTACAGAGAAGGGGAAATGTGTAAATGAACTAGGGCACTTCTATTGGTGTCAGACGGAAATGAACAGCTGTTACATATGGTGTCACAAGTTCTCTCTTATGCTTGGATGGGGAAACAGTTCAGCTCATGCTTTGAAAGTGGGTTCAGTCCCTACCCTTTTAAAGTTAGAATGTATATAATTATATCACGAATTAGCGCTATGGATTTCTTTGCCATCCCAACCCTCTGGACTCAGTTTTCTCCCCTGAAGGATAAATAGGGTAGAAGTAGGAGATCTCTGAAGTCCTTCCATGGCTCCACAACCCCATGACCTCCACTGTCCTAATACATCAGACATACCAAGGGAGGGCTCGAGCTAGCCTCTGCAGAAATGACACAAGACACCCAGTAGAAAAACTAGATTAAAGAGAAACAGACTGGGAGAAGTCTGGGGAAGTCTCACAAACCCTCTCAGTCTTGATTTCCTCATTAACAGAAGGAGGCAAGTGATTGGGAAACTCCTTCAGTTCTGCTTCCAGGGAGTGAGAATCAGGCCATGTGTTCTAAACAACAGTGACAAATGGCTTTTCAGAAAATGAAAAGATATCACAGAACTTTGGAATTTAGAACAGCCTATATCGTTTCATAGAAAGCCAATTAACTCATTATAGCTAAACTGCTCAACAGCAACAACAGTTTTGAGTGAAAGCAGGTCAATGGATTTTATTGATTAATCACAGGGGGTTAAGTTCTACTTGATCATTATGTTAGTTTCTCAACAATACGAGCTACCTTTACATAAACCCCTATAAGTTAACAAAAATACTGCTTCATTAGGAAGAGGAAGAAGCAAAAGAACAGGAATATGAAAATATGTGTAAAAAGATTTTAATAAAAGACTCAAGGCAAAAAATAAGCTAAACAATTTCTCTTATAACTTACTAATAATGTTACTAGAATTTGTAAAGAATGAGATATGAGAAGAGGCAAGTAAATAAAAGTATATTTTTTTCTTTATTAAGTCATTCATCCCTAAAGACTTGTGTTTAAATAGATAAAATGTTAACAACTGAACAACTGTAGGATTAAAATGTAGTCATGAACACACATGCATGCACACACTCAAAACACACTCAAAACACACACAGCATCCCCTTTTGGCTTATACATAAGTTCTGTATCAAAGAGGTAATTAGTATATTTCTCAACACTGTTATTCCACTAACAATGATCTACACTCTTTAATATTAAACACATAAAATGAATTCTTATTCATAAGAATAAACACATAGAAAGAATAAACACATAAAATCCCTCTAATCTAATATTTAAGGTTGTAATAAACAGTTAACCGTTCTCAGTCAGTCTGGAAAGAAAAAGAACAAAAAACACTGAAGCAATCTATGGACACCAGTTCTGGATATTGCAGAGGGCAACTATGGTCAGAGAAAATACTCAAGACAGTTTTATAATTAAAAAAAAAAAAAACACTGTGTACGAAAGAACTCAATCCATCCTAGTAATTGCTTTCTGTGAAATCTAACCCTTGGTCCAAATTAATGAGTTACAGGTGTGAATCTAATGCTTTCCATTTTGCCTAAGATGTTACTGTTCCTTTTTTTGGAGACACTTGGCCTCCAAAGGTATTATAGTTAATTTATCATAACATACTATCAATGTTCAGTGTTCACTCAAAGAGGGAAACAGAGCCTTTCTGGCAAAACAGAGAGCTCTTGCTATTCTGCAGTGCTGTCAGACCCCCAATACAATTTTTCTTACCTACATGTTTAAAATTCTGCTTTCATTATTTTTTTCAAATGAACTGCCAGACCAAAATAGGTGTCAGAAATTTTTATTTTAAAAGACAGAAAAATTAGTGCAGGCAGTCATTGCCCAAATTTGCCTGCTGAACATGCTCCAGCTATTCAAATAGAGAACAAATTTTCAAAAACTCATTTTTTCCCTTGAAACAAGAGAAAGGATGGAAAATAAGAGTAGCAGATGTGGCAGCCATGAGGGTGGTTTTCAAATATATAATTCCTGTTTGTTTGTTTGTTTGTTTGTTTGTTTTTAAATATATAACTATATCTTCTGGAATTAATAACTAGTATCATTTATCATGTGCCAGACATTGTGCTAAGTGCTTTTCACACATCTTATTTTGAATCCTCTCAGAAGTAGACCCTGAGACAAGAATTTGACTGCAAGTAATTTGTTTGTTTGAAAGGGGATCCCAGGAAAATCAGTAGGGAAAGGAGAAATGAGACAGGGAAGGAGGAACAAGGAGGTATATCATGCAATTAACTTCTATGGGCATCTAGAGCTCTCAATCCTGCCAGGGAACTCTAGAAAATGTGTAGAACATGCCTCAGAGAAATTCCAAATGAGAGGCTGCATTTGGAGACATTGCTTTTGTAGATTTTCAGTTTCCCTTGTGAATAAGCCAACCATCCTTGTACAGCCAGAGTGAAAGCAAGGAGCAGGGAGTGTTCTAAGTAGAACTGAAGGTATATGAATGAGGGCCCAGGGAACATAGGCAGGAACCTAATAGTCTACTACACCACATTATATCATTTAAACTTCACAGTTATCTTGTGATGTGAATAATAAGACTCCCATTTTACATATGTGGAAGCTGAAATTCAGAGAGGTTAAGCGACTTAACCAATGGCATACAGGGCTAATAAATTATGGGGCAGAGACCAGAAATCCTGGGCTGTGTGATTCCAAACCTTAGCACTGACCATATTTCCACACTGTAATATGGATAAGGAATGCACATAGGGTTCATAAGAATATGTAAGGAAGCCCAAGTGTGAGAGACACAGCACACTGCTAAAGGCCTAATTCCTTCCCAGTGGCAAAATAAATAGCTATTGGGCCTTAAGGAAATGAATGGAAGGTCGTATGCAACCATGAGAACCTTGCCAAGGACAAGCAAACAGATGAGAACTATCACCCGTAGTTATTTGTGTAGTCATTTTTGCCAAAGGGTTTCCAGCCTTGAAACTCCTCCAGTTTGGTGGTTTAAATGGGCCCAGGTCCTTGTATGGCTCATAACACCCACCTGTTTACTGAAATGTCAACTGTTCTTGAGTCATATGTAAGAAAAACCGGTGGTAATGATGGTGGTGGTGATTTTGCTTTCAAGGTTTTTGTTATTGTTTTAAGTTACTGTTTTATTTTTAAATTCAGTGGTCAAATAATCTGACACAATTTTCCCCAATTATTACAAAGGGAAAGAGGGCAACCTAGGTGGCTCAGTCGGTTAAGTATCCGACTTTGGCTCAGGTCATGATCTCATGGTTCGTGAGTTCAAGCCCCATGTCAGGCTCTGTGCTGACAGCTCATAGTCTGGAGCCTGCTTCAAATTCCGTCTTCCTCTCTCTCTCCCTGCCCCCTCCCCTACGTGCTCTCTCTCTCTCTCTCTCTCTCTGTCTCTCTTTCTCTCAAAAATAAATAAAACATTTAAAAAACTAAAAAAATAAAATTAAGCAATGGGGAAAAATTAAATAATAAAAAATAGAATTTCAGTGCAATAAGGGATGTGTTTCAAAGATGGGAAATTAATAACACTGTTTGTGGTAGCTACAAATACTTCAGCTATATCATAGTTTGAAAGAAGAAATATCAAGTTGGTCTTATGTGAGATAAAATACTACAGCAAAGCTACCTTCTACTACAATTTTTGAAAACATAAAATTTTCAAAACACTCAAAGTCACTCCTTACAGGTTATTCATACTTCAGTTTAGAAGAGAAATTTCTGAATAAGGATCCCTAACAGTCAACTGTTTAAACTTTTATGTAAAATAATTAAACCAGTGGCAGGGAAATACAATGTGAGGCAATCGTGTTTCCAAAATATTGATGGGTAACCTACCCTGGTTGGGTATCTTGATGTCCTGGCCTTGGTATCTGTCTAGTGACCAAATAGTGTTGAGGGCTTTTGGAATTACAGCTGTTTATCATATGACCAAGCACCTACCAGAGCCTCTACTGGGATGTGTCATAATAGGAATACATTTATTAATTCATAATTACTATGTGTATAAACAGGAAACAGAATCTGCTAAATAGCTCAGATACAGCAGCAGCCTGAGTTCCCCAGAAGGCATCTACAGCATCAACACTGAAATGTTGGCAATGGGATTTGGTGAGGTACTGTGCAATAAGCTAGGTGGAGCCGTACAGAACTGTCCCCACAGCTGTGGCTAAAATCAGAGACAAGTGAGGTCTACAGCATCTGGAGACACTCACGCCCTGATAGAGGAATCAGGCCTATAGCAATGTGGCTATCTCATACTTGGGCTTCTCAGCAGGTTATTATGTATGCTACCTTCATTTCTTGAATTTATTACAGTACAGTGATATGGTTCAGGACTAACAGTTGTAATCAGACAATTTGAGATTTCTAGTCTCTGTCCTGCTCTGCTGCCTACCCACACCCCACCCCCGCCGCCTCACTCACTCCTGTCACTTATAAACCCTTGGTTAAGTTGATTTTCATCTTTGATCACCAAGGATTTGGAAAATATGGTCTAGTCAAAGCCACAATATGCAGTACTGTCCTCGCCTCCTTTTGCCTTCTCCTCTTCAATTTTGGCCCTTTTGTGTGTTGAAATTAAGGTTCATATGGAGGTGCCAATTCCCTCCCAGTAAGTCCTTATGCACTAGCTCTCTTGACTTGTTGAACTCCTTTCCTGGGCTCTTTTCTCAGGCACTTCACAATATCCTCCGCCAACTGCATGTCCTGAGTGGAACCTGCAGACCATACATGTTTGGCAAATGTAGTAAATGCTGCCCTTGTCTTGGACACTAATAGCACATATTAGTACAGTAAGTGATAACTGCAGGAAGGAAATCTATTTAATGACAATTCATTCAGTATTTTTCAAAGTTATCTGATCATCGAACCCTATGTTGGACATAACACCTCTTGGCATCCTAGGGGCCCAGGGTTCTATGCAGTGGCCATGCAAATGCCTATCTCTTGGACTCTGTGCGGCCTTCATCCCACCAATCTCTTATTTCCATACTTTACAGTTTTCAGCTTTCAGTATGGAAGGAGTGTTTGTACCTTGCCCACCCCTTCTGTTCTGGCTCTGAATGCATATCATAGACCAACTGACATAAGCTCACTTTTCAAACCTGTAAAACACTCAGAACTGCTTCTTGCAACTACATGAAAAGCTGCATTTTGGTATGTGGTATGAAGGTGTGTTAAGAGCTAACTTTTTGCATAATCAAATGGGCTTCTATCTGTACCTCAAAAAAAAACCCTCCTGTTTTGGTGGGTAAGCAGTATAGAAGGATAAAAGAAACTGATCTCCATTGGGATTATGTAGATCCCAGAAAAACAGTTAGCTGTTTGCTCTCAGTCTACCTGGACAACTGCAAGACAGAAAAAGTGAGTTCCATTTGACTGCTCAACCCATAAAAAATAATATTTACTAATTTTTTACAGTGGAATTCTAATCTTCCTGTGGCTGAGAATCACTGATAATTATGTCATAAATTGTGTTCTCTATTATGATTTTCCAAAAGCTCAACGCTCAAAATGGGGGAACGGGTGGGTGAAAAGACTAGTGCTAATATTGTTTTTCCAATCTAGGGTAAAGTAATAGATCAAGATAGTGGAATGTCAATAATTTGACCTGAAAGAAATGAAAGTCAGTAATGGTAGCCAAATATTTAACAGTTAAAAGACAGATTAAGAGGGGTGCCTGGATGGCTCAGTCCATTAAGTGTCCAACTCTTGATTTCAACTCAGGTCATGATCTCATGGTTCTCAAAATCCAGCCCTGCATTGGGCTCCCTGCTGTGAGTATGGAACCTGTTTGAGATTCTCTCTCTATCCTACTCTCTGTCCCTCCCCAGCTCATGTTCTCTCTCTCAAAATAAACTTTTAAAAAATCGGTACAAAGCCAATTAAAAAAAAAGTCAGATCAGGACATGTTTACATGACAAAATATTTAAGCTTTTTACACCTCAGACTCCTTGTTAAGCTACAGACAAACCCAACTCATTCTTTTCCAAGTAGGAAGACTTGCTCACCAAAATATACTACCAACCAGCATGGGGAGACAACACAGATTGTTGCATATTTCAACTGTTCAAGCACCTGGAACAAACCCACTGGGATTGATAAAAGAATGCATTAAGTCTAGGTGTGGTAGGGTCCCCTCCCTAAGGAATGTGAAGAATAAAAAAACCCTCAAGGCAACCTGGCTATACTGTATGTGACATCCCTAATGACCTTATAACATGAGACCAATTTATCAGACTGCATGTTTGTATGTTACCACATATAGGAGACAAAGAAATAGAAAATATACAAAAAACTAGACCACGTGGTGTTTGAGGGCTCATTTCTTCAGGCGTGAACCCAACTGAGCCATGGTGACAGGAGTAAGTTTGCTTCCTGGAAAGAAAAGCCTCAGTGTCACGACTCTGTGAGAGAATCCCGCTGCATAGGAAATATAAAGAGGTGAAAAAATTGTGTCCCCTTCTACTCCCTGCTTTATTTTTCTGAGATAAAAGTTATTAAAGGTCAAGTTAAGGTTCCAATCCACAAAAGCACTGTGAAAATAAGTTACCAGTCTATGCATGCCCCACTTGGATCTGGAGGTAAGACCTGAGGATATTCATCTCTAGGCCCAGCCCCACCTAGCTTGTGTCTCAATGAGAATTAAGCCTGGGTATGTCTTAGATGTGGAGTTCTAACAAAAGTGGCAGGGGGCGGGGGTGGGGGGGAACCTCTGGCATTAGCCTCTATACCTTAAACCTGACATCCAGTGTACTCAGGACAAACCTTTGGGGGTCTATGTACTTACAGAGCTACAGCTGGATGCTGGCCTCCAAAACAGGTGTCTAGACCAATGAACAAACTCCAACCCCAGTTCTTTGTGAGCAGTCTACATCCTTGAGTGAACTGCAGTCCTTCCCTGAAGCTTGACTTACTAGGTTAAGATTTAGATGCCCTTCTCAGTCTCTTCTGGGGCTGGATCCTGCTTACTTCCCCCAGCATGGTTGTGGTCATGGTTCAACAACCTTTCTATAAGCAATGAAGATGCTCTCCACTCAAGACTTAAATTGTTCTGTCCAGATATCCCTGCCCATGAGAATAACACTGCCTGATACCAGTGCTCTCTGTATCTGAGGAAATTGTGCCTTCTTTGGGACCAGTTCCACTAGCCCTGATCTCACTAATACCTAAAATTGTTTCCTCCTACCAGATGGCATATGCTTCATGGATGGCAGTGCTAACTGAGCCCATGACAGGAAAAAGGTGTTCTGGAGATTGGAATTCAAATTACTATTCCTTTTTCTTTCTATCCACGTCCTAAGATGTAAACACTTACTTAATAAAACTGGTCAGAGAGGAGGGGACCTTAAGTATGGGGGCTTTGAATGTGATGTGCAAGAATTTAGACCTCCCAAGTCTGACAGGACTATAGGTCTGTTGACAACTCCCAAGAAAACACATCAGTTTCAGGGGTCACCTCATGGACCCATTGTATGTAGCATTTTGAGGAGAAACTGTGTGGTTTTATCTTTTTCTTTTTCCTTTTTTCAGATGAAAGACAAAAGCTTAACTCCCTAAGAATAATGGATTAATGGGCATAGGTAAAACTTATTTAATAGAGATGTTCTTGGTTGAGTATAAAATGGTACAAACTACAGGACATTATATAGTTGTTAAAAAATAACTTAGATTTTATCAACATCCAAATGAATGTTCATCATGTACTCTTAAGTAAACTGAAAAAAACTGCAGAGTAATATGTATAATATGACTCCATTTTAATAAAACGAAAAAAAAAATCCTCTGTGTGTGAGAGATTCATATATATTTAAATGAACAAAAAGAGAGAAGCAGTAAGTGCTGTATTAGATTGCAAGCTTCTGTTACCTAAACATTTTGATACTTCCTGGCTTAATTTCATTTATTAGTTTGAGCATGGTTTAACTTGTAGAATTTTTTAATTCAATAGATTATTAGAAAGATTATATTGAAAGTAAACCAGATTTTAAATGTCATAAGGGTATGTTCAGTTAGAGAGTCCTATAAAAGCCATTTTGTAAATTTTACAAATGGCTTAATTTGTGATATAAATATTGATATTTGCATTTATATAGACTAACAAACTACCCACTGTATAGGGATCCTTCAGAAAAAGTATTCTGATCTTCAGGTTTCCTTTTTCCAATGAAAATCACATTGCAAAGATTTTGAGCTATAATCCTGACCTGTACTAACTCTATCCACTTAAACGTTAACTACTACTATTCTAAGGAGTCACCACTCAGTAACATATCGAGCACTATTTATCTGGCACCATGGAGTCAAAAACAAACACATACTGAGCACTGCCTCTGCAGGTTCTTAGTCTAATGAAAAACATTTTCGTCCAATCTGGGTAGGATGCAACAGTAGTTCTTTGGGGAAAGAAGTGAACTTGATTTTTCTCAGTTAGGAAAATAAGATAGTGTCCTCCTGAGAGAAGAGTAACACAGAAGTAGTCCTGAAAGCAGCAAATTCCAGGACAAAGGGAAAAAAAGTTTTACATCAGTGATCATCATTCTCATGGATGGTGTCCCCCCAGACCCAGAAAACTGTCTCTCAGTCAAGAGTGGTAAGAATATTTATCTATTCTATTCTAAGAAGGTTTGCCATCTTGTAGGGTACATTTAAGAAATGGAGCCTGGAGGACTGATGCCTTATGAGAAATCAAAGGATCAGAGACAATTTAGTCCCTAATTGTTGACTTGATAAACAACTGAGGCACAAATATTGAGACTGAGATGTCATTAGTCATAACTACTACTTCATATTGTCAATGCATTGAAATATTTTCACATATTTTATAAGTCGTACTTGCTGTGCTAGTGGGGTTTTGCCGTTGTTGTTGTTTGTTTGGCTTGGTTTGGGTTTCTGTTTTAGAAAGCAAAACATTGTCCCTTTTTATCATCCCATCGCACTCAGGGTTATCGAAAAAATATTACATGTGCACCCATAAACATTACTTCTAAGGTTCATCTGAGATTTCTTACCTGCCCTAAAATGTGAAGGGAAAGCATCAGCTACTGAAACAAAACATCAAATAATAAAACTACAGGGTAACTTCATTTAAATCCTTAAAACCTCAGCTCCGGGAAAACTGAAGATGGTGTAGTATGATCTTTTTTACACAAACAGATTTTTCAGAGAACTCAAGAAAGGCCAAATAAATCTTCCTGAATTAGTAACTGCTGGTTGTACAGCAAAGACCCTCAAGTATAGGAGAGCATAGTTTGACCAAGATTCTCTCAAACTTGTTTTAGAGGGAAAATGCTAATTACTTTATTAAGGTTGGACATGAGGTATGTCACCATGCTTAAAACATTAACAGAAAAATTATCAAGAAGGTCAACCGTAAATACTCAGCCATGTGGAAACACTTTCTACCTCTTTACTAACAGCAAAACCCCAGGAACTGCACCTATTTATGTGTACGAAGGCAGATGAAGAGACACATAAACAGACTTGTAATAGCTGTGTTTTGATAGTATGATGACATGATGCAGAAATGTGATTACATAAGACCTTCAAAGATCGCTTTTAAGCAACACAGGAAAGCAACTATGTTCTGGTACTAAAATAATAAATGATAAACAAATTGATGACTTTAAATACGGTTACTCCTCATGAAACTATGTATCATTATGTTAGGAATAAAGGCTAGACAATAACACACATAATTCAAAGGAAAGTGAAGCATGAAGCTTTGTTTTCCCAATATAAAGACAAAAACTTACTCTATCAGAAGAAAAGCTAACTTATTTTCCTATGGAAGAAAAAACCTCCCACCATCATAACTCTTATGATAAATCCACTGAGTGCTGTGACTTACATTTATATGTAACTAATTTTCCTTCCATGGCTGGATAGTAAATGGTACTGTAATAGATAATATAATGGTACCATATTAAAAGACTTGAATATTAATGAAAGGTTTGGTTAAATGTGAAAGCTGTTTGTTTGCAAAAAACACTTGAGAAATAAGGTAGCTTCATCAACATTAGATTTTCATCACAGGTTTTAAGACATATCATGGAACATAAGTGCTTTTATGAGTTGTAAAAAATTGCTTCAATTTTTGACACTCTGTGCTTCAAGGAATCCTGATTGGCAGCTGATTAGACTTTTGCTCCAGTCATTACCTTCTTTAGTGAAATTAGTAGGCTAGAAAATTGCATTGTAATTCATCAAGGGGAATTAACATTGCAAGAGATCTTAAAGCTATGATCATATATTTATTTAGTATACAATATAAATTTTTTCAAGCAATTTCTAATAAAAGTGTGCCAGAATGTATGTATTATTGACTCATCTGGAATTATGACAATCCATTTCTGCACATTTGGTCTCTGTAAATGGAGAAGTTTTATCTGCCTTGAATTCCCTGTGTGATGGCATTAAAATAAATTACAAAGAGAATGTGATCTCTCTGTTATTACTGTTTCTTGCACGTTCTATTTAAAATCAGCTTGCACACCAACTACTCTCTTGAAAGGATCCTTCAAATGCAACCAATACTAACAATATTTTCATCCTAATACAAAGTAAATAATTCACTGTCAGAATTTTTTTCCTGAAAAACCAATGTGTTAACATTATGGGGAATGCTGTAGAATTCTAGACATCTGGGGCACCTGAGTGGCTCATTTGGTTAAGTGTCTGCCTCTTGATTTCAGCTCAGGTCATGATGCTCTCATGGTTCGTGAGTTTGAGCCCTGCACTGGGACAGCATGGAACCTGCTTTGGATTCTAACTCTCTCCTTCTCTTTCTGCTTCTCCCCTCCCTCTCAAAACAAATTAAAAAAAAAATTCTAGAAATCTTACATATGAAAACATCATAGCTAAATAATGATGTTAATTGGGTTCAAAGATACATATAAATGTATTTTAATAAAACAACAAAGTTTTTAAAAGATTACAAATTGAGGGGTGCCTACGTGGCTCAATCAGTTAAGCATCTGACTTCAGCTCAGGTCATGATCTCACGGCTGGTGAGTTCGAGCCCCGTGTCAGGCTCTGTGCTGTCAGCTCGGAGCCTGGAGCCTGCTTTGGATTCTGTGTCCCTCTCTTTCTTTGCCCTTCTCCCATTCATGCTCTGACTCTCTCTCTCAAAAATAAATAAACATTAAAAAAAATTTTAAAGATTACAAACTGAACACAATCCAATCTAATTAAATTAGAAGAAAGTAAGCGATCGTATGACTTTAGGCATATTCTTGTCAGTCTTCAGAAGTCAATTCTAAGTTCTCAGCATTTATTCTCTTAAACTAGACATAGAGGAGAAAAAGTTTACAGTATATGAAAAATTGTAGGTGATAAAAAGAAGAATCAGAAAATGAAAAAAAGACTAGTAGAATATATTATTCATTCATTCAGCTATAAACTCAATAGACTCATGTTATATTTGTGACTTATTTAGATTTCATAGGAATGGCTAATACATTTAATACTAATTTTCTTTTAAGAAGCACCTAGGTAATATCCTTAATTTCCAAGAGCTTTACAGTTAAATTTAGTCTTAGAGTGAAGGAAATTGACAAAATAGTGTTGAAGGATAAAACAATTTCAAAAAGTTGGGTTTTGTTTTCAAATGAAGCTATTTATCACTGACAAGAAATAATTCTAAAATAATGGTTATTCCTGTAAAAATAATGTTTCAGTCCCTTTCTAAACATTGCCCAATACTTGAGTTTAAAATCTTCATCAGAACATAGAATGCTTCAGCCACCACATTGGCCTTTTTCCCCTCATCCTATGTCTCCTTCTAAGGCTTTGTTTCTACTTGTCACCATCCTGTTTTTGCTTGTTTGTGTTGTTTGCTTACAGTTACCCACTCCATGCTCCCACAAGTATGAATGGTACCTGCTATTACTATTGTATTTGACATGTGAACACAGAGTGATGTAATTGTCTTTGTAGCCAAAAATCAGGCAAGAAGGTAAAAAATAACATGTTGTAAAAATTATTTTTTTTAATGTTTAGAGGGGCAGAGAGAAAGAGGGAGACAGAATCTGAGGCAGGCTCCAGGCTCTGAGCTGTCAGCACAAAGCCCAACATGGGGCTCAAACCCACGAGCCTTGAGATCATGACCTGAGCCGAAGTCGGACGCTCAACCGATTGAGCCACCCAGGTGCCCCCAAAATAACATGTAGTATATGTAGACTATGAATGGCCTCCATAGTCTATCACATAAACATTAATTTCAAATATCATGTAGACATAGCTCATTCACTGCATGTTTGATAAACTTATGTGAAATGGAACACTGATTCTTAAAGACAATTATCTAGAGAGTTTTGGAAAACTGCAGTGATAAGGTCAGATTAATCCACATTGAGGTGAGTCAGTGGGAGAAAATATTACCATATAATAATCTGTAAATATAAAATGTTACTAGAATGCTAAATTATAAAAATAGTCTTTGAAAACTCTATGAGGATGAATCCAAATTTTTATTTTAATGAGTTACCAAGGAAAGGCAAGTAAAGGACTACAAAGTAGCAAAGAGCTTTGAGATGGGCTTTTGAAGATCAACACTCACATCATAGAACCCCCAGCTTTCTAGCTAACAGACTATTTGGATCTTCCACTGCTACTACACTTGTTAAGCTGCCACATCAGGCTCTTGGTCATGAAAAGAAAGCACTTGCCTCATGATGAAACATCACTTTCAAGGCACAAAAAATACAAAACTACAATCCAAATTAACTTCTGTTTCTTTGACTCACAAGAGCATGGTTTTAACGGCTGGCAAAAATATATAGTTGTTTTTTTTTTTTTTAATCGGAATTTTGTATCATTTTGAAGCTGTAATTTATTTAGAACTCATGTGCTAGCTATCTGCTAAGTACTTTATATATATTATTGCTTTTCATTCTCACAATAATCCCCTCAGATTGACATTTTTTTTAGCATTTATTTATTGCTGAGAGACAGAGAGATACAGAGTATGAGCAAGGGAGGGGCAGAGAAGGAGGGAGACAGGAGACGCAGAATCCAAAGCAGGCTCCACGCTCTGAGCTGTCAGCACACAGCCTGATGCGGGGCTCGAACCCACAAACCATGTGATCATGACCTGAGCTGAAGTCAGAAGCTTAACCTACTGAGCCACCCAGGTGCCCCTCACCCCCATCAGATTGACATTCTAATCCCATGTCACAGATGAGGAAATGAGGCTTCCATGTTTTTATTTATTTATTTATTTTATTTATTTATTTATTTTAATTCCACCCATCCACACATATCTCCTATCCATTCATTTAGTCACTCATACATTCAGCAAATAGTTAAAGCACACCAGGTTTCAAGCACTGTGTCAGGAAAGCTCCGGCTGTGAACAAAGGACTCCAGAATCACCAGAGGAGCCATTTCATCTGACTGCCAGGCTCACATATGCCAAATGGATCATAAGCAACCTAAACTGCATTACTGTTTAACATGAAAAAAAATCAGTATAACCTATTACTTCATTAACACCATTAAATGAATGTCTCTTTTCCTTTTTTGTTTCCTTTCAGGAAGAGTGACTTATGAAGTGGTATGCTATAAAGTAATATGAAATATTCTAACATGTCACTTTACTTACAAAATTTAAATCTGTGAATGCTCCCAAGGTTCAAGAATGTCTTAATTACAAATGGACTAAGTGAATCATAAAGTTTTTACAGTGTTTCCACAAAATGCTCACACTAGTAGTAAACAAAAAATACGGGGTATGTGTTGTCACATTAGCCAGCGATTACAGAATGTGTTTTGAATTATATAAGGGCCCTTGGGAGGGTGACAAAAAGGATGCCCTCCTCTGAGATTACAAAAAATTGTGTTCCCCATTACACTGACTTGGGCTATAGTTGGGCAATACTGCATTAGTGTTGATGTATCATTCCTAATGCTGAAGCAATCCTGAAACTTAGAACTTGAATCAGGGAGGAATTTGAGTGATAGCTCTGTAAATCCTACTTTTGATAGTGTACAACTGTAGTTGGCTAAAGAGTTGTGAACTGCAAGAAAATTAGACAAGGCTTTAGACTTTTTTTTTGAATGATGGCTATTCTGTAATCAGCTTTAGAAGGAAGAAAAATGGAGAAATCCCCATTGAGCTATGTAAGTATATCCTGAATGCAGCTAAACGAAACCCCAGTTCTGCCTGGCCATAGGTTATTGAAAAACCACTGACAACAGAAATTTCCCTAGCCACAGGAATTAACTCTATGTGAACCTCCTAAGATAGTTATCTAAATAACAGTAAACATTTTAGACACGACAGACAAGAATGGATTGAATTTCATAAAATTGAGCATGAAATGAGTGAACTGAGGGAGTTCAAAGAGAAGGTACTAAATCTTAGTGATAAGCTAGCTCCTTTAAGAGATGAACTCTATCTAGTAAAAGTGGTTTTAAGTTTACTCACAACAGACCCCTCCCCCAAAAAGGAGTGGGTTACATTAGATTTTGCTAACACGGAAATGACTTCCACTTACTAATTGCTCCGCATTAGTCATGAAACTCAGAGGACTTATTTGGAAGCAAGTGAACAAATGTGTGGCTGCCAAGTTTAAAACTATGAATACCACTGGTGGATAAAATGCCCAGTGGGCCTGTACCAAATATAAGGCTGGATTAAGTATGTATGTATTTCTTTATCACACATACATAATGCCTACTCTGCATTGCTAATACTTTTTATATATTCACTTATTTAATTCTTACTACAAACTGGTGATATGAGTACTATTTTTATTATCCCCATTATACAGATGAAGAAACTGGGGAAATGAAAGAGTAAGGAGCTTGCTGAAAGTCACAGAAATCCTGGCAGAATCAGGTTTTGGGGCCACACAGTCTTCTAAGACCATGAGTTCAACAACTATGCTGAGCTCCCTCTGTTGAAATAATCCTGTAGACACATAAGCGCAGAGTGGCCTAAATTGGAATGCTCAACAAGAACCACTAAAAGTTATAGCTTGCAGGAGGAAAGAAAGCAGCAGGAAAAAAAATTCAGGTGTGTTTAAAAGACTTCCATTTTATTCTCTTAGATCTAAATGAGACCAATCTGACATGCCTAGTTTATTTCCTAATTTATTTCCCTTCTAAATATTTTAGGGACTGAGGAGAAAACAGAGAAGGTTGGAAAGAAAGGTTTTCATCACAGGGACAATGTTCCCTTTCCCACTTCCTTTCAGTGTATGCTCTATTCCTACATAGGAAAGGCAGTGTGATTTTTAAAAATCACATGATATCCTAAAAAGTATCACTGAAAGGTTATCTAGACATTGACTCTTGATATAATCCAATTTAAAATATAACAATATTAATTTAAACTACAAGTAAAAAAATCCCATCATAGATTCTATCGGTGGATA
Source organism: Felis catus (assembly GCF_018350175.1). NCBI lineage: Eukaryota > Metazoa > Chordata > Mammalia > Carnivora > Felidae > Felis > Felis catus. Next base: position 40,124,159 of record NC_058370.1, on the reverse strand, counting down.
ACATCAATATAATGGTACCACAGACCTAGAGGATATTCTCTATCTCAAACCAAACACAAAAAATGAATTGAGCTACCTCTTCTTCTCAGTTCATGTTATAAAAAAATAAGCTTTAGAAATAAAAAATCATAATTCAGACTTCAAAAACAAAATTATATAAAATCACAACTGAAAAGAAGTTGTTCCCTGACTTCCAAAATCCTGACAGGAGCTTGACAGGAAACATTTTTTGGAAGTCAACCATCTAAAATGTTGCTTATTCATGATGCTGCCAAGGTAGAAACTACTGAGAAGGGAATGAGATTGCAATCTCTCCTTGTCCAGCTGTCAAAGATGACAGCAAATTTCTCTTCCACCAAAGAGACAAAACTTGAAAAAAAAAATCACACTTTCTGTAAACCACACATCACCTCAGTGGGTTTGAGGAACATCTAAAAATGGATGTAATGTGACAGCAGCCACCTGGACACCAATTCAAAAATGACAAAGATTACTGCTGTAATGCAGTATGAACAATAGGGAATCGGCAAATCATAATGAAGAAAAGAGTCTACGCGTGTAAGACTACATGGAGAGCATGATTAGGCCTTCAAGGTGTTGGGGAACACAGAGATACTGAGCAGGGTGACAGCTTACAAACCTCAGATAGAGTTTTTTCCTTTGGTGTTCACTTTAATATTTTACTCAGTCTTCTCTTCAACATAACTGCTAATTACGCAGTTTAATGCTAATAAATCAATGACCCTGGAAAGACTGCCAATTTGTACAAGACTTATGCATCTCAATGGTCACCTGGAACAGTAACCAGGATCTGAAGAGCACTTTAAAAGGGTGACTATAATATCTATCACAGAGCAGATTTTTTTCTTCTTAAAGCTGGAGAAATCAAGGGATACCAGTAGAGAGGACTCTTAGAAGCATGTAAGTCAAGGCAATCTAATCCTTTAAACCAGTCTAGAAAGGCAGCTACAAGAGTGTCGGATGGAAACCTCTCAGAACTTCCTTCTCCTCCCACTCCGCTCTCTCATGTCATCTCTCATCCTCCTGATCCTCTCCAGCTTTCATTTTCCAATAGATACATAACATTAACAAACCCCATCTTGCTGGTAGAAGATGAAAAGTCATCTCAGTTCAGTGATTCTATTCTTTCTTAGCTACTGTCATTATTCTCTGTCTTGGCTACTGGGCTTCTTTTCTCATATTTAATTCCAGTTTTCATGTGAATTTTACTTTTCCACAATTCCCTGCCTTTAATTAAGCAGACTCCATCAGCATCGGTGTTTTCTTCCTCTGGATATCCTTCACCTTACCTGTAGTTAATGTGCTTTTGACCTTTTCCCAAATGCAGAGGAAATTTTATTATTTTGGGAATCTCTGACACAGGGCACATTTCCATACACTTAGCGGGTGCTCAAATATAACACCTGAAAAAATTCTGGAACATTTTGTTGCTATCCTCTTTTTTTTTTTCTTGCAACAAAATATAACATAAAGAAACATTGGAGCACAGGTGCAGACCCCATGAATACTAAGAAGCTTGGGCATCTAGTCAACCTGGTGATGGATCAAAACAAAATCTCTATGCATCATTTCCTCTTTTCTACAGGGCTCCCATTTGACTTTCCAGATCACTCTTGCCTTGCTGGTCTCAACATTGCAGGTGTTTCCTTACTGCCCCAGAAAGGGATGCAGTGGTATAAGTTTAAATGCTGCAGTGGTCCCCAGCAAAAGAATGTGGGAGGGAGGTGAGTAAGAGAACAAAAGCAATGTTCTAACCCTTTGCTAATTCCATATTAATGAAATTACATAGGAGAAAAGGACTGTTTTACATCCATTGGCATTTTACTTCATCTTTACTGTCCCCTCACTTCCAAACTATCTACTGGAGATACTGTTTAGCTTTGGGCAATACAGCTTCAAGCATATTTTGGTTTTATTTATTTAGGGGTGGTAGCTGGAGTGTGTAAAGTTGAGGAAGCTTCAGGTGGCTCTTTAGAGGTAGAGAGTGAAGGAATACCAGGGGTGAAGCAGGGAGAATTATGTATAGTTTCACATCATAGTAATTGTCTCCTCTTAAAACAGTCAAGGGGATAAATAAGTATCTATTTAGAGATTCATTTCATTGTACTTTTACAGATGAAATGACAGAGGTGAAAAAAAAAAAAGCACTATTCTCCATATCAACATTCCTCCCAAATATTTCTGGGTTAAGAGAAGCTTCTGAAATAAATTCTATCATGAAAAATAAAATGGAGTTAAACTCCTTTTCCATTCATTATCACATTAAAATGATGATTTAATAGGATTCTTATTCTTATAGATGACAAGCTCTGTGTATTGTAATAGGCAGCAGAATTACATCAAGTAAACATGAAGATAAATAAAACTTGAAAACAAATTGTGCAATATTTAAAAATTAATAGATGCAGTAAAGCAAACCATAAATCACGTTCCATTTTCCACTGAACATTAGATTAATTTAGTTTATAAACATGTTCTTAAAATTTTGTATTCTGTCAAATGTGTTTCATATCATTGGGGAAAACAGCATTTATTACCATTTGTCATAACATCCTACAGCTTTTATTCCAATATTGTATAAGAATTAGTTTCATACTTTTGGCTTTGTTTTTATCTTCTGATTTTTCAAAGGATGTTTGCACCCCAGATTAGCATTCATCAGACGCTTAATACTTGTCATTCAACACTTCAACCTAAATCAAGGCTACAATATAATAAGTAAGTTACACACATGAATAAAGTTTTGATCAAAATAAAGAATTGATCGCAAAATTTAAATAGGCCTTATGTTTGTTTCAAAGATAAATCCATCAGTCAAAAAGTAATTGTTATAATCTATTAATAAACAAAAATTAATTGACAGCACAATTGATAACTTTATGTTAGTATTTTTTACCTTTGTATTGCAAAGGAGGCTCTCCCATTTCTTGACACTATTTTGATAGGACATTCTTCTGAGTATAGAGAACTTAACATTAATGAGCTTGATCACTGACTATAACCATGGTCAGTACTGCCTCTGTTTTGGGAAAAGTTGAAAAAGGAGCACTTTAAGTAATTTTCCAGCTATAAATCTTGCTCTGTTGGATCTCTGCTAGCAGGCTTAGTGAGGCAACCCCTGATTTAGACTATGATGAGTTAAATAAAAGCACTGGTGAAAAGTCAAGTGATATGGTACTGGCACAAAAACAGACACATAGATCAATGGAACAGAACATAAAACTCAGAAATGGAGCTACCCCTATATAGTCAACTAATCTTTGACAAAATTGGAAAGAATATCTGTAGAGAGAAAGTCAGTCTCTTCAACAGTGTTGGAAAAACTGGACAGCAACATGCAAAAAATGAAACTGGACCACTTTCTTACACCATACACAAAAATATGTTCAAAATGAATAAAAGATCTAAGGTGAGCCAGAAAACCATCAAAATCCTACAGGAGAAAACAGGCAACAACCTCTTTGACATCAGTCATTTAACAACTTCTTATTAGACACATCTCCAGAAGCAAGAGAAACAAAAGCAAAAATGAACTATTAGGACTTCATCAAGATACACAGCTTTTGAATAACAAAGGAAACAATCAGCAAAACTAAAAGGCAGCCTATGAAATGGGAGAAGATATTTGCAAATGATTGTATAAAGTGTTAGTATCCAAAATCCATAAAGAACTTATCAAACTCAATGCCTAAAAAAACAAATAATCCAGTGAAGAAATGGGCAGAAGACATGAACAGACATTTTTCCAGGAAGACATACAGATGGTCAACAGACATATGGAAAGATGTTCAACATCACTTATCATCAGGGAAATACAAATCAAAACCACAATGAGATACCACCTCACAATTGTCAGAGTTGCAAAAAATTAACAACTTAGGAAACAAGAGATATTGGCGAGGATGTAGACAAAGGGGAACCCTCTTACGCTGGTGGTGGAAATGCAAACTGGTGCAGCCACTCTGGAAAAAGTAGGGAAATTCCTCAAAAAGTTAAAAATAGAACTACCCTGTGACCCAGCAGTGGCTCTACTAGGTATTTACCCAAGGATACAAAAATGCTGATTTGAAGGGGCACATGAACCCCAATGTTTACAGCAACATTATCAACAATAGCCAAGAGCTCAAATGTCCCTCAACTGATGAATGGATAAAGAAGATGTGGTATACAAATGTATGGCCAACTAACTTTGATAATCAGGAAAGACTATCCAATGGAAAAAGACAATCTTTTCAGCAAACAGTGTTGGGGAAACTGGACAACGACATGTAGAAGAATGAACCTGGACCATTTATACAATACACAAAAATAAGCTCAAAATGGATAAAAGACCTAAACACAAGACAGGAAACCACCAAAATCCTAGAGGGGAAAACAGGCAACAACCTCTTTGACCTCAGCTGCAGCAACTTCTTACTTGACATGTCTTTAGAGGCAAGAGAAACAAAAGCAAAAATGAACTATCGGGACTTCATCAAGATAAAAAGCTTCTGCACAACAAAGGAAACAACTAGCAAAACTAAAAGGCAACTGGCGGAATCGGAGAAGATATTTGCAAATGACATATCAGATAAAGGGTTAGTATCCAAAAGCTATAAAGAACTTATCAAACTCAACACCCAAAAAACAAATAATCCAGTGGAGAAATGGGCAAAAGACATGAATAGACACTTTTCCAGAGAAGACATCCAGATGGCTAACCGACACATGAAAAATGCTCAACATCACTCATCATCAGGGAAATAAAAATCAAAACCACAATGAGATACCACCTTACAATTGTCAGAATGGCTAAAATTACCAACTCTGGCAACAACAGATGTTGGCGAAGATTTGGAACACTTTTGCACTGCTGGTGGGAATGCAAACTGGTGCAGTTAGTCTGGAAAACAGTATGGAAGTTCCTTAAAAAATTACAAATAGAACTACCTTACAACCCAGCAATTGTACTACTAAGTATTTATCCAAAGGATATAGGAGTACTGTTTCAAAAGGTTACATGCACCCCAATATATAGATAGATAGATAGATAGATAGATAGATAGATAGATATAGATATAGATATAGATATATGCACCCCATATATATATAGATATAGATATATATGCACCCCGATAGATAGATAGATAGATATAGATAGATATATAGATATAGATAGATAAATAGATAGATAGATATAGACATTATTCAGCTATCGAAAAGAATGAATCTTGCCATTTGCAACAATGTGGATGGAACTAGAGTGTATTAAGCTAAGTGAAATAAGTCAGTCACAGAAAGACAAATATCATATGACTTCACTCACTTGTGGAATTTAAGATAACAAAACAGATGAACATAATGGAATGGAAGCAACAATAATATAAAAACAGAGAGGGAGCTAAACCATAAGAGGCTCTTAAATACCGAGAACAAACAGGGCTGCTGGAGAGGTGTTGGGTTGGAGGATGGGTTAAATGGGCAAGGACACTTGTTGGGATGAGCAGTGGGTGTTACATGTAAGTGATGAATCACTAAATTCTATTCCTGAAATCATTATTACACTATATATTAACTAACTTGGATTTAAAATTTAAAAATAATATAAACAAATACATGAATGATGAATGAATGAATGAATGAATGAATGAAGATATGGTATATATACAACAGAATATTACTCAGCCATCAAAGAGAATGAAATCTTGTCACTTGCAAACACATGGAGCCAGAGTATATTATGCTAAGTGAAATAAGTCCATCATAGAAAGCCAAATACCCATTCACTCATATGTGGAATGTAAGAAACAAAACAGATGAACACAGAGTAAGGGGAAAAAAGAGAGGGAAACAAACCACAAGAGACTCTTAACTATACAGAACAAACTTGAGGGTTGACGGAGGGAGGTGGGTGGGGGATGCCCTAAATGGGTGATGGGCATTAAGGAGGGCACTTGTTACATGAACACTGGCTGTTGTATGTAAGTGATGAATCACTAGGTTCTACTCCTGAAACCAATACTACACTGTATGTTAACTAACTAGAATTTAAATAAAGATTTGGAAAAAAAAAACAACAACTAACAACAAGCACAAAATGGCAATGCCACTAGATGCCAGCTTTCCTGCACTGGTGCCTGATCCTGTGGAACACAGAAATAACTCCAGAGTGATTGCACAGCTGAGATATTTACATTTTTTAACACTGTCTTTAGGATTTTTTTTGTAGTTTTTTTTTAGACTAGGATAAAGATCTAGCTCCTTGAAGATGCATCTTTTTAATTCCTTGTCCTCATTGCACTTTGTACTCAATAAATATTCATCAGATGACTATTGACTAAAATGTTAACTCCAGAATCCTGCCTGAGAGAGGAGGATAAAGCAAAAAAATTTCCTTGCAGACTATAGGAGGTAACGGACACCTAACTTGAGGGGTGACATGGGCCTGAACTTCTTCCTTGCAAGAAGTATGTTTCAAGGCCATAGCCTCCTGTCCAGACCTGTTAGTCTCAAAAACATAATTTCAGACTGAAGAGAGAATAAGTCTAGAGTTTTTATTTCAACAGGTTATTCCTGTTTTGGATATCTTGAAAACAAAAAGCCTTCAATATTGAAAGCCAGGCATGTCATCTATAGATTCTGTTTTCATCCCATGCCCCACAATTTTTGTAGCCATACAGGCATGTTATGTAAAATTCTGATGAGGTGCTAGCTTTCTTAAATCCTCTGAAGAATTCTGTTGATGGGACCATGTATGAAAATAAATTTGAACCCCCCAGTTGAGAAAGGGCAAAACAAAAAAGAACCAAAACTGTGGTCAAATATTAGGCATGAAAAACATTCACAAGGGATGCTCTAAACCCATAGAATACGAAAAGATACGACATTTGCCACAGTTGAGCAAAAGCTTAAAATTCCATTACGTTCCTCAGTGCCACCCTCCCCCCACCCCCACTACTCTTTCTCCCCTTCTGTCTCCTGAGTGCTGTCATATCCCAGATAGGGGCTACTCCTTGAGCCTGGGTCCCAGAATGAGAAGAAACAGAACAGAAGCCCAGTCTACCTGTAGCCAAGCAAAGCCAAGCCTGCCATACTTAGTACATGAATACTTAGTACATGAATTCACATTTGTAAAATATTTTTATGTGCATAGGAAAAAAGGCTTCAAAAGCTCACACTAAACTATTAAAGGTGTTTATTTCATCTCATATATATCAATAATTTTTACTTTGTTCTTTATTATATTCTTTGAATTTTTTAATGAAACATACTACTGTTGTAATTTTTCTTCACTTTATTTTTAATTATCCATGCTGATACCTATTTAACATATGTAGCTGAGATTAAATTGTGATGAATTTACTTTCCAAGAAAATAATGTCAATAATAAAAATGTGTTAATTTAAATTTTATGACATCTGGGTGGCTTAGTTGGTTAAGCATCCAACTTCAGCTCAGGTCATGATCTCATGGCTTGTGAGTTCGAGCCCCGTGTCGGGCTCTGTGCTGACAGCTTAGAGCCTGGAGCCGGCTTCAGATTCTGTATCTCCCTCTCTCTCTGCCCCTTCCCTGCTCACTCTCTCTGTCTTTCTCTCTCTCCCTCACTCTCTCAAAAATAATAAACATGTTAAAAATTTAAATTTTAAAAAGTAGTCAAAGTTTCATGAACAGTATGTGATCAGAGTAACACATGGGGCAAAAAAAAAGTAATATATGAGTCAATGTGGAAATGGCAAATTTTATTTCCAGTTGTGGCCTTTTCAAAAACCTCACTTGAAGGGCACCAGGGTGGCTCAGGCAGTTAAGCAGCCGACTCTTGATTTTGGCTTAGGCCATGATCTCACGGTTTGTGAGTCCAAGCCCTGCATCGAGATTTGCACTGAGAACACAGAGTCTGCTTAGAATTCTCTCTCTCTCTCTCTCCTACTCTCTCCCTTTGCCCTTTACACATTCCCATTCTCTCTCCCTAAATTAATAAATAAGCATTTAAAATGAAAAGCTAAAAATGTACATCAGGGCCAGGCTGAAGCATGCTAAAAAGTTTACATTTAAACTCATGTGAAATAAGAAGGCAAATAATATATCTGTGCAATGTATCTGTGCAATACATCTATAGATGACCAAGGTAGTGTTTTAGGAATATTAACCTGGTGGATGTAGGATAGGATGAAATAGGGAAACACCAGAATGGGGTGGACAGTTAAGAGGCTATTATATTTAAATATAATTTAGGCTATTTAAAGCACTAGGTTTGTGGTAATATGTTACAGAAACCATGGGAAACTAACACTGCTAACTACGTAATTTCTATCATGTTAAAGAAAAATCTCAACATATGTTCAAATGGTGATAATCAATATAATATAAATTAAAACATTAATTATTAATAGATTAATAAAATTATTAATGAGTCAAAGAATCTTGAGATCATTTTTCTAAAAATATTTATTGTTTAATTTTACATTAAAATGAACTATCTACTGCCTTCTTGCTTTCTAGACTAAATAAGGACTATCATGAAACAGTAGTAGCAAGTTGCTTTTGAGATACTATCAATCATAATTTAAAGCAATAAATACAAAAGCCATAGATGTAGGAAAACAACTCAGTAGGAGAGGGGGACCCTTATGAGCACTAAGAAAATAGGGATACTTCCTCAATATTTTTTTCTGTATGAATTACACATATAGTTGACAATTTCTTATAATTTCCCATATCTGTAATATTTCACTAATTGGTTTTTACTTATGCCATCATTTAACCAAAGAATTCTATGAATAAAGCAAGCTTTCATATTCTAAGTTTCTTATTATTAAAAACACTTAAATTTTACTCCTGACTCCAGGTACATAATGGTTAAATTAAATCCTAAATATATTAAGAGAAAATTAAAAACTGATTTTCTGCCAGAATTCTTCCTTGTTCAGCCAGATTTTGAATGACCGCCCTTAATGGAAAGAAGTAGCATCATTCATAATCAAATATGGTCCCTTTAACTTTCTCTCTGAGCTTCACTTAGACTAACAATACAGTCAATATTCCCTATATCCGAATTACTTCATCTTAAATGAAAAGCACACAAAAAGACCTTTGAATCTCATGGAAAAACCAGTTTAGAAATTAAAATGCCATTCTAATAAATTACAAATTATATAATACACATAAGAATTTTTAAAATACCGTCTAGGTCTATCCATGTTGTCACAAATGGCAAGAATTCATCCACTCATCCTTTTATAAGGCTGTGTAATATTCCACTATATATATACATACACACACACACACACACACATATACATGTATGCATATATAGATGCATATTTGTATGTATGTGTATATACACACATACACATATATAATACATCTTCCTTATCTATTCATCTGTTGATGAAAACTTAGGTTGCTTTCATATCTTGGCTTTTGTAAATAATGCTACAGTAATTATAGGGGTGTGTATTTTCTTCAAATTAGTGTTTATGTTTTTTTTGAGTAATAGAATTATTTGGTGACAGATGGTAGTTAACTTGTGTTGAGCATAGGATAATGTATAGAAAAGTTGAATCACTATGTTGTACACCAAAACTAAAGTAACACTGTATGTCAACTATACTCAAATAAACTTATTTTCTTAAGATTTTATATTTTTAAGTAATCTCTACATCCAACATGGGGCTCAAACTCAACCCTGAGATCAAGAGTCACAGGCTTTATTGACTGAGACAGCAGGTGCCCCTTTAACCTTATTTTTTATTTGTTTGTTGTAAGTCTGAAACCTTTTCCTATTCTGGTGGGCACTGTCACTGTCTGGAGTCTTCTAATTGGCATTTTTATTCCAGTTGCATATATGTTAAAGTTATAAAAATACAGAGAATATTGTCAATGGCATGCAAGTTCATGAAGAACCCCCATGTATTCCTTAAAATAAACAGTAACAATTTTAAAAAGAAAACAAACAGAAAAGTACTGATAATCCAAACTGGCTTAGTAAGAGGTAAACAAATTAGTTGTTGGAACACCCGAAAGTCTAAAAATCCATAAAAGCCAGTCCATAGGTGAATCACATTCCTGTTAAGTGGGGAATATAAAAAGTCTATATGTGAGGGAAAGTGTTTAAAATTATTGGATTCAACTAAAATCTGTGAATCATCTCCTTGAAAGGATGTCCCAAACACACATCAATAAAGATTAGACAAAATGCAACTCTTTCCAATGTAGACAATAATATTCTTTTAGACTTAAGTCTTGTTACCTTATCTTCTTGAATGCTTACAAATGACTAAATGAATTTATTTTCTTGATGATAGGCATATTTCTACTCAAACCCTAGGCATGCAGGCTGGTGTGAACTAATTAAAATCTTATTTATGTAATAAATCAATAATCTAGAGGAAAAGGCATTATAATTATGCTGATTATAAAGTAATCTGCACATATTGTTTAGAAGGCCTGAATCATTGCTGAGTTACATGAATTTTTAGACAATAACTGTTCATTTTAATTTTAATTAACTTCAGTTTGATATTTGAGTCTCTGGGACCTACTTCTTAAAGCCTAAAACAAGTTTAGCGAGTCAAAATTAGCTACTGTGCAACAAGTTTAAGCAAAAACAAACAAGCAAACAAAACAAAAACAAAACACTTTTTTTTCTCTCTCTCTCTCTTATAGTCTAGGTTTTAGAAATTGGTGCAGATGCTGTCAGGCTTTTAGTCTCAGCCACCTGTGAAGAATCTCTCTCTCTCTCTCTCTCTCTCTCTCTCTCTCTCTCTCTCTCTCTCTCTCTTTCTCTCTCTGGCTCCATTCCTGCCCAAATCCCCCAATTAAATTCTGCAGCACACCAAATACCTTGTGCTGTTTTTAAAAGCTCATACTTTTGAAAGGCAGGATAACAGGATGGTTAAGAGGATGGGCTCAAGAGCCAAAGTGCCGAGACTCCAATCCTGATCCTGCCACTTTCTAGACAAGTTGCTTAACCTTCACCTGCCTCCATTTTCTCATCTATCAAGGGGGGGATAATAATTGTATCAACTTACATGGTTGTTGTAAATCTTAAAACGTTAATAAATATATAAAGAGCTTGTCACATAATAGGACCTGCTAAGAGCTAAGGTTCTGATTGCTTTGTATCTGTGTCTCTTTGAGACAGAAAAATTAGGACAAACCTTAGTGTTTTAGAGTTGAACATTATAAATATTGAGATTGATCAGAAAATAAATAGATGGGCTAGGGTTCTTCAGGATAGAAAGATAAAGGGCTTAGCTAGAGGGACAACATCCAGACTCCAAAGCTAATTTACATCTTTGCAGTATGACCCTTCCCAGAGTCTGTGCATTTATTACCCCTCCTGAAGACTTGGAAAATGGGAATCAGGGAGAGAAGCTGAAGTGAGTCACTCAAGATTTAGAAAGCCATCCTTCCTATAACTTCACAATCATTACATGCAACTGAAACACTCCGCATACAAATTATGTATTCATTTCAGGTAAAAAGAGCTTTAAAAATCACTTAACATTCCTCAAAATAAACAAAAACTATAATGCGTGAAAATTATATCATTATTAAATATAATTGTCTGTCATCTGCCTTTAAGGTTTAAACAAAGCTTAACCTGTTTTCAAGGAATGACGTATAACATCTAATTCTCACAAATCAAGACTGTACTGTGTTTTGGATTATATTTGACGGATTTTTCAATTTTTGTTTAAATTCTGGCTCATTTCATGGAGACATGGAAACATTTTCAAAAGGGTAAAAATAATTAAATGCATTTCTTATTCAAATGATCTTGCATGCAGAACCAGTGACATCCCAAACACATGTCCTACCATGTTGCTTTGTCCACAAATTACATTGGTTTTTCAATACACAACTCTCTTAAGACACATAGGAATTGCCATTGGGGCACATACTTCACAGAAGTCACAAATGGCACACCCCTGTTTTTGTGGGGCAGTGGAGCTTATTTCACACTAGGAAGGCTTCTTAATTCTGGTCTTATCAAATATGATAACAACAAATAGAATGTGTCTAATTCCAGGCTATACAACTAAATGAGAAGATAGCAAACTTGACCAAAGTTCCAAAGAAACTTATCATTAGAACTCTGATGGAGGATTAGGAAACCCTGGAATATAAATCCTGGCTAAACGACCGTACTAAATAGTGTCTTGTAACTCAAGATTCCCACAGAGAGGATAATGAACATAGACAGCTCTTGTCACTATCTTTGCTGAAGACAATTCCAGTTCTATTTTATTCTCACCGTAAATCTGCTCCTAGGATAAGATCATCCCGTGAGAGATCTGGGCTTAGGAGACCACATCAGATCTCTCAATCCGCACAGCCAATTGTCTTTGGATAAATATCTTAAAGTTTCTTAGAAGAAATATCAAAATGATCATACCTCACCCTATCTGCATTCCATCCAGTACATACAAATACACTCACATGCACCACCATTACCCCCACCCTCATCACTTATTTTGGTAAGTAGTACTTCTACTTGCCCAACCCAGATAGATACCTAGGGGCAACTTTAACTCTGCATTCCCACATCAATCCATCACTGACTTTTATTGATTCAACTTCCTTTCCATCTCAGGAATTCATTATTTTATTGTTTCTATTTCCTCTGTCACCAAAGTAGTTTAAGCTATCACTTCTTAGCAACACTGAAACAAGGAACTCCTAACTGGTTTCCTCTATATCCCATTCTCTATACTTCCACTAGACTAGAATGAAAATCAGACTATATATCCCTCCTGTCTGGAGCAATTTGATGAATGCCAACAGCTCTCTGAACCTCACACTAGTCTCTACCACAGCCCTTGGTCTGGTTGTATTAAAGTGCTTTATTACCTCCAGACCTTCTTATTTGCATTGTTTCCACTCTTTGAACATATTCTTTTCTTTATCTAAATAATTTCCACTTATCCTGAAGTCTCAGATCAAACACTTCTTCAGAAAACCTGGAAGATTTGTCTCTGGCCCTGCTCAACAATCTAAATTAGATGTCCTATCTTTGGGTTCCCACAACATGCTCTATTAATCATAGTATATTTAATTGACTGTTAATTTAACTACCTCTCCCATTCAGCCATCAGGTCAGATATTATTTGCCATTAAATCCAGAATGCTTGGCACAATGCTAATATATATTAGGCATTCTTGAACTGTTGAATCAAATAGAATGAATAAAAGATACAGATCTTTAGAATCAAAACATGTAAGAATGCCTGGGGATGTTTTTGGATGTGTTCATAGTAAGAACTTACTAAAATAAATAAATACTAAAATAAATAAATAAATAAATAAATAAGAAAATATAAGTATTTTTTAATAAAATTGTATTTTGATTGTGGGGACAAGGTTCTAAGCTCCATTCCCCACAAAGCAGACTCTCAGGGAGAGATTTGTGTGCAGAAAGTTCATAAAGGAGTTCTCTCAGGAATAATGCCTGTAGGAGAGTGTATACAGCAGGACTGAAAAGAAGTCGAACTGCAGTGCAGTTGCAACACAGACTTCAGCTGATCCCACTGGGAAGGGATGGCCCTTCTGAATTGGCCCCTATCAAGGTAACCGACCTAGGCTTTTGAGTTCCTGCATCAACCAGTCATTAAATGCAGGCTACTCCCAGGGAGGGCCACGACCTTGGTGAGATAGTTACTTTCAGCAGAGGTCAATTCCCATAGAGGCAATTAATTACGAATCCTCAGCAGTTAGTACTTTCGGCAACTGAGGGAATGAATCTCTCATCTCTCAAGGGGGATATCTGGGTGGTACAAATGTCCCAGCATACTTCAGACCCCTAAAAATTTTGCTAATGTAGAGAGAGGGCTCCTGAATTTCCATAAGGCTTATCTTCTACCCTCGGGGTCAGACATGCATTATTAAGGCTTGCCACTTACTGCAGATCAATCTGATAAACATGATGTCATCAAATAATAGACTAATGTGATGTGCAGCAGAACATCCAGACAGTCCAGGTCCCTTCAGAGGGCAAGACAGAGAGTACAACCCTGAAGCAAGACATAAATTTTTACTGTTGTCTAACCCAAGTGAATGCAAAGTGCTTCTGTTCCTCTTTCCTGATAGGGATGGGAAAGAATGTATTTGCCACTTCAATGGCTGCAAACCATGTGCTTGAAGCTTGGTTGAATTTGTGGTAGTCTTCTGTCATTCACGAGAATTTATCTGTTTTTTTGGAGGGGCCAAACTGTGTCCATCATTATCGACTTTGCTATCAGATATCTGTAACAGTATCTTTTTGTTCAGCCGTAGCCAATAGAAAATAGCTACCATTGGGCTTCCCAGAGCTAATGGTGCTGCCCTCACTAGTGATTTCACTATCACTTTGGTAAATGGAGCATCCCCTAGTGCTCCTGAAGAATATGGTCATCTGGGCGGGTTTCTAGCCTTATATGTATCTATCAAGCCAATCTCCCTGAACATTTTGATTCTATCATTTACTGTCTACTAAAGTAGTTCCAGCATTCTTACTTTTCATTTGGTAGGCCATCACTTTTTGCAAGCTTCCAGGAGTCATCCTAGAAATATGTTAACACTATTTCCCAAAGTTATTGCTAGAGTATTAAATTCTATGTCATCGGAGAGTTCTTCCATGTTAATACACTTTCCTTTATTCAACTTTATGTGTTCCAGCCGCTTTGACTCAGCATTCTCTGGATCCAGTCCCAAATACACTCTCCTAGTTACTGACAATACATATTATCTAAGGTCTACAAAGCTTTGGGCTTCCTCCTATAGCACAGCTAGCATTTCTTTGGCCACATTATGGTGTGAATTGACCCTAGATATTGTTCTGATGACTTAGAGATTGCTTGGGGAAAAAAAAGAAAGAAACTAAATTACAATTCAGTTGTAACAGAGGCCTTAGCCAGTCTTACAGGAATCCCTGGCATTGGGATAGTCCTTCAGAGGTGTTATCCATCAAGGCAAGGGACTGTGGCTTTGTACTGTCTCTATTAACAGTCACTAGATGTGAGCAAGCCCCAGGGAGGCAGGTATGACCTTGGAAGGAATACCTCCCTTCAACAGAAGCCAATCCAGCAGAGGGGCTTAGCTCTGAGTCATCAGCAGACAACACTCCCAGTTACAGGGAAACAAGTGTCTCAGTTTTAAAAAGAGGAGCTGTGTTGGGGTACCTGGGTGGCTCAGGTGGTTAAGCGTCCAACTTCAGCTCAGGTCATGATCTCACAGTTTGTGAGTTCGAGCCCCATGTCAGGCTCAGTGCTGGCAGCTTAGGGCCTGGAACCTGCTTCAGATTTAGTGTCTCCTTCTTTTTCTGCCCCACCCCTGCTTGCACTCTGTCTCTATCTTTCTCAAAAATAAACAAACATTATTTTTTTTAAAGAGGAACTGGGCAGCACACCAGAGCATTCACTCTAGGCAGTGAACCTAAAAACAATGAACCTAAAAACAATGGGGCAAACCTTAAAAAAAAAAAAAATCTGTCATTCCCTTTTCTTTGGCACCTGTGAGGGAATAAATAGCTTGGTATACTGGCTATCATTTCAGGAGGTCAACATTCTCAGGAATAAACAAACTGATTTGTAGGACTTGTTCTTCTTGCAAAGATTTAGGCCACCAAAAGAAGTGCAATATTTGAGGGAAACAATGGTACATCAAGGGTAGCCTAGGTATTTGAGTCCTCTGATCCTAGAAGGCTGGCCTCTGAAAACTTTTGGTCTCTCAGAAGTTTCTTGAAGTGTTTATCCCCTATAGTAGAACAATATGATCAAATTCTAAAAACCCCTTTTGTGATTTGGACTTAAATATTATATTTCTTTGGTAAGAGTTTTATTCTTTTGCATACTAAACAAGTTTCTCCTGTATTCACAGTTCCTTATGATTTTAAAATGGTGTACAGGTTTGCACACAGAATTTTTAAAAAGGCAAAGAAAACCAAAACAGATGTACAATACTAGCAATGGCCAAAGTGCCCACTCAAATCTTTAATATCCCTTCGACCTACTTAATGAACAACCTCTCAGAAGTACATATTGACTTCTATCTCACCACGCTACAAGATTTAAGACTAAGGACATGGACTTTAGAAAGTTTGAATGAAATTATTTGAGTTTCTACTATCCTTACTATCCATGAAAATATATTTAGGGGATTGTTAACTCAAGAACAAATTAAAATCATTACTATATGTTAACTAATGTGGATTTAAATTAAAAAAATAATAAAATAAAAATAAGAACAAATTAAATGTAAGATAATTGAAAATGTTAAATAATATAATACAATTTAAATAGTTCACTTAATTTGTAAAATATTTTTTTTCAAAGATTTTACCTTCTTTGGCACTTTCCAAAGCCCTGGAAGGCATATTTTACATACATACTTATATATGGAAACTAAGACAGGTATTAAAGTATTTTGTCAAAATACACACAACTAAGAAGCAATCTTCTGAAGCCCTGACCACAATCTTTTTTCCTCAAAGCCAGTGTTATTTAGCTCTATCATGTAGTCATATATAAATATGGTGTTTGGTTGACCTTCAAAAGAATAGCTTGTTTTTATGTACCCAGACACATTTCCCAACAGAGAATCTATAAAGCAAATGAAAATTAATTTGGGTCAGGGTTTTAACTTTTTACAAATGCAAAACATAGCCACAGATCAGAATTTCTTTCCTCAGGAGGATACCTCGCTTATTTTCATCCTTGAAGCAAACATTGTGGGAAAATTAGAAAGAGCTGGTTCAGCTGATTTAAAGTTATCTGAGCAAGAACATCTCCTATCTTATGCTGAAGCAGAAAATGCCTGAAGTTTCAAATTTTGCACGTTGTTAGACTTTTATTGAAACATAGGGCTGTGTGAGGTTTTAAAGAATTGATTGATACTTTTAAAGTTAGAGCAATTTCCATTTTTTAAAAGGAAGATCATTTCCTATCTTTTTATCTTGAAGAGATACTCTTCATAATGATGATTACCCTAGCTACTGAATATTTTCTCTAGGCAAAAAAGGGATTGGAGCAGCACATCTGTAAACTTAAACTTACCCCACAATCCACGTGGATGCTGACTTCAAAGCAGAGAAAGCCCTAATAAAAATTAAACACAACACACTAATAATACTTCTTAATAAGAGCACCTAACAATTATACAACAGTTTGCACTTTCAAAGCGCTTTACAATCATTAATTAGTTTATCCACACAACATCCCTATGACTTATGCCAGTGTTATTATCCTCATTTTAAAGATGAGAAAACTAAGATCAAATGTGATTAAGTGCTTTGCCCAAAGCCACATAATGAATCAGTAAGATCTGTAGCTGAGTTCATAATAGTTCAGGACTACCAGAGAGTATGGAAATTCTTGAGGTCCACAAACCACCTGTCTGAGCGACAAACCTATTGTTATCCCCGCTCATCAATGATACCCTCCTTTCTTCATGGACTTCTGTTTCCTCTCATTGACTTCTATTGGACAAAAGGAAGAAATTAAGAATCTTCCCTTTACAATATCTAAGTACAGAGTGCTCACTTAAATCAAAGAAAAAGAAAATAAAAGCCAGCATATTAAGAACATACTATGTTCTCCAATATCACTGTCATTTAACCAGAGGTACTTGGTGATGAATCACTGAATGATTCTGTTTTCAGTAGAAAAGAAGCTGATAAATTAATCCTACCATGGAGCTACAATACAGCCTCCTTGCTCCCAAATATGACTACCCACTAATACCAGCATCACAACCACTAGTCAAATAAACCAATACAAGGAGCCTAGGTAATTTTTCCCCCTATGATAGATGGTAAAGTGCCCTGAGCTCTTTAACTTTGAGAACATATAAACCTACATAAGTGAGGAAAAAAAAACAACTATTTTTTTAACCTCTGGAAATTTATTCTAATATGTCTCCTATCTGAATCAGTTAGAACAGGCTAGGATATGTTGCAGGAACAAACAACTTTCAAATCTCAATGACATAACATAATGCATTATTTCTTACTCATACTACACGTTCATCTTAGGTTAGTAGACAGCTCTGCTCCATTTTGTCTTTAGTCAGAGACCCAGACCAACACAGCCATGAGAATTTGGTTCACTCTGACAAGAGGAAAGAACACTATGAGTGCACCTGGGTGGCTCAGTCGATTAAGCGCCTGACTCTTAATTTTGGCTCAGGTTGTAATATCAACAGTTCCTGGAACCGAGCCCCCCAAAGGGGTCTGTGCTGACAGCTCAGAGCCTGGAGCCTACTTCGGATTCTGTGTCTCCCTCTGTCTCTGCCCCCCCTGCTCGTGCTCTGTCTCTCTCTGTCTCTCAAAAATAAATAAACAAATGTAAAAAAAATATTTAAATGTCTGTACTACCCAAAGCAATCTAATACAATCCCTATCAAAATGTCAACAGCATTTTTCAGAGAACTGGAACAAACAATCCTAAAATTTGTATGGAACCACAAAAGACCTCAAATAGTCAAAGCAATCTTAAAAACAAACAAACAAACAAACAAACAAACAAACAGAACTGGAAGTATCACTACTCCAAATTTCAAATTACATTAAAAATGATAGTAATTAAAGCAGTATCATAGGTAGTGACATAAAAATAGACATATACATCAATAGAATAAATGAGAAAACCCAGAAATAAACCCACAATTATATTACCAATTAATCTTTGACAAAGGAAGAATGAATCTACACGGGAAAACAAGGTAGTCTCTTCAACAAATGGTATTAGGAAAACCAGACAGTTACCTGCAAAAAAATGAAAGTGGACCACTTTTTTTCACCATACACAAAATAAACTCAAAATGCATTACAGATCTAAAAGTGAGACTTGAAATAATAAAAATTCTTGAAGAGAACACAGGGAATAATTTCTCTGCCATTGGCCATAGCAACATTTTTCTAAATATGTCTCCTGAAGCAAGGGAAATAGAAGCAAAAATAAAGTATTAGGACTACATCAAAATAAAAAGTTTGTGCACAGCGAATGAAACAATCAACAAAACTAAAAGGGAACCTACTGAATGGGAGAAGATATTTGCAAATGACATATCCAATAAAGGGTTGGTATCCAAAATATACAAAGAACTGATACAATTCAACACTCCAAAACCAAATAATCAAATTAAAAATGGGCAGAAGGTATGAAAAGATATTTCTCCAAGGAAGACATACAGCTGGCCAACAGAGACTTGAAAAGATGCTCAACATCACTCATCATCAGGAAAATGCAAATCAAAACTACACACCTGTCAGAGAAATCACCTCACACTTGTCAGAAAGGCTAAAATCAAAAACACAAGAAACAACAAGTGTTGGCAAAGATGTTGGAAGAAAGGAACCCTCTTACACTGTTGGTGAGAATGCAAACTGGAACAGCCACTGTGGAATACAGTATGGAAGTTCTTCAAAAAATTAAAAATAGAACTATCCTATGATCCAGGATTAATACCCACATTAATGGGTATTTACCAAAAAAATACAAAAAAAAACTAATTCAAAGGGATACATGCACCCCTATATTTATATCAGCATTATTCACAACAGCCCAACTATGGAAGCAGTCTAAGTGTCCATCAATAGACGAATGGATAAAGAAGATATGGGGTGTGTGTGTGTGTGTGTGTGTGTGTGTGTGTGTGGATACACACACAATGGGATATTATTCAGCCTTAAAAAGAGAATGAAATCTTGCCATTTGCAACAATATGGATGGAGCTAGAAAGTATAATGCTAAGAGATATTAAGTTAGAAAAAATGCCATATGCTCTCACTCATATGTGGAAGTTAAGAAACTAAGGAATTTGAACTGGCAGTTTATCTACAGAACTTAGGCACTTGACCATTCCACTATATTGACTCTTAAAACAAAAAAGATATATAAATAGATAGATGATCCAATAATTCTACTATTGGGTGTTTACCCAAAGGAAACAAAAACATTAATTCAAAAAGGTATGTGCACCTTTATATTCATTGCAGCATTATTTATAATATCCAAGACATGGAAGTAACCTAAATGTCCATAAATAGACAAATACATAAGGAAGATGTCGTACATATATATTGTATGTATATACATTGTACATGTATTGTATAGTGAAATATTATACAGCCATCAAAAAGGATGAGATTGTGCAATTTGATACAATATGGATGGACCTAAAAGGTATTATACTGAGTGAAATAAGGCAGTCTGTGACAAACAAATACCATGTGGTTTCATTCATAAGTGGAATCTAAAAATAAATCAATAAATAAAAAGCAGAATCAGACCTATAAATACAGAGAACTGATGGTTATCAGAGGGATAGAGATGGGAGGTTGGGAATAATGAATAAAAGGGAGTGGGAGATACAGGCTTCTAGTTATGGAATGAATAAGTCATAGGAATGAGGGGCACTGCATTGGATATAAGAAATATAGTCAGTGTTTTTGTAATAGTGATATATGGGAACAAAAGGTAGCTACACTTGTAGTAAACACATAATGTATGAATTTGTCAAATTATTACTAGACTCCTTCTAGTGACCCTGGTTAAATAATTTAATTACTCATATCGTTGGCTGCCTTATCACTTTAGTCAAGATGATACTATTCTTTACCTAAAATAGAGGAGATTGAAGAAAACTTCCCTTCACGGCTCCTCCTCAGTGCCAAGACTCTGAAACTTAATCTGGTACAATTTATCATCTGCACAAATAACCAGCAAACACTTCCCTCTCTCCTTCAATGTAGTGAGGCTTTGACTTAAGCCATTTAGAGAAGGCTCTCTCTAACATCATCCATAAGGGCTCAAAATTTCAGTAATAAGCAGAATTGAAATTCAGCAGCATCTCATAGCATCTTGACTCTTACTGAGCATAGAAAGTAGATTTTATTTTAATTTACTAGACATAAAAAATGGATAAGAGATGTACTTGAGTAAGCTAGTTCTTTAAAACATAGAACTAGTTCTTAGAATGGTTATTTATTATCCTTTAATGTGACTTCTAATGTAAGTACTAATAAACATCTTTGAAGAAACCTAAATGAGTCTTGTTTATAGTTTCTTGGTCTTTAAAAACAATCTTGCAGAAAAACAGAGGAGGGTGGCACAAATTTATCTTTGCTAATAGAGAGTGGTTTGTGTTCCCCACAGATCAGGTGCAGAACCACATGCACCACTCAGAAAACAGAATTTGTTTTAAAGACACAGAGAAGGGTAAAGTCTCAAATATAAGCTCATCACTGATACTGTGGGCAGGCAAGTGATTAAACTATCACAGTGAGTCATTACTCCAAGAGGTTTCTTGTAAACATTAACCAACAAAGGAGGAAAGATAGGCCACTTGGAAACACACCCTAATGACTTAGGAAAAAAATATAAATCAAAGAACTGCATTGAATCTGCAAGTTAAAAGACACACACACACACACACACACACACACACACACACACACAGAGCCACAGAGAGAATAACAAGAAGAATAAGTTGCCAACCCAAACCAAGGTTGAGTTCTAATCACATCTGGGAGAGTTCTCAGATTGACAACGTTAGACAAGGTAGTTCAGATAATAGGACTGGATGATATATGACTAGGAACTTCCCAATACACTTGATTTATCTTCCTTTGAGAAATATTTGGGGACCATAACCAGATCAACGCTAAATTGAAATTTCTTTGCAAAGCAATAAAATCAAGACTCTCAAGTGTCTATACTTCAATTACTTTCTTCCAAGGTTTTAGAAAGGAAAGAAAAATTGTGCAGAGTTCTGTGACTTCACAAAGTGACTAGTTGGGCACTAACGATATTATAGCACAGTTCATTTTAAAGTAGGGCTCATTTAAACTGTTTTTAAATGAAACACCCTAGACATTAAGATTAAGTAGAAAAGTTCCCTCATAATGACAAATTACAGGATAATCAATTCATCCATTTCATTTCTGTGAGAGAAAAGGGAGAAAAAAGAAATTATAACAACATTAAGGCATACTATGTCCTATAGCTGAGTCCCCTGCAAGGCAATGTTTATAACACTCCAGGACTTCCTTCCAAGGTTAAGAAGCTACAAGTATGACTTAATTTTCCATTTTGTTCAAATCCTGAAAATGCCAGCCCTCAAAATTAAATCACTGAGGGTGACCTTACACTTAACATCATTTTCAGGGGCTCAGAAGTCCTCTTGCTCAAAATAATACCATTCACTGAAATTCATTTTTAGAAGATTTAGAGTTTAATTCTACCACTCACAGGCTTCTGAACAAATCTATACTTCATATTTTCCACCTTTACTTCTGTTGTTTCCTGTACCTGAAATAATCTGCTCTTCATCTCAGCCTCTTAAAATCTTAACTATCTTTAAGTATCAAATTGTAATGGCATCTGCTTCAGAAAGTGGTCTCCAATTCACCCTGGCTCGTCTCTGTCAAGGTAAATAAATGAGACCTCATTCTTTTCTGAGTCATAGTAAATTTTTTTTTGTTTTTATTTACTCTTTTTTATTTAGGTAATGGAAGTTGTGATACTCCACCTAAACCTCCCTTTAGAAATTATGTGTGTATCCCCCTATCTGCTGGAAGAGCTACCAGAAGACACCCTGAGCTGTCAGCTCTATTTGGAGATTGCTTTGGCTACAGAAATGTGTCTTATCCAAGGTCACTCATTCCAGCAGCTGTATCCGACTACTGATCAACATGGACAACTTGAGACAACTCTGAAGAGCTGTCCCAACCCAGAGCTCCTTGTGGGGTTGGTTTGTTTGCAATGGCAATGCGTTGATATTTAACTTCTCTCCCTGATCAATCATGCTTCTTCTGTGCCTCTCCTTCCCCTCCACCACAAACAGAGGTGTGGATCCCAAGACCGCTTCCTAATAAACATGGTACATGCTCCATCTTAGAGTCAGCTTCCTAAAGAATCAAAATTGTAATATGGCACTTAAACATGGTCAATTTTTCTTCTATTAAAGTCTTGTCTGTATTTATTCATGTTCCCCATCACACACTAGATTAAAAACTCTTCAGAGCATGGATTGTATTTTCAAATCATATATGCCTGCAGTGCTGAGCATTGGATATCAAGACTCGAAATTGTGTAGCATGTATAAATGAATAAATGAATAAGTGAGGGAATGAATAATTAATGCCTGAAATTAGCACCTCCATAGTGCTGCAAGGTCTTTCTTTGCACACCTAAAGCATCATCAACATGTTTTCCTTAATTGGCAAGTATTTGATGAGCATTAGTTACAAATAAGACATTTGGCTAGATGCTCTGGGGAGGAGTGTATAAAAAGAAGTAACATACTCCCTGCCCTCAGAAAGTTTATAATTTAGTCAGCAGGATAATTACAGTCAACATATATGGTGGTTGTTCCCAAGTTTGACTGCTCATTAGAATCACATCAAAAGTTTTAATGACTTCCATGACTGGGTCCCATCCCCAAAGAATTGGATTAAATTGGTCAGGTGTGCAGCTTGGACATCAAGCTCCTCAGGTCATTCTAATGTGTCACTGAAGCTGAAAACCTGAATTATAAAGAGCTTTTATGTTCTAAGTACTGCTGTGAATGCTTAACTAATTTAATCTCCGTGATGACATTAGTAAGAAAATTACTACAATTATCATCATTTTATAGACAAAAAAATTAAGGCATAGGAGAGTGAAGTAATTTGTCCAAAGTCACACAGTTGACTAGGTTTGGAATTCAAATCCCAAAACTTAGGCTCTGGATATGCGGCTCTTTACTGTACTGTCTCTTTTGCAGAGCCAGAGTGAAATATAAACTATTTTATGTTTTAGTATAGTTTTATAGAAATATTTTATCATTTGAAAACTGGGAGGCCTCCATGATGGAACAACAACCTCCACCTCAGACTTTTGGGTTGCACTTTGACTCTAACTATTAGAGTAAGAAGGAACTGGGGCGCCTGGGTGACTCAGTCAGTTGAGCGACCAACTTCAGCTCGGGTCATGATCTCACGGTTTGTGAGTTTGAGCCCAGCGTAGGGCTCTGTGCTGACAGCTCAGAGCCTGGAGCCGGCTTCTGATTCTGTCTCCCTCTCTCTCTGCCCCTGCCCCATTCGCACTCTCTCTCTGTCTCAGAAATAAATAAACATTAAAAAAATATATTTAGAGTAGGAAGGAACTTTAATTTCATCCATTAAGGGAAGCTAAGGGTAATGACGAGTTTACATAGGCAGATAGGGTGAAAATAAGCTAGATAAATTAACTTGAAATTTCCTTAGCACTTTGCAACTTATGGCTTAAAGTGGACTCTTATTTAATTGTTTTGTAATACAAATGAAATAGTCTGTGTGGTTTCTTAAATCTATAGTTCTCCTGAGCTAATTAAGTGTGTCTAAATAATTTTAAGATATTCCTTCCTTCACATCCAGAAACAACAAAGAAAAGAAGCAACAAGCAAAGAAAAAGGAATGATGGAAGCCATGTGAACCAGAGGAAAAAAACTGGGGTATCCTTTCACCGCTGTATTTTCTTTGTCTCCTTAACACCCTGCTCTCTCTTTTTTTTACTACCTTTTCTTATCTTCATAGTTAACAGACTTTGAAATAGTTGTCAAATAAATAATTGGATCCTTAAATTGCTTTGATCCTCTCCATTGCTCTCATTCGTACTTACTAAGTTCTCTTTTTCCTCCTCCAGTCTTGCCTGTTACGTTCTGTTGTTCCCCATATACATTAACTAACAGAAGCAGAAGCATCTCCCTGCCCAAAATAAATCACTCTATCACAGAGAAATAAATGCCCCAGAAAAGATGTCCATAAATCTCTATTAGATTTAGAGCACAATTTTAGGGAAAGCATATAGATCATAACTTATTCTTATAGCTCTCTCTGTGTATTTATCATATACAAAGGTGTATCACAAACATACTTCAAATGATAGAACTAGAGAAGAATGTCATAACCAGATTCAAAGCCTTCATGTGGTCAAAATGGAAACTTGAAAATAGTTCCTGATTTTTAATACAACTTCTACTATATCACTGGTTTTAATACCCTATTAAAAGTGAAGCTCCAAATTAATATTTGGGAATTATTCCCTAGGTCTTCAATGAGACTTGCAAAATTTGAAATATTTTTAGGTTCTTTCCCAGGAAGATTTAATAACTTAAAACCTCTGTGATATACCTCAGAATATTTAAAACAGTCCTATATATGTATATAAGCAACAAAGTATAACATTGAAAATACAATGGGAGATATACATATCTACAGATATACAGTAGGGCACAAATGATTTTTGTTAAGTAGTAGCTGATTTTTTTCCCTCTGTGTCTCAAACCCAAACCTACTACATTTTTATATTATTTTATAATTTAAAAAGTCGTAAGGAACATTTTCAAATTCGCCATAATAAGAACTATATCAACACCTTTGTAGTTGCCAGCATGATTATTTTAGGAGCTGCCACTTCATAGCATATTAACACATTAAAACAACCCACTCCACAGTAACACAATATTGTAGGTAACTATGTAAGAGTTGAGTTTAACGAGAGCTATGCAAATTAAATGCAATATTATGCAATTTTATTTTTTGTATTTGTGTGTGGGGTGTGTGTGTGTATATGTGTATGTGTATATATCCCACACATGCCCACCCTGTCCCTGTTCTCAGATACCAATTGATATCATTTACTCAGTGGGAAATCACAATGCACTATAATATCTGTTGCAATACCCATAAAGTCTAGAATAATCATAAAAGATAGTTACAAAGCCAATGAATATCCAAAATTTGACAAGCCCCCTATAATGAGTAGAATAGTCCCTAATTTTGCAAAGTTTATAGAGTTTCAAAAGTAGGTTTTTGTATCTTTCATGTTATGTTATATTATGTTATCTAAATAGTTATATCTATATATATTATGGGAATCAAAAGCCTGATTTCATGGCCTACCACCGAGAATTAACTACTTGGTAAATGAAGACTGTGTTAATTGTATTTAACTTGTTTCCCCTTAGTGTTTAAACATCTGGCTAGATAATTTGCACCTAAAAATCTCTATAAACAACACACAGTTCCTAACAGATACAGCCCAGTATTTTTAAATGCCAAATTGATTAAAACTGCAGAATTCAAGGTAAGAAAGATAAAAAAGACCATGATTCTATTTCCTCTCACATAAAATAATTTTGTACCTCTTGCCTTTTAGAAAAATTGATGCTGTTTATATTTTAAATATTAGATGAGTATCTGAATAACCCACTATATAATTTTAAATCATACATTTTTGAGAGGGGGGAGGGGAGGGAGGGAGGGAGGTGGAGGAGGGGCAGAGAGAGAGGGAGAAAGCAAATTTAAGCAGGCTCCATGCCCAGTGTGGAGCTCCACATTGAGCTTGATCTCATGACCATGAGATCATGACCTGAGCTGAAATCAAGAGTCAGACAATTAACTGACTGAGCCACCCAGGCACACCTATAATCATACATTTTTAAAGGTAGCTAATTGAAGAGCAAAGAAAGTATTAGACAGCTAAATGAACCAAAGCATGTGTTTTTTTAAAACCTTAATATTTCAGCCATAATAGTATACCTTTAAATTTTCTGATTTTCCTAAGGCTAAAGGCCAAGTTTAAGAAAAGAATCCTATACAGATTTACTAAGAAGGAGAAGTAAGGCCCTTCATAATCACAGATCAGAGTCCTGGGCAGACAACGTGGCATGAACCCAGGTTTGCAGTGGGATTACTGCAGATCACACCCTGAGCCAGGACCGTGACTAGAGCCTACATTTGAGGTGCTGCCTTGTTTTCACCTTTTGAAGGCCAAATCCTTCCTTCTTTTTTATGAGATGTAATAGTCAAATTATGACCAAAACAAAAATGGGTCATAGCTGATCTCTGCACATGAAGAAGACTGCAAATAGGACCAATGTAATTTGATAAATAGTAAAACTGAATTTTTACCAAGCTTGTGCAAGAAATAATAATTGATGGCATTTGTTTTTCACTATGTGGTAGACTTTCTTCTTTATTTATATTGTTCATTTAATCCTCAAAAGTAGGCAATATCATTTTCATCATTTAACACACAAAGAAATAAAAGCACAAAATGGTTATAAGACTTGTCCAAGCTCTTACAATTAGCAAGTGGTTCTGGTGGGTTTTGAATCCAGGTAGTTTGGCACAACAAGCCACATTTATAACCAGTATACCATCTTATGGTATAACCCACCAAATATCTGAAGGGAATATTCTGAAAATGTATGTCAAGGAGCAATTAAATTGTACCAAAGCCTTCTGTGAAACTCCTAAAAAGCTCTTCTAAAGTAATGCTTGTCAGATGAGTCTTCAGTACAGAATTAACTCTACTTTGTCTGTTTTACCTAATGCTTGAATTACAATCCAAGCTAACAGCATTATCTTGCATACCTTAACCATCACAAAGAATAATAACAATAATAATAAAAATTGGCCTATTTATATTGGCCTACTTTTACCATTTTCAAAGCATTTTCATCTTTATTATTATTATTATTATTATTATTATTATTAATGTATACTTTGACATATATTATCTCATTCTCAGGGAAAAACAAAAAAAAATCTCAATCCATACTAGACTTTACTAATTAAAATCTGTCATTCTGTATTTCCAGAATCATTTAAAATACATAATAGGAGAAATGAAAATGTGTATTTTGACCCAAATACAACCTCTACAATAGGAAATATTATACCTACATATCAATAAAATTTTTTTCAGCAAAGAATAACTATTTTTGAATTCATCCCAACACTATTGCCTACCTGAGAAATAAACTGATCAGTGGGTAAAAAAGAAACCCCAGGTAGAAACGGAAAATTACCAGAAGAGCACCTTATAACAAAAAGAAAGAGAAACTTTACAGTGATAAATACTTTCTTATTCATCTAGGAAAATGAAAGATTCTATTGTGTTTTCTTGGGAAATGAATCCCATGGCAACTTTACCTATATATTAACTTACGACATTTAGATCCAATATAATACAGAAGGTCCATATTTGATGAAATGGATATGTCTCAGAAAACCTGTTTATTAAACCATATTTTTAATCTTTTAATGTGGTTAATTATTTAAAGACATTCTAAATAAACCCCTTCCAGAGTAAATGGTCCATCCTATTAATTTTGATTCTTTGCTGTTGTTCATTTGTTTGCCAAATTCAGATTTCTCAATTTAAATCAGAGAGTGCAGCATTTCAATCTGGTTAAAGAAAGAGTCTGCTTATTGCTGCTTGAACTTTAAAGACAAGAGGGTTATATAAGACCCTGCAGTATACATAGGCTTTAGATGAACTTTAAGAAATAAAAGAACAGAAGAAAAAGAAACTTTCCAATCATTCAGTAGAAAGAGATTAAGCTCTTAAAGACTTTTTTCCCCATGTGTTAAAATACTGATCCTTGGGATCTTCTCTCCAGTGTAAGAAAAGAAGTTTCGTTCTGTTCTATGGTCCATGACCTCAGAGACCATGTCATCTTTCAGTCAGTGATCACAAGACAGATGAAGCAATATGGAGATGTCTATTTTCATATAAATCTATCACTTCTTCTGAAACCAAACTCTGAACACATGACTTACTGAGAATCGGTCATTTGTGTAATCTTCATATACATAAGTATTTTTGCAAAGAAAAGAAGGATGCTTTATAGTGTTTGGTATTTGAAAAATTAGGTTATATGAAGTTCAGAGTAGTAGGTTCGTGAAAGATCTTCTAAAAGAGATGCACACTAACTTCTTGCACAAGCACAAAGCAAAAAGACAAAATGGTAAAGAGGTGACGTTTAAGTACCTTACACCACCATCCCCTATACATATATCAAACCAGCTAGTCCTCAACAAGAATTCCCTGTATCATAAATGGCAACATAATCACTAAAAGTGTTCAAAACCCAAGCCCAAGAATCATCCTTGACTCATCTCCTTTCTCACCCAAACATCAGAACAACAGCAACTACTGGCAGTTCAACTTCTCCAATACATTTTGAACCCTCCAATTTCCATTTCTAATGTTACAACTCCCACACCACCACCATCTCACACTTCTTCAAAAGGCTCTTAGTGTATTTCACCTGCTTTTACTCTTGACCCCAAAGCAATCTTTTTAAAGCCTCAAATGAGAATATGCTAATTCCTCTGCTTAAAAGCCTCCAATGCAGGCTTCTGCAATGCATTGCAATTATACTATTAAACTGCTTTCATATGAATAAACACTTCTCCAAAGAAGACATCCAGATGACCAACCGACACATGAAAAACTGCTCAACATTACTCATCATCAGGGAAATAGAAATGAAAACCGCAGTCAGATACCGCCTCACACCTGCAGTATACATAGGCTTTAGAACAGGTGTCAGAATGGCTAACATTAACAACTCAGACAACAACAGATGTTGGTAAGGATGCGGAGAGAGAGGATCTCTTTTGCACTCCTGGTGGGAATGCAAACAGGTACAGCCACTCTGGAAAACAGTCTGGAGGTTCCTCAAAAAATTAAAAATAGAACTACCCTACAACCCAGCAATTGCACTACTAGGCAGTTATCCAAGGGATACAGATGTGGTGTTTTGAAGGGGCACATGCACCCCTATGTTTATAGTAGCACTATCAACAATAGCTAAAGTATGGAAAGAGCCTAAATTTCTATCAACAGATGAATGGATAAAGAAGATGTGGAGAGTGTGTGTGTGTGTGTGTGTGTGTGTGTGTGTGTGTGTGTGTGTGTATACACATACATACACAATGGAGTATTACTCAGCAATCAAAAAGAATTAAATCTTGCCATTTGCAGCTATGTGTATGAACTAGAGGGTACTATGCTAAGTGAAATTAGTCAGAGAAAGACAAATATCATATGACTTCACTCATATGAGGACTTTAAGATACAAAACAGATGAACATAAGGGAAGGAAAGTAAAAATAATTTAAAAACAGGGAGAGGGACAAAACATAATAGACTCCTAAATATGGAGAATAAACAGAGGTTACTGGAGGGGTTGTGGGAGGGGGGATGGGCTAAATGGGTAAGGGGCATTAAATCATTGTTGCACTACATGCTAACTTGGATGTAAATTTAAAAAAGGGAAATAAATAAATAAACTGCTTTCTGTGGCACACAGATCTCACATAACTGAAACCTCAGGTACCACTCTGTCTCTGTTCCTGCCACACTGGCCTTCTTCTCACTGTCACTGAGCAGAACTAACATCCACATCTGAAAGTAGTCATATTTTTTATCCCCTTTTTTTGGAATGCATATCCTTTATTCATCTCTTTCTCAGCTGAAATGTTATCTCCTTAGAGAAACCATCCCTGATGACCCTAAGGTAGCACGCATGTACCCTCCAATCACTCTTTCCAAATACCTATCTCTTCTTTATATCCCCTTACAAATTATATTTCAATTTATGAAATATATCCCCCTTTTTATATCTTCTTTCAAATCATATTATTCATCTACTTGGTTACAGATTTACTAATTATTTAGAAATCACTTACTAATTATTTACACTTGTCATCCCCATCACCACCACTACCACTTTCAGAAGGCACACTCCCTGAGAATAGGGACCTGTTATTCACTATCCCAGCACCAAGTAAAGCCCTGGCACACTATCAGTGACCAATAATTATCAGCTAACTGAATGAATGGATGGTTGGATGAGATACAAAGTAAAATCCTGAAAGATAGGCTAGATTATCCCCACCCTCCAGGCAGCATTTTCTCTGCCTGGGGAAAACCTCTAAAACACACAAGAGCTACCCCATAGCAGTACTTCACAGTGGAAGAGGCAAGAGTGATTTACCCCCAGGATGTATGTGACAATATGTGGGGGAAAAAATATCCTTGTCACAACTGGGGAGGGGAGGGATTGCTATCAGCATCTAGTAGAGACCAGGGATGCAGCTTACTTTCAACAATGCATAGGATAATCCTAGACAGCAAAGAATTATCTGGCCCAAATGTCAATAGAGCTGAGGTTGAGGAACTATATTTTATAATATTCACTTGGGCCTGAGCCTCTACATCTAGCTTTGTAGGGCTAATGTGGAATGAGAAATGTCTTTTTGGATTTTAAGTTCCTTTTATTTAGTAAATAGCAAAAGAACATTACTGTGAAATTTATGGATGCCAAGGGGGAAACAGCAGAGTCCTCGTGGTGTGTTACAGGGTGAAAACATGATATATCATTCGTAGATATTTTCCAGGAAACTGTAACAACAATTTAAAATATTTCAACTAACTTTCTACCACAGGAAAAGAAATCTTGTTCTTTCTTTTGTCTTCTTCTTATACTCTATTTTTTTTTCCTTTCCATAGGCCTTTCATCATGATCTTTTGGTATTCCTTCGGGTTCTTCTCAATTCAGAGGCAAAAACTATGGCATAGATTTATTGATTTACTATCCCCACAAATAAGTACTATTCATAAAGTAGCTTTAGCAAAGGATCATTCTAGCTTAATTGTTGTGCAGTACTGAACACAAAGGAAATCCATTTTATTTGAGGAAGTTAAAGGGTTAAGTGTAATTAGAAGAAAAAATCCTTAAGTCAAGGAATTCAAGGAACATGTTTTGGTGTACAAGACATGATGAGAAATGAATTAAATAAAGAGGAGAAGGCTAAAAAGGGTTTATACCCTCATTGTCACAATGTGAGTAGATAACAGAATTAAGAGTTCACAAAGTGATAGTGCAATTGACAGAATTTCCCCCCCTGAGGCCCTCCTCCTCCTCCTTATACTGGTCCTTGTCCACCTCCTTGTGCTAATACAGGTCCAACTCTTATTCAGGATGGGTGGGGCCAGTTGTGTTTATAATTCAGACTTTCCTGGACATTAGAAAGGTAACATAAGCATATATTACATGCTGTATAACATCTTCAGTGGAATCTGGAGTAATACTCTATAATCAAGCACATTTACATTTGGTAGCCAAACATATGAATATCCACATCAAGGATGAGAAGTTACAATTATAAATAGTTTCATATGGTTATGAAAATATTTTGGTTCTTAGAACTTTCTGGATTCTGAAAAACAAATTTCAGAATTTCATATAAGGGATTTTGAATCTTTAATAGTGTGAGGAGAGACATATACCAATGAAATAAATTGCTATGAGCTCCACTTTGGACGAGAGAGGGAAATAGAGTTGGAAAGATTGACAGGCAGTGGACATAGGGTAAAATCATGAGGTATGAACTTCTGTTACATTCCTCTAAGCTGGAAAACTTCCTATGTATCTCAAAGCTTGTCTCTATCCAGTTGGCAATAGTAGTCGATAAAAATAAATTCCAATTTATGAATTCACACTACTTCAGCAGTCCTATTGTGGCACCACTCTGTATGAAAGGGATCTGGGGATGAGAGATGGATATAGAGTCCCTGCTGATTCTGCTTGCTACTGGGATTCTTTCCTGTGTATTGTTGCAACCAAAGGGGTTGGCCAGGGAGAAAGGGGTATCAATACAGATGAAATTCAATTTATCATAAGATGGTGTAAGAGTCACAAGATAACATGAAGAGATGTTTTCTCAAAATGCAAACATTGATTTTCTGTGGAATGTGAAACTACGGGTAGTTTGATGTGTGTGTGTGTGTGTGTGTGTGTGTACATTTATCTATTTCTTCCTTTAATGGGCATGTATTACTTATATAACAGCAGTTTGCTTTCATGAAGTTTTTTTTTTAAGTTAAAGAACTAGTACTTGAAAAATAAAAGTTACCTGAAAAATAAAAGTAGATATATCAGAAAATGCAGCTACTCTCACAATTAAAACAACAAAAAGTCTTGCATAGGAAAAAGTACCCTAATGTTAAAGAAAGAAAAAATCAATAGCCAAATGACAAAATAAATTACAAAATTTTTAAAAATCTTCTTACTCTGCGTAGGTTCTAACTCAAGATTATTATTGGTACAGAAAAACTATTTAAAATAATAGATCCATAGTTATACTCTATGACATAAACTAGTAATTTATTGCCAAATATGCCTCTAATACTGTTCTAAGTACAGAACTACAGCAACCTCTACTCTTCAGGCTCAGGATTTTAATTTAATAGGGTAAAATAGTAATTATGATTACACTGAACCAATTAACTTAATTGATGATGACAATATAGTTGATGTTTATTGCCTGCTCAAAAAGTGCCTGGCACTGTTGTAAGCATGCTACATATATTTTCTTAGATAATTTCCCCAAGAGTCCTATGAGGAATATGTATTACTGTCTCAATTTTGGACATGAGAAAACTGGACTTCAAAGTTAGGTTACTTGCCCAAGTCACTCATATAATAATAGCAGAGTTGAGACCCAACATATTTATTTTTCTTACTGTACAGCCCATTTTTAAAACTACTTTGGTATATATTTACTTAAATTGATGTAGAAAGATAATGACAGTTAAATTCATTTGTTTAAACTTAGGAAGCACCTCAGTATTATTCTAGGCCATGCTTATGAACAGTAACAAGTACCCAGTCTATTTTACAACTCTAAAATTAGTTTCTCATGGGGTATCCTTGGGAACTGATAAGGCATCTATATCTACAAAGAAAATCAGCAGTAGTGAATAAAGTTTCATCCTATTATCCCTAAGTAATATGACTGACAAGACAAATGCACACACACACACACACACACACACACACACACACACACTATTACAAATAGGGATATTCTATAATGCTTACAGGTATTGTTCCCTTATGTGAAATACCTTTTAAACAAAAAGAGATTCAGACTTTAGAAGTCATTATTAGAAAACTAATTATATTAAGGCAACAAGTCAAAATTCAGTTGAGAATTCTCTAAAAAGAATTTTAAAAATAATAAATTCTGGGGTCACCTGGGTGTGGCACAGTTGGTTAAGCTTCCAACTTTTGTTCAGATCATGATCTCATCTTCGAGCTTTGGATTCTCTGTCCCCCTCTCTGGGCCCCTCCCCTGTTTTTACTCTCTCTTTCAAAAATAAACATTTGTTTAAAAAAGCAAGTTCAGGAGAAGAATCAGAATCCATTAACTCTATAATAAGTACATTCTTGAGAAATGTTTTAATAGATACTGGAAAATTAAATTAAATGATGCTTCAGAATATAGTAATAACCCTGTGGAATTTAGTGTCAGAAAACCTAACTTACAGTCTATACTTCCCCCCTTTTATGGACTGAGTTTTGTCCCCCATAAAAGATGCTGAAGTCCCAACCCTCAGTAACTGTGAATATTATTTTGGAAACTGTCTTTGCCAATGATCAAGTCAAGACCCATGAGAGTGGGTCTTAATGCAATATGACTGGTGTGCTTCTATAAAGAAGACATTTGGACACACAGACTGAGAATACTAGAAGTTTAGAAGACAGGCATGAAACAGATTCATCCTCAACCCTCAGAAGGAACCAACTCTGCCAATGCTTGATTTCATATTTCTGACCTCCAGAAGTACGAGACAATAATTTTCTGTAGACTTTGTGACAGTAGCCCCAGGAAGGAAATATACTCCCTAAATAGCTATTTGGAGTAAGTCCAATTTTATAGCTTCGAACCTTTCTAGGGTGAATTAGAGAAGGTAATATGTATCATAGCTACCTCACTGGGTTTTTGAGAAGCAAAGGTACAAGCATTAACTGTACAGCATTATGCGGTCATACGTGTGATGAAGGCATGTTCAGACAGAGATCAAGCGGAAGTGGAATGCCCAACCAGGAATTTATTTTAAAATGATAACAGCTTTCATAAGTAAATTTAGAGACACTAGTTTTCCTGGCATCTTGAAGGTATCTCCTTAGTCATATGAATGTGAGGCATGAAAGCAACTTCTTCCTTGAAGAAGGGAGAGAATTTGGAATATGACGAAAGATGCCATTTGCTGAGGCCCCCGATCATCCTGGAAGAAAGAATCTAGGCCTGCTCCCTAAGATTCAAAGTTTGGGAGACTTATTAAAATGGATCAGGATGAAATCCACCAAAACTCTGTGGCAGAAAAGAACAATGAAACACTGAAATAAAACTGTCTTGATGAAAGGTAGCACATCAACTGGAGACTTGGGTTTTGACATACGGATGTGTTTGAGAGATGACTTCAGCTTGTCATTTATACAGGAAGCTCTTCCAAACTCAGATGCTCTGCCATAAGGCCATCATGCTTTGGGGAATAATGATTAGATCTGAAAATGTGAACTAAAAGAGCTGTACATGAGGTATCCCTATGAGCTGGTAAGGGACCATCTCTACCTACAAGGGCAACCACGGAATAAATATCAGCTGCAAGAACTGTGCAAGGTGCATTTACCATGGCATCACTGTGTGGCAGCCAAAAGCAACAGTAAAAATGAATGACTCAACTCATATGTGTTCTCTGTTCTCTGCTGGCAGTTGGAAGGTAGAATGTCTCCCCTTCAGATTTAGCAAGATTCAGGTTTCCTGAATAATTAAGGAGGAATGGAAAATCTTAGGAAGGAGACACTAAACTTCCTGCCATTACCATATATAATTGCTTGAACCATTAATTTGACAAACAAAAGAAATGTGACTATTCTCAGGCCAAAACCAAAGTATAGTAGAGATTCCATATGGCACCCAAGTCAGAAGAAGAAGTGTAGACTCAGGTCCAGTGGCCAGTGAAGGTACATAAGACACCTAAGGTACGCAAGCCTGGAAAGGATCAGAGAAAAGGTGTTCTTGATTGTCTTCCAACCGTGTCAGGAGGCCTGTGGTTAGATCTTACTGACTTGAAGGGCTTCAAAGCAAAAGAGTCTTAAGTAATAGGAATTTCAATAACAAAATAACCCAGAAGGTGGTCTTAATTCTGCTTGTTACTAACTCTGAGATATTGTCTAAGTCACTTAAAGTCGATACAGTTCCATTTCCTCATCTGTAAAATATGGATGGCAATAACACTTTGCTCATGGGATTATGAGCAACAAAAGATTAATGCCTAAGTAAATTCCCTGCTAACTGAAAAATGTCATTCTAACAGTAGATACTTTCAATTATTATTACTAATATGAGAAAATAGTCCAGTAAAACCTCACATCAAGATAATGATTACCTATTTTTCTTATTAATCATCCTTCATTTTTTTAATTTTTTTTTCAATGTTTACTTATTTGAGACAGAGAGACAGAGTGGAGGAGGGGCAGAGAGAGAGAGGGAAACACAGAATCTGAAGCAGGCTCCAGGCTCTGAGCCATCAGCACAGAGCCCAACGCGGGGCTCGAACCCAGAAAGCACTGGATCATGACCGGGCCGAAGTTGGACGCTTAACCAACTGAGCCACCCAGGTGCCCCAATCATCCTTCCTTTATTATTAAGAATTTCAACAACTTTAGAAAAATCCAATGAACATGAGACTCCAAGTATTAGCTCATGCCAAAATTCTGAAATTTCATTCTCTATACATGAGCATACACTGGTTTTCCACAGCTAAGGCTACCCACTTCTCTTTCAGAGAGATATTAAGAATGGAAAATAATGTCTGCAAGTAGCCAAGGCTGCTATAGGATATTGTGCAGGACCAAACTTGGGAAAGAACAAAAATTATCTTCCAACTTCTTTGATGTAATTGGTACCATCATCCACAATTGTCCAAACTGCAAACAGTTTCTTCCCCTTCTAGTGCCTCAGTATTCTGTACACCACAAGCTATTAAGATGCATAAATTCTTCAAGCCTGAGCAAGTTACACATTCAGAGAGTAACAAAGATTAAAAAATAAATGAAAAACAAAGTGGTACTTGGAAGTCTGTTAAAAAACAATAAAATTACTATATGATGCAAACTAATCAGCAACAAATTTCCTAATAATATACTATATGTTCTGTTCCTCTTCAGAGAAAATGAAACTTCTATGAATGATATTAAAGTAAAATCAGAAAACCCATTGTCTATTAAAGTAGGTGCTTAAAGTCTGGTAGTGATACATGTTGTCTCTTATTCTATAATTGGATAATGCTGGTCTGTCTTTGGTATTGAGGAATTAAAGCTTATTTCTCTCCCTCTCACACTATATTTCTATTAGATCAGTGGGACATAATCATTTATAACATGGAAATGTGTATATATAAAGATATCAAAGGGCCTTGACTATTTTCATAGGTCCTTTATTAATTAAATTAACTTAGCAAAGAGGGAAGAAGACTTGACAAACTAATTTATTTAACTTTTCCATTTTTAAGGAATAATTAGGATGGTAGAGAGTAGTGCTGAAAAGTATAGAAAAAGTCATAAGGAGCAGATAATTTTGCAGGATAGATGACAATTTTTCACCCCAGCTATTTAAAATTTTAGCTAAAATCTTAGTTACAAAGCACATTTACAAACAGCAGTTAGCTTATAGATGGAAATACAATGTCTTTGTTGCAAGTAGCATCAATTTAATTCACCAACTTAATGAACAACTTTCTATGCGCCATGTACTCTGCTTTTAGTTATTGGGGATACAGGAGTAGATAAGACATTACCCATGGTCTTAAGATGCTCCGATGGTCTAGTAAGAAAGATAGATATGTAAATTAAATAAATACAGTGTGAGAAGCTTAACCACAAAGTACAGAGGTAGGCCAGAGGAGGAAAACATGAACTATTTAGGAAGGAGGTATTGGAGAAATATCGTTGGGTGAACAAATATAAATGTCAGTTTTAAATTTATTTTAATGGACATAAGCTACAAATCAGCTGGCTAATGAATCAATCAAGAAAAGGTATGGGGAAAGCAACATGTCTCAGGCACTAGAAGATATTTAAGGGACGTAATTAAGCAGTGATGGCCAGGACTACATTATGCCTTTCATGGACATGAGCCACTTTTGCTCCATTAATTTTTTTTTGAAAATTATATTTTATAATTGTATTGGTAATAAAGATGAATAATATATTAACATATATATAATGACATCATATAAATATATATATTATATATTTATTCAAACTAAAAGTTTATTTTTTCCTCTGGTTTTAAAAGAAATTAAACTATTTTCATGGGCCCCTAAAAAGTATTGTGGGTTCTCCACATTATACCTACTCTACTTCATGGATGTCAGCCCTGGGGTTGACTTTTATGAGTCAACCCTATTTAAGCATTTCATATATATTATGACATTTAACTCTGTCTACAGGTTGGTGTTTACAGAAGGGGACCCCTGGGTTCAGGGTGGTAAGCAACTTTCTCAAGGTCACACAGTTAACAAGACAGAAAGCTCAGATTTAAACCAAGCATTTGGAGTTGATCCAAAGCCTACATACTTTCTCCTGCCATGTCAATTCCTCATGTAATACACAGTACCAGCCCTCAATCAAATTACCTTCAGTGCAAGGAAATGGGTATGTGTGGAAGCAAAGGCAATGCATATGGATCACATGAGCTTTAGAAATAGAGAGGATTATAACAGAAAATATATTACATTGTACTAATGTACATTTGTACATTAATACAAATGCAATAACAAAATGAAGCATGGTCTGAAGTAGGTGTCAATATGGATGTAACATGCACTACTGGCTAGGAGCCCACCACTGAAGCTTGAGTGCTTGGGTACAAATCTCTGCTTTACAAATGCTATTTAATTTCTCTGAGCCATGGTTTCTTCATCTATAAAATGGTGATAATGTAATGTCATGGTGTTAAATTAAAAATTAGATTATTTAACATTTGAATAGTATTTAGAATTGTACCTGACACAGAGTAAAAACCTGATAAAAGCTAATTATATATATACATACATATA
Source organism: Felis catus (assembly GCF_018350175.1). NCBI lineage: Eukaryota > Metazoa > Chordata > Mammalia > Carnivora > Felidae > Felis > Felis catus. The sequence goes on along the minus strand of NC_058370.1, from coordinate 40,085,448 downwards.
TACATATATATACATATATACATATATATATACATATATACATATATACACATATATATGTATATATGTACATATATATGTATATATGTACATATATACATATATATACACATATACATATACATATATATGTATATATGTGTATATATGTGCATATATATACATATATATACATATATATGTATATATGTACATATATACATATATACATATATATGTACATATATACATATATACATATATATGTACATATATATACATATATACATATATATGTATATATATGCACATATATACACATATATACATGTATATGTATATATACATATATATACATATATATGTATATATACGCACATATATACATACACACATACATATACATATATAAATACAAATATATATACAAATATATTTGTATTTAGAACTTCTTACAATATACAATTGAAAAATTAAAATACTAACTATATCTTTTTGGAGTTTTCTCAATATAATAACAACAAACAAATATATGTACACAGTCTCCTGTTATAGATTTTTACTAAAACAATGTCTCTAATGCAATCCCAGAATGTAGATGATGGATATGGAAGTGATACTATTTTTCCCATTTTATAACTGAGAAAATTCAGCTACTGAAAGATTAAGTGATTTGACTGACAGCTGAAAGTTTTTTGGGATGATGATGGCCTTGCCACATTTTCAAAAACTTAATCACTTGTTCCTGAATATATTAATTTCTTAACATGTCAGCCCTATCCAGACAGTGTGGTGGACTCAATAGCTGAGTTTCTCCTACTCTCCAGGTCTTAATTCAGAATAACAGCTGAAAATATCAACCTCTCTATGCTTTCAACACCTTAATTCAACTCACAGCCCTATTCCTACTGCCATGATAGCTATCTCAGTCACTGGTACCACCTTCCTCCTCATCACATGGGGTCATATCTCAGCTCATCTTGAAACCCTCCCCTTTTTCCTCCCCAGGTGAGGCCAGTGCCAAGTCATGTCAATTCTCATGCAGAGTGCCTCTTGCATATGTTCCCACCTTCCCATTACTAATGCCACTGCCTGCTCCATTCAGGACTTTACTAAATCTGCTCCTCACTATTATAATTCCACTCGCCCTTTGAAGCTCTGATAGACAGCTCTTCTAATTCTTCTCCTATACCCTACTACTCCTCCCCCATTTCCTGTCACCTCTGTCCTCAATCAATGCTTCAATAGTATTGATTATTCATTTTAATAGGGCTCAACATAAGTGTCATCTCTTCTGGAAGCCTTTGCCACTCCAGCCTCTGCCTCCCCCTATTCTTTCCTTTGCTTTCTACAATTCTTTTTTTTTTTCATATCTTTATAATTGTATTTAATACACAGACATAACTATACCCTGCTAGATGGTTACCCCCCGCCCTGCCATACCCAGAAGAGCTTTTGTAGACTTCAACACAAAATCCATATTCTTTTTTTTCTTTTTTAAAAGTGTTTATTTATTTTTGAGAGAGAGAGAGAGGCAGTGTGAGTGGGGAAGGAGCATAGAGAGGCAGACACAGAATCCGAAGCAGGCTCCAGGCACTGAGCTGTCAGCACAGAGCCCAACATGGGGCGTAAACTCACAAACCATGAAATCATAACTTGAGCTGAAGTCAGACGCTCAACTGACTGAGCCATCCAAGCACCCCAATACACATTCTTTGAATCAAAAGGTATAAATCAATATAGTTAGCCGCATTTATATCTATATTTTTTCTTAAACTTTTAAGCATATATCCAAAACCAAAAAACATTATCTTATTGATATAATACAAACATAATTATACTGTGCTTAGAGTATGATAACTTCTATCATACTGATGATTTATATGTTATAATCCTTTTATCTTTGAATCTAGCCCAACATTTATGTCATGCATCATAGCACCACAGAGAATATGGATAATGGGAAATTGCAGGGCAATAGGAAGTCTGAAATCCTTTGTTACAGGCATTTCCTAAACCTTTCCCTACACATTTCCTCACATACACTTAGGCTATCAGGATAGCTTCACAGTAAATAAATTCCTCGATTTTCACAGTAAGTACCCATTGTGAAAATTACTTAATTAACATGTAAATCAATTAATATATATAGTTTCTCCAGAGAAATGTTTGTTGAACCAACATGAAAAATTAAGAATTCAAAATATAAACAGAGTACACTCTAGCACTGGGCATAAAAATTCTTATTACCACCATAAAATTATATTCAGTACTACCATTACTATTTTTTAAAGTCACAGATTGTCAGACTTAAAACTCCTGCTTAAATAGAAAAATATTAGAATATTCATACTGGAAGTCAGTATCAAATCCTAAAAAGATAAATACTTCTGAAAAAATGGTTATTGTGAATGCAAAAAATACATAAAGGAAAGAAGGCTAGGCTTTTGTTCTACATTTTAAATTAGAAATATCAGAAGAAATTTGACAGAAACTTGCATATAGCTTAAGCAAAATGTTCTTACAAAGAATTTTAATGCAATAGTGATGTTGGAGTGAGTCGGCAGATGAATGTGCTGCTTGCAGAAATGCTTCTGGGAATGTCCATATGTTTGATTGTAATGTTCATTACTTTTAAACTCTAATTAAAATAAACTTCCAACCTGGAGTTGGAAGTCCTTACTGGAGGCTGAAAGCAAGCAAACAAAATAGAGAAGCACAGATTTGTTTATGTTGGAGATCTTTGATAAGAAGAGTATATTTTTTCATAGAAACAGAGTACAAACTTGTGGTTGCCAGAGTGGGGAGGTGGGGGGAATGGGTGAAATAGGTAAATAGATTAAAAGATACAAACCTCCAGTTATAAAATAAACAAGCCATGGGGATGAAAAAAGCACAGCATAGGGAAATAGTAATATTGTAATAACTTTGTATGGTGACAGATGGTAACTATACTTATCATGGTGAGCATTTTGTGATGTAAATTGCCTAATCATCATGTTGTACACCTGAAACTAATAGGATATTGTATGTCAGCTATATTTTTTCAATTACAAAAAGACTATGTTTTTAATCACTCATATTTGGACACATAGCCATAGTGCCACAAAACACCTCAGCATAAAGAAAAGTTCAATAGGTAACTCCAAAGTAGAAGTTTTAAAGATACAAATTTTGAATTTACATTAATGTCAGTGAATATTATATAATTGAGTATTACAACTTCTCTATTTCCTATTAGAATTTCAAAATTTGAAATATATAAATTGGAGATAACATTAGGAGACTTTAAAAATAAAACCAAAAAAAAAAAAAGAAAGGAAAATTAGAGACAATTGGATTTTGCCACATATGGGGTAAAAGCAACAACTGAGCTAATAATTATAGCCTCTCCCCTAAATGTGATTATCCCTAAGGCTAGTGAATAATGAACCAGATTTCATTTCAGCCAACTTGCCTTCTCTATTTTCCTTGAAACAAGATAGTTGGGTAAGTCAGTTCCTGAGTGTTAGAAGCTTAATTTTCAAAGCAGATTTTCCAAAATGATTCCAGATTTTAAGATGACAAAGTTTCTTGATATTTTTCACATGTTTTTTGAAGGCTAAATAAGCACTTCCAAGTCAACTTGCTCTTTGGGCACTCTTCCCTCTATATTTCTTCAAAAACATTACTGTATTTGGAAATTAAAAGATTAAGAAATGCTTTTGTGAAGAAATGAAAAGCCAAGAACAACAAACTGCTTTCATTCCCACATAAGACTTACTTGGTTTCAATCAAATGTTTATAATAGTAATTTATTTACACTGTAATGGAAACATATCCACTGCGTATTAGCAATAGTGATGCAATTTCATCAAGAACTCATCACTTAACATCCCCCGAGAGAGAACAAAACTGGAAAAAGTGTTCTTCAAATGTAATGCTTTTTGCAGAATGTATTTCTGAGACCAAGCAAACATTTTTAAAAAGATGACATTTCATTATAAATTTCCAGTACCGTGATGTTAATAACCATGACACTGAACACCAAATTTCAAATCATAATAATTTACATGATGGAAGTAATTCTGAATGTGAGATGTTCAAATGATAACAGGTTACACATGTATAGGGCTTTACAGATTACAAATCACATTTACAAACATACCTCATTTGATTCTCCAATGAATCCAACAAGGCAGGATTTATTAACTCCATTGTTCAAATGAGCAAACTGAATCTCAGAGATGGTGGGCAACATGCCTAAAGTCACGGCTTAACAAGTGCATGATCAAAGGAATCAAATTTGGATCTTCAGATTCTAATTTCTTTACATTCTGCTACCTCTAAAAGTGGAAGTGTAACAACCAAAATAGACACATGGTCATAATAATTTTGTAATTTTACTGGTGAAATAGGATGGGTAGAAGTACTAAAGGAAGACAAGAGTACTGAAAGAAGACAGAAACTCCATTTTTCCACAGGCTATATTCATAAATTTTATAAGATAACTAACTGATAGGAAGAAAAAAAAGCTCATTCAAGAAAATAAGCTCTCAGTAATAGCTTTAGATAAGTCATAGGTGCTCATTCCTTCTGAGCATATTTGCCACTTTAATTACTATCATCTCAGAAGGCCATCATTTAAATGGATAGCAACAGAGGGAGGGAGAAGAAAAAGTATAAAAAATCATCACGACATGTGAGAATCACATTTATGTGTTTTATGGTAAAAGTTCCCCTTAGAGATGTTTTTACCATGATTTTAAATGGTTTCACCGTGGGGCACCTGAGTGGCTCACTCATTTGAGTGTATGACTTCAGCTCAGGTCATGATCTCATGGTTCATGAGTTCAAGCCCCACATCGGGTTTTGTGCTGACAGCCTAGACCCTGGAGTCTGCTTCAGATTCTGTGTCTCCTCTCTCTTTCCTTCCCCCCCCCATTTGTGCTCTGTCTCTTTCTGTATCTCAAAAATAAATAAACATTTAAAAAAATTAATGGTTTTACTGTGACTTAACTTTTTTCTCCAGTCATATCTACTTAATTGGGAATAGGCAAGGAAAAGGAAGCAAACTGTGTTCTTTTAAGATAGAGCTTGATAAGAGAATATGAGACAGAGACAAGGAGGTGAGAGTATTTGTTCAGAAGTTGTAATGATAGATCATGGAATCTAAATTAGACCAGGAAGGAAATGAAGGCAGGAGAGGCTGATGTACAGTGAGAAGGTGTCAGGACAATGGATTAGTCATCTAAGTAAGGTCAAATAATTGTGATGGGGCTACCAGAGCAAGTAGACTAATGATTTGAGATTTCAGGGGTGATGCAATTTCTTGTGACACAGGGCCCAGAGTTTGATAGAGAGAAAGGTAAACAGTGGTGAGGAAGGCAAGAAATTGAGAAGTAATGCTCCTCAACTAGAATTCAAAGAGGCATCTACATAGATGCTAAAGTCACTTAGGCTGATATCAGGAGTAGGGAGAAAGAAAGTGGATCAGGAACTTGATTCTTCAATGAATAAAGTGAACTGAATAGGAGACTGATAATGACAATAAGAGGACAAGAAAAATGACCTATTTTACTACCAAAAAAGCAACTCTGAATCATGATTCAAATTTTAATCCTCTACTTGTGATCAAAAATGTATGTAAACCACAGAAGAGTGATACAGATGAGCAAATCTGCACCATTTGTGTTCATTTATTGGTGCCATTAAATAAAGGAAATTCCCTTCCAATTCAGTCCCTTTCAACCTCCAAAAGGAAAGGCAAGATGGGAACAATAGTCTGTTTAATTTATCACCTGTCATTTGACATATGGTTAGGACAAATCAGTTCCTGTATATTTTCACACAAGATAAAGCTTCTTTTACATTATACTTCCTAAAGGTACTAGAAGTCCTAAAATTTTTATTAGAAATTTCAAATATTTTTTTAGAAAGTCAAAAGTGCCATTAATATGAAATTCTTCAAATAAAGAATTTGCATTTAAATGGAAAGAACTGACTTTTCACAATAAAGACAGAAACTCCTCCCTAAAATATAGTAATGTTTGTTGTTACTAGAAAAAAAAAACTGTGAAAAAAAATCAAAATACAGATGTTTGGTACAGAATTCAACTATTTAATTTGGTTCTGGTATAGAATATAAATGTTACATACACACACGTAAGTGTATAACTTTGAACAGAATGGTGTTTTCACTGCTATTATGTATAAATACAAAACATTTCTGAAGAACAATTTGACAACATGTAGTAAGAACCATAAGAAGTACATAACATTTGACATAGCAATTCTACTTATAATTCACCCTGAGGAGAAAATTAGACATACGGGCAAAGATGTGCTTACACGGATGTTACTCATGTGATTATGTATGCTATGAATGATTAGAAACACAAAATGTGGATTAAGTAAATTTCGATAAAATCATAGACTTAGAAAACCCAGCTATCATTAAAAATGAAAATGGAGGAGCACCTGGGGAGCTCAGTTGGTTGAGCGTCCGACTCTTGATTTCTTCAGTTCATGATCCTAAGGTCATGAAATAAATCCCTGAATCAGACTCTGGGTGAGGTGTGGAGCCTGCTTAAGATTCTCTCCCTCCCTCTCTCTCTCTCTCTCTCTCTCTCTCTCTCTCTCTCTCTGCCCCTCTCCCACCTCATGCTCTCTTTCTCTCTCTAAAATAAAATAAAATGAAAATGAAAATGGGGCTTTGTATTTGCTACCATGAGATATTTATAATGGATTAAGTGAACAAAACTAAATACAAATCAATACATATGTTTTGACCCATTTTTATGATTTTATGTCATTATTAGTATTTATATGTCCATAGCCCTACATTAAAAAAATCCAGGAAAGGTGTATAATGAAATAATAATGGAGACTGAGGTGCTAATTTCTCTTACTTATTTTCTAACTTTTCCACAACAAATCTATACTGTATGTTATTTATTTCAGAGACAAAGAGATAAAATACTGTATTATTTTAAACTTCTAAATTACTTAAACTGTGATAGTACAGATAGTTGGCAAATATCTAACATTTAAATATATATATATATTTAAATATACAAATATATATATATATCCATATATATATATTTATAAATATATTTGGCTGTGACAAATGACTAGAAAGTTGTGTTAGTTTTTCTCCCAAAGCAGCATTCTCCATATTTGAATAAACCTATGTAAGTTCTCTTTCTTTTTTTCATTTAAAATAAGTGGACCAATGCCAATCCAGTGAGAGAAAACTGAAAATATCACAGATGAATACTAGACAGAAGAAAACAGAGAAGACAAACTGCAGAGATGAAAAAGTAGGGAGAAGAAGGTAAAGGAAAAGCCAGCAGAAATACCTCCTTCCCTGAATTTCTTATGGTTCCCTTGGGCAAAGTTATTTTCTCTGTAGTCCTACTATCATCATTTGCATGTCTTTAATAGCATGCCAAGTCTCATTTAGTATCTCTACCTGCTTGAGAATCTCACTTAGTCTCTGAGAGCCTCTATTCTAGCCCTATCTCCTAGCTTCATGCTTGGAACTAAAAGAAGCTTATAAAAATTGTTTTAGATGAATGGGAGGACTTAAAAGAATTGAAAACCACCTATCGTACCCCTTTCTTGGAACTCAACAGTTCTATATTCATGAAGTCTAGGTAAAAAGGAATTTACTACATATATATACATATATATATATATATATATATATATATATATATATATATATATGATTTTAACATAATCACTTTTTTTTTAATTTTTTAATGTGTTAATGTTTTATTTATTTTTGAGACAGAAAGAGACAGAGCATGAGTCGGGGAGGGGCACAGAGAGAGCAAGACACAGAATCTGAAGCAGGCTCCAGGCTCTGAGCTGTCAGCACAGAGCCCGAATCACTTTTTTTTAAATACTATAGATACAATTCTGGAAGGATACAAATAAATATGTCAGTAGTTAGTAGTAGTAGTAGTATGCTTGGCATCTTTGTAAATTTATAAAGAATAAATTTATTAATATAATAAAGTTGGTGAAATTGATCATATAAATAATTTCTATGACACAAATATGTCATATGCTTTGTTTTTGTGCTGTGTGTCAAAAAATCAAGTAAATATTAAGAACTTTTATCCAAAGAGGATGTCATGATCCTACTTATTCTTAGCTTTTCCAAATCACATTTGTTTTGCCACCACAAAGCTGTTAATTAAAGCAGCTATAATGCAAAACTACTAAGCCTGTTAATTATATTCCTTATTCCTTCTTCCCTCACTCACTTCACCTTGTTTTATTCTTAATTCACACTGCATATAAACAGCAATTAAAGTACAAATCAAAATGTTACTTGCAGATATACATCTCATTACTATACACAATCCGTACTCGTAAATACATCTGACTTTTACAAGAAATTTAGCCAATTATTTTCTTCTAATCAAGCAAGAACACTAATGTGTATGTATATTAAATTAAAAAAAAAAAAAACCAACAAGGGGCCCCTAGGTGGCTCATTCGGTTGAGCGTCTGACTTCGTCTCAGGTCACATGATATCACTGTTTGTGAGTTCGAGCCCTGCGTTGGTCTCTGTGCTGACAGCTCAGAGCCTGGAGCCTGCTTCAGATTCTGTGTCTCCCTCTCTCTCTGCCTCTCCCCCACTTGTGCTCTGTCTCTCTCTTAAAAATAAATAAAATGTAAAAAAATATATAAAAAAGAAAAACAGGAATATATTTTATGAATACAAAATACTGGTATAGTAGAAAAATAGTTTAGGAGAACATTAAATATACCTCTTACTTGTTAACTGATTTATAGAAAAAGTTACTCACATACTGTAATGCATGTCTTTAAAATAAAATTTCAACCTAAAATTTTGTCGTAATTAAGATACAGAGTAATATTGACTATAACAATCATCTATAATCATTTACCTAAAACTCAAACTATCTCAGCAATGTTTTAGGATCATATAAGAGCAAAATTTAAGAAATGACTTGCCAGCACTAAATTTTCTAAATATGAGGAAAAATCACAGTTAAAGAAACTACAAACAGAATGAAACATTTTATCTTGCTTACTCTAGAAAAAAATGAAATATTGTGCAACCTATTAATGTTGAGATAGATCTGCTATAGCTACTACTAATAAACAATACCTATACACCCAATAAAAACAATCTAAAAGATGAGAATACCCAAAGACACTTAAGAATATGCATTTCCTGAGGCACCTGGGTGATTAAGTGGGTTAAGCAGCTTACTAGCTGACTTTGGCTCAGGTCCTGATTTCAAGGTTCCTGAGTTCGAGCCCCGCACAAAGCCTGCTTTGGATCCTCTGTCTCCTTCCCTCTGTGCACCACCCCCCCCGTTCACACTCTCACACTCATACTCTCACTCTCTCTCTCTCAAAAATAAATAAACATTAAAAAAAAGAATATGTATTGCCTCTGTATTACAATTTTCCCTTCTTTTAGCAAGGGGAGTCAAATGTTCCAAAGTTTCTAAAACATAACAACTACATTGTGAACTACTATCCTTGACTTTTTTTATTTTTAATTTTTATCATTTTTTATCTTTGACTTTTTGAGCTGCTTCTTCCAATTCAGCCTAGCCATGGAACAGCCATATTTAACCTTCTAAAATACAGAGGGCTTTGTGTCACCTTCTCATTCAAATATCCCTCATGGCTGCCTCTTCTCTACCAATTATTTTTTTTTTTTTTGGGGGGGGGATGTTTTTTAACAAATACCAAAGCAAAACACAAAACAAAAATACAACATCCAAATGTACTGGTGATTCCCTACCAAACACACCGAATGTGCACTCATGCCCTTCTGCATTCCTTTTTTGCCAGTCATTCCACACCAAGCTTCCTCTATCCAGAATGTCTTCCTTTCTCTTGTCTGCCCAATGATTTTCTGCTACCTTATTATTCAAAGTACCTGAATTGAAATGTGTACTCATTCATAATTATATGATCATACACTGTTCAATATTTTCATATATTTCTAGACCTCACAGCATACTGCTTGGTATATACTTGGCTTTCCATGAAAATATGTATGACTATTGCAGCAAAAGGCTCTTGTAACACTAGCTAGCCTGTGAAGATAATACTATTCCTGTTCCCAGAACCTGTCTTATAAAGGCATTACACTAAAGCTTAAAGTACATTTAAAAAGCCTCTTCAAACTTTATGAGGCTGTATATTTTCTTCTAGACATCAAACTGTGCTAAGTTAATGGTCTTCCTTTGCATACATGGACTGGTCATGTCCGGTTCATCACTGGTTTTGGTGTTCTGAAAATTGCCCTGGAACTAGAGGTGGCCAGATTTAAGCATAGTTGACACTGAAATGGCTTTTAAAGTAAGCATCTCTAGAAATATTTTAAGTTTCCTTTGCTATAAGATATACTTGTAGGGAGCCAATCTAACCAAACTACTAAGAAAAAGAAAGAGCAAAGAGAGCTGACATATGATGATTTGAGTACAGCCTCTCATCCCTAGACCAAACAACTCTGTTAACAGCCCTGTATTCTTTTGGGGACTAAGGTAATTGATTTAAATTCATTAAATTTGGGGCACAGAAAGAAGTGTAATTGCACCAAGCTATACAAAATAAAATAAAGTTCAGCCAGTGTACCACTGGGTGAGCAGGGCCATTAAAAATAAAATAACTATTAAAATATAGAGAGAAGGGAAAAACAGTAATATGACCATATGCATATAAAAGACAAACAAGTAAAAAAAGGAGAGAGAAATCAGACTTCAAGCACATTGTACAAAATGGATGAATTTGGATTTGTACATCCTTTCAAGAAGGGTGTATTTATAATTCTACCCTGGCAGCTAGTCAAGTGTATAGACTATGGTAGGAGGTTGAATGTGCCCTATCTAAGCTATGCCATGGCATCATAATCTCTTCCCCCTTCAAATATCGCTGCTCCATAGACCCCCAAACTCAGCCAAAATATTCTTCAATCTTGTCTAGTAAGTATTTCTATGGTAGAGGACATGGGAACAAATTTTCATTCATATTATACCTATAACCTTTTCCACCTAACTAGAGGGTTAGGATGACTTTACATCCCATTTTCCCCAGATGGCTCCAGTTCATACCTGTTTACAAAGTATTAATTATGAATAGTGCCCCTCTTTTATGATCAAAAACATTGCAGTTTTGAAAACATATTTATGATCACCTAAATGTAGTCAAAATACCTTAAAAGTGATCAAGAGATATGAATTATAAAATAATGAAAATATTACGCTCTATAGATCTAAAGAGAAGAAAAATATTCAATCCTAACCCCAAGAAGCTGTCATATAAATGTATGCCATGTCTGAACACAACTCTTCACCAACACATGAAAAGCAGCTCAAAGCACATGTCTCACAGACAGAAAGGGCAATAAGGTCACCTTTGTATATCAAGACAGCATATTTTTATAAAGTACTGCAAAAATTCATGCCATACAGCAGTATGTAGCATTTTGTGAACTGCTGGTTCCAGCTGGTTGTTGTTAGAACTTTTTTCTCTGAATTTAAAATGGATTTTACCTGGATTTTCAGCTCAACCTGCCACCTGGCTGTCCCAACTAATGTAGATAAAGGCTGGGGAAGCAGTACAGAGAAAACTAAAACTGAAATGTAAGGAATAAACCTGAACATTTCAATCATAATAGTAAATGTGAATGGTTTACATTTTATTACTAAAAGATGAGACTCTTAGAAGAGATAGAGCTACATATATAATTAAATGGTTATAGAAAGATTCTCACTAGAAGATATAACAGTATAATAGACAAGAGAACAACAAAAGAGCAAGAATAAATAGCATATTACCATTAGATATAATAGAATTCAATGTGGAAAGCACAAAATGGAACCAGGAAAGACATTTTGTCTTGACAAAAGTCATGGTCAAATAACAATATTCCACTTACTGAGATATTATGCTGATTTTTTCAAAATTTATAAAGCAATAACAGAAACAAGGAGACACTGAACATTTAAGAAAAATAATTGGAGGTCTTAGCAAGTCTCTCATATCAGTCTTTCAAGTATTTAAAAATGATTAAATGACTAAAATCTAAATTTATTACAATAAGATTGAGCTAATCATCACATATACATAAAGTAGTGTACCCCAGAAATATACCACATGAATCAATATATAAATTATTTTCAAATAAAAATAATACAGTAAAGAATCATGTATTAGAACACAAAGAAAATTTCAACTACAAAAATAGAAAATCTTATAGGTTAAATTTTCTGAGGTAGTGGAATAAAATTATAAGTTAATAACAAAAACTATATACTACCTCTTCTATGATTTAATTGCCAATTTTTTTTCAAATGTCTAAATAATCACTGGTTTAAAAAGCAACAAAAGTAGCATTATAAACTACTCAGACATGAATGACAAAATGAATCATACCTATCAAAACCTGTGAGATGAAATCAAAGGATATGTCTACAGATCCGTGTCTTATAACATTTACTATGTAATGAAAAACATATAAAGAATCTTATTTTCACATATTAGAAAATGAAAAAGTTTGGAAATAAACATTGGTTCAAAGCTTCAGGAAAACAAACTCATGAAAACAGTAAATGCACCAGAAGTTACCACACAGTGAAAGGAAAGAGAAATATAAATCCAAAAATGAATAAATAGAAAATGAAAAGTATGTCTAATTACAAAAGCAAAATCTGACCTTTTAAAAGATATGTAAAATATTTTTTCATGACCTATCAAAGTAAAGAAGAAAATACAATTAAATACCACAAGGTTATAACTACAAAATAATTTTAAAATAAAAGCATATATTAGCCTATAATTGTCAAACTATTTACCATTAATTCTGAAAATTTAAATAAAATGGATAATTTTCTAAGTAAACGTAGATAACCAAAAATAATATTTTAAAACTTTATAGTGGAACAATAATAAAAAAAATGAAGGAGTGCCTGGGTGGCTCAGTCGGTTAAGTGTCTGACTTCAGCTCAGGTAAGGATCTCACAGTTTGTGAGTTCCAGCCCCGCATCAGGCTCTGTGCTGACAGCTCAGAGCCTGAAGCCTGGTTAGGATTCTGTCTCCCTCTCTTTGCCCCTCCCCCACTTGCCCTCTGCCTCTGTTTCAAAAATAAATAAACATTTAAAAAATTAAAAATAAATAAATAAGCATTAAAAATTAAAAAAAGAAAAGGTAGTCTATGACCTATTCCCAGGAGAAAGGAGATTCTATAAAATTATTAAGAAACAGATGATTGCTATGTTATTTTTTTTACTTCTAAACATCAAAATAGATTAAAAACTTGATTTCTTAAGTCCAAAGATAAATATAAAATGTGGTCTTATTTTTCTTACATAATTAGAAGGTAAAATCGTAAATCATAACCATCAAAGCAATACACCTGAATGGAGTAGTAATAACATTGCTGTATTCAGTTGTCAAACTGATAGAAACATACACTAAAGAGGGTAAATTTTACTTTATGTAGATTATACATCAACTCTAAAAATTAATTTTAAAATAACATGAAAATAAAGCAATATATCAAAAGATTAATGCATCCGGACCAAGCAGGGTTTATCTCAAAAATACAACAATGGTTCAATATTATGAAATTCTTTGAATAAACTCATTAAAAGAAATGTATACATGTGTATATACATATATATGAATTCAATTTTCTATTTAGAATTTTTTAAATAAAAACCCCATTTCTAATTTGAAAGATAATACTGTATATCCTAAGAAAACAAAAAAATTTCCTCACTTGAATAAGAGTTCTCTGAAACTTAAAAAAAAAGCTTTTAATAATGAAATATTAGAAGCATTTTCATTTATGTTAAATGTAGGTAAAAATATAACTATGAGTGATATGATGCAAAACTGAACTCTGTCCTAACAAATGTAATAGGACAATAATTCATTCATTCAAATATGGCAAAAATAAAACTGTCATTAGTAGCTGGCAAATAATATGTGACCAAAAAAAAATAAAAATACTTACTGAAAATATTTTAGGACAAAAATGGAATCCAACATAAAAATACATATATATATATATATACATATATATATATATATATATATGAGAACAATGACATGAAATATTTAATAATAACCATATATCAAATTAAAAAATAAATATTCTAATTACAATAGCAAGAGAAACCAGTAAACACTTAACAATATAGATCTGCAATCCAAGTATAAGATTCTATAAAAGCTATAAAAAAGACACAAGTAAATGAAAACACATATTGTTAGTAAATAATAAAACTAAATATTGTAAAAAATATCTGGTTTCCCTAAATTAGCTGTAAAATCAACAATGGCACCAGAAGAATATTTTTCAGAACTTGAAATAATTTCCAGTTTCATCTGATGGGAAAAATAAATCTATTAGTGTATAAATTCAGAAGTTTCTGAAAAAGGAATGGTAAGGAGGTACTAATTTCTCCAAATATTAAAAGACTATGATAATTCAAGTGATTTGGAACCAGAGTTGATAAATCGCAGACAGATCAGTGACACAGAATAAAAACTCCTGAAATAAACCTCAGTATATTTGATGAAATTCTGTATATGACAAACATAGCATATTAAAACACTGGGGAAAAGATGGATCATTCAGTAATTGATTAACTTTTGTGAAGACTAAGTTGGAGGGGATATAAAAAAAAAGTAAGTCTATAGAGCAAAACTATGCCAGTAAAGAGTATTTTTTTTAACGTTTATTTATTTTTGAGACAGAGAGAGACAGAGCATGAATGGGGGAGGGTCAGAGAGAGAGGGAGACACAGAATCCGAAACAGGCTCCAGGCTCCGAGTGGTCAGCACAGAGCCCAACGCGGGGCTGGAACTAACGGACCGCGAGATCATGACCTGAGCTGAAGTCGGCCGCTTAACCGACTGAGCCACCCAGGCGCCCAGTAAAGAGTATTTTTGAAGAATCTGTAATATTTGAAATTTGTTCATGACTAACTGCATTTCTAACCAGTTAACTACAGAGAAAGCCAAACTGATAGTCCTTCTACAGAGTTCTAGGTAAGCATTTATTTTAGTTTTTTGATACTGAAACTAGTACTTGAACTTCTTATTGTAAGAGCAGAAAGTTTCATTCCTTAATGTCATTGTATAAACACAAACTTTTATTCTGTATTCTTTTACATGGCACCCTATAATTAGGAAATTTGAAGAAAGATGTTATTGATTAAATCAACTTACCTAGAAGATTCTAAGAAAGGATATAAAAGAACCATTTATTCAAAGAATATGCAAACACTCATCACCAGAGTTAAGTTAACATTTAAAACATAAACATACACACACACACACACACACACACAAACACACACACACACACACCTGCATGCACATGCATGTAACACACACTGTACCACCTAACTTGTATCTCATAACCCATCATTACAAGTCCTGAAAGTACATTTACTTAGCAAGAGAAAAATATGTAAACTTTTTTGATTGTTCTTGTTTTGTATATTTATATCTGCCCTTTGGCCACCAACCTATGAGTCTTCACCTATGTTCTCTAAAATATAAAAAATTAAAGCAAACACATCAACACATGTGAGCCATCATAAGTCTGTTCTATTATGTGCACTCATTGGCTTTATGTCATATAATTTTTTTTATTTATACGAAGACATAGCTATAATTTTTCTTTGTGCTCCCTAATGGTGTTTAAATGGTTAGACAATATTGGTTGGTTCATATTAAAGGAACTACATAGAAACCTACACACCTTAAATACTATACCTAAAGATCAATATTTTCTGTAAAAATATTTTAACAACAACACAAATATTTTAATCTACCAAGATCCTATATCTTTGAAAAAGAAGAGCTCTGTCCCAAATAACTATTGTTTCCCACTCTCTCATTCCATGGAATAGTAGGTAGCCTCTTTAAGATGGTTCCCTCAATGGTACAAGAATACTTTATATGTTTAATCTTTTGTGTTAAGTTTCATAAGGCCAGGAATCATATCTGCCTTGCCTATTGACTATTGATAGTAATTACCTAAGTGAATGTATATAATAAATAGTTTGTATGGGATACACTAAAGCAAAAGGATATAGTAGCTTTGTGTCCCCCAAAATTCGTATGTTGAAAGCTAATCTCCAGTGTAATGGTATTTGGAGTTAGAGGCTTTGGGACGTAATTAAGTCTTGAGAGTGGAACTCTCATGAGTAAAATTAGTGCCCTTGTAATAAGAGATACGAGAGAGCTCACTTCTCTCTGTTTTTTGCCATGTGGGAATACAATAAAACAATGTTCTGCAAATCAGGAAGTGAGCTATTACCAGACACTTGATCTGCTAGGACTCTGATCTTGTACTTCCCAGCTTCAAGAATCATGAGAAATAAATGCTTGTTGTCTAAGTCACCAACTCTCTGATATTTTCATTAAAGCAGCCTAAACTAAGACGTGTATGTATATTACAGTACATACAAGTCCTTTCACTAAAGTATTTGTGTATTCCTGCTATGATATTCTCTGAAATCCTCAGTCAAAACCTACTCTCATACTTTACACATGACTCTAACGGGCTTAGTTTCAATTCTTTAGAGATGGAGTTATATTGGTGACATAGTGTATAAGTATGACTTGGAAGGTGTTACCACTCCATAATTTTTATAAATAATAAACACATTCTGAGAAAAGCAAACTTGCGAGGTAAAAAGTGTAGCTTTTATGTATGCTCCAAAACAAACCCGCTAGATTCACTTCCAACTAGATTGTTCATCCTATGTAAAATTTCTGGCTGGCGTATGTAAATAAACTTCAGAATCAACTTGTCCCTACATCCCAGCCAGAACTCAGATGCTCTAGAGACTAAACAATGGTCCTTAACTATAATGACTCCAGTTGACAGCTAATAAGATTGGCATCTCCAATTTTCAGGAAGACCTTGGGCCAAATTTGTTTTTGTTCACTACTGATTTTTTACTCATAGAATCATAAGATTTTAAGGTTGGAAGAAACCTCAGAAAAGAATCATTCATTTTATTATTCAATAATTTATACAACAAGCATTTATTAAGTAACTAGTATAGAACCAACAATATTTTCCAGTTCACACTTCTTACTAACTAAACTATCACTGGACTGTAAATTATGATAACCCTAAGGCATAAATTTAAAAACTTTTAACTAGGCTCCAAGTATTCTATGAAAGAAGGTAGGAAAAAATGCACTAATTTTGAAAGGTTGGTCACCCTCAATATTTACTATTTTTAGCTTAAAAAATGACTCTGATTTTAATATTGGTATGTCTTAAGAAAACATAATTTAAAGAAGTGTCAGTTATTCGGCATGCTCTGTATATGAAACAGCTAATTCAAAACAAAATAATGCTGGGTAAATGAAACACTTGTGGGGAATTTGGGCCTACTAGAGTTTGTGGAATGGAAAACTCCTTGATGGAAGTAGAATACTTCATTGGTTGAAACAAAATGTAATGAGAATAATTAGTAGGTGAATAAACTAAGAAAATGAAGTTGAATCTCTAATACCTAAAACCATATGTTAGAGAAGGAAGAAGGAATCAAAGATCAGGGTACCCCAATTCAAAGTAACACAAGTGCAAAGACTAGTTCTGTGAAGGGATTGATCATGCTTTGTAATAATGGTCTCAGGATGATAGAAGGCAAAGAGTGGTGAGTGTTCATGCATGTAGTATCTTTCCGTTTTATTTACTCTGTCTCTTCCTTATCTTCTCTATAGAAATCATGTTAGGACAAGATATTCAAATTTGTATTTGTCTCCTATTATCTATCAGTTTTTAAAGTGAGTCATAGGTCATGAGCAGGGATAAATGATTTGTATAAATTATATACAGTCCACTCTATAACTGTGTAAAGTAAATGTTAATATTCTCATTTCATAGATGGATAAATATTGACTAAGAAAGATTACATAACAGATCTAATGTCACTGTCTTGGTTTGTGCTCCCCCCAAATCAGAGTGTAAGACAAGGGCTTGGTTATAGATAGTTTATTTGGGAGGTGATCCAAGAAAGCAAGATTGAGGTTATATGAATAATGAAAGGGAGGAAGGAGAAAGCAATGTAAGGGTCCATTACTCCAGTTACTACTAACAGCAACCAAGGCTTGAATCTATGGGAACCTCCTTTATAGAGAAAAGATGCTCCCCAGAACTACCCATACGAATGCTGAGAACTGCAAAGTTTTTCTAGGGCTCCTAACCCCACTAGTAAATAGTTTCCCCTGGGGCATTAAGTCCTCATGCTTCTGGCCCCCACTGGTATTTGGGTGAGGAAATATACACTCGAGCAAGGTGGGATGCTGTTAGCCTGAGGTGAATCTGAGTTTGCACAGAATTGTTTAATGCATCTATGTCTGAAGTCAGAGAGAAGCCAAGAGAATGTTGCATAATACAACAGTCATCTGTGATAGTCACACTGTCCCTCAGTCTCTGAGCCAGAAAATGAGCCCAGACAATGAAATTGCATCATTCATGCATGTGATTTTTTTTCATGCATGTAATTTCTATGTATTCAACTGCATGCATTCAGCCAAAAGAGACAGATAGAAGGAAATGATCCTGGATTCAGATGATTCTGACACCATTTCACTTGATGTGTATGCTGCAGAGTCAATGTGATTCCAGAGCCATGACTCCTCTTATTATATGAATATTTTGTGACAAAGAATGTCATCGTATTGACTCAGTATGAGAACTACATACTCCACAGTGTGAGAGAAACTACAAAATAACCATAAAACAATTAATTAAATGGCAATCAGCATATACCTATCAATAATTACTTTAAATGTAAGTGGACTAAATCCTCCAATCAAAAGATAGAGTGGTTGAATGGATTTAAAAAACAAAAAAAAAAGACCCATCTATATACTGCCTACAAGAGAGTTACTTTAGATGTAAGGAACACATAAATACCAAATGTGAAGAGAAAGGGGCACCTGAGTTAGTGTCAGTTAGTTAAGTAGACAACTCCTGACCTTAAAGTCTGTGAAATGGAGATCTACATTGGGCTCTGTGCTGACAGTTTGGAGCCTGCTTTGGATATTCTCTATCCCTCTCTCTGCCCTTCCCCACTCACACTCTATTTCACTCTCAAAATAATTAAATAAACTTTAAGAACAAACAAACAAAATTAACAAGTGAAGGGATGGAAAACAATTTACCAGGCATATGGAAACTAAAAGAAAGCTGAAGTAGCTATACTTCTATCAGATAAAATAGACTTTAAAACAAAAACTTTAATAAGAGTCAAATAAACAACCTAACTTTAGACCTCAAGGAACTAGGAAAGAAAAACAAGCAAAACCCAAAGTTAGAAGAAAGAAAACTACAAAGAATAGAGCATAAATAAAGACAATTGAAACAAAAAATACAATAAAAATATTAATGAAACTGAGCTGATTCTTTGAAAAGATAAACAAAATGAACAAACTTTTAGCTAAAATCACAAAGAATAAATGAGAAGACTCAACTCAAATAAATATAATCAGAAATGAAAAAAAAGATATTATAACTGATATCACAGAAATACAAAAGATCAGGAGACTACTATAAACAATTATATGCTAATTAATTGGACAACCTAGAAGAAATGGATAAATCCTAGGAACGTACAACCTACCAAGACTGAATAATGAAGAAATAGAAAATCTTAGCAGACTTATTACTAGTAAGGATATTGAATCATTAATCAAAACCTTACCACCAATAAGTATCTAAGACCATACGGCTTTACTGGTGAATTCTACTACACATTCCGAGAAGAATTAATACCAATCTTTCTCAAAGTCTTCTAAAAATATTAAAAAGGAGGGAACTCTTCCAAATTCATTTTGCAGGACCAGCATTATCCTGATACAAGGATGCTGCAAGAAAATTACAGGCAAATACCCGATAATAATAAATACAAAAATCATCAACAAAATATTAGCAAACTGAGTACAGTAATACATTGAAAGAATCACACACCATGATCAAGTGAGATTTATTCCAGGGATGCACGGATGGTTCAAAATCAATGAATCAGCCAATGTGATACATCACATTATCAAACTGAAGGGTAACAATCATATGATGATCTCGATAGGTGCAAAAAAACATTTGACAAAATTCGACATCCATTTATGATAAAAACTCACCAAAGTGGGTATAGAGGGAATGTACCTCAACATAATAAAGTCTATATAAGATAGACCCACAACAAACATCATATTCAATGGGGAAAGATGAAAGCATTTCCTCTAAGATCAAGACAAGCATGCCCACTGTCACCACTTTTATTCAACACAGTATTGGAAGTTTTAATGGAGCAATTAGTAAAAACAAACAAACAAGCAACAATAGCAACAACAACAAAGGCATCTAAATTGAAAGGGAAGAAGAAAAACTCACCATTTGCAGGTGACATGATATTATATATAGAAAACTCTGAAGACTCCATTAGAAAACTATTAGAACTAATAAACAAATTCAGTAAGTTTATAGGACACAAATACACAAAAATCTGTTGAATTTCTATACTATAATATGAACTGCCAGAAAGAGAAATTAAGAAAATAGTCCCATTTACAATTACATCAAAAACTTAAAATACTTAGGAATAAATTTAACCAAGGATTTTAAAGATCTGAATGTTGAAAATACAAGATATTAATGAAAGAAATTGAGGAAGACACAAATAAGTTGAAAGATATTCCATGCTCATGGATTAGAAGAATCAATATTGTTCAAATGTCCATACTAACCAAAGCAATATGCAGATTCAATAAAAACCCTATCAAAATTCCAATGGTATTTTTCAAATAAATGGAACAAATAATCCTAAAAGTTATAAGGATCCACCAAAGACCGTATACAGCTAAAGCAATTTTGAGAAAGAACAAAGCTGGAGACATCATGCTCCCTGATTTCAGATTATATTACAAAATTATGGTAATTAAACAGAGTGATATTGGCATAAAAACAGACACACAGGCCAAAGGAACTGAATAGAAAGCCCTGGAAACCCACACATATATGACCAATTAATTTACAACAAAGCAGGAAAATATACAATGGGAAAAGGACAGTCTCTTCAATAAATGTTATAAGGAAAACAGGACAGCCACAAGAAAAAGAATGACAATGAACTATTATATCATACACAAAAATTAGTCAAAATGAATTAAAAACTTGAACATAAGACATGAAACCGTAAAACTTCTAAAAAAAAGCCTAGTGGTAAGCTCCTTGACATAAATCTTAGTGATAATTTTTTAAAAATTTGACCCCAAAACCAAAAACAACAAAAGAAAAATAAACAATTGAGACTACATCAAACTAAAAAGTTTCTGCACAACAAAGGAAACCATCAACAGAATAAAAAGGCACCCTAATGAATATTTGCAAATTATGTATCTCATAAGAAACTGATGTCCAAAATATATAAAGAACTTATACAACTCAATAGCAGAAAGAAAAACAAAAACGAACAATCCAATTAAAAAGTGGGTGGTAGACCCAAAAAGACATTTTTCCAAGGAAGACATACAGTGAATCAACAGACACATGAAAAGATGCTCTACAACATTCATCATTAGGTAAATGCAAATCAAATTAACAGTGATTTTTCACTCCATATCTGTTAGAATGGTTATTATCAAAAAGACTACAAATAACAAGTGTTGGTGAAAATGTGGACAAAAGGGAACCCTTGTGCACTTGATGGGAATATACATTGGTGCAGCCACCCTGGAAAATAGTATGGAGGTTCCTCAAAATTAAAAATAGAACTATCATATGATCTAGCAATTCCTTTTGGGTATTTATCCAAAGAAAACAAGAATGCTAATTCTTCAAAAAGGTGTACACACCCCCATGTTTATTATGGCATTATTTGTAACAGTCAAGATATGGAAACAACCTAAGTGTCCACTGATAGATTAATGGATAGTGAGAAATACATATATATTTCATATATATGTATATCATACACATCATATGTATATCAATACATATATATTTAATATATATACTGAGACATATAAAATCTCTCTCTACATATATTCAATGGCATATTATTCAGTCATAAAAAAATAAAGTCTTGCCATTTGTGAAAACATGGGGGGAGTATGAGGCCATTATGCTATAAGTCAAAGAAAGAAATACTGTGTGATTTCTTTTATACGGGAAAAATGTATGTATATATATGTATGTGTGTATGTATGTATATATATATACACACACATATATATGTATATATGTATATGTGTGTATATATATATATTTATACACACACACACACACACACACACACACACAAGCTCATAGATACAGCAAACAGATTGGTGACTACCAAGGAAAGGAGTTGGGGGTTGGGAGAAGTGGACAGACTGTTTATGTATTTGTTGTTATTTTTTTTTTTAGTTTTAATAAATTGAATTTTAAAAGTCATTGGCAACATGTAGAAAATTTTCCTTTATCATTTTTTTTTATTTTTTTTAACGTTTATTTATTTTTGAGACAGAGAGAGACAGAGCATGAACGGGGGAGGGTCAGAGAGAGAGGGAGACACAGAATCTGAAACAGGCTCCAGGCTCTGAGCAGTCAGCACAGAGCCTGATGCGGGGCTTGAACTCACGGACTGCGAGATCATGACCTGAGCCGAAGTGAGACGCTTAACCGACTGAGCCACCCAGGTGCCCCTCCTTTATCATTTTATGAAGAAATATTTAATAGAGAATGTTTGTCATCAAATTGTACTTCTATAATATCAAAGTAGCTCCACAGATTTCACACCTGCAGAAATAATTAGTAAATTAATGTCATTTTTAAGGTCCTGAGCTTATTACTCAGACTCTTTGACTCATGTAACTTTGTTATTATCTTGTTGTATGGTTTTGAAGAGATCATTTAATCTGTCTATGATTCAATTTCCCCATCTCAAAAATGCCTTGGTTGGTGGCATGGGGGTAGGCAAAGATTTAAAAAGATGATAATTCATATTTCTCCTAGCTCTATAATTTTATTATTCTACTTCATGTTCTCATTTCTCTCTTCCCAATGTTCTAAGACATAGAGGGGTAATCATTCAAAACTGAGGCGATCTTCTAGGAAAATAATCAGACAATATTAAAGGCTAAGAATTTGAAACAAGAAAATGCTTTTTCTTAATTCATTATAAATGTTTTTTTAAAGTCCTCACAGTGTTCAAATATATTTGTTTTCATATATATGGTACTCAAGTGAACAAAAGGAAATCTGTTTCAATGCTGGAGGAAAAAATGGCTGCTATCCTTATTAACATGTCTGTTAACCGTATTCATTTTCTGAGTGACAGAAGATACAATTGCCCCGCACTGGGACCCCAACTATGAAGTGTTTCTTTCTCTACTACACAAATTGTACCACACTGCATCAGCATCAGCATCATTTTTCTCTCTGCAAAATCTCCCCATTTCATTTAATATTATGCTGATGCTACTGAGTTATACTATTTGAGTCTATAAAACATTTGCTTCATGATCTGGAAGGAAGGTGTGATATGGGTACTGATCAAGATTACAGGGCAAATTGCTGGGAGGCCATCAGGAACAGTACTCAAGATGACCAAATTACACAGAATGATGAAGGAAGGAGATACTAGGGCTGGCCCCTGAACTGATAACATGGGATGAGGATCCCTTCTGGTATTCAAGATTTGAGAGTAGACTATTTCCTATCATAGGTCGATAAAACTAATATATCAAATACAAAAAAGGGTGATAGAAAATCACAATAGAAAAGGGAGCATACACCAAAATATGACTGCTACGATTTTCTCCTTTTGTACTGTTTTAGCTTGGAGGAAACTAAGCAGAGATTTAGATGAGCTCTTACATGCAGGTAGGTTATTTGGGTAAGTGATTCCCAAGAAACTAGAATGGAGACTGAGGGGGATGGGAAGTATAAAACAGGAAGGGAGAAAACTAATCCAAGGGTGTGTAGTTGAGATGGTGACTAATGCGAGCAGCTGGAACTCAACTTATTGGGGACCCTTTGAGGAAATGTGTAGAAGACAATTCAGAATTTCTGCCCAAGACACAGCACAGAAAAGCATGTTACCACTTGCTCTTGGCCCATATTGATCAAGACTTAAGTCAGGTATGTGAACGTACTGGGTTAGCTGAGTTCCATTAGCCCCAAAGGGTAGTCCTAAGAGAAGCAGCTATTTAGCTCCTAATAAGAAAACATAGTTTTGGGTACAGCTGAGGTGAGAACTTGTCTGACAACATCTCATTTCCACCTGACACAGCAGTAATGAATAAAGCAAAAAAAGATTAGGAGAATGAAGCTGGGCATAAAAGATGTGTAACACTCATATTAAAATTTACTCTCTGTCCATGGTGTAAATCAACCTGTGGTGACAATGTTTTATATAATTAAGCAATGTAAAAATAATATAAAACCTGAATCACAGACTTTTGTGATATTCCCAAGTCCAACTCCATAGAAGGGACATTTTTTTTTTTTGAGAGAGAGAGAGAGAGAAGGCACACAAGAAAGGGAGGGGCAAAGGAAGAGGGAGAGAATCTTAAGCAGGCTTCATGCCCAGCACAAAGCCCAACTTGGGGGTCAATCTCACAACCATGAGATCACAAACTGAGCTAAAATCAGGAGTCAGATGCCTAACAGACTGAGCCACCCAGGCACTCCTAGAAGGGCCATTTTTTTGTAATGTTTATTTATTTATTTGAGAAAGAAAGAAGGGGAAGGGAGGGGGAGAGAGAGGAGCAGAGAGAACATCCCAAGCAGGGTCTCCACTGTCAGCACAGAGTCTGATGCAGGCTCAATCTCACAAGCCATGAGATCATGACCTGAGCCAAAATTAAGTCAGATGCTTAACTGACTGAGCCACCCAGGCACCCCTAGAAGGGACATTTTTAAATATAAAATCTTGTATGCCACCATCCTAAATTAAGAAAGCTATAACACAGGATGTTTGTTTTAATAAGATCGAGAAAAATAAATAATACAATAGTTAAGAAATACTAAGTGGTTCTCAATCTTAGCTACATAGTGGAATCATGCAGAGAGCTTTTAAATATTATAGATCCCCACTCCCACAGTCAGTTTCTGATATTGGTCTGGGGTATGGCCAGGACATGAGGATTTTTAAAGTTTTCCAGGTGACTGTAATGTGCAGGCAAAGTTGAAGAACACTGTCTAAAGTACAAGGTAAAAATCCAGATTGTTTTAAGTAACTGAGTAGGGTCTAGAATCCATTTTTCCCTTCTAATACAAATATTTAGACCATATGTTTCTGCTGAGAATGTCTGACCTTATTATTGTTTTAGATTTCCACAGAAGTCTCCAATATGACATTCACATCATCAGCCTTTGAAACTACTCAAAAGTATACTGGTATTTATTCACTTTATATTCACAGGGGACTTCCAGGTGACCAAAAGACCAGTTTAACTTTTTAAAAGTGTTCTTTGGAGATAAAGCTCTACAATAACTGACTGCATAAATAAATTCATTGATAATAAATGAAGCAATCTGCTATTGGATGTTTGCCCCCAAATTATGCATTACTAAGTAAGCTGGGGGTCATTAGAATGTTGAAAGAGATTTAAAAAAAAACACTGGCAAAAGAACATATTTCTACTAGGTGTTTTATCTTCAAGCTTCCTTTCTTAGGTACAAAGTAGGCACTAAAGTCATTACTTCCTAATTTTCATTTTAAGCTATAATGCATACTTTCACCTGACCATCTCTTTAAAAGAAGCCAGAGCCCTGCTGGCATGTGTTCTTCACAAAGCACAATCTGGGGCATGCCAGTTTTCTCATGTTATAACCAGAAATGTCTTGAAATACAAAATACAGATACAATCAATGGCATCCAATCTTTGCTTGATAGTTACAAATAATATTTTATAATAAAAATGATAAAACATGTTTTTGGCATTTTTTTCAGTCAAAGGGAAAAAAAGAATCAAATTCTATTTCTCCAGGTCAATTGAAAAAGGAAATAACCAACATAATATAATAATCTATTTAGTGCCTTCACATGACTCTGTTTGTATTTCCATTTTTCAAAATCTCAAAACACACTGAAATACTGTTAATGCTAAAACTATGCAAAGCTCATCAGGATTTTGCTGAG
This sequence comes from Felis catus, assembly GCF_018350175.1. Lineage (NCBI taxonomy): Eukaryota > Metazoa > Chordata > Mammalia > Carnivora > Felidae > Felis > Felis catus. The sequence continues at coordinate 40,059,316 of NC_058370.1, read as the reverse complement.
CAATTAAGTTGATCATTGTGAACATCTGCCACCATATACAAGACTCAATTTTCTTCTAAACTGGTCTTCATCACATAACTGAGTTTACTCTTTCAACTAGATTATCTGAACTTAGATGTTTAATTTTTTGTTTTTTGTTTTTTTTTTTTAAAGGAAGACCTCTAATCAACCTGCTTTGAAAAATTCTACTTAGCAGCAAGGCATTTAATTATCTTGCTCACCTTTTGTTCAGCTGTTTTGCAAATAATGACATGAAACATTCCGTCTTTTTACTTCCAAGCTTTTCTTCTTCCTGATTAGATTCTACTTAAATAGCATCATGTTCCTTCAAGTTCCTCAAGTTCCTCCAGGATGAGGGATTTTCTTTAATCACCTGAAACCTGCTGGTCTGCCTCTTTAGCATTCTGAGATAGCTCATTCAACAGGCTTAAATCAACAATACAACTACTTACTCCTAACAGGTTGAGTACATTATTTCTCGTCTCTTTATCAAGCTTTTGTATTAATTCAAATATACAAAGATATGCAAAGTGGATTTTGAAATCCAAAATGATTGCAATACATTAAAGGGGGCTTTTTCCTTCAACCTTATAAATATACCTGTATAAAAAGAAAAAGTTAATATAATCAAATTGTACATCTATAAGAAAAACTAAGATTTTATTAAAAATAAAATACCATCAATAAAAAGTATGAATCAAATGTTGCAATGTTTGAAAAGCTCAAAAAGCAAGTATTAAACATGTATTTTTAATCTGATTATAAAGCATCATTTGCATCAATCAAGAAAATATTGGTTATCACGACTTGCATACAGTTGCTGCCTGCTGGGGGAGTAAGATGTGTTGTCTTTAGTATATGCAGATATGGGAATTAAAAGGGGATGAAATAGTAAAAAAACAAAAACAAAAACAAAAACAAAACAAACAAACAAAAACAGGATTAGAACTTCAAGCCAGCAGCAGTTTCAACCCAAAAAAATCACAAAGACTTTCAAGAAACATGGGAAGGAGAACATTAAGCTCAAGAAGACTTAGAGAAGAAATAAGGAATTAGGAAAAAGAGCCACACATCTCACTCTGTAAAACTGTAAAGCTGTAGAAAAATAAATTATTATTTACAGAGTCATATCTAACTTAGTTTTCAATGAATTTACCTTCATCTGTTATATAAACTGCTTGTTTTATTCAGAAACATTTGAGCACTTAAAACATACATCAAACTGATTGTAACTAAATACACCTGATATTTGGTTATAATATTATCAAAGTCTTGGATATTCTTTTTTTTTAATTTTTTTTTCAACATTTATTTATTTTTGGGACAGAGAGAGACAGAGCATGAACGGGGGAGGGGCAGAGAGAGAGGGAGACACAGAATCGGAAACAGGCTCCAGGCTCTGAGCCATCAGCCCAGAGCCCGACGCGGGGCTCGAACTCACGGACCGCGAGATCGTGACCTGGCTGAAGTCGGACGCTTAACCGACTGCGCCACCCAGGCGCCCCTAGATATTCTGAATAAAGACAAAAGCATTTATAATTAGATGAACTGTTTTTGAAATTATACTCTACAACGATTTAAAAGGCAGGATGGGGATTCTACAGTATGTTTTATTAGAAAGCAAAGTAAACATTTGACTCAACAAGATTCCTTAAGGAAAAAATGACATTTAATCAAAGAATACATTTCTTGGGGCGCCTGGGTGGCTCAGTCAGTTGAACATGTGACTCCTGATTTTGGCTCAGGTCATGATCTCACAGTTCATGGGATCAAACCCCACACCAGGCTCTGTGCTGATGGTGTGCTGAGCCTGCTTGTGATTCTCTCTCCCTGCCCCTCCCCTACTTGTACTCACTCTCTCACTCTCTCAAAATAAATAAATAAATGCTTAAAGAATACATCCTAAAAGGCAGTCTTTTGAATAAAAATCACTGATATAAATCCTTAAATATAATGCAAAAATCTCTGCCTCCAATTTTAAAATGAATTAAATACACACATGATTTTCCTTTTTTGTGAAAGTACATAGCTTCCACAACAAACTGCTTTATCCATGGATTATTTTTTATAGTTCTATAGTTTCTAAATAACTTCAAAACTTCATCAGAAATGTTTTATCAATGAAATGAAAGAATACTAACAGAAATATTACACAGTGTGTAAAGTACAAAAGTTGAATATTTTTTAAAAATCCCACTATCAGTTTATTAAAAACTTACGTGATGTGTAAAGACAAATCACGAGAAAAGCTCAAAAATGTGATAAAAATAAAAACATTTAAAATAGCTCCTACTTGATATTTATATAATGTATTTAAATCTGCAATATTTTTTCCTCAATCTGTGAAAAGAAAAGCTGTTATTTATATAAGCATTACATATATATACATATATATATATAACTCCTTTTTTTTTTACTATGAATAATTAATTATCTTTCCTCTTATAAGAGTCTCTCAAATTCCATGCCATTTTTCTGAATATGTAAAATTTTAACAAGGTGGAAAATCAGCGTATAGAAAGAACATAAGGTTTTATTTCAGAATCCTAGGTTCTAGATCTAGCTATACAACAAGATTGCTTAGAGAAATCAGTTGAGCTACTTAACCTGAGTGTTATCATCTTTAATAAAGGGAATTGGCATCCATTTCCTCTACTTTCCTTTCTAGTTCTATGATTCTAAGTCAGGGAGGATTTTCCAAATTCTACTCCTTTTATAGTTCTAATAACTGAGCCACAATCCTAAAGGCAAAATTGTAAAGTTTAGAAGAAAATAAAATTATTATTTTAATCACTTTTAGGTTAAAAGAAAGTTATAAAGTATAGAGCTTTACTATAGTAATTTAGCTTTACTAGAGTAATTCTTAATATAAAATTAGTTATTTATTGATTCATATATATTCACATATTAAATAGGATTTTTCTCCAAGATGAGCATATAATTTTTAAAAACTGCATATTTTGAGATTTCATTAATAGGTTACTTTACACAGAACATTTTAAAATTTAGAAACCTATTTCTACTTCAATAGTCAACATCCTGCATGATTTGACCAACTACTGCCCTTAGGTTTAAAAACATTATCATAAATGGTATCTGATTATTGATGAAGAGGTATTATTCCATTAAGATGGGGCAGCAGTGTCTATCACTTGAGAATCACACCCAGAAAGAGCTTCAAATGAGGTCATTCATAAAAACAAGCAGAATATTCTAACTGGATCAGAAGAACATGGTGTTTACCAAACACCACAAATTCATAACTACTACTAGATATATTTATAAAGTTGAAGTAACAAACTTTACTTTAAAGATATGTTCAGGTAAATCCTGCAGGCAACACAAGGGAACCAGATTAACAGGGAGGAGTATGAGGATCCTGAGCTTACCTCCTCCTGTAGACACAGGAAGGCCATGAATACATATACAGAAACTCTCTGACAACAACCTGAAGACTAGCAGACAGCTCTTCCACAGCTAAACATATAAAGAGCGAGCCCAGGAAAAGTAGGAGGGACAGAGGTGTGCTCTGGCTGGAATCCACAAGTAGAAGGGCTGACTGTCCCAGGCATAGAGAGGTTCCCCCTGAGGAACAGGGGGCTCAAACCTCCACCCTGGGCACAACCCCCACTCAACGAACCTGTATCAGGAAAATAAACCCCGTAACATTTGGCTTTGAAAATTAGCAGGGCTCACCTCCAAGAGAGCAGAAAACTACAGAAAACTGAGACTGCATTCTTAAATAGTTGCATACAGACTCATTCCCTCTGAGACCCAGCACAGAGGCAGCAATTTGAAAAGTGTCTGGGCCAAACATGAAGGAGATTTATTGACTGATTTTAAGGTATGTGCCAGGAGGCAAAAATCCGTAGGAACTTTCTCTGGGAACAGCAGTGCTGATGGGAGCTACTTTTCTTGTCCTCCTTCCGCATAGCTGGCCCAGTGCTTGATGTTGCCAGTTCTGGGACTCTCCATCTACCCTGCTAGCTGTGCTCACCCAGCCCAGCATTCCCTTACAGACTTGCCCTGCCGATCCACCTGCTCCTGCAGGCCCATCTCCAAAGCAGCTCCCACCCTGCCACACCCGAAGGACAGCCTCAGCAAGAACCAAATCCCCCTAAAGCAGCTCACACCTTGCCACGGCTGGCAGGCAGCCTCAGCCAGACTAGCACCCCCTCTCCCCTCATTGTGGTTACTGAACTGCCACACCTGGGGCAGCCTTGGCTGGGAGTAGTGCCCCTCCAAAATAGCTCTTGCCCTGTGCTGGAGAGCCAGACCCCCATACCAGCATGCTCACAACGCCTGTGACCAGGACACACAGCCAACAACACTGGGGCCTAGCCCCATCCACCAGCACCCTATAGCTATTGTGACCCAGCCACATTAAGAGGGCACACACAGCCCACACTGGGACATCTCTGGAGCAACTGTTTCTGGTACCAGAAGGGATTGTGCTTTGGGGCCCCACAGAATGCCCTCTACATAAAACCACTACTGCAGCACCAGGAGATGTAGCTGATCTACCTAATGCATAAAAACACAGAGAGTCATACAAAATGAGAATAGAAAGGAATATGTTCCAAATAAAAGATTAAGGTGAAATCTCAGAAAAAGAACTCAAGGAAACAGAGATAAGAATTCTACCTCATAAAGAGTTCAAAGTAATGGTCATAAAGATACTTACCAAACTCAAGAGAAGAATGGATGAACCACAGAAAATATTTAAGAAGAGCCAATTAGAGATAAAGAATACAATAACTGAAATGAAAATTACACTGGAGGGAATCAACAACAGATTAGATGGTATAGAAGGCTAGATCAGTGATCTGGAAGACAGGTTAGTGGGACTCATTCAAGCCAAACAGCAAAAAGAAAAGAAAAATGTAAATGAGGATAATTTAAGGGACATATGGGACATTAGGTATAATAACATTCACATTATAGGGACCTAAGAAGTAGAAGAGAAAGAGGCAGAAAACTTACTTGAAAAAGTAATACCTGAAAACTTCCCTAACCTGGGAATGGAAACAGATATCCAAGCCCAGGAAAAGAAAGTCTCAAACAAGATGAACCCAAGGAGACCCACACCAAGACACATAGTAATTAAAATGTCAAAAATTAAAGATAAAGAATCTTAAAAACAGGAAGAGAAAAGCAAGTAGTTACATACAGGAGAACCCCCTAAGTCTATCAGTTGATTTTTTTAGCAGAAACTTTACAGAGTAGAAGGGTATGGGATGATATATTCAAAGTGCTGAAAGAAAAAAAAAAAAAACTACAACCAAAAATACTTACCCAGCAAGGTTATCATTCAGAATTAAAGGAGATATAAAGAGTTTCCCAGGCAAACAAACGTTTAAGGAGTCCATCACCACTAAACCAGTCTTAAAAGAAATGTTAAAGAGACTTCTTTAAGTGGAAAAGAAAGGGTCATGAGTAGAAATAAGAAAATCACAAAAATGTATGTATATGTGTATATACAGCAAACAGAGTAGTGGATCAACCACTTATAATGCTAGTATGAAGGATAAAAGATAAAAGGAGTCAAACTATATTTACAATAATTAGGGGATACATGAAATGAAAAGATGTAAAATATAGGTCAAAAACATAAAATATGGAGGGGGGGAGTAAAAATGTAGTGCTTTCATAATGTGTTCAAACTTACACGAACATCAACTTAAAATAGACTACTATACATAGGGTATTATATCTGAACTTCACATAACACAAACCAAAAAAATAGATACAAAAAAATGAAGAGAAAGGAATCAAAACATAACACCAAATAAAGTTATCAAATCATAAGGGAAGAGAGCAAAACAAGAAGAAAGAAAGAGAGCACTACAAAAACAAACAAAAAACAATTATCAAAATGGCAATAAGTACATGTCTATTAATACGTACTTTAAATGTAAATAGACCAAAAGTCATAATCAAAAGACACGGTGATTGAATGGATTAAAAAACAAAAACAAAACAAAACAAAACAAACAAAACAAAACACACACACACAAAAACAAGACTCATGTGTATGCTGCCTGCAAGAGAATCCCTTAAGACCTAAAGAGACTGAAAGTGAAGGGATGAAAAAAATATATCCCATGCAAATGGAAACAAAAAGGAAGATGGGATAGCAATACTCATATCAGACATATTGACTTAAAAATGAGACTTTGACAAGAGGCAAAGAATGGCACTACACAATAATAGAGATCAATCCAACAAGAGGATATAAAAATTGTAAATATCAATACACTTAAAATAGGAAGGTAAATATTAACAAACATAAAGGAAGAAATTGATAGTAATACAATAATAGTAAGGGACTTTAACATCCCACTTACATCAATGAATAGATCATTCAGGCAGAAAGTCAATAAGGAAACAGTGCCCTTAAAACAACACATTATACAAGATAGATTTAACAAATATATACAGAACATTATAAGCAAAACACAACAGAATACACTTTCTTTTCAGGGGCACATGGAACATTTCCAAGATAGATCACATGTTAGGCCACAAAACAAATTTCAATACATTTAAAATGAAATCATATCAATCATCTTTTTTGACAAAAATAGTATGAAACTAGAAATCAATATCAGAAAAACTAGAAAAAACACAAACACATTAGAAGCTAAACAGCATGCTACTCAACAGTGGGTCACTGAAGAAATCAAAGAGGAAATTAAAAAAATACCTTGATAAAAATGAAAATGAAAAGTCAACATTCCAAAATCTGTGGGATTCATCAAAAGCAGTTCTAATAGGGAATATAGGCCTACCTCAATAAACATGAAAAATATCAAATAAAAAATATAACATCACACCTAAAGGAACTATAAAGAGAAGAGAAATTTAATAGGAGGATGGAAATATTAAACATCACAGTGGAAATAAATTAGATAATTAAAAGATAATAATTAGATAATTAATTCTTCTTTATCTAAGAAATAAATTAGATAATTAAAAAACCAGAACATATCAATGAAACTAAGAGCTAGTATTTGAAAAGATAAAATAGATATATCTTTAGCCAACTCATTAAGAAAAAAAGAGAGAGGACCCAAATAAATAAAATCAGAACTGAAAGAAAAGTTATAACTGACACTACAGGAATACAAAGGATTATAAGAGACTACTACAAATTATTATATACTAGAAAATTGGACAACCTAGAAGTCATGTCATCATCTTAATAGATTCAGAAAAAACATCTGACAAAATTCAACCTATATTTACAGTAAAAACTCTTAACAAGGTGGGTATAGAGGAAACATACCTCAATATAATAATGGCCATATATGGCAAACCTACAGCTAACATCACACCCAAAAGTGAAAAGCTAAAAGCATTTCCTCCAGGATCAAAAACAAAACAAACATGCCCATTGGCACCACTTTTATTCCACATGGTACTGGAAGTCCTAGCCAACACTAATTACATAAGAAAAAGACACAAAAGGTGTCCAAATGGTAAGAAGTAAAACTGTCACTATTGGCAGATGTCACAGTATTATATATAGAAAGTCCCAAAGTCTCAAGCAAACAATCATTAGAAATAATAAATGAACTCAGTGAAGTTGCAGGATACAAAATTAATATAGAGAAATTTGTTGCACTTTCATACACTAATAACCAACAATCAGGAGAATAAATTAAGAAAACAATCCCATTTACAATTGCATAAGAAGAATAAAACACCTAGGAATAAACTGAACCATGGAGGAAAAAGACCTATGCTCTGAAAACTATAAGACATTAATGAAAGAAATTGAAGATGACACCAATAAGTGGAAAGATATACCGTGCTCAGGGACTGGAATAAATACTGATAAAATGTCTTTACTACCCAAACCAATCAATGAAATCCTTATCAACATAACAATAGCATTTTTCACAGAACTAGAACAAATTAATTCTAAAATTTTATGGAATGACAAAAACCCTGAATAGACAAAGCAATCTTGAGAAAGTAGTACAAAACTGGAGATATCATGCCCCCAGATTTCAAACTATACTACAAAGACAGAGTGGTCCAAAAAGTACAATACTAGCACAGAAATAGACACACAGATCAACAGAATGAAGATCTCGGAAATAAATTCATGCTTATATAGTCAATCTATTACAAAGAAAGCAAGAATAAATAATAGGGAAAAGATAATCTTTTTATAAATGGTACTAGGAAAACTGGACAGCTACATGCAAAAGAAGGAAACTGGACCACATTCTAATACCATATACAAAAATAAAATCAAAATGGATTAAACGCCTAAACGTAAGAAATAAAACCATAAAATTTCTAAAAAAAAAAAAAAACATAAGCGGTAAACTCACATTGGTCTAAGCAATATTTTTATTTGTCTCCTCAAAAACTTAAAAATAGCAATATTATATAACCCAGCAAATCCACTTCTGGGTATTTATCTGAAAAAAATGAAAACACTAATTCAAAAAGCTGTATGCACCCCTATGTTCATTGCAGCATTACTTATAATGGTCAAGATATGGAAGCAACTAAAGGGTTAATTGATAGATAATTGGTAAAAAATGTGGCACACACACACACACACACACACACACACACACACACACACATCTTGTTATATTACTCAACCATATAAAAGAATGAAATCTTGCCATTTGCAACATAGAGGGACCTAGACGATTTTATGCTAGGTAAAATAAGTAAGAAAAAGGTAAATACCATATGATTCCCCTTATATGGGGAATCTAAAAAACAAACCAAAACCCAGACAGACTCATAAATACAAAGAAAAGACTGGTGGTTTCCAGAGGGGTGAGTGTTGGGATGAGTGAAATAAGTGAAGGGGATTAAGACATACAAACTTCCAGTTACAAAATAAACAAGTCGCAGCAACACAAAGTACAGCATAGGAAAATAGTCAATAATATTGTAATAACTACATATAGTGACAGATGGTAACTAGACATCATGGTGATCATTACATAATGTATATAAATGTCTAATCACTATGCTTATGCCTGAAACTCATATAATATTGTATGTCAGCTATACTTCAATGAAAAAATACTGTAATTACCTTGACAATGCCCCAGTTATATTGCATTACATCTGTGTTAAAAGCATTAATTTGTCTAATATAGGTCCTTAAAATATATCTCAGTTTTTAATACATCTTTTGAACGTCACCGTCTTTATAATATACCAAAAGTTTTGGAAAATGGAGTGGCCTTCATCTCTCTTGACCTCTGAGAACCCTTATGTAACAATGTCTGCAAACAGAAAATCACATGTCACTGAGAAGTGTCACATTTAGGTTGATTCTGGGCCTTTTAATTATATCCAAATAAGGTAAAGTCCTATAGAGTGTTCTTAACTTGGGGCCTCCATGTTTTGCACTGTCTAAATTAATCATCTGGCTCCCAATAACAACTTTGTCATTAGCAGTGCTGAAGCATATTGAAAATGGCAGTTATACTTTCACTCCAGTAACAAAGATAAAAAAAATTCAAAAATAGATGCTGGCAAGGGAACTAGGTTCACATTCAAGGGAAGGGCTTCCTTGAATTGAAGGAAAAGTCTGTCAGGTGGCAGTGGGGCTTTGTGGTTCCTGCCATCTCATTCCTGTTGCCTTTAATCACCCATGAAGGAGGCAGCTCTGTTGCTACTGGCCATCAAATCACATCACAAACTAAGCCTGATTCCGCACGTTTTTGAAGCCTCCGTTTTAAGCAGTGTAAGCCTCTCTGTGTCTTCTTGAGGATCAAGCAATGCCATTTTTATTTCCTTTCATAAATATCAATGTAGGGATACAGAATCTGAATTAGGAAATCAGCACGCTGATTCCTCTTCCTGATGCATGTTATCTAAAAGATCATGTACCTATGAAAAATTCATTATTCCACAAAACACATATAAGGTAGGCTCTCCAATTTAATAATGAAGATAGCTACTTACTTAGGTGTCTGCAACATATACAGACATTTTAATAAAAATGAAATTTTCTTCCAACAAGTTCTCTACACTTAATTATAGCATTATAATAATCATTCAATAGGGAGATAAATATTTGTGTAATCTTATAACACTATTTTGGAAATAATATGCCGTTTTTATAAAGTTCACTGACCTATTTAGAACATGTCCTTTTTCAAATTACATTTAAAATATTCCTTATTCAAAACAACACTTAAAATAGTAGGAATTAAAAATTTTTCCTGCATTCATAATGTATCCTAAGTATGTATTTGTAAAAGGTACATACACCAAAATTAATAATTCATTTTCTTATTTGACATAGGATTATTAAGAATCTATGAATACTCACTGAAATTTAATTGATCAAAATGTAATGCAACAGGGAATTAATAGAATTTGAGTTTCTGACATCATTCCTTAAGTGTAGACCAGAAACCTCTGGGCCTTCCCTAGGCTTTTTCAAGGAGTCCACAAGGTCAAAACTGGCTTTCATAATAATACTAAGATATTATTTGACTATTAATTCTCATTTCTCAAAAGTGTCTAGCAGAGTTTTCTAGAGACTACGTGATGTATGATATAACATGTTGAATGCAAAAACAGAATCCAGCTGTCTTCTATTAGCCAGATGTTGAATGTATTTGTTTTTGCAAAAATGCAAATTGACGCCAGTCTTCTTACTATATTTTATATGGAAAATATAGTTATATTTCATTTAAAATATGACATCTATGTCAATGGGTTATATATCTGTTATTTCTATAACAGGTTTATTATTTGAAAGTGATTAATATTTAAAATTTTACTGTTTTAATTTCTAACTCAGTAAACATTGTTATATATAACACTATGTGCAAAATTCTTTGGGGTGCTCATTTTTAAGAGTGGGATCATGATACCAAAAACATATGAACTGCTGTTTACAACATGTGATGCATTATATATATTTTGCAGGGAAGTTTACAATTTATATATTTAATTAATCAATCACTTCCTAAAGTGACTAAACGACTAAACATCCTCATGTATATCATTCATCTGTCTTCGAGCAGCAGTGAGCACATTAACAGAGACTTGTTCAGAAAAGCCCAGACTGTGAGGACCCTGCAAGGCTTAAGCATTGCCACCAAGGCAAAGAGGTTCAGATCACTGCTTGTCTCCCCACTTAGTCCCTAAAGGCTTTACCTATATTTGATGAACGAATGAAGCTGAAACAGCAGGGTAAATATTATGTCTCGGTTATAGAGATGCAGCTGAGAGTTCAATAGAACAAGACCAGGTAACACTCTGGATAGGTCAAGTACAGAAGGAAGGAAGGAAGGAAGGAAGGAAGGAAGGAAGGAAGGAAGGAAGGAAGGAAGGAAGGAGCAAGCAAACAAACAAACAAGTGGAAGTCCAGGCAAGAGGTCTCACCACTTTGAGCCAAAGGAGCAATGAGAGCAAGAGACAAGACAAAGAGTCAGAGCCAATACTGGAATGACAGCCTTGGAAATAGTTCATGTTCTCAGAGACACTGCCACCCAAATAACATCATTTCATTACATCCTTTATGGAACGCAGAAAGTACCAGGAAGTTCAGTTTTTCACGTTTGAGGTTACTTCCTCATGCACTCAGAAATTATAATGGAGGTAGCACTATATTTTTAGGGAAATAAGTAACAGCTGATTCTGGCGGTATGGTATGCCCATGGCTAAAAAAGGCCATTCCTCTGGACCTTGGGAATCTTCTTTTGAGAGCTACCCCAGCCTTGTCCCTCCAGTGGGCCAAGGCAAAGATAAATTTTGGGCAGGTTTAGCTACCCACACATGTTTTGGATAAACTGGAAAAGATCTAATTTCTCAATTGGTATTGTTGTTTGGAATAAGTTTCAAGTCTGTTCTGTTGTGAGGTATGGAACACACAAGGGTAACAGTATAGTAGTAAGAATTCTCTAGGACTCAGGATAAAGGAAAAGAGAGAACACCTGAATGAAGTAGCTACTATGGTGCATTCCTGAAAAAAAGTCTCCTTGTGCTGAGGTGAGGCCGAATCCATCCCTTTATCCATAACCTTCTTAACTCAAAAGGTCTTGCTTGTTATAAAACTTGTGTAAGATTTGTATAAATTTCTATCTAATGACTGTTCCTTATGCAACTGTGAGCATGACTAGGGCAAAAACCATTTGTTGGACATTGCTGGCTAATATATAACAACAAATATTTAATAAATATGGAATGACTAAATGAATGAATGAATGAATTCCCTAGCTCCAGGAAGAAGGGCAATGATAAATAATATCATGATATGCCAGGCTAAGTTATACCCTAGTAATTGTTATTTATTTAAGTTCTTTTATATGTGAAGATAACTCATTAGACTTAATTCTGTACTACAATGAGTTATGAAGCAAAGTGCCAGACTCAGGGTTTCTGGTGACTTTTTTCCTCAACTTTACTGAAGCATAACTGACAAATAAAATTGTAACATATTTAAAGTCTACAACATGATGATTTGATATGCTTGTACACTGTGAAAGGATTCCCCCATTGAGTTAATTAACACATCCTTCACTTCACATATTTACTTTTTTTTCTTTTCTCCTTTGGTGAGAGAATACTTAAGTTTTAGTACTCTCAGAAAATTTCAACTATCCAATATAGTGTTATGTACTATAGTCATCATGTTATATATTAGATCCTCAGACCTTATTCATCTGATAAAAGAAATGTGTATCCCTTTTAACAACCTCTCCCTATTCCTTCCACCCCACTGTGTGTGTGTGTGTGTGTGTGTGTGTAACCTTTTCTTTATCAATTCATCTGTTGATGGACACTTAGGTTGTTTCTATACTTTGGCTATGATTAATAATGCTGCTATGAATATGGGAGTATAGACTTCTCCTCAAGATAATGATTTCATTTCCTTTGGATATATACCCAAAAGTGGAATTGTTGGAACATATGGTAGTCTACTTTTAGTTTCTTGAGGGACCCCACAGATTTTTCCATAGTTGCTGTACCACTTTACATTTGACCAACAGTGTAGAAGGGTTCCCTTTTCTACACATCCTTTCCAGCATTTGTTATCTCTTGTGTTTTTGGTAATAGACATCCTTATAGATATAAAGTGATATCTCATTGTTGTTTTGATTTGCATTTCGCTGAGGACTAGTGATGCTGAGCGCATTTTCATGCACCTATTGACCATTTGTATGCCTTCTTCAGAAAAATTCTATTTAGGTCCTTTGATCATTTTTGGGTTTTTTTGCTACTGAATTATATGAGGTCCTTGCATATTTTAGGTATTAACCCCTCATAGAATATGGGATTTACAAAGATTTTCTCTCATTCTGTAGGTTGACTTTTCACTTTGTTAATGATTTCCTTTGCTGTGCAGAAGCTTTTTAGTTTGATGTAGTCCTACTTGTTTATTTTTGCTTTTATTCCTTTTGCCTTTGATGTCAAATCCAAAAAAAAAAATTTTTCCAAGACCAATGTCAAGGCACTTATGTTCTTTGTTTTCTTGAATTTTACAGTTTCAGGTGTTATGTTCAAGTCTTTTATTCACTTTGAGTTGATTTTTGTGTATGGGATAATTTTGGGGTCCAGTTTCATTCTTTTTGCCTATGGCTTTCCTCTGGTGATCTTTAATAATAGTCCGATGGGAGTAAGAGTAGCTTCTAGATGCACACATATTTTCTATTTTCAAATTTCTTTCAGTATTCTTGCTTTAGCAACTTATTTACTTAAGAAATATTTACCAAATACTAGTTATTTGCCAGATATAGTTCCAGGAATGTGGACATTAAATTAATTAGACAGACAAAAATTTCTGCCCCTATCAGATTCACTTTCTAGTAAACAAACAATATATAAAATGATATATAATACTCAAAATAGGAACTCAAAATAGATCCACATAGCCTTAGATATTATAACCCATTTTTGTATGAGGAAAGTAAGGCTTAGAGGGGTTATGTGACCTGGCCCAAGAACTAAGTTCATCAAGGACAGAACCAGAACCTAGATGTGGTTTTATGAAATCAAATCTTATGTTAAACCATCTGACTATCCCACCTCCTTATCACACACTAAACATGATGATAGATAGATAGATGGATAGATAGATAGATAAATGGCTATTTCATGATGCTTAAGGATACTAGATAGAACACTTAAACTATTCTCCACTTTTCAGAGGCCAGCGTGTTCTAAAATAGGGGCATGTAAATATAACTGATAAAAGCTGGAAACTAATTCCAATTCACATAAAACTCATGCTTATAAATATCTTTAAACTTTTTACTGGAGAGTAATATACATATATGAGAGGGCACTTATCATAAATATACAGCTCAATGAATTTTCATGAACTGAACATACCTTCTAAGCATCAAAAATAAAAAAAAAAGCCACAACATTACTACTCCTCCCCAAACCCTTTTTATGCCCCCTCCATTACTATACAACCCCCAAGAATAATCACAGTCCTGATTTCTAACAACAGAGATTGGTTTTGCCTATTTGGGCGCTTTGAATAAATAGAATCAATACAGTACATACCCTTTTGCATCTGACTTCTTTCTCTCAATATTGTCTGTGAGATTCAACCATATTATTATGTGTAATTAGAGATTGTCCATTCTCATTCAATTTACTTATCATCTCCACACTATTGATTGATATTAGAGTAATTTCTATTTGGGTACATTATGGACAGTGCTGCTGTGAAGATTCTTATGTAGTCTTTTGGTGAATATTATACATATTTTTCTTGAGTGTATTGAGCGGCACTGCTTAGTCACAGGGTAGATACATGTTTAGCCTTAGTAGACACTGCCAAACAGTTTTCCAAAGTGGTTGTAATAATCTACTTTCTTACCAGCAGAGTCCCAATTACTCCAGGCTGTAAGTATTCTAACTAGATGTCAAAATTCCTTCCAAAATGGACACGAATTTATCTCTACAATAACCTCATTATTTTGTTTCCAAAGAAATTCAGATATGACCTGCCTATATTTAAAAATAGAAATAGTATAATAAAAGTATATATAAAACATATATACTACATAAAAAATAAGGTGTTAGGAAAGCAAAGTTTCTAGGCAACTAAATAAATAAGTTGGTGTTTCTTATTTGGAAAAAGAGCCCATGGTTACAATTCGCAAGGACTGGTGATTCTGTTCTGCACTATAATAAACTAAAGCCATTTCTGACAACTTCTCTGCCTTTTCATTTTAACAGAATGCCTATCAAAGAACTTAGAACAGCCAAACACCTATCTATATTATAATTCTGATGAATGAAACATTAAAACTGCACAAGGCCCTGTACCATTTGGATCATGAATCTTTACTGCCCCCCACACCTCCAGTTGGAGCCCATGAAATGACAGGAACCAAATGATATTTCAGAAACCATGTACATAATAGATACTCAATAAACCTTAAGATTGGCAAAATAGGTTACTGTTTTTTTTAAAGTAATGTAAATATTAAAGGAAACAATGCTTCTCCAGGTTAATTTCTAACAACTATTATTATAAAACTGTGCTAAATAATAATAACAATAACAATAACAATAATAATAAAAACAGTGCTAAAAGTAACTTCAATCATCTGGACTTCATGACTTCCTTAATGCTCACTGACTAAGCAGTACATTCATAAATACTATGAAATTGCCCCTAAGAAGGAAGTGAGACACATTGCCCATCTCCTAAGACTTTAACATTTATTAGACACTTAATAATAACCAATGTTAGATAACCAGCCCAGCCATAAAGGGGAAAAACTAAGCCAAATATATCTGTGTGGCCATTGTAGTATTTTTCTCAGGCCCCAGTTTCTCCAAGTGTACTGAAACCAGCTGCTTCAAAATCTGAGCACCTCTTAAGGTGCTTAATGAAAAAATGCATATACTGCTCATCATACTTAACAATTCAAAATCCCTGGGGTGAGACCAAGAAGTCTGTATTTTTATCAAATGCTTAAAGCAAAGTTTGAGAATCACTGCTCAAATTGGAATTGGGGATAGGTGGGAGGATTGGGGTGGAGGAAGGAAAACAGGAAAAATGCAGGCTACATCATTTTTAGTTGTTAGGGGAAAAAAAGGAATCAATCTATTAGAATCATCTAAGTTGTGTTTTAAAAATAAAGATACCTGACCCCATCTTAACACACCAAACTAGAATTTCCCAAAGAGGATGTGGAGTCAATATTTTTGACAAGTGTCCTTAAAGTGATTCTAAAGATTAGGATAGTTTTAAACACTGTGGTTATCATTTTGCATTCTGTTCAAACAATAAGCTTTGGCCACTTAGAGAGTTTAAAACTTTGACTCAAATTTTCATAGGTTTTAAATGTATATCTCGTTCTTGATCTCTTTATATGGTTGAAGAAAACAAAATCCACTCTTTTATGCTGTCAATCTTCTTCATTGCTATAGCCGTTTGTTGCTGTTGTTGTTCATTCTTTTCTTTTCATCTTTATTTATTGAAGTAAATACATATGCATAAAATTGCAAAAATCACAAATGAGCATATTTAGGTAACCAGCACTCAGATCAGGAAACCAAGTCCCACCAGAACTCCAGAAGTTCCCTACCTACCCCCTTCTTGTCACTACCCTGCAATGCTAACCATCATCCTAACTTTTAACACCATTGATTAGTTTTGCCTATTTTTCAAGTTTAAATACACTGAATAATATGAGATATACTCATTGGTATCCAGTTTCTTTCATTCAACAATGAGTTTGTACAATTTGTCCATGGTGTTGAGTGTACTTATGGTTGGCTCATCATTTTGCTATATCATTCTTTTGTAATGATGTGCCAGCATTAATTCATCCATTCTTCTGTTGATTATTTCCACTCTGGGACTAATACAAATAGTGCTCCTATAAACATTATTATATGTGTCTTTGATGAACATATTGACTCACTTCTGTTGGGTATATACCTGGGAATGGAAGTGGTGAGTCACAAGGTAGGTATAGGCTTAGCATTAGTTCTACTGCCAGTTTTCTCAAGTGGTGGCACTCACTCTAGCAAAGAAGAACCTTAGTTGCTCCAATGCCTGGTGTTGCCTGCCTTTTTCATTTTAACCATTCAGTGTGGTTTTTATTTGCATTTCCTATGGCTTGGCTGGTTTCTGAACCTTCTTTAATAATGGTGTTTAGGATCCAGATTCCTTTGTAGCTGTACTTCCCACAGTCTATAATATTCAACCTGGCATCTAATGCTTCTGATCCTAGACACATCTAGCCATATAAAAGACAGTAAGTTCACCCTAAAATAAATTTGCCTAACTCCATTTCACTCTTACTTTATAAACAGAGGCAGAAGGAGTCTTTTTTATACAATTTCAGCCTTCCTAAAAATTGAAAGAAAATAAAAAGGATGGAGAGACCGAGATGTTGGTGGATTGCTAAACCAACTCTAATAGACAACTTCATCAAGAAAGAGTAAAGTTTCATTAAAACTGAGCTGGAAAGGAGATTGGATTGTTAGGAAGTGATACAAAGTCTTCATTTTTTTATATTGTTCTTCCTGTAGTCTCCAGCCAACCCAAATTCATTTTCAATAATGGCTCAGTATTTATACTATTAATCAATATACTTGTGAAAACAACCTAATGCAAAATTGAAGATTTAATTGTTCTCTGTGTTTAAGAAACATAATTAAATCATGAAAGGTAAGGTAACAACATTACTCAAAACGCTGGTGTTATATTTCATTTTCCCTGTATGCTATTTTGTCTCTAAAAATGCAGTGTAGATTTAGCCAGAAATCTAACTCCTAAAAAGCACTGTATTAGGAATACCAGCCTATTAATAAGATATCTGAAATATACTGAAGTAGACAAAGAACAAGAAAAGACTGCTGGTTTGAAGAGAATCATATCTGAATGAGAATTTCTTTTTTTCTTTTTTTAAGCAAAACAATATTTCAGATTTACGTGCTGCCAGAATATCTCTCATTGGCACTTCAAAGGTAAATTGGAAAAGAGAAAGAACATTTTGTGTACTCCCCCATGGTTTGGTAACCTGAAAGCAGACTGGGGCTGTAGCAGTTTGCAGGGAGGGGGCTAATTTGAGAGTGAGGAAAGATACAGCTAATCCACTCCCTCAGGCAGAAGCTGAAATGGCATTTAGGAAGAGATTTTGAAGGAAAAAAGTCTCTCACATAAAAATATGCATGTTACTTCTCAAAAAAGCCAAAAGTTTCTGAAAGTTTGCATAATTTTTCCTTGCCTCTCCCCCCACCAAAAAAAGAACCAAGCCAATGTTATTATTTAAAGATTAATTAAATTAGGCAGGTAGAAAGTTCACTAAGATTTATATAACACAAAACCATACAATGATTTTTTTCCTAATTATAAAGATTTCATGTTTGAACAAACACCTTTCTTCTAAGCTGCTGAACATATTCAGAGGTAAATTAAACTATTTGAGTAAGTTAAGCAATTACAACAAATTAGACAACAGCCTCACTTCCTCCCTAAACCACAAAGTCTTCATGAATGCTTTGCAATGACCCACAAATGGAACAATAAGAAGGATGTTAAAAGGTACTGTCAAAGGAACTGAATGCTAAACGATGCAAGCTTTGTCTAAATCCATCCAAATAAAGGTTACAAATTGCCATGTCATGCATTGGGGACCCTTTCTTGTAAAGACCTGGGTAATAATGAGATCCTTTGCCCTTCTACAGTGTCAGATCATATCAAATACAAATGAGCAAACTGTAACTTGAATATATTTATTTCTTAAGTAATCTATTTTTATAAAAACAATCAAAATATTCTTTCTTTATACTATTGTGGTTTTGCTCTAGAAGGTAATATAAATCATATAAAGCTAACACAAAAGTATGCTTATTACTCTACCAACTAGCTTAAAACCCTGAATAAAATGCTACCACTCTCTCTCCCTAGTGCATCTCTAATATATGTATATGTTATGCTTTACAATAGTATTTCCTAAACTTCAGAATTTGGCACTTCTAATATATGCTCCAGCATTCAGAAGCCCATGGTGGGAGTAATGAGAAATAATGCTTTGTCAGTATTTAATTATAAAATGTATAATCTTTCTCTCCTTCCATATGCTATTTATAATGCAGAGGGAGTGTCTATTATAAAGAGCTTACCAGATAGAATTAGAAGCTTTTATCATAATTCTAACTTGTTTATATTTGTTATACAAACAATTTGGATTGAATACTTCCTTTCTCATCCAAATGTCTGACATAATCTGAATACAAATGTGCAGTTTATTGAATCTTTTTTTGTTTCTGTAGCCAACTACATACAGAGACTTTAAAAAAATTGTCAGTCAGCTGACAATATGCTTTATAGGCAGGAACAACAATCAGAATAATTAACAACCAGGGCAGTACAGGCACTAACTAATCAGAATAAACACCCAGCCAATCAACGTGCTCATCATCATAAATAACAAGCATAGCCACGAAACCATGCTCTGGCTTAAAAGCAGCTCTAATAAAACATGTTCTTCTAACACTCACAGTTATTTGATTATCTTCAATAAGCTATATAGCAAAGCACATGTGTACACACACACACACACACACACACACACGCACGTACATCTATAATTTGTTTTTCTTCTTTTATTATTATATAGCATTATACCATCGACACTCAGATATCCTCTTCATGCTACCAGATGCAAGTGCAGTTAATTCTTCTTAGTACCATCATACTTCAGACCATAGCTATACCATTTCTCTATTGATGGGGTATTTAAGCTACTTTCATTTACTCTAGCAAATAAAATTACAAAATACATCATGTATACATATATCCTTGTATACTATTTTTTTCTTGTTTTTAATACTGAAAATAAGGATTTCTAAATCAAAAGATATGTTTTTTTTCTTTTTTTACTGATCATGTGAGATTGTTTTCCAAAAGAGATCACAACAATTCTTACTACAAGAGTTCCAACATCCCTACAGGTTCACACAGGCTGGGCTGTGGGGTGGGTTCCCTAGAATATAGTCTTTTAGAGTTGTCCAGCCTGGAGGCAAAGAATTAGACTTCTATATATCACATCATGAGTCATTGCTTGTAGACCATCTTCAGGGAGAAAGCATAATCTTGGGCAAGACAGCTCTCGGATTGAGAAAAACTCTTGAAGAGAGAATCAGCTGGGCTGTTGGCCACTTAAACACTCAGTAACAAGAAAAATTCTTCAGTCAAAAGAGTAATCTGACCCCATCTTATGTATAAAAAATGTATTTCATTGTTGTTTTAACTTATATTTCTTTACATACTAACTTAGAAACATACTTTCACATGTGTATTGGCTGTTTGGAATTTCTCTTCTTTGACATGCTTGTTCCTACCCTTTGCCCATTTTTCTTTTGGTTGTTAGCTTTCTTCTTATCCTTTTGTAGGAACTCCTTGTATATTAGGGAGAGTAACTATGTTGTTAGCTTTCTTCTTATCCTTCTGTAGGAACTCCTTATATATTAGGGAGAGTAACTATCACATGAGTTACAAATATTTGCCCCAATCTATCATTTTCATTCCATTTGACATATCTGTTTTGTGCCAAATATATCAGGGTCCTGGCAGGAGAGAGGCAAACTCAAAAGTTTTAACTAAAAAGAATTAAATAAAAGGGCTATGTCCAGAGATGCAAGCAAAGTGAGACAGTCAATAAAAGTAAGTCTCCTAGGGCATAATGTAAGCCAGAGAAGAACATAAAGGAATCTGAGGAAAAATGTAGAATAATCAACATACCATATAAAACATTTAACTTTCTTTCCAGGCCAATGTTACATTTTTTTAGAAACTCTTAAAGCATTCCTATTTTTATCATTGTTACAGCTTTTTTTTTTATTTTGAAATTGTTTAAGACTCAAGAAGTTGCAAAAAATAGAGAGGTTCTATGTACCATTCACATAGCTTCCTTCAATGAAGATAGCCATAATGAACACAATCACAGCCCATTATCAAAATTAGAAAATTGACACTGATACAATATTATTCACTCAAGTGCAGATGTTATTTAGACTTCACCAGGTTTTACATGCACTCATTTGTGTGTGTGTGTGTGTGTGTGTGTGTGTGTGTGTGTAACTATATGAATTTTCATTGTAAGTATACATTTGAGTAACTATAATAACAATCAAGATACAGACTTGTTCCATCACCAGAGAGAAACACTACTATATTAACTGCTTCAGTCACTTTCTTCACCAAGCCCTAACTCCCAGCCAGTGGCAAAGTCTCATTCACTAGAATTATGTCACTTTGACAATATTGTATTAAAGGTTGTCCTTATTAATGAGTAGTATTTCACTGTATGGATGTAACACACAGTTTGTTTTTCTATTTACCCAATGAAGGATCTTTTCTTTATTTCCAGTCCTTGGTTATTATTACAAATAAAGCTGCTTGGAACTTTAATGACAGGTTTTTTTTTTGTAAATGTAAGTCTTCATTTCCCTGAGTTAAATACCCAAAAGAGTAATTGCTGGATAATATGGAGGTTTATGTTTAAGTTTACCAGAAACTGCTGTTTCCACTTTTGAAGTAGATGGACTAAATGCAATTTTCTTTAGTTCTCACACCAAACACAACTAAGAGCCCTAGGCATTATGTATAAAACAAATTAAACAAGAATCTGAAAAGTGGAATAAAAAAGGCAAATCAGAAATGACCTCAGGACCCAAAGAATGATAAGAGTATTGAATTCCCTTGGTTTACTCCTTGTACCATGTATCCTAGACTTGGAGCTGAAGTAGTTGGTAACCCAGAATGCCAATGGCCACAGACAAAAAAAAAAAAAAGTAAAAGAAGAAAGCCTATTAAAAGTCTGTTGCCAATCAAGGGAAAATTTCAAACAATAATTAGTCTATTCCAACCAAACACAACAGACAAATAATGTGGCCCTACCCTACTAGTAATGCCAGGTGAAGAGTAGACTTCTACCTTTTTAAGGCTGCACTGAAGCACTCCCAACTACCTTCCCCCACTAGGAAGGGGTCAGAGAAGACCTATCAGGAAGCTGGGACTTTCATTCCCTTCAGCTAAGAAAGAGGCTTCTATACATACAGTATTAATGGAGACCAGTTGGGGAGCCAGAACTCCCACTCCCACCCACCAGCATAGAGGAAGCACATTCTTGGGTATGAACAGAGGCCCAATAGGGACCTGGATAGTGTGGAGCCTACTTGGGACTGTCTCTTCCTCTTCTTGCATGCAGTCTCTCTTTCTCAAAAATAAATAAATAAATAAACTCTTGAAAACTAAAAACAAAAACATTCTTATAAATCAGCATAAAAAAACACCTTATGGGGGAAAATAGTTCAAATAATAGTGGATTTGTCATTTAAATCAGGAAGGCTAGAAGGAAGTGAGACAATTTATCTTAAGTGATAAAAGAACCTACCCTTATATTTAGTGAAAATATTCTTCAAGAATGGTGGAAAACTCAGTACATTCTCAGATTAACAAAAACTATGAGAATGTGTCACCAGCATACCTATTCTACAAGGATGGCTAAAGAAAGTTCTCTAAACAATAATAATGAAAAAAAAGGAATCTTGAAACACCAGGAGGAAAACAGAACATGGCAAGAAAAAGTATGAGTAAAGGCAATAGGATTTCCTTCTCCTGAGTTTTCTAAATTATGTATTACAGTTGAAGTAAAAGTTATAACTCCATCTACTATGGTCTTAAATGTATATAGATAAATGTTTAAGATAATGACATTAAATACAAGGAGGAAAAGGGTTATAAAAGATTTCTATACTTTCTATGTTTTATTCTATGCTTGATTCAAATGATAAAATGACAATAACAGTGGACAGTGATAAGTTATAAGGTATAGGTACTGTAAGTAAGACTGAGGGATATTGGTGGAGGGAAAGACATATAGATTATAATGTAACAGAAAGAATAGAACCCAAAGAGAGACCCACACAAATATGCCAAAGGCTTCTTGACAAATGGACAAAGCAATTAAATTAAAGAACAACTTTTTAAGAAATGGTGCTAGAGCAACTGGATATTCAAACATAAAAATGAATACTGACCCATGTTTCATACCTTATACAAAAATTAACTCAAAGTAGATAATGTACTTAAATGTTTTCATGAAAAATATGTAGAAAATCTTTGCTTCTAGGGATAAAGAGTTCTTATGCTGGATGCCAGAAGTATGATCCATAAAAGGAAAATTGGATTTCACCAAAATTTAAAACTTCTATTCTATGAAAAACATTTTTAAGAGAAAATATTTGCAAACCACATATCCAACAAAGCACTAATAGCTATAATATATAAAGAACTTTCAAAAACTAAACAAAAAATTTCAATTAGTAAATGGGCAAAAGATGTGAAGAAACATTTCAATGAAGAGGAAAGACTAATGGCGAATGAGCAAATGAAAAGATCAGTCATTTGGAAAATATAAATGAAAGCCAAAATGAGATATCACTATACCTATCAGAATGCTTATATATATATATACCACTATACCTATATGTATATATATAATATATATATATCACTATACCTATCAGAATGGTTATATATACCATATATATATATATATATAAATATATATATACATATATATGTGTATGTGTGTTAACATATATATATATGTGTGTGTGTGTGTGTGTGTGTTTTATGTACATACATGTATACATACAGTAAAACCTTGGATTTGAGTAACTTGTTCTGCAAATGTTCCACAAGATGAGCAAACATTTTTAATAAACCTTAACTTGATAAATAAGTACTCTTGCAATATGAATAGTACATGATGTCACACGATCACAACTGAACCAATGGTTCTTCTCTCTCTCTCTTTTTCTTTCTCTCTCTCTCTCTCAATGCAGGATGGTGGGTGATCATCAATGCAATGTCACATTTCTTCGAAATCCTCAAAGGAGGCAAAAGCAAATGTCATTGGATAGGGTTCTTATTAAAGTTGGACAAAAAGAAAAATATTCCATTGAGCCAATAGATAGGAGTGATTCCATTAGTGATAATAAAAGTCGTCCTACACAATAATCCTCCTCTCTCTTGTCTCCCTCACACTAACCACAAAGGTTTTCAAAGGTAAGTACAGGTTAATTTCTTTGTTTTCTTTATACTTTGTATTTTCTTTATTACTTTGTATTATATTACAATATTTCAATCATTTTTATATGAATATTTTGGGGGTATGGAAGAAATCGTCTAACTTTCCATCATTTCTTATGGGGAAATTCACTTTGATATACAAGTGCTTTGGTCTACAAACATGTTTCTGGAATGAATTAGGCTCACAAACCAAGGTTTTACCGTCTTCAAAACAAATGCTGGTTGAGGACAGAAATTGGATTACTCATACACTGTTGGTAGGAATGTAAAATGCTAGTCACACTGGAAAATATTCTTGCTGTTTCTTAAAAAAGTAAACATACAACTATCATACGATCCAGCAACCACACTCTTGGGGATTTAACCCAGAGAAATTAAGACATCGGTTGACACAAAAAACTTACACATGAATGTTTAGAGCAGCTATATTAATAATAGTAAAAAACTAGAAAAAACACAGATGTCCTTCAGTAGGTGAATGGTGAGACAAACTTGGTACATCCATACCAGGGAATCACACTCAGCAATATAAAGGAATTACTGATAACATGCAACAATCTGAAGAATCTCTAGAGAAATATGTTGAGAGAAAATGCCAATACCAAAGGTACGTACTATATTATTCCATTTATTAAACATTCTTGACATGACAAGAGAGTTAAGGAAGGGGTGTGATGACAGGGAAACAAGTGTGACTGTAAAAGGGAATCATAAGGGATCCTTGTGGTGACATAAGTGTTCTGTACCTTGGCTGTCAGTGTCAATATCCTGGCAATGATACTGTACCATAGTTTTCCAAATGAAAAATTAGAACTTCTCTGAAGAAATAAAATGTATAGAAAAGAACCAAATAGAAATTATAGAACAGATACTGTACTATAGATTTGCAATGTGTTTCCATTGGGGTAAACTGGGTGAAGCATACATTGAATCTCTCTTTTGATTCCTTACAACTACATGTAAATCTACAATTATCTCAAAATAAAAATTCTAATTCAAAAAAACCTGTCAAACTCCTTTACAAAAGGGTTGTCCATTTTACATCCTCATCAACAATAATGAGAGATCCAGTTTCTCTGCATTCTCACCAACATTTGGTGTTGTAGCATTTTAAAATTTTAGCTATTCTAATAAGTATGTTTTGGTGCCTATAATTTTTAACCTTAAAATACAAGACAGATTGAGATAATGAAGAGTTTTTCTTACATATAAAAAAGATCTCAGTTCCCTTTTGGAGGGGTTGTTTTCTGCCCTGAAAACTGCTATATTGCTTTCATTATGCTCTGAGAGTTTGCAAATCTTCATGTTTTCCCTCCTGTACTTGGCTTCCTGGAAGCTTGTGTAAAGATTTTACCCCTGTAAGGGACTAACATATCCTAGCTTTATGCTACCCATCTGGCATACAGGCAGAAGAGGAAGGAACAATCCTGGAGGAGATGCTAGTGGAAAATAAGTTAGGAGCATTGACAAGTGGGGTCAGAATTGAGCTGAATTCTACCCCAGTCCTGTATGGGAAAGGTCCATAGACTGGCTACTCTAGTCCAATGAAAGTTGTAAATTCAGGTCACAGATCATTCTAGGTCAATAATGAGGTCCAAGAAAAATCTGATCTAGGAGGAATGGGTAGTCACAAGGCTTGCAAAGCAGAGAAGAGAAATGATCAGAAGGATGAAAATGGCAACAATTTTTTTCTGAGAGTTTCAAAGTGAGGCAAAGAGCACCAGAACAGGGAAGATGGTGGTATAGGATGAGGCTGGGCTCACCTCGTCCTGCTGATCACTTAGATTCCACCCACATCTGCCTAAAAAACCAGAAATCTGCCAGAAGACTAGCAGAAGGGACTCTCCAAAGCCAAGTGTAGACAAGAGGCCCACAGAAGAGGGTAGAAGGGCAGAGAAGCAGTGCATGCTACACGGACTGGCATGAGGGAGCCCAAGTGATAGAGGGACAGCCTGCCCCGCACAGAGAGCCCCTTGCAAAAGCAGAGGGGTCGCACTCCATGAGTTCTGACAGCCAGGGGGACTTAACATCTGGAATGTTAAAAGTCAATAGCTCTGCTCTCAGAGAGCGGGGAGGGCGAGAGGACTCCGGGAGGCAGAGTTGTTGAGCCCCGGGAGAGAGAGCCCAGCTCGGAGGGAGAACAAAGGTGCTGGCAAGCGTCATCTCACTCTCCCATCCCCCAGCTGAAATTCCAAAGGGAACCAGCTCCTGTCACCAAACTTGCTTGCACCCCACAAATGCTCAACACTGTGCTTCTGTGGATCCATCCCTCCAACGGGCCTGCCTCCCTCCCAGAGATGCAGGGCCCCTCACACAGGGGACCACCGAGGGCAAAGTGAGCTAAGCCTACCCCTCCCACCCTGTGCACCTTGTGGATCCACCCCAGGCTAATACACCAGATCCCACTGGAGCAGCACCAAAAGCCTGGCAGTGTCCAAGTAGCCCAGACATGGGCCACACCACTCCACAGTGAGTCCTGCCCTTGGGAGAGGGGAAGATAAGGTACACACCAGTCTGACTATGGCCCCAGCAGTGGACCGGGGGCAAACATCGGGTATTCCGGACAACACAGAGGAAGTGCCCTGGGTTTGGAGCCACCACAGGGACTACCCAAAATGATGAAACAGAAGAGTTCTCCTCAAAATATATTCCAGGAAGTAGTGACAGCTAATGAATTGATCAAAAACGATTTAAGCAATATAATGGAATAAGAATTTAGAATAACAGTCATAAAATTAATCACTGGGCTTGAAAAAAGCATAGAGGACAGCAGAGAATCTATTGCTACAGAGATCAAAGGACAAAGAAATAGGCATGAGGAGCTAAAAAATGCTATAAATGAGGTGCAAAATAAAATGGAGGCGGCCATAGCATGGATTGAAGAGGCAGAGAGGAGAAATGGTGAATTAGAAGGTAAAATTATGGAAAAAGAGGAAGCTGAGAAAAAGAGAGATAAAAAAATCCAGGAATATGAGGGGAGATTTAGATAACTAAGTGATGCAATCAAACAGAACAATATCCATATCATAGGAATTCCAAAAGAAGAAGAGAGAGAGAAAGGGGCTGAAGGGGTACTTGAACAAATCATAGCTGAGAACTTCCCTGATCTGGGAAAAGAAAAAGGCATTGAAATCCAAGAGGCACAGAGAACTCCCTTCAGATGTAACTTGAATCGATCTTCTGCACGACATATCATAGTGAAACTGGCAAAATACAAAGATAAAGAAAAAATTCTGAAAGCAGCTAGGGATAAACACACTCTAACATATAAAGGGAGACCAATAAGACTAGTGATGGATCTATCTACTGAAACTTCACAGGCCAGAAAGGAATGGCAGGAAATCTTCAATGTGATAAACAGAAAAAATATGCAGCCAAGAATCCTTTATCCAGCAAGTCTGTCATTTAGGATAGAAGGAGAGATAAAGGTTTTCCCAAACAAACAAAAACTGACGGAATTCATCACCAATAAACCAGCCCTACAAGTGATCCTAAGGGGGATCCTGTGAGACAAAGTACCAGAGACATCACTACAAGCATGAAACCTACAGACATCACAATGACTCCAAGCCCATATCTTTCAATAATAACACTGAATGTAAATGGTCTAAATGCTCCAACCAAAAGACATAAGGTATCAGAATGGATTAAAAAAAAAAAACCAAGCCCATCTATTTGCTGTCTCCAAGAGACACATTTTAGACCTGAGGACACCTTCAGATTGAAAGTGAGGGGATGGAGAACTATCTGTCATGCTACTGGAAGTCAAAAGAAAGCTGGAGTAGCCATACTTATATCAGACAAACTAGACTTTAAATTAAAGGTTGTAACAAGAAATGAAGAAGGGTATTATATAATAATTAC
The DNA here is from genome assembly GCF_018350175.1 of Felis catus. Classification (NCBI taxonomy): domain Eukaryota; kingdom Metazoa; phylum Chordata; class Mammalia; order Carnivora; family Felidae; genus Felis; species Felis catus. The sequence continues at coordinate 40,031,370 of NC_058370.1, read as the reverse complement.
AGGGTCTATCCGTTAGGGAGAGCTAACAATTATAAATGTCTATGCACCAAATACAGGAGTCCCCAAATACATAAAACAATTCATCACAAACAAGCAACTTTATTGATAAGAATGTGTTAATTGCAGAGGACTTTAATGCCACACTTACAGTAATGGATAGATCATCTAGACACAGGATCAATAAAGAAACAAGGGCCCTGAATGATACATTGGATCAGATGGACCTGACATATATATTTAGAACTCTGCATCCCAAAGCAACGGAATATACTTTCTTATTGAGTGCACATGGAACCTTCTCCAAGATAGATCACATACTGGGTCACAAAAGAGCCCTTCATAAGTATACAAGAACTGAGATCATACCATGCATACTTTCAGACCACAATGCTATGAAACTTGAAATCAACCACAGGAAAAAGTCTGGAAAACCTCCAAAAGCATGGAGGTTAAAGAACACCCTACTAAAGAATGAATGGGTCAACCAGGCAATTAGAGAAGAAATTTAAAAATATATGAAGCAAATGAAAATGAAAACACAACAATCCAAACGCTTTGGGATGCAGCAAAGGCAGTCCTGAGAGGAAAATACATTGCAATCCAGGCCTATCTCAAGAAACAAGAAAAGTCCAAAATACAAAATCTAACAGCACACCTAAAGGAAATAGAAGCAGAACAGAAAAGATACCCTAAACCCAGCAGAAGAAGAGAAATAATAAAGATCAGAGCAGAAATAAACAATATAGAATCTAAAAAAAAACTGTAGAGCATATCAATGAAACCAAGAGTTGGTTTTTTGAAAAAATAAACAAAATTGATAAACCTCTAGCCAGGCTTCTCAAAAAGAAAAGGGAGATGACCCAAATAGATAAAATCATGAATTAAAATGGAATTATAACAACCAATCCCTCAGAAACACTAAGCAAAATCCCTAAGCAATTATCAGGGAATACTTTGAAAAATTACATGCCAACAAACTGGACAACCTGGAAGAAACGGACAAAATCCTAAGCACCCACACACTTTCAAAGCTCAAACAGGAAGAAACAGAAAGCTTCAACAGACCCATAACCAGTGAAGAAATTGAATCAGTTATCAAAAATCTCCCAACAAATAAGAGTCCAAGACCACACGGCTTCCCAGGACAATTCGACCAGACATTTAAAGCAGAGACAATACCTATCCTTCCCAAGCTATTCCAAAAAATAGAAAGGGAAGAAAAACTTCCAGACTCATTCTATGAAGCCAGCATTACTTTGGTTCCTAAACCAGACAGAGACCCAGCACAAAAAAGAACTACAGGCCAATATCCCTGATGAATATGGATGCAAAAATTCTCAGTAAGATACTAGCAAATCGAATTCAATAGCATATAAAAAGAATTATTCACCACGATCAAGTGGGATTCATTCCTGGGCTGCAGGGCTGGTTCAACATTCACAAATCAATCAATGTGATACATCACATTAATAAAAGAAAAAAGAACCATCTGATCCTGTCAATCGATGCAGAAAAAGCATTTGACAAAATTCAGCATCCTTTCTTAATAAAAACACTCAAGAAATTTGGGATAGAAGGAACATACTTAAACATCATAAAAGCCATTTATGAAAAGCCCACAGCTAATATCATCTTCAATGGGGGAAAACTGAGAGCTTTCCCCCTGAGATCAGGAACATGACAGGGATGTCCACTCTCACCACTGTTGTTTAACATAGTGTTTGAAGTTCTAGCATCAGCAATCTGACAACAAAAGGAAATCAAAGGCATCAAAATTGGCAAAGATGAAGTCAAACTTTCACTTTTTGTAGATGACATGATACTATACATGGAAAACCCGATAGACTCCACCAAAAGTCTGCTAGAACTGATACATGAATTCAGCAAAGTCGCAGGATACAAAATTAATGTACAGAAATCAGTTGCATTCTTATACACTAATAATGAAGCAACAGAAAGACAAATAAAGAAACTGATCCCATGCACAATTGCACCAAGAAGCATAAAATACCTAGGAATAAATCTAACCAAAGATGTAAAAGATCTGTATGCTGAAAACTATAGAAAGCTTATGAAGGAAATTGAAGAAGATACAAAGAAATGGAAAAACATTCCATGCTCATGGGTGGGAAGAATAAATATTGTTAAAATGTCAATACTACCCAAAGATATCTACACATCCAATGCAATACCAATCAAAATTGCACCAGCATTCTTCTTGAAGCTAGAATAAGCAATCCTAAAATTTGTATGGAATGCAAAAGACCCTGAATAGCCAAAGTAATATTGAAGAAGAAGACCAAAGTGGGAGGCATCACAATCCCAGACTTTAGCCTCTATTACAAAGCTGTAATCATGAAGACAGCATGGTATTGGCACAAAAACAGATACATAGACCAATGGAATAGAATAGAGACTCAAGAGTTGGACCCATAACACTATGGCCAACTAATCTTTGACAAAGCAGGAAAGAATATCCAATGGAAAAAAGACATTCTCTTTAACAAATGGTGCTGGGAGAACTGGACAGCAACATGCAGAAGAATGAAACTAGACCACTTTCTTACACCATTCACAAAAATAAACTCAAAATGGATAAAGGACCTGAATGTGAGACAGGAAACCATCAAAATCCTAGAGGAGAAAGCAGGAAAAAAACCTCTCTGAACTCAGCCACAGAAATTTCTTACTTGACACATGTCCAAAGGTAAGGGAATTAAAAGCAAAAATGAACTATTGCGACCTCATGAAAATAAAAAGCTTCTGCACTGCAAAGGAAACAATCAACAAAACTAAAAGGCAACCAACGGAATGGGAAAAGATATTTGCAAATGACATATCAGACAAAGGGTTAGTATCCAAAATCTATAAAGAGCTCACCAAACTCTACACCCAAAAAACAAATATTCCAGGGAAGAAATAGGCAGAAGACATGAATAGACACTTCTCTAAAGAAGATATCCAGATGGCCAACAGGCACATGAAAAGATGCTCAATGTCACTCCTCATCAGGGAAATACAAATCAAAACCACACTCAGATACCACCTCACACCAGTCAGAGTGGCTAAAATGAACAAATCAGGAGACTATAGATGCTGGAGAGGATGTGGAGAAACGGGAACCGTCTTGCACTGTTGGTGGGAATGCAAACAGGTGCAGCCACTCTGGAAAACAGTGTGAGGTTCCTCAAACAATTAAAAATAGATCTAGCTTATGACCCAGCAATAGCACTGCTGGGAATTTACCCAAGGGATGCAGGCATGCTGATGCATAGGGGCACTTGTACCCCAATGTTTCTAGCAGTACATTCAACAAAAGCCAAATTATGGAAAGAGCCTAAATGCCCATTAACGGATGAATGGATAAAGTAGTTGTGGTTTATATACATAAAGGAATACTACTTGGCAATCAGAAAGAATGAAATATGGCCTTTTGTAGCAACATGGATGGAACTGTAGAGTGTTATACTAAGTGAAATAAGTCATACAGAGAAAGACAGATACCATATGTTTTCACTCTTATGTAGATCCCGAGAAACTTAACAGAAGACCATAGGAGAGAGGAAGGAAAAAAACTTTAGAGAGGGAGGGAGCCAAACCATAAGAGACTCCTCAAAACTGAGAATAAACTAAGGGTTGATGGGGGTGGGTGATGGGTATTAAGGAGGGCACCTGTTGGGATGAGCACTGGGTGTTGTATGGAAACCAATCTGACAATAAATTTTATATTAAAAAAAAAAAAAAAGAAAGAAAAAAGCACCGGAACAGAATACAGTGTAATCCCATGAGAGAGAGTTGGTAAGAACATCACCAGCAACAGATCCAAAGAAAGGCTTTCCTGCAGAATCCCCTAGCCTGAAGGGGAAGAAAGAATACAAGAGAATGAAAACAAGCCAGGAAGCCAAGAGACCCAGACAGAAGGAGAGATCCATTCATTTTTAAATTCACCCAGTTTGGGAGTCTAGGGTGTTAGATTCACTGACATTCTCCCTTCTGTTTATTTCCAGAAGAGGGAAGTGCATCCAAAAGATAGAAGGACACCAATTTTAAACAGTAAGAGATGTCCTGAGGTTGTATATGCCCAGTTTTTATAGTCAACTACATTTATTATACCTGATGAATATGTTTTGGTTTAATCATCTTTTTGAAATCATGCATTATTTAGTAAACACTACTGTTTTCATTATACCTATATATTTTTAGTGTAAAATTGCTTACCTCCTTTTGGAAGTAGGTGGATGTATATAATAGTAAATAAGCCAAGTTAAACAAATAATATTGAATTCAGAAAAAGAAGCAAGCTACATGTTTGGTATAAGAGGATTTACTCAAAAGTTAACTTGACTCCATTTACGTATTTGGACAATATGAAAATTTTTGCTCACCGTAATAAAGTGATACTTGAGGACACTCCATTTCCTAATCTGTTTCCATGTGGAGATCAAGAAAAGCACAGATGTTTCAGATTTATGGCCATTGGATTTACATTCCAAATCCCAAGACATTAAAAAAGGGATTTTTCTGCCAAAATATCTATCTAATCATTATGCCTTTTCCTCATTCAGAGGCATAGGCTCTATCCAGGATGTCCAGATGGCAATAGAGCAATGTTTGTTTCCTGTTAAAATCAGTAAATTGTCAATTATGGCTAAGGACTGTTAAAGTTAAAAAAATAAAAATAAAAAAGATCATGCCTCACATTCTGGTTTATTTACTTCCTTGACCTAGACTTGCAATTCTCATCAGAATAATTTCTTGGGCATTTTATGTTTCTCATCCCAATTATTTCAGCTTTTAAAACTAACTGCAAAGTTCATTCTTTATACATGACATGAGGAGTGCAGTTTAAATTCTAGGAGAAAGGATACAGCACTAGAGATTATACTTCAAGGTGTACTTTTAGTATTACGTGACAGCTTTTGCTTTGTCATTTTCAGGTAACTGCATGAAGTGTTTTATGTGTTCAACATGGTGTTCCTTCCTCTCCCATACAGTATTTATAGGTGAAGCCTATGAAAACTGAGACAATGAAAATAATACCATCAAGATTTAAATTGTTTCTTAGCCATTAGAGGTTAGAGTGGGAGAAAGCCAAAGCATAAGAGACTCTTAAAAACTGAGAACAAACTGAGGGCTGATGGGGGGTGGGAGGGAGGGAAGGGTGGGTGGTGGGTATTGAGGAGGGCATTTGTTGGGATGAGCACTGGGTGTTGTATGGAAACCAATTTGACAATAAATTTCATATATTTAAAATTAAAAAAAATAAAATATTTACAACCCACCTCCCCCCCCCAAAAAAGAAAGCCAAACAAAAAGTTTACCATCCCAAATGAACAATGAAAATACCTGGAGAAATCCCATACTGCATTAAAAATAAAAACACAAAATTTCCCTACCCAGCTCCAAAATCTAACATAGGAATCAAGATCACTTTGTTAAAATTCAAAAGTACATGAAAACATAAAATATTAGGATAATAAACGTTTTTTCAGCAATTATTCCAAATTATTTGCCCAAGCTTATAACAGTTTCTAGTCCACAATAATAAGACAACTTATGACTGAACTAAAATGTCTTGAAGGTCAAGACATTTAGAAAGAACAATTTGAAAATGGCAATTTTCTAATCAGGTTATAAGTCCAAAAATAAATCTAATAAAATGCTTTTAAATAATATAATCTTAGACTATAAGTAATCCCTCATATATAATTTATATAAAATTATAAGAGATGTTCCTTGACCGGTATGCAATATTACAAATTCATGAGATACCTCTACCTTGATGCTACATTGCAAGACTCCCAGGGTCTAGGTGTTAATCTATCTGGACAATATCTTAATTACCACAAATTACCATGAAGCAATAAAACTTTATTTGAATGTGACAGTCCATCTGTTAAAGTTCCTGGTATTTCAGATGAATGAAAATAAATCAACCTTTATTTCATTGAAATAGTTTCTGAGGTTCCTTGTAGGTTAATAAGGTCAAATTCTGAAGTTTATTCATAAGAAGAGGAGGAATAAGAGGTAAAGATAAATTAAAATTCAATGTATCAGTTTGTTTGCTGTTATATATAAAAAAAATAGAAATAAACAAGTCTGTGCAATTAGTGCTAAAATAAGTGCTGGCATTCACCAGAAATCAATAATCAATACTGCCTAAAAGTGTGATGACGTCGGTTGGGCATAGGTTGGTGACATGGAATGGACCCACTTTGATGCACATAGGTCTAATATATATATATATATATATATATATATATATATATATATATATATAAATCACTTCAGAAGAATGGTGTTTATGACATAGGATGAATTTTATTACCTAAATTAATTCTATGATCATTCATAGAATGAATTGTGACATTTAAACTTGTCCTACTTTTCCCTGCTCTTATCCTACTGGATCCCTGAGGTAGGTTGCATATTCTATATCAGAACTTAGATGACTTGGGGAGGCAGCCACAGAATGCTGTTTGCATCTGAATATACTAAAGGTCAGTTTTTGATCCCATTTTCAACTCTTACATATTGATGTATATGTGTGTGTTTGTGGGGATGGGGGTACAGTGTGTGTGTGCATGAGGGGGCATTAAGCATAGTTATCAATTTCCAAGCAACAAAGTGTGATTAGCAAACAATTCTTTCTGCCTAGCATCTACCAAACTCACCACTCTCTTGTAACATGTCAAAAGTTCCTTTAACAATCCTAACAACCCCTTGATTTTTAAAAGTCTCTAGGGAGGGCTCTTAACTACAGGTAGCAAGGGCTTCTCCTCTCTTGCTTGAAAAATCTTTGGCTGGTCAAAAAGCACAGGTAGAATATGAAATGTAAAGAACTCAGCAGTAGAGCTTGAATACTTAAACACATAAATACACATGCTATTACAATGTTTTTCAAATTCAGGAGGTCAAAACAAAGAGAAATGTGAATAGATAAAGGAAAAAAAAGCTCCAAATTCTAACATTAAGAGGATCCTTGAGCCCTGCTTAACACCAAAGTGACAGAGAAAGGAATTGGTAGCAGCTATTACTCTTTTCATGTGATGACACAAGTAAAACCTTTGAGAATCTCAGTACTTCCCAAAGACATCTATCAATTATGCATGACTCAGACGTTTGGAAATCACCCTAATCAACTTAAAACATGGAGAATTCATTGTAAAAGGCTTGGAGGTTAATCCTAAGTCCATTTAACAGATAAAACTAAAGAAAAAATTGCTAAAATTACAATTATAAAATATACAAAGAATATAAGCTTTGAAAATTTTAAAACTAATAATATAAGAAAACAGGAAGAGACAAAAATAAGTACAAAAGTGTACATATAAGTACACTAGCTTCATCCTCTCCCATTGCTGACCATTTTAGAGGTTATTTATTCTACAGGATAGGATTTATATAGATAATATATTAAAATTTCCAGATATTATTTAGTACTTATTTATATAAGATGTAATTCTTTGTTTAATTACATTTATATGTTATTTTATTCATTTAGAAAAAAAACAAGCTGTTCAAATATTTCATTTATATCTCTTAAGAAGAATAAACTCAAAAAACATAACTATCATACTTAATGAGTTTCAGGTAGGCAATTATACCTCCATTTGATAAATATTCCCAGACAGTAGTTTATTGCTCCCAAATATAAATACTGAAATTTGCCTTTACTTCTAAAGTTTCTATCATCTTGTTTGAGGGGAGAGCTTTCTCAGTCATAACAATTAGTAAAAAAATACCACTTTGGAACAGATATAAGATATTAGATATTAGAGCATCAAGAATATTACTAGTATGTATTTATGGCATTAAACTGACTACACTTTTGTGAATCTGTGTGTCATAGGAGAGGGAAGCTTGAAAAAATTATCATGTAGGCCTAAATACTATGATTACAGAAACACAGGCTTTGTCTATCTTGTGTAAATACACAGACACATACACACACTTCAATATGTAATACTGCATTATATTTTGAGAGTAAAAAGACAGAGGCAGCTCTTTTAGTAATTAGACTTGGTTCAGATGTTAGATTTAAATTTATGTTGTGATTTAAAAATAATTATTATAGTTGCAGTAGGATTGAAAGAAGTAAAAACAAAAACCTGAGACATGTAATATTTCATTTTGCTTCATGTATTTTTAGGCACTGATGTTTGATGAGTACCTATTTACATTTACCACAGCTATGTCTTCCTGATGGACTCATCTTTCTATAATTAAGTAATGTCTCTGTCTCTAATAATATTCTTTGCTCTCAAGTCGACTATATCTAATATTAATATTAACAACCACTTTTTAAAAATTAATGTTTGCATGATATATCTTTTTCTATCCTTTTACCTTCAACCCTATGTCACTATATTTAAAGTGAAGTTCTTGCAGGCAGCATATTATTGGATCATGTTTTTTATTCACTTTGCCAAAATGTTTTTTATTTGTTTTATATACACCACATACATTTTCAGCAGCTTTATGATTCACATGATACAACTGGCTCATTTAAAGTATACAGTTCAATGGTTTTTGTATATTCATAGGCTTGTTCACCCACTGCCATAATCAACTTTTGAACACTTAACATCATCTCCCAAAGAAACTCACACCAATTAGTATTCACTCTGTTTTCTTCCAACCCCCACCTCAACTCCAACTATCCCAACACAACCCTAGTCCTAGGAAACCAGCAGACTGCTTCCTGCATCTATAGAGTTGCCTATTTTGGAAAATTTCATAGAAATGTAATTATATAATATATAGTCCTTTATGACTAGCTTTTTTCACCCAGCATAAGGTTTCCAAAGTTCATCCATGTTGTAAGATTCGGCAATTCCTTCCTCTTTATGGATGAATATGATATTCCATTTTCTGAATATGATACATATTTTATCCATTCATAAGTTGATGAACATTTGAATTGTTCCCATTTGGGGCACTATTATGAATAATGTGCTATGAACATTCATGTATAAGTTATTGTATATATGTATGTCTTTTTATCTCTTCAGAATATACCTAGGAGTAGAATTGCTAGATCAAAAGGTAAATTTAATGTTTTGCAATTTGAGAACCTGTCATACCATTTTGAAAAGTGGGTGTAACATCTTAAATTCCAATCAGCAACATATGAGGGTTCCAAGTTTCTCCTTATCCTAGTCAACACTGTTATTCTCCATATTTTTATAATAGTTATTCATCCTAATGGTGAAAGATAGTATCTTATTATGGTTTTGAATTACATTCTTCTGATGGCTAACGACTTTCAGCATCTTTTCATATACTTATTGGTGATCTGAATAACTTCACTGAAGAAATGTATATTCACAATACTTGACCACTCTGAAATTGTATTGCTGTTTCATTATTGAGTTGTAAGAGTATTATACATATTTTGGATACAGATCAGATATATGATTTGCAAATATTTTCTCCTATTCTGTGAGTTGGTTTTCACTTTGTGGTGTGATTGAAGCAAAAGCTTTTTCTTTTTACTTTAAATTTTAGTTAACATACACCACAATATTGATTTCAGGAGTAGAATTCAGCTCATCACTCTCATACAACATGCTCATACAACTGCTCATCACAACAAGTGTCCATCTTTTTTTTCTGGTTGCAAAATTTTGTTTTTATTTTGTTATCTTTTTTTATTATGAAATTTATTATCAAATTGGTTTCCATACAACACCCACTGCTCATCCCAACAGGTGCCCTCCTCAATGCCCATCACCTACTTTCCCCTCCCTCCCACCCCCCATCAACCCTCAGTTTATTCCCAGTTTTTAAGTTTTTTATGGTTTGGCTCCCTCCCTCTCTAACTTTTTTTTTCCTTTGCCCTCCCCCATGATCTGATGGAACTGGAGAGTTTTATGCTAAGTGAAATAAGTCATCATACAGAGAAAGACAGATACCATATGTTTTCACTCTTATGTGGATCCTGAGAAACTTAACACAAGTGCCCATCTTAGTACCTGTCACCTATCTAGCCCATCTCCAATACAATTCTTCTGTCAGTTAATAGTTTATTCTCTATCATTGAGTCTTATGGGTTGTTTCCCTCCATTCTCTTTCTCTTCCTTCCCATATGTACATCTGTTTTATTTCTTAAATTCCATATATAAGTGAAATCATGACATTTAACTTTCTCTGATTGACTATTTCACTTAGCATAATAGCTTCTAGCTCCATCCACATCATTACCCATGGTAAGATTTCATTTTTTTTATGACTGAGTAATATTAATACGTATTTATATATTTATATAAACACACCACTTTTTCTTTATCTATTCATCAGTCAATAAGTATTTAAGCTCTCTCCATAGTTTCGCTATTATTGATAATGCTTCTATAACCATTGGGAAGCATGTACCCCTTCAAATCTGTATTTTTGTATCCTTCAGGTAAATACATATTAGTACAATTGCTGGGTCATAGGGTAGTTCTATTTTTAGTTTTTTGAGGAATTTCAATACTGTTCTCCAGGGTGGCTGCATCAATTTGCATTCCCACCAAATAGTGCATCCCTTTCCTTGAATCCTCGCCAACACTTGTTGTTTCTTGTGTTGTTAATTTAGCTATTCTGACAGGTGTGAGGTGGTATCTCATCGTGGTTTTGATTTGTATTTCCCTGATGATGAGTGATGTTGAGCATTTTTCGTGTATGTGTTAGCCATGTGGATGTCTTCTTTGGAAAAATGTCTATTCATGTCTTCTGCCCTTTTCTTAACTGGGTTATTTGTTTTTGGGGTATTGAGTTTGATAAGTTCTTTATAGATTTTGGATGCTAACCCTTTATCAGATATGCCCTTTGCAAATATCTTCTCTCATTCCGTAGGTTGCCTTTTAGTTTTGTTGATTGTTCCCTTTGAAGTGCAGAAGCTTTTTATCTTGATGAAGTTCCAATAGTTCAAGTTTGCTTTTGTTTCCCCTTGCCTTTAGCAACTTGTCTAGTAAGAAATTGCTCCTACCTAGATCAAAGAGGTTGCTGCCTGTGGTCTCCTGTAGGATTTTGATGGTTTCCTATCTCACATTTAGGTCTTTTATCAATTTTGAATTAATTTTTGTGTATGTTGTAAGAAAGTGGTTCAGTTTTATCCTTCTCTTCATCAAGGTTTACCAACACCATTTGTTGAAGAGACTGTCTTTTTTTCCATTGCATATTCTTTCCTGCTTTGTTGAATGTTAGTTGACCACATAGTTGTGGGTCCAGGTCTGGGTTTTCTATTCTGTTCCATTGATCTCTGTGTCTGTTTTTGTGCCAATACCAAACTGTCTTGATGACTATAGCTTTGTGATATGGCTTTACATCCAGAATTGTGATACCTCCAGTTTTGTTTTTCTTTTTCAGTATTGCTTTGGATATTCAGGGACTTTTGTGGTTCCATACACATTTTTAGGATTATTTGTCCTAACTCTGCAAAAATAGCTGTTATATGATAGGGATTGCATTAAATGTGTAGGTTGCTTTGGGTGGCATAGACATTTTACCAGTGTTTGCTCTTCCAATCCAAGAGCATGGAATATTTTTCCATTTCTTTGTGTCCTCTTCAATTTCTTTCATAAGTGTTTTATAATTTTCAGAGTACAGATCTTTTACCTCTTTCGTTAGGTATATATATATATTTGATGCGATTGCAAATGGGATCAATTCCTTGATTTCTTTTGCTGCTGCTTTGTTATTGATGTATAGATATTCAACAGTTTTCTGTACATTGATTTTCTATCCTGGGACTTTGCTGAATTCATGAATTAGTTCTAGAAATATTTTGGTGGAGTCCTTTGGGTTTTCTCCATATATCATCATGTCATCTGTGAATAGTGAAAGTTTGACTTCTTTCTTGTCGATTTAGATGCCTTTTATTTCTTTTTGTTGCCTAATTGCTGAGACTAGGACCTCCAGGACTATGTTATATAATAATGGTGAGAGTGGACATCCTTGTCTTGTTTCTGACCATAGGAGAAAGGCTCTCAGTTTTTCTCCATGGAAAACGATATTAGCTGTGGGTCTTTTGTACATGGCCTTTATGATGCTGAGGTATCTTCCACCAATCTGTACTTTGTGGAGAGTTTTTATCAAGAATGAATGTAGTATTTTGTTAAATGTTTTTTTTTTCTGTATTTATTGACAGGATCTTATGGTTCTTACCCTTTTTTTTAAAATGTTGTGTATCACATTGATTGATTTGTGAATATTGAACCAGCCCTGCAGCCCAGGAATAAATCCAACTTGATTGTGGTGAAAAATTATTTTAATGTACTGTTGAATTTGATTTGCTAATATCTTGTTGAGAATTTTTATATCCATGTTCATCAGAGATATTGGCCTGTAATTCTCCTTTTGATTGGGTATGTGTCTAGTTTTGGAATCAAGGTAATTACGGTTTCATACAATGAGTTTGTGTGTTTTCCTTCAATTTCTACTTTTTGAAACAGTTTGAGGAGAATAGGTATTAACTCTTCTTTAAATGCCAGGTAGAATTCCCCCAGGAATCCATCTGGCCCAGGGCTCTTGTTTGTTTGGGAGATTTTGGATTGCTGATTCACTTTCTTAGCTGGTTGTGGGTCTGTTCAAATTTTCCGTTTCTTCCTGTTTCAGTTTTGATAGTGTGTGAGTTTCAAGGAATCCCATTGCTTCCAGATTTCCCAGGTTGTTGGCATATAATTTTTCATAGTAGTCTCTTATAATTGTTTGTATTTCTGTGGTGTTGGTTATGATCTCTCCTCTTTCATTTGTGATTTTATCTGTTTGGGTTCTTTCTCTTTTCTTTTTTATAAGTCATTTTTTGTTTATTCTTTCAAAGAACCAGTTCTTAGTTTCAGGGTATTTTGATCTGAAAATAAGCATGATATGATCTTGATGTTTTTGTACCTGTTGAGGGATGATTTGTGATCCAATATGTGATCTATTCTCGAGAATGTTCCATGCGCACTCAAGAAGAATGTATATTCTGTTGCTTTAGGATGAAATGTTCTGAATATATCTGTTAAGTCCTTCTGGTCCATTCAAAGCCACTGCTTCCTTATTGATTTTCTGCTTAGATGATCTGTCCATTGCTGTAAGTTGCGTGTTAAAGTCCCCTACTATTATTGTATTATTATCAATGAGTTTCTTTATGTTTGTTATTGATTTATATATTTGTGAGCTTACATATTGGGGGCATTAATATTTATAATTGTTAGATATTGATGGATAAATACCTTAGTTACGATATAATGTGGTTCTTCATCCCTTGTTACAGTTTATGTTTTAAAATCTAGTTTGTCTGATATAAGTATGGCTACTCTGGCTTTCTTTTGACATCATAATAGATGGTTCTCCATCCCCTCACTTTCAATCTGCAGATGTCTTTAGGCCTAAAATGAGTCTCTTATTAGCAGCATAGAAATGGATCTTGTTTTTTTTACCTATTCTGATACCCTATGACTTTCGACTGGAGCATTTAGTCCATTTACATTCAGAGTGATTACTGAAAGATACGAATTTAGTGCCATTGTATGACCTGCAGAATTAGTGTTTCTGGTGATGTTCTGTATTCCTTTCTAGTCTTTATTGCTTTGTTTTTTTTCTCCAAAGAGTCCCCCTTAAAACTTCTTGCAGGGTTGGTTCAGTGGCCACAAACCCTTTAGTTTTTGTCTGGGAAACTCTTTCTCTCTCCTACTCTGAATGGCAGCCCTGCTGGATATAGTATTCTTGGCTGCATATTTTTTTTTTCCTATTGAGCATGTTGAGTATTTCCTGGCACTCCCTCTGGCCTGCCAAGTTTCAGTGGACTGGTCTGCTGCTAACCTTATGTGTCTACCCTTGTACCCTTGTAGGTTAAGGACCTTTTGTCCCCAGCTGCTTTCAGAATTCTCTCTTTATCTTTGTATTTTGCAAGTTTCACTATAATATGTCATGGTGTTGACCTGTTTTTGTTGATTTTAAGGGGACTTCTCTGTGCCTTTTGTACTTGAATGCCTGTTTCCTTTCCAGATTTAGGGAAGTTCTCAGCTATGGTTTGTTCAAATAAACCTTCTACCCCCTTTTCCCACTCCTATTCTTCTGGGTCTCCTATGATACAGATATTGTTTCATTTGATGGAATTATAAAGTTCCCTAAGTCTCCCTTCATGATCTAACAATTTTCTTTCCCTATTCTTTAAGGCTTCATTATTTTCCATAGCTTTATCTTCTGTATCACCTATTTTTTCCTCTTCTTCAATCCTCGTTGTTACTGTATCCAATTTGTTTTACATCTCAGTTATAGCATTTTTTATTTCAGCCTGACTAGTTTTTAGGTTTTTTATCTCAGCAGTAAGGATTTCTCTCGTGTTTTCTATGCTTTGTTCAAGTCCAGCTAGTTTAGATGTATTGCTTATATTTTTTTGAGCAAGTCCCTGGCTATGATTTCTTCTTGACCTTCTTTTGGGGAGATTTCTCCCATATTGTCATTTTGGCTAAGTTTCTGTCTTTTGAATATTTTGAAATCCTGTTATGTTGCCTGCATCTGAGAGTCATGCTATATTAAAAAGGGGACATACACTCTCCAGAGCCTGACACTTCAGGAAGTGTTTCTGATGTATGCTGTGTATACTCTGCTGCTGAATTTTGGCTGCTTTTTCCCACTGGCCATTCCTCTGCAGAGAAGAGGGGAGTATTTGGACCTTAAACTAGATGTGCTTTGATTTCTTTGTGAAAATAAGCCTAGCACCTGCCATGCTATCTCTCCTTCCAACTACAGAGATTCTCCCACCAGTCCTTAAATAGATTTCCTGGGTGTTCCAAGTGATCTCACCTCAACACAGCTGTATTTGAGGGACAAGGCAAGCCCATGGTCCCCTTATTTTTCTACCATCTTAACTTTTCCTTGTACGTGCCATGCTGTCTCCTTCCAACCGTGGAAATCCTTCTGCCAGGCTTCAGATCCATTTCCTGGGTAGTCCAAGTGATCTCACCTTAATACAGCTGTGTTTGAGGGATGATGAAAGCCCAGGGACTTCCTACCTTTCTGCCACCTTAACTCCTCCTTAAAGCAAAATTTTTAAACTTTGATGAAGTCCAGTGTATTTATCTTTCTTTTGTTGCTTATGCTTTTGGTGTCACATCTACAAATTCGTTACCTAACATGAGGTCAGAAATTTTATATCTATAATTTCTTCTACAAGTTTTATAGTTTTCATTCTTACATTTAAGATCTATGAATCATTTGCAGTTAACGTTCGTGTATGGTATAAGGAAGAAGTTTTGTATTTTTCTTCTGCATGTGGATATCCAACTGTCCCAATACCATTTTTTGAAGATTATGCTTTCCCCATTGAATAGACTTGGCACTCTTATTGCAAATCATTTGACCATCAATGTAAGAGTTTGTTTCTGAACTAGCAATTTCATTCCATTGGTCTTTGTGTTTATCTCTATACCAGTATGACACCATACCATTTTTTTTTAGTAAATTTTGAAAATGGGAACTACAAGTCTTGTAACTTTGTTCTTCCTTTACAGGATTTTTTTGGCTATTCTGGGTCCCTTGCATTTCCATAGACTATTTACATGGAAAGTATTTTATTGGTATCAGGGCTTAAGTCTGTTATTTTATCATTTTATAATTTGCTTTCTGTTTTCAGTTTCTTTGATCATTTTTATAGTTTTTATCTTGATTTATATGTAGCATTTTCTTTTTTAGTATATTGCTTTGTATAGTTTTATTAGTGTTTGATCTATGTATGTGATGTAATAAACATATATAACTTATCACAGAAATTGATGGGGTGTGGGAGGGAATCAACTTCCTGCTAGAACCCCTGAAAGTATTCAGGGGGAAAGGTATCGTTTTTCTGATGGTATTGGGCAGATGTCATTTTGTTGTTGTTGTTGTTGTTGTTTGTTGTTGTTGTTGTTGTTGTTGTTAGGCCATCCTTTTCTTAGTCCTTTAGCTAAGGGAAACAGGATTTTCTTGGAGTTTTTTGGGTCTTTGCCTGTTGAAGATCCTTGATTGGAAACTTCTGCAGCACCCCATCCAAGATATGTGAGAGACAATAAGCAAATCTCAGGAACTCACCGCTGTGTAGTTCCTCCAATTCCTCAAGTCCCTAGGCAGTGCACCTTCTTGTATGATCTTTCAGAGACCTCCTATGTGTGCTGTGTTATATCTAGGGGGTTTTAGTTCTAAGGAGGAGGACTTGGCAGGAATGGAGCTACTCCATCTTGGTAACTGAAAGTAATATTTCATTTTAGTATTAGTAATCCTCATTTGTGTCATTTGAACTCCATTGATAAACTCTGATGTACCCTCCAATAATACCTTAGGAGAGTAAGACTATTTGGGTGAAGATACCAAATTACTCCCTTTGCTGCTAATATGCAGGCAAAACATTCATTTATATTTATCTAAAAGTAATTGTAAACATTTGAAAATAATTATATGGTTAAGTCACTTCAATTAGTTAAAACAGTTGGATGAGAACACAACAGAATATTTCAAGTAACAGCTGAGTAGAAGATTTTAATCTCATTACAACTGATGTCAGCATTCTACCTGAGGCAAAACTAATTGCAGCAGCTTCTACCCACAGTCTCAACTCATCACAGATTCATAGTGAATAACCAGGCAAGAGAAAATGTGCTAATAAAGGGATATGGAGCCCACAGTTTGTATTTGGGCCTTTGTAGTTGTGTAGTAAGCTAACACATTTTGTAGGCAGAGCCTTGTGTATGTAACAGAAGATGTCCATGGCATTTCCAAGTCCTGTCCTTGATGGTAACATTTATAATGAAATTCTGGTTATATGTGCTTTTAGAAACAAGTGGACTCTGTGTTTTGGGGTGGGATGAACCTAATATAGCATCTCAGTTCTACCTTGTGTGAGTTATCTAACATCTCAGAACCTCAGTTTCCTTGTCTATAACACATGGCTCCTAAAGCTGCTACTTCTCCAGAAGGATTAAATGTAAGTATATAAAGTGTCTTTTGCAATACCTTGGCTCACAGAAAATGTTAAGTATATATTTGACACCTTAATTTTTCACTGACAGAACGGTGGACCTACAGCTCACATATCTCCGGGCCATGAAGACTGGCTTTGACATTTCCCTCAAATTCTAATTTAAGGAATAGAATTCCAACTCTGTAATACAGAATACCAACCAAAGAACAACATTAGGAATTCCTATACCCATTTTTTTCCTAAGGAGAAACTTTGATTTCAAAATGTACACATGTATTTAATTTGAATACATATAAAAATTCTAACCTTACTGAAAAACTTTCTCTACAAGCCATCAAATTCCAAATATATTTTTCTACAGATATAGTCAAGGACAAATCTCAAGAACTTCTATTTTAATTCTGCATTGTTTTTTCCTGAGAGGGTTAAAAGGAATTTTTATAGCATGTGTAGAAAAAGTGAAGATCCCCCCACATACATCCCTTATAGATAAGCAACATAATCTCAGTAATTAAATATTCTCTCATCCCCTCATCCCTCCTTTTTTCCCAGTGATCTCAGTAAATAAAGGATAATTCTGGGTTAAGTGTAGTTTCTGAAGATCAAACTGATGTCACAAATTCTACCTCTTTGGTCTACAGGGACATGGAATACTTCAAATAATAAATCCAGTGTATCCAACGGAATGTTCTCTGAAACAATAACCCATTCTCTAGGTTGTAATCTTACCACTGATGGGCTGCACAGCTCCAGCAAATCATTAAGCTGCTTGGACTTCAGCTTCCCAGCTAAGTGCCAGTAACAGCATAGCACCATGCATTCAACAAGCATTTTCTCAAATAGCCTGACAACATCCTTCAGTGTCGAGGGAAATGTCAGTAGCCATTCCTGTCCTCATCTAATGGCAGAGAAATTAATGTTCTGAGAATCTTGGCGTTTACCAAAGGATGACCTACAAATGGTGGATGATTCACAGGCAGCCTCCAACATAGAAGGGCTAAAGAGAAAAACAAGAAAAGTATAGGGACATGGGAAGGAGGATTAAAATCTCAAAATCATAGCAGTTGGCAAATGAAAAAATGGTCAAAGAGCAAAAGAGCTGAATATAACATGGGGAAATGAGACATTCAAAAAAGTTGAGTTCCATGGACAGCTAATGCTTATTGCCATCTAGGGCTAGGAATTTCAATGTTGAATAATCATTTAAACTGTGACAGATGGGAAATCATGCTTCAAAATTTTGAAATGATTCAGATAATGGAAGAATTAAGGTTAGCAGCAAAGTTTCCCAATATCTTACTTCAAATTGGGCTAGGTATTGGTTCATATACCACCAATTTTGATGGATATTAGCCAGCTGCCCATGCCCTAGGACTCTAAATTCTGGTTCAGTAGGTTTGGAGTATGCATTTTCAGCAAGCCTCCCTGCTGATGCTAAAGCCCAACAAATTTTGAAATTCCCTATACTATACCATAAGGCCTTTTTTTCCCATGTACGCTTTACTATTCTTATGGCCAAATCTACTTGGGGGGGTAAGGTATGGGTGTCTGCTACTTTCATGAGAAAGAGGGGTCTTCTCCATTGTCCCTTATCTATACTCTTCTACCCAGAGGTTATGAATAAACTAAGTTTTACTTATTATAAATATTAAAAAATATAAGTCAGCATAAGAGTTAGAGAACTCAAAGTGTCACTGAAATGTAAATGAATGACAAATCAAGTCATTTTTCAGAAAATAATCTAGGAGTTTTCATATCATTCCAAGGTCAGATGAAATAAAGAATAAAACCCAAATGTTCTAATACTAGGTTCAATGTACTAGTCATGGTTTCTAACCCCCCTAATGAGAAACCCTTGTCATTTTAAAGGAAAAGATAAAAAAGCATATACTTTTATCTATGAAAAGAATTAGAGGAATTAAACATTTTTATTAAATGTAACATTCATTCAGTGCCATCCTGAATTCAATGCATCAACTCAAAAATAAAGTGGAAAAATGAAATTTCAGCTTTAAAATAACTCCCCATTCATATCCATCCACATATAGTCATCCAAAAAATATAGAAGAATGTTGTTATACATACAAAAGAATATAAAATTATAACCAACTTTACAGTTAGTAATTTCATAACAGCTCAGGAAAAACTTCAAAGCTTAATATGATTAAAATTTAAATGAGAGAATATTAAACTGCCATCTTATTTTTGATAATTTCAATTTTTAATAAATATTAAACTCTAGTCTCATATATTCCTTTACAAAATAATCCAAGTGCATAGTCATGTCTCAAATGGTTGTCCACCTCAATATTTATGTAAGGAAATTATTCCCTTTTAGTTCAGGCATCTTTGCAATGGGTAATAATTGCAATGGCAGAATGGATCACCCCATCAATCTGTATCCCCCTATTTATAAACAAAAGTCTACTGTCAACTTAACGTCTCTCTTTTCCTCAACATAACTTACTGTGTCAGAAATTACAAGGTATGAAGAGAACTGTGTTTAACCTATGTTCCACTTCTGATTTTATTACAAGAAAAGGAAAACATTGTCATGGCATTCATGTACTATGGCAGAAGCTAGACTTATCTTTTCAAACATACATAATTTAATATCATTACTTGAATCAATATTTGAGAACTAATAAAGGCTTTACTGAAGCCCAAGTTGATTTAATTCATGCTATAGTCTAAAACTACACACTGCATTAAAGAACTGATTCCACTACCTTATTCTATAAGAAGCTAAGGACAAATCAAATCTTAATTTTCATGTTTCCCACAACAGTGTATAAAATGAAATTGAACAGCACAGAAATGCACAGAAATAGCATTCTATTGTAGGTATGGAGACCTTATATTACAGAAGTTAATCCTTCACAGGCAATAGGAATTACACTGACTGAAAAGGGAATAAAAAGTTATTTTTTCCCTCCAACTTAAGTATCTCCTGCATAAGAACACAGGAGATGACAGTCAATATGAGCAGTTCAAAAAACAATATAATTAGTTACAGGTCCTCAGTTGGAACTAAGAGATGAGGAAGTCATAGCATCATTATTTTTCAAAACAAAACTCTGGCTACTACTGATAGAAGATGGGAATCTCAATCAATGCCTTCCACCTCACTCTGTCATTTGTCTTTATTTCCAATTACCAAGTAAGTTCTAATTCACCATGGGATATTGGTTTCCTCCAATCTTCCTATCAGCAAGGATTCCCATGCATTATGTATGGTGCTTTATTTTAGCTATGTATTCAAGCACTTATTCCTTCATTTACTCAGCAAAAAATAACCAAGAGCTTTACTCGTGCTAAGCAAGGTACAAAGTGCTAAGGACCCAGAAATAAGAGTAAGGTGCATTCCTGCCCTCAATAAGTTTAGAGTTTTAAGATGGTAGAATACTGTGTGAATCCATTTCACTGTAAAAAAAAAATATTCAATATTGATAGGGATGTTCTGGTCTGCCACCTTAGAATAGTCATTTCCCCCTTGTTTCCCAATGGTAAGACTCCTCAACTATCTTTTTGCTACCTCTGTATCTCTATGGGTATTCTCAAAAACACCAAAATGGCCAAAGTTGGCTTTATGGAGAGCATTCCTCCTTACAAGATGATGAAAGAATGAACAAATGATGGTTCTGCACAAGTGTAATTGTCAACTTATTCCCTTTATCAGCTTTCTTTACTTATTTTTCCCATAGAAAGAGACCTGAAAAATCATCTGGAAACTTACTTTAGCAGAAGTTTACTCTAGGTAAAAGCTTACTCTGTCCAAAATATAATGCAGATGAAAGTAAAGAAGAGGGTAAAAAGAGACAAAGGAAATCATAGAACAGATCTGGAAAAATGTAAGTCATACTCTCAGACAAACAGGGCTGAGTCACAGCAATATTAAGTCTTTACCAACAGCCATACAGCAAGAAAATGGCAAAAATATTTACATGATCTTTTGACTACATTATTTTCTACCTTTAGTAATTTATTATTTATCAAATATTTATTGAGTACTATTATGATCAGAAACGCTTTTTATGTTTATTTATTTGGTGGGGGGAGGGCAGAGAGGGAGAGACAGAATCTCATGAGCCATGAGATTATTACCTAAGCCAAACTCAAGAGTCAGCCAGTCAACCAAGTGAGCCACCCAGGCACCCGGATCAGACACTTTTTGGGACAATGGGGTCACAATGATGTGCAACAACAGATATAAACTCTGCTTCTGTGAATTTAGAGCCCAAAACCCTCAAGTTCCTTTCTAAAAATGAGAGGCCATCAGGGTTAGATGGTGCACTGCAAAACTGCTATACTGCTGTCTATGAATTCAATGTTTAACAATCTATTGTGGGGGCGCCTGGGTGGCGCAGTCGTTAAGCGTCGGACTTCAGCCAGGTCACGATCTCGCGGTCCGTGAGTTCGAGCCCCGCGTCGGGCTCTGGGCTGATGGCTCAGAGCCTGGAGCCTGTTTCCGATTCTGTGTCTCCCTCTCTCTCTGCCCCTCGCCCGTTCATGCTCTGTCTCTCTCTGTCCCCAAAATAAATAAACATTGAAAAAAAAATAATAAAAAATAAAAAAAGAATCTATTGTGATGTGATCTGGGACAACTGTGATGGCTCAAGAAGTATAAGCTGTTTTTCTTGGTACTTCCTTTAGCTAAAACCATATGGTAAGAGGAAAAATTGTCAAGCAACAGGGCCCTTAAAGGAAGGCTGGTGAGACCACTAAGCCTTCTTTCTGGGAAGGGAGGTAAGAGGAGAGGGGAAGTGTATGTACGGAGATGGCTGATGAGGCAATGCCCAGTATTCTATGGCACAGGCCATTTTTGGGTTGTTGGTCCAACTTCCAGTACCTATGTCTTTCTGCCAGAGGCCTTTCTCTGGCCACTATGTCTGTAGACAGCCATAAGTGCTGAAAAATTACTGTCCTCCCACTCTCTCATCCCTCAAGTAAAATAACTCTGAGGCACATGTCTACACTGCTTTCCAGAGTTCTCTACTGGAAATAACCTCTAGTTGCTCCAAATTAGCTGCTTTACATCCTTTATTTATTTATTTATTTATTTATTTTTTTAGTTTCTTCACTGTCTGTTTTAATCCCCTCACTTCTCTGTTTGTGTTTCCTGAAATCAGCTCCCAAAGGAACTGTTTGCATTTTAATCTGCAACTCTGTGACTTTCTCTATACAAAGAAACCCAAACTAAGACAGTAGGTATGTCTTATATATCTATCAGAAAAACACTCCAAAATTTAAAAAAAAAAGAAGAAGAAGAAAAAAAATTAAGATATATACCAGCAATCTGAATATAAAACAGAGTTTATCATCAAAGTTTAGAGATAGAGAGGTAAAACTAATCACTATCATGGGGCAACTATTCCTTCATTCAGGAAATAAAGAGCAAAATATTTTTCAAATTCTGATTCTAAAAATGTGAAGAAGACATAGTCCCTGCCTTGAAGAAATCAAATTCTAGTGGGAAAGGCTGATACAAGTGTAAAGACAATCTCCAAACATGGCCACCAATTATTCCTCCCATGATTGTACACATGCTCCCTTGCAATGAGACTCTCATCAAGAGAGTAAATCTGGGTTGGTCTTGTGATTTGCTTTGAACAACTAAATACAGTGGAAGTGATATCTGGGATTTCTAGTGTAGCTCTAAAGAGAACTGGCAGCTTTGACTTCCCTCCCCCTCTACCCTCTTGGAGCCTAGACATCGTGCCAGAAGTTCAGACTAGACTGCAGAATGATTAAAGCCTCATGGAGGAGACTTTGGAGGGACAGAAGCCATCGTGGATGTTCCAGCCCCCAAAAATCTCCCAGCTGAATGCAGCTACATGAGTGAACTCAGCTCTAACATCAAGCAAGAAAATGCCCCCAATTAACTCACAGAGTCATGAGAAATAACAAATTGTGTTAAGCCTCCAAATATTGGGGTGCTTTGTTAAACAGCAAGCAATTATGATACAGCTTAATAAGTCTACTGGAGTGAAGTACAAAGTGCAAAGGAGGACAAAGAAAAGGCAGTTATTGGGTGAACCAATATTATGAGATATTACCACACAGGGAATATCAAAGATATATAAAATGTGATTGCTGCTATAAATACATATTTTTCTAGCAACAATGGCTATTACTTGTAATGATTAGAGAATATCCAAGTTATAAGCAGTATGATTGTGACCCTGTGGACAATAAAAGTTGAAAGAAAAAAGATATATGTTTGGACTGGTTGAAGGACAGGTGTTGAGATCAAAAGAAGGGAAAGTCATCCAGGAAGGGGGAGGAGTTGAGAAAAAAGGCAAGAGGCCAAGGACAAATGACAGGCAGATGAGAACAGTGGGAACTGTGGATATTAAGATACCAGCTCTTCCTTTTTTCTCACTCCACTATCCTAAAACTGGCTTCCTAAAAAGGTATAATGGTTATCGACACCTTTTTTCTTTGAACCAGCCAAAATATTAAGAGAATCACTTCTGAAGGGTAGCAAAATATCACCCATCTTCTAATCACTGTGCAAAAGTAGATGGGTAAAACAATTGGTTCTTTTTTTTTCCCAGAGGACTCTTCATTGTACTCAGGCAAACCATGTATGAGTCAACAACATGCTTATTGCTGTAACTATGTCATATGTACTGAAATGCTTATCTTAACAGTTGATACCATCAATAGAAGAAAGGTTGTAGAAATTAGTTGCCATCTGTGACAGACTTTTTGCATGTTTAAAGAGAGTTTCAATGGTTCCTAATTTCCACATTGTGGATACACAGCATTTCTTGCTTCACAAATTAATAGGGGGATTTATTTTCCTGTACTTATTTAAATACAGTGACTGCTAGTATATTAATTCTTTTAGTAATTTGTCCCCATTTTTCAAAGTTTAAAAAATAAAGTATATTTATGAATTTGAAAGGACCTGGTTAGAGTTTACCTTTTTGTCTTTGACACTGCAACCAACCATTCAGTGCAATTCCATCTTTGTTAAGTGTCTACGACATGGCTGAAATAATGTATTGTATACATGTATACAACTATCTCTACACCCATATATGTAAATACTTGTTTATTGCTTGAATACCTTCTGAGATTTATTAAAGAAGACACCTTCAGTGCTTCCCAAAGATAATAGTTACTTGAATATACACAATTCTAGAAGAGGTGTCTTATCTCTCTCGTCCACACCTTCAAATTAATAGTGTTTTCCTAACAACTATCACAATTTCTCAAAAGTGAGCTTTAACAAACATAGCATTTATATGTTATGAAATATACTATCTTAATGTTCATAAAAGTTATTGCTTACACCCTGCTTGATTGCTTAATTGCTATGATTCAGTTATGAACAAAACAAAATGCAAAAAGCAGATCTCACTTGCTCTCCTGCCCAGAAACCACATCCCATAATTAAACTGGAAGATGGTGGAATATCTCCTCAAACAATGCAAGGGAGTGGTGGAACTGCTCCTTCCTGCTCATTAGCTTTGGATTAAGTTGAATCATCGCTATTAAGGGACCATGCAGGCTATAATGACTAGATCACCTCAGACCAAGGTTGCTGGCTGAGAAGTGTACACTGCTCTAGGAGGTGAGGTCAGTGAATTGAACACTGCACTCTCAGATCCAAGGAGCCACCAGTAATGCACAAAACCTACCCAGAGCCCAGACAGGAGACCTGTACAAAGGAAATCGGGGCCCAATAAAATGACTCACTGGCCAAGGCCAGAATAATTCCAAGCCTGTCCAGTTAAACTGCATATACAGGTATGCAGGCACATAGTGCTTCGTTTTCTTAGACAGGCTTCTCCCTACATTTAATCATCTGCATTTGTATTTCATTTCTCAAAGAAAGACATACAGTGTCCCCCTTTCATCAAGTAGTCTCATCATCATCAGATGGATAGATGTTATCAGTACTCAGTCCATATGACCTCAGCTTGACCATTTCAGACATGCCAGACTGACTTCTGTCAACACCTGAATCCTTGACTGAAGCCTTTCCCTACCTGCCAAAGACTATTCTGCTTATGAATGAATGTGGCAGGATGCAAATGCCAAGGAATTAATACCCCCTGAGAGCAGCCCTCTACTAATGGCTGGCAGGAAATGATGCAAATACTTCATCCCCTTTATCTTTCAGGTGAGATAACCCCTAGGTACATGTTTTATACTGTCTCTCAGTACTTCCTAGCATCATTAAGCTCCAGTTGTCCACCATTTTACTGGCTTTCTTCCTTCTCTGTCCTTTTTTTCCCCACTTTACTACAATTCCTTTACTACAATTCTTTTACTACAATTCCTTCAGATGCTTCCTACATAAACTACTTATAGTGCAACTTTTGTGTCAGGTTTGGTTCTCTAGAAACCCAAATTTAAAGTTTCATCATAATCAATGTCAAGACAATAATAACAATAGCCCTCACCACATATTGGGCTAGTACTATATAGACTTGACACTTTAATTCATTATTCCATTAAAATATTAATATCCATGACAGGCAGCTGTATTACCCATATCTCACAGCTGACAAAAGAGAGGCATGGAGGTTTATACAAGTTGATGAGATCTAGATCATTGAGTTAATAAACAAAGACTAGAAGGCAAGAGTTGTTTGATTCCAAACTTATTTTTCTCATTCTACCATACTCTATTATCACCCTTAGAAAAAAAAACCGACATGTTGAGCCCTTCTCTATTTCCTAAAAAATATTAGAAGGAAATAATTTCAACTACTTAATAATAAATGTCCAACAATACACTTGCCAACCTAATAATACTTTCAAAAAAAGTCATCAGAACATGGATAGTATTGTAATTCACTTGGAACATACCTCCATAAAATGTTTGGTTGTGTCTCCTTTCTGCCACAATAGCATTTTATAGACACATGAGGCCTCCTCAAGGGCAGGGACTGTCTGCATTCCCAACAGCTAGCCTAATAGGCATTCAGTGAATGTTAGTTGAACTGATTAACTGGAGTTCTGCTAAATTTTAACAATAGGGAAATGTTTGGGGGGAAAATTGGTTTTAATAAGACTCAAACTGGATGCAAAAAAGATTGATGTTCCCTGGTAGGGAAGACACATTTTATCAAATGAGGAGAAATGAGATCCATGGTCTTCCTGGATGGTGTTATCTATACAGAGAATGATCTGTGGTTCAAACACATCTGGCATTGCAGTGTAAGTGGTGTTTTAAATTTTTGTTAAGGTTCTTATTTTTTTTTAAATTTTTTTTTCAACGTTTATTTATTTTTGGGACAGAGAGAGACAGAGCATGAACGGGGGAGGGTCAGAGAGAGAGGGAAACACAGAATCGGAAACAGGCTCCAGGCTCTGAGCCATCAGCCCAGAGACCGACGCGGGGCTCAAACCCACCGTGACCTGGCTGAAGTCGGACGCTTAACCGACTGCGCCACCCAGGCGCCCCATGGTTCTTACTTATTTTTGAAGGAGAGAGAGAGAGACAGAGCATGAGCGGGGGAGGAGCAGAGAGAGAGACACACACAGAATCCAAAGCAGGCCCCAGGCTCTGAGCTGTCAGCACAGAGCCTGATAAGGGGCTCGGACTTACAAACTGTGAGATCATGACCTGAGCCAAAGTCGGACGCTTAACTGACTGAGCCACGCAGGCACCCCATAAGCGGTGTCTTAATATGCTAACTGATCATCTTGAAAAAAAAAAAAAGCTGAAATTTAGAGTAATCAGGAAGGAAAACTCTGGAGTTTAGAACTCTAGGTGTTACGGTATAGATCTGCTTCATGTCACTGAAGATACCCATTAGAAATATTGTTGACTCTGCCAAAGAACAGGTAGTGAGTTTCTTTTCCAAAAGGAAGGAAACAGCTTCACTTGATGATTTTGTGGTCAAGCTCTGCCCATTAACAATCCAAATGTTTGCCCTAATAACATGTATTCTTTAATCAAAAAGTAAAGCCTATTTCTTTGGATTGGGTAGCTCAACCATTGTCTACAACACTTTGCCACTTTAAATATTTATAATTAAGTTACTTTTAATAGTCCTACAACCTCCTATTTATAATTGTGAAATTGAAATTTCTATATATATATATATGTGTGTGTGTGTGTGTGTGTGTGTAAGAAAAAATCTGTGCAAGACAAAACTTTTAATTATGCCAATATGCTAATTATCTATTTAAAAATGTGTATGAATCGAACATTCAAATATGGACTTCACTTTATAAAGTGCAGAGTGAAACTATAATCAGTTAAAAATACTTTCTCCCCAGTTAAAAATAGCATAGCACAATGTATATGTTGAATCATTATGCTGTACACCTGAAACTAATGTAACATTGTCAACTATACTCAAATAAAAAATATTTTAACCAAAATAATAATAATAATAATAATAATAATAATAATAATAGTACATAATTCAACTCCACATATAAGAATTTAAAGGATATGGAACTTAAGGGTTCCAGAGAATATTACTTGAGATGTATTGGCTATGTGGAAACAGATATAGGAAAAAGTAAGAAAATGAGCAAAAAGGACAATTTTCTACAAAATAAAACTACTCCACAATTATATTTCCAGATCACAACTGTTTTTGTAATATGAAACTCTTTTCAAATTAATCCTAAAGAAGCAGAATAAAAAATTTGTAGCAATCTCCTGTTTCATTAATTCTTTGTGTAAAATTTTACATTTAATTTGAAACAAAAAATCCAAACAGCAGCAACAGTACGCAAATTAGTAATATTCAGCAGCAAATGAGATTTCCTCAACATTTTATTATGAAATTTTTCAATCATAGAGAAAAATTATAAAAGTTGGAGAATGAATCCCACATACTCACCATCTAGATTCTACTATTACGATTTTACCCCCTTTGGTCATGTTTCTATGCATCTGTCTCTCCCTATAACCTTTCATTAATCTACCTGTTTTGGGTGCATTTCAAAGTAATTTTCAAACATCCTAAAAATTCTCTTTAAATATTTCTGCATGCATATGATTAAATATAGTTCAATGTTTGCTTTCATTTTATAAAATGCCATGAAATACAAAAAACTTAAGTGTTCATTCAGTTTTGACATGTTTACACTTGTGAACATCCAAACCCCTCTGAAGATACAGAACACCGAGCTACAGATTATTTTAAGGAAAATAATAAATCCTTGGTATCAGCATTCTTTTCTTTAAAACAATCCAAAATACATAGAATGCTAAACTAAAATAAGGATACTTTAGCCTTGATAAATTTTTTCAACTCCATTTCAGCAACTAAATAAAAAGCAGCATAGGGAGTGATGCTTAAGGGATTAGCTTGGGTTAGAGTATGGATGCTAAGCCAAATTCCAAGAGTGCCAACATTGGTACGATAAATGCAGCAGTAAGATGAGAAAATGACAAAAGGGAGTGGTGGAGACTGTGGTTAACACATTTAACATTCAGCTCCAGCTAATGGCTGCCATGCAAGCATGTGAGCCCAGACTCATCACATTGGAAATCAGATTTTCATGTGCAATATATTAAATTTCTAAAAATCTTAACATTAAATTAAAAATCTTTAAAATGTTATGTGGTTCAATCAAAATGATCTATAAGCCCCTCAATTTGCCTTCTCTTGCTTGGAGTTTCATGCTATTTCATGACTTACTATTTAAGTTCCCTGAAGTAGCATATATTTATTATAATCAGATCATTCTTTAAATCAATGGGTGAATCTCAGATCATAAGATTTAAAGGATCTATTTATCAATATGTTGTACAAGTTTAGGATTTGAGCAGTTAGATACACCAGATCCCATTATAACAGATATGGTAGGATTAAGAGAAACAAAAAGTATATAGTTCTCCCCAGGAAATACCCAGATACTCTCTCACAAAATGGGGCAGATAATGTTGGGAGTTATGCAGATGCCACTCACTCTCAATTCTTCATTTGTTCACTTATTCATTCATTTGATAAATATATATTATGCATATATGTACCAGGCACTGTATTTTTTGAGTGCAGGGGGGACAGACAATAAACGTATAATATGCCTTGTGACTGTGAGTGATAGGAGAAAAGTAGAGCAGGATAGGAGTGAGAAGATTATATAAGGTGGTCAGAGAAGACGTCCCTGGCAAGATGACATCTGAACAGAGGTGAAAGCAAGTGACAGAGAGAACCCTAAGAATATCCTGGGGGAGGAGGGACCCATGCAGAAAGAACATGCCAGACTAAACAAAAAGACCTCAAATCCATCTTGCAAAAGTATGTCAGTAAATGCAAATTAATATATGTGTGCTTCCCTTTAAGCATACCTATTCTCACATAAAGTATACACAAAGTATACCCACATTGAGAAAACAATATATTATTTGGGATTTTAAAATATAAAACTCTATCAAGCATTTATCATGAGCTTATTATTCAGAGGGATCAACTCGGTAATGAAGATATAATGTGATTTAATTTTTGATGTACACTTTTTGTGGAATGTATTCGTGACATGAAGGAATACACTCCCTATGAACAAAATTCATAAGCACTATATATTGTGATATGGAGTAAGAAAGGCCTAATCATGGCATTTGGCAGATCATTTTCATATAAGAAAATGAAATCTAGATGAAGAATGAAAATGTGAGCTTATTATATAGTCTTCAGAGATCACGCCTGATTTTCTTGCCCAGAGCTCCTTGGAATGAGGAGTGTGATAGTGAAAATTAGAGAGCCTCTGTTGCCAACCCCGTTAAGGTGCTCCTAGCAGGTGGTGATAATATACCGTGACACAGGATTTTCTTGCTCAAGACCTCAAAACAGGGAAAAGGGATTATGGCAACAACTTCACCTGACCCAGCAATATCTCTCTCTTTTGTCACCCATCATGCCCGTTTCAGAAAAGTCGGTATAACATTTCAATCAGAAACTGGCAGAATTTGCCCCTTTCAAACCTGTCAAGACCAAAGGTAATTGTGCTCCCAGGGCCATTCCACTTGAAGGAAATATATGGAAATTAGAAATATACCACATTCTACAAGAAACTGCCAGTTTCTGAGTGCCTTTGTGAACTCCCTTTCTTTTCTGTTAAATATAAAAATAGAAAGGGAAGGGCAGGAGAAGGGAAGGTTGGAAGCACACAGTAAAATATGTTCAGCTGTCTGCAAAGTTACCACACTGAAGCTTCTACTGCTTCTTGCCTTGACATAAACACTTCATAGTCTCCAATTATATTAATTGCTCATGTGGTAAAATACCATCTGGGTAATAAACATAACCAAGTTCACAGACATGATTAATTTGAAAATGTCCTGAATGCAAACAAGGGCAGTATAAAGATGTTGTCCCATCATTTTTGGTTCTAAAGTTTTATTTTTAATAAATTGGGACTCTTGAAAATCTACACTAGGCTCAGGTAAACATTAAAACTAAGGCTGTGTCATTACTTAAAGACATTGCCATAATATCATCTCTTTTAAAATGTACAAGAAGATATTTACATACTTACAGATAATTGGATCTAAACTATAGTTCTCTGTGAGTTATCAAAATCTACCAGGACCCTTCAAAAAGAATGGCAAAACAATCCAAATGATGAAATGAGCACCCCCAAGACGCTCACGTGTGAAGTAGATTCACTTAGCATCCAGAAACTAGCAACAACTGCCCTTATGTATAATGCTTTCCTCCCAGCCTACCTTCCACTCCATTAACCAGCAGACAAATGCAAGTCCCTTACTTACTACAATTTATTATTTCTGTATTTGGGGACAGAAGCAAGACCCAAGCTCCCAATTTCTCTAAAAGAAAACCAAGCATCCAGTCAATACACCAGCAGCGTTACTTTTCAGTTCCCATGGTGGCTTATAAAAAATAGTACATTTATGGTATATATATTAAATATGTCTTACTATTAAAAACAAGTTATTCACTAGGTAAATTTAGATATAATACTTTTTTGAGGAATTATTTTATAAAATATCTTAGTGGCATGAATGATGATATATTTATCTGTGCAATAATGTGCTTAATTCTTAAGAATACCCACTGCTACTTAGTCAAGGCTTTTATATTGCCTACCTTCCCTAGATGATAGAATCAAACATTTTCATACAAGTTATTCCCTTACTCCCCTAACACTCTCTTTTTTCCCACCACCAGCCCACGCTGCTATCTCCTTCATTCCCCCTGGGAAAGCAGGAGTTAAGGGAGGATGCAGAAGAGGATATTTATAAAGTTCTCTGTATGATTATCTAAACTTGATTAGGCAAGCTAAGAGAGGTATCACCCTGTATATGTGGGTACTTTCCTCTGCAAAACAAAATAAAACACAACAAAACCTCCTATTATGTTCATTCCTCCTCCTAAATAAAAAAGTGGGATTTTTGAAAGGGACAATGCCTTTGGCTCAAAATATTACACACAATGAATCTGAAATCACTGTGAAAAGGGTCACATGAGCAGGCCAGAGAAACATCTTGATTTCAAATATTGCCAAAATTTCTGTGATTTGGGGTACAGTAACTAAATTTCTATACCACTTGTTCATTCAATATTTCATCTCTTTATCCATTAGTTAGGCAATCATATATCAAATATTTACTGAGTACTTATAAAGCCAGAAAGTTCTAGGCACTAGGGATACAGTAGTGAAAGAAGGTGAGTAAAGTTATAATCCCATAAAAGTTAAATTTGGAGGGAAGATGGGTCCAGGGAGACAGATGATAAACATAAAGGCAGATAATAAACGTGAGGAGGTAGCTTCTGAGTTGACAACTGACTGATAGCAGGAGGCCAGCTAGATAAAGATGCAGGAGGAAAGAGTATCCCAGGCAGAGCAAGTGGGAAACAATCACATCCTGAAGAGGGTAATAGCTCAGTATGTACCTGGAATAGAAAGCAGGCCAGTATAGTTAGAGCTGAGTCACAGTAGAGAGGTAGGGGATGAGCACTGGTGGATAGGAAGGAACAGGTTCACTAAGAGCTTGGTTCTCATACGTACAGATAAGCAGTGTGGATTTTTCTCTAAGCGCAAGGGGATTCCAGCAGAGGGTTTTAAGTAAGGATGCTACTGTGATTTGATTTATGCATTTTAATTATTATTTTGGATGCTGCATAGAGAATGAACAATTCCGAGGTCATTTTACACAGGATCCCCAGTAAAACTGAGCCCCTGTTACCCATATCTTTATTCTGATCATTAAAATAATAATTTGGGGGTCCTTTGCTCTCCTTTCTCTCATTCTTATTTCCCAAAATTAACAAATAAATATCATATCCAAGTCATTGCTTTTGGAGAAATCCAAACGAGGACACTAAATAATGCCCCCAAATAGCCCAATACACAGGTGTGCTCCCTCCCCCACTGGAGCAGGATTTTTCAACAACCATACCAATGATCAATTCCAAAGTGGAATGAGAGTAGAAAGAGGATGTGGGGGGAGGGGGGCGTTGGTGAGGGAGAAAATTTAGCCTGGGTAGGAGGAACTTTAAGTTAACATTATGGCCAAGACACCCTGAGCCTTTGTGACTAGATCAACAGTCACACAGACACTTCCATAAGAAAGATGTACAAAATGTCTGTGATATTATTATGTGACTCAAAATTTTGACAGAATTCAGTTAAAAACTGAACATGTTGAGACAGGCACTGGCACGAAGCCCCAGCCCAGTCAGATGTACCTCTTGATTTACCGCAGATGGGCACCAAGTCATTTTGCCAATTTGGATGTTCCCAATAAGGTTGCACAAATAGATCTATTCTCCAACAATATCTGCCTTCAGTCAAAAGTGGAACAAATATAAGAAATGGGACTTAATTCACACACACACACACACACACACACACACACACATACACACACACACACACATACACACAGAGCTACCAGTCACGTTTACTTTAGTAAACTACTAAAGTACTTTAGTTACTTCAGCCCCAGTTACTTTCGCTTTTGTTCAAAGCTTAAAATAATCCATCATTATCATTATCACTATACTATTTTACTACTAAGCAACTTGTAGTTAACTATTTTAATACTTAACTATAAAGAGAAACTTTCCTGGAGCACTTGGGTGGCTTAGCCGGTTAAGCGTCCAAATTCAACTCGGGTCATGATTTCACCATTTGTGAGTTTGAGGCCTGTGTTGGGCTCTGTGCTGAGAGCTTAGGGCCTGGAGCCTGCTTCAGATTCTGTGTCTCCCTCTCTCTCGGCCCGCCTCTCTCTCTTTCTCTCTTTCTCTCTCAAAAAATAAACATTAAAAAAAGATAAACTTTCCTAATGAATAAATCGTCAGCTATTTCACATGTGTTTTCTACATCCTTGATTTTCATATGCTGTTCTTTATTCTTCCTCAACTAGAAAATGAAGCAAACTTTAATTCTGTTCATGCTATAAATTTGTCTTCATTCTTCTATACCCAATGAAGTTCTCCAGTTGAAACATGAAAGTTTAAAAGTATCAGCTAAACTCCAATAATGTTAATGGATAATACATTTTTGAGAAATGACAATGGTAACAGAGAAATATTTTATATTAAATGATAATCGCCAAAGTCTGTGTTGCACATATACATGTTGTTAAGTATTATGGCAAAGTTCTTTTTGATGAGGTCTCTGTGAAACTATAGGTGATTTCTCCCAATGACAAATAGTTCAAAGATTTTACTTCTAGAAGTCACCATATCCCAGTTTCTATTATGTGTAGCCATGATGTTTCTCTCCAAAAGTCAAGAAGGTTATTTCTATAAGATTTAAGCTATTTCATATGAAATAGAACATATGTTCTAATTGGTAAACACTACTCCATAAACAAAGCTAATTAT
Source organism: Felis catus (assembly GCF_018350175.1). Classification (NCBI taxonomy): domain Eukaryota; kingdom Metazoa; phylum Chordata; class Mammalia; order Carnivora; family Felidae; genus Felis; species Felis catus. The sequence continues at coordinate 39,997,659 of NC_058370.1, read as the reverse complement.
ATTAGTAATAACCTTAATACTTTCTATCTACAAAGATATATATGGTTAAAGAATTCATGAAACCTCCCACAAATTCAATGCTAGAATACCTTCTTAGGATTCAGTATGACAAGTTCATTTCCTTGTGCGTAAGCCTATTGATACAAATTATTTAAGTACTACCTGGCCATCCAATCCAAAGAATGTGAGGATTTTGATAAAGTCATGGCAGCTAAGGGAGGATTCTGGAGGAGACTTCATGCATAATTAATTCTGCCTTGCTTCTTCATTATTTATTGAAGACTTTGAGGACCATTAAGTCACAGCTTTGGGGCACCTGAGTAGCTCAGTCAGTTAAGTGTCCAACTTTGGTTCAGGTCATGATCTCACGGTTCGTGGGTTCAAGCCCCACGGTGGGCTCTGTGATGAAAAGTGTGGAGTCTGGAGCCTGATTTGGATTCTGTGTCTCCCTCTCACTCTGCCTGTTCCCCCACTTGCTCGCTCCCTCGCTCTCTCTCTCTCAGAAATAAACAAATATTAAAAAAATAAGCCACACCTTCCCAGATATTTAATCAAAGAAATGCCCAAGTCTTTGACAGGACTCCTTATAAAATAAGAAGGTAACCCTTATAATTATGCCTGATTCAAAAGTAGAGTGACCTAATCTTAAATTCTGAAGGGACCTTGGAGGTTCCTTTAATGCTCCATACCAATGTAACAGTACTCTGAGATAAAATCATTCACTCACTGTTTAAATATTTTGCAGTAAGTAGTCACTACCTCCCAAAGGGGTGCCATTCTATTTTTTGCAATCTGAAACAAATATAAACCATAGAAAGCCTCCTATGAAGGAAAAATTCCAACCAAAAACACTGTCACAATTTTTTCTTGCAAAGAAAGTAATTAATTGTTGTAGTTAAAGAGATACATAACAGAAAAAGAGAGTTTTAAAACAATACTCTTTAGAGATAAAGGTAAAAGTGAATTTCATAATATGACCAGATGTTTAGATACAAGGAGGAATGCAACTTTATCATTTTTATCCCATTTCCATTCTCATTTTCTTTTTCCAAGATCAACTGGATCACCACCTGATCCACTGTAAAGCAAAAACTAGCAGTCATTTAACTTATTTTCTTATAAATATGTGAGTATTAATACCAAGAAATTATTTATAAATATATAATCACATATCATGTGACTATATGCCTCTTACAAACTAAATACAGCTTCACACTTTTCTGTCCCTCACACAAAACAAAAATATTGCAAGACACCACAAACTCAGAGCACGTCTCAGTAATTTCTGTTACAAAAACCTAATTCTGATACATCAACCAGACCCAAAACTTCAAGTCCACATCAATAATTCAGTACTCTCAGCTTTATGTGCAGTAAATTTAAGCAGAGATGAAGTGGCTGACATTCTAAGAAAATGCCAATGGCATGTACTTGAGCAACATGTGTCCAGGCACCACATCTGATGCATTCACTCTCTTAACCAAGAGGAAAGGCATTAGAAAACAACAAACCTACTAATGAAAACCAACTTGTCCAAATACTGAATGACTATAAATGATCTCAATCACACTGTACTTGCACATATACATAATACTAATAGCTCTTAAAATTACACAAATTTTACACTGAAAATTTTTTATTATAGAAGGATGTTTTGTACATCCTTTTCAAAGCCATGCTTTTCTTAGGAGCCCTGGATCTTAAAATAATGATATGCATTACATATTTTTTAGAATAATGAAGGGTTAGGCCCTTATCAGGTACTAAGTGAATGGACATTTAATAAATGAGCATAAACAGAAATCATCATATAGTAAAGAAAAAAACCAAAAACTCATTGAAATGTGTCTACACAGTAAACATGGAGTATTGAGAGGTACTTTTAATGAGAAATTTGAGGCATGGCTTTTACACAGCCAGCTTTAGAAGAGGAAATTTGGGGTCTAGAGATACAACTTTCCACAGGACTTGTTACTCTTTAGAGACTTAAGTAAGTTCTTCAAGCTTTCCCAACATAGCTGGCCCCCTATGGGTTGGTGTCTCTGTGTCTGGTGCTTATGGCCATAGCTCGGCCAGGTCATTAAACTTCTCTGAGTCATTCGGCTTACCATTTACTATCAGGATGAATGCATTTGGTAAACTATAAAGCCATAGGCTAAATAAAATAAAATAAAATACATTACCTCCATTATCTATACTACCACTAATAAAAATATCTGCTGTATTAGTTTCCTATGGCTGCTGTAACAAATTAACACAAAGTTGGTGGCTTAAAACAATAGAAATTTATTCTGTCACAGTTCTGCAGGTCAGGAGTGTGAAATTGAGTTGTCAATAGGGCTGTGTTCCCTCAGAAGGCTCTGGGGCAAAAAAAAAAATCCTTCCTTGCTTCATCTAGCTTTTGATGACTCCAAGGCATTCCTTGGCTTGGAACTATATGACTCCAACCTCTGTTTCCATCTTCACATGGTCTTCTCCACCCTGTATACCTGTGTTTCAAATCTCTCTCTGATGTTAAACCCACCCTAATCTACAACGATTTCATCTTGAGATCCCTAACTTAGTTAAATTTGCAAAGACACTTTCTCCAAACAAGATCACCTTCACAAGTTCCAGAGGAATACCCTTTATGAGGGCACAACATTGAACCCACTACACTTTCCCATCCCTCCTGCTCTTACTTTCCCTGCCTTCAACGTACAAACAGAAAATAAAATGATTTCCATAGCTTTTCACAGGCTTTTAGCTAATTGCTTTGTATTCTTGGGTAAATAAACACAGAAAAGAACAAAAAAGCAAGTGGAAGAAATACTTTGCCAGGCAAGTGCATGTAATGACTATTATATTATTAGCAACCCTTTGCTACTGTGATACACAAGTAGGTTTCACTAGAATGTTATATTTGTAGCGGTTAAATGAAGCATAGCCTGCTTATTTGAACAATGATTCTCTTACTTTGGATTCAATAATTAATCGACATTCTGTTAAGTAAGGGATGAGAAAATTAAACACACACTGAAAAACTTAAGATAAATTATATTTCAGTGCACTTAATCAGCTGGGAAGGTGGACGGATACCAGCATTTAAACTAACGCTGCAACATCAAAATGTACTCAGCTAACAACTAGAGCTAATATTTTTAATGTAAGGTTTCAACTCTTACACTGCTCTGAGCAGGTATCAAAACAAATTCTGCAGGTGAGAACATCTATCTTTAGAGTCATTAAAATCAGTTTTCTTTTGCCACTATATCTGAGTATAAGCAGTATACAGGGGAACAATTTTCTATAATGCAAATTCTAATCACACAGTTATAGAAATGACCCCTTTTGAGATGTAAATTTAAAAAATATGGAAGTGCCTCCTTATCCTTTCTGACAAAACAATTCCCAATAGTTTTGCAGGGTTTCTGACATCTCTGCTCTTTGTACTGTTTGGACATAAAGGAATGTGGTAGTTGCTACTGATCCTCAGACCATATCCCTTGAGCTCATCATTTCCCAGAGGTTTCTAATTTCCAATATCTGTATCTTTGCCTGAGAGTTTCCCCATAAACTGCAGAAAGCCACATCACAAGGGGCCTGGGATATTAATATGCCCTCCTGATTTTCTCAAAAGATGACTAACAAAACCTGGGGTACATATACCCCCATTCCCTTACTCCTAATTCTACACCTTTTCCCAAAATGTCCTTAAGGGATTAAGCTTCTGTCACCCACAGCTGTGACTGGTTTGATACTGTATCCCTTAGACTGCCTTCCCTTCCTTGCTCTCCTTTTTATGTTCCATTCTTCCCTACCTTCTCAATAAATTACTTGCACTCAACTCTGTTAGAGTCTGTTTCTAAGGCAACTCAACCTAAAACAGAGAACAAGAAATTCTATTACCCTTCAAAAAAATTAAATAAAATAAATAAAACTTCTTTGCTTTAAAATGATCTCAGGGGCACCTGAGTGGCTCAGTCAGTTAAGCATCCCACTTGGCTTCGGCTCAGGTCATGATTTCACAGTTCGTGGAATGGAGCCCCATGTTTGGCTCTGCACGGTCAGCTACTTGAAATTCTCTTTCTTCCTCTATCTCTGTCTGCCTCTTCCCCACTCATGCCCACTCTCTCTCTCTCTCAAAATAAATAAACTTTCAAACAAATAAATTAATTAAAATTACCTCAAAGGTGAATCTTTCTGAAACGACTGCTACACACTAAATAACATTCAAAATAAGAACTCGTAACTGTATAGGATGAAGGCAGGTACTGCTCATTAACAAAAAGGCATGCTTTAGCCCCTTCTTCCCTCATTAGAACCCCAATTTCATCCAAGTGCTTAGTGGCTACGTGCCTCTGGATAACTCAACTCCTCCAGAGGTCCAGGGAGCAAAGTTTCAGTCCGACCAGTCATGTTCATCTAATTCCCGTTTTCACGGACTACTCAGGAATGGGCAGCAGGTATACTGCTGGTTGATACAACCAGCCCAGGAAAAGTTATAAAGCTGCTGAGAATGTTTACCCCAATGTTTAAAAAGGACATTAAGAGGAGCCTTTCTCTCCCAAGGCTTTACATGCTGTGTAAACAGGTGGTCTAGAAATTGTGGTAGCCATATCATGAGCATAAGGTGACAAGTCTGAAAACAAATGTCAACATGCTAAGGGTGGCAGGGCAGAAAAATAAAAGGAGAATTGGACCTTTGATGGCTTTGAACAAATGAATTAACTAATCCTGAAACAGTCATATCTATGGAGTTGTGATGTGAGATAACAGATCTTACTGTTTAATCCTTTGAATCTTCTGTTACTTACAACCTAACACCAAAACAAATGCTTTTTTAGTGTGAAAAATGCTTTCACATGGAGTATCTTAGTTCCCTAGGTAAGGGCAACCTAGCTAATAATTCCTGTACTGGTCTCTCAGCCACACTGCATTGTATGTTCTTTCCTGAGCAATCACTGAAAATGGGAAGTGAATAAACATAATATGTTATAATTAATCAAGGTTTACCCTCCAGGATCTAGTTAAACATGGAAGAAAGGCAAAGGAGCAAATGTTACTAGAAAAAAAAAAATAGTACTTAATCTATGCTCCAGTTATTATTATATAAGACCCATCCTCAAATATCTACCTCATAGGTTTGGTATAGAGGTTAAAGGAGACAATACACATATAGGATTAACCATATTGCTCTGTCATATTGCTCCGTAAATGCTGATTATTCCTTACTATTGGATTAGAGAAGATGGCCCAATCTACCCTGACCAATGGTTAACATCTGTTTCCTGGGCAACAGAAGATCAATTCACTCTTGAAATAATCCACCAGTGAGGTGAATAGGTTTTAGAATGAAAATAAGGTATCTCAAGGAGAAGAAAGAGTCAGCTTAACAAAGACAAAGGAGATTAGAGAGGGAATATTTGTGGTTCAGGTTGCTAAAAGTAAAAGACAGTGGTGAGCAAAGAGGCCAATAAAGGTAGACAGGGGCTAGATCACAAACTTTGTGTGCCATGTTAAGAAGTATAGACTTTGTGGGGCACCTGGGTGGCTCAATCAGTTAAGCATGCAACTTCAGCTCAGGTCACGATCTTGCAGTCTGTGGGTTCAAGCCCCGCATCAGGCTCTGTGCTGACAGCTCAGAGCCTGGAGCCTGCTTCAGATTCTGTGTCTCCCTCCCCTCCTCATGCTCTGTCTCTCTCAAAAACAAATAAAAGTTTAAAAAAAAAAAGTAAAAAAAAAAAAGAAGTATAGACTTCGTTCTCCAGGGGCAGTAGGGTTTTTTAAAGTTTAGACTTGATCTCACATTAAGGCTTGTAATATTATATAAAATGTTAGTTTATATCATACTGATAGCTACTGAGGATCAAATGGAGAGAGGCAAAACTAGAGACAGTCTCATCCATTTCTCTTGAATCAAGTCCCTTCTTCACGAACCAGGCTGATTATTTTACTCAGCCTCCTGAAGACACTTATTTAAATAGCTCTTTTCCCCTAAACCATAATGATTGGAACAATTGCCCCCCAAATGGCCATGGAAAATAAGACTAAATGTAGAGGCACTCATTTCATTCAGAATAGTGTGTCATCAAACTTCACAGGCTCAACTGAGCCACATGTGAAACACATTAGGACATTTGGGGATGTGTCTAACAGATCATTAAGAAATAGTTTTCCAAACATGTACTCTTTCTTAGCTATTTTAATGTAAATCACAGAAAATGAAACTGCTGAAACTCATGATTTCATAATGCACAGTGTGAGTCATTGTCCCCAGAGCATTCTTTCTATAGAAATGGTATGTTAGCATATTTTCCTACAATGTTACCGTAATCCATTGATGTATATTTTATTTGTAGTTTTCAAGTTGTTCACTAGAAACCTGGTTTTTTTTTATGCCTGTGTAATCAGGGTTGGTTGTAAGCATATTCCGCAAAACTAGCTGATGTAAGGAGTGTTGTCAATGTCTTTGAAGGGTTGAACTCAAAACTGCAATCTGAAAAGAAATCTAAATCAAACTTGAAAGACTTCTATGAAGAGAAAATTCCAACCCAAACCACTAACAATAGTTGACAGCTTAATTTGAAACATATAGACAAGACAAGATGGCTCTCTTGATTTACTATTTTTTTTTTATTTTTTAAGGAAAAAAAAGTAAAAGTGAGAATGGGCAGAATATAGAAGAAATTCTGAAAGATAATCCTGGTTCTTCATAGAGTCAGTATTACTCTCAAAATAGTTAGATCTTTTGCAATGACAGAATTTATGTAATATTTACCCATTCTATTTTAACTGAGAAATAAAAAAAGAAATATAACATGAAAGAGAATCAGAATTTAGAGACAGTGTGAAAAATAGATTTCTATGCAATTTAAGTAACACAAGAGTCACAATTGTGTTGAGAGAGACATGAAAAATATTGAAGTCAAAGTCATTCAGGTGACTCTCACTGAACCTTTATTGCACTCTAACCTATGCAAGATATTCGATTATAGCCATCATGATAGTAGAAAGGATTTTTGTTCTTTTCTAATCAGCATCCTGACATCAGTCTTACTCTCTTCCCTGTCCTTAGAAATCAATTTCATGGTAAATATTTTGCTCCCCCAACCCCTTTAACCCCCTCCAAACTCAGGGAGATGATCATAAAAGATTTAACCTGATCATCAGCATGGATCCAATATTCACTGGCTCCATTGAATGGAAAACCAGAAGGAAGAGGGGGAGAATATAATAGGCAACTTGAAATTAATGTGAATATATGCTTTATTTGACATCTTCATTTACCACTCTTTAGAAATGCAAATGATCTAAAAAGTTATTCTAAGTGCTTTAACATCCAACTGTTCTAATCAGTATGCCTAAATGCCAGTAAAAATGCAGAATAAGGTACAGCACCTCTCAAAATTGTTCATAAGCTAAAAGAGCATGCCAATATAGTAAAATATGGGTGGGTACAGGCAACCACATGGCATGTAGAAAGATGTCAATTATAGAGTCCATCAAGCTTGGGCATGAAGCTTAGCTTTACGATTTACCATTGTGTAAATTACCATTGTCACTTTAAGTTTTGTAATGTTTATTTATTTTTGAGAGAGAGAGGCAGGGAGGAGCAGAGAGAGGGGGACAGAATCCAAAGCAGGATCCAGGCTCCAAGATGTCAGCACAGAGCCCCATGTGGGGCTCCAACTCAAGAACTACAAGATCATGACCTAAGCCAAAGTCAGATGCTTAACCAACCGAATGAACCACCCAGACACCCCAGTAAATTACCACTATCATTAAAGCACCTCACTTTTCCTCTCTGTGCCTCACTTTCCTCATCTGCAACATGAAAATAATACTTGCATCACAGTGCAGTTAAGGAAAATAATGATAATGTAGTGGCTAGCACAGTACCTGCTACATGGTGGATGCTGACTTAATAAACGTCCATGCTGATCATCATTAACATTGCTAACTTTCAACATCTTCGAACTGTGTTTAAATGACAACCAGAAAAAAAGTGTAGATAGATCTGATTATAAACAGACTGTATCTCTGAATTTCATCTAAACAAACTTGGAGAGTTAGCCTCATATTTTTGAAAAGAAATATTATTACATTTGGTGAATAGATTGACAAAGAAAAACAAAAGCATAGACTGAAACACCAATTTAACCAGGGGTACTTACTACTAGTAGCATTTGAGAACAAAATGGTGAGTTATAAAGGAGTTTCAATGAGAAAATCCTTTCAGAATTCTAAACTGGGGTGCCAAAAGCACATCTTCTCTAACCATTCTTGATATGGAAAAAAAGGAAAATTGAGGCTCTTTCCAATCCTTAAAACTCTCATTCATAAAAAAATAATAATAAAAATAAAAATAAATGAGAATGAGATTCTCCAAGCTTTCATCTGTAACATGCTAAGGGAGTTCTTGCAAGGCAAAAACAATCCAGAGTGTGAGGCATGTGAAAAAGGAGAAGGGGCTCTGCTATGAGAAGCAGTATGGAAGCCATTCAAGACCAGGAAGAAGGGCTGTAGAAGCTAATGAGATCAAGGACTTGAAGCATCCGTAAAGGGAATGAAATAAAAGCAGGGGAGGGGCGCCTCAGAGGCTCAGTAGGTTGAGCTTCCGACTTTGGCTCAGGTCATGATCTCCCTGCTCACAGATTCAAGCCCACATCAGGCTCTGTGCTGACAGCTCAGTGCCTGAAGCCTGCTTCTGATTCTGTGTCTGCTTCTCCTCTCCTCTCCCACTCATGCTCTCTCTCCCTCTCACTCTCTCTCTCTCCCTCTCTCAAAAATAAACATTTAAAATTAAAAAAGAAAAGAAAAGAAAAGAAAAGAAGAACAGGAGACAGTATTCTAAATACAACCTCCCTTTTCCCCTGAGTGGGATCCTTGAGGTAATCAAGGGAGCAGTGAGTGAGAGGCTAATGAAGGCAGGGGTCAAGAACATGGGTGTAAAAGGTTTTGACATGTACCTAGATGGTATGCAGCCTTCCTTCATCCTATCCTTCCCTTCCCCTGCTCCATCACTCCTACCTAGCCACTTCTAGTCCACACTTGGCACTGGGACAAAATGAGAGTGAAATTCCAATTTACTACAATAAATTGGAAAAGAAAGCCTCCATTTGTCCAGTCAATCAGTTTTTGCTCAAGAGAAAGCTTAAGGCAGCTCTAGAGCCCTAACCAACTTCTGAGGCTAACATAGAGAAGGTGGCTAAGAATATGAACAACTTGAAATGGTAGGTAAATTTAGACCACTGAATTATATTAGAAGGGACGTTCATGGGTAAGAAAAAAATCAAAACTTAAGATGACAGACTGAGAGGAGTTCTGAAATGATTTCACCATATTTGGTGAAATAAGTTTCAACATGAGATTTTTGCCATAACCAGAGTGAATACATGTCCTGGTTTATGACTTCTGATTCAATGTGATTATAAATACCACTCCCTTTCACACTTAAAGTGTATGTTTTAAATAGTAAATTCTATAATCAATCTAACCATGACCTATAAAGCAGATTCCATAAATCTTAGAGAACTAAGGATATTTTAGAGTTCATTTTATCAAAAATGATGTCCAGATCACCAAACTTTTCACAATGAGATGGGCCTTTGCCAACTGGAGAATGATCAAAGTGCAATTTCTGGAGGCAAAAGGGCACTATTAAATCTAGCCTCTGGACTCCTGTGAGTACACAAACACATGTAGACACATAAGTGCTCACATACAGTGTCGCCAGACCCAGAATTGGATCTTGTTACAGAATTGGGATGTACCCAGAAAGCAGAAGCTAGTAAATTTCTGGAACAGAACTTGATGTATGACATTTATCAGTGGACTAGTTAGGATCTCTGCTATTTTATAAAATGTAGCTGGAGAATAATATTTATGTGCCTGTGGAAAACAGACATTGAAATTAATGCTCATGATTGGCTTAACCCTAGATGCTCCTGGTAAGGTCTAATAGGAGCCCAGCAACCACGAGAAAAGAGGAGATAAGAAAATGTTAGGAGAATGTGGAGTCCCTGGTTTCTTGGGGAGGAGGCTCAGTGATTACAGACAGTCCAAGAGAGACAGCACATATGTTACACCAACATGGGGATATAAGCTGGGATGCCTCTGATTCAATCTACGGGTCATGTCATTGGCACCAAGACACAGAAAACATAATTGCAGGAGGACTGATTACCTTGAGCAGGGTAGAGATGGACAATTCTTTTACAAGTAGAGTATAAAATGATAACTCTCCTTAAGGGAGTTATCTGCCCCCAAATTCACTGCACTTTGAGGAATTGGGCATGCCAGAGAGGATATTACTTGTGGAGGCTGATGTGGAGAATACAATGATAACACCACACTCTCTGCCTGATGATAATTGGAGGGCAAAGCAAGCCATCTATGTGTGAAGCCACAAAGGGCTCTTCTGTGTGAGAGAGTTAAGGGAGTTGTAGCTATCCTTCTATCCCTTTTTCTGGTGCAGGAAAAGACTAGCTTTTATTTTTTTTCTTCAGAAAGCTGATCTATGAAAACAAGCACACAGAAGAGGATCTTATATACTACTTATAAAAGCAAATAAATCATTTTAGCATAATAACACAGAGGTGAATAAACCAAAGAAACTTTCAGTCTTGGCAGTACAAAAGGTCTGACTATATCACGGACATTTGCTTCATTCATTCATCCAATAAATGCTAACTGAATTACCCAACAATGCTCTAGGAGACAAGGAACATTTATAAACAAAACAGACTGAAACCCTTGACCTCAGTGAGCTTATATTCTAGAGTTGGGACCCTAAATTATAATACTTATTATTGAGACCAGATCCATGAGAGTGGGCTTTTTGTATTGCCTTTATCCACAGAATGGACCAGAAGACCTCCTTAATCCCATCCAAGGAAATCAATGACTGGTAACCTGGGCCTAAAGCCAGAGAGAAAAGACAAAATAGGTAGGGGACAGAGTTTAAAAAAAAAATGCAAAGCCTGTTGGAGAGAGAATGAATTAGAAGCTCCACAAATAAAAGGGGGCAACGTCTGTGTAGGACAGACCAATAAATGGCTTACTGAGAAGCTAAAGGGACAAGCACCCCCACAAAATAGAGGTGCCTTATGCAACATAGTCTCTGTGTAGACTGCTATAGGCTTCTCAAAACCAGAGTTAAGAACTTCCCTCTTGATTTACTGCTGTGACTGATTGATTAGTCTATAAAAAGTCTGTACCTCCTTATATCTGATTTCGCTTTGGTTTTTGTTTGTTTGGTTTATTTTGAGGGTAAAAGTGTTTTGTAGGGTTTTTTTGTTGTTGTTTGTTTTGATTTATTTTCAGAAATAGACCATACTGCCTCAGTCTTCCAAAGTTAAGGAGACATTAGGTGAGTTATTTACATGGCTATTTGCATTATTTACTAACTACAGTGGTATTTTAAAAAGAATGGTAGGAGCCTGAACTATGGATTTTTCTAGGATTTTCTACTCCGTAGTTTTCAAATATGTCATGCAGCATTTCACCCAAGGGATAAATATGTAAAAGAGACAGCAGCAGAGTTGTTGTGTTTGGAAGTAGAACAGAGGTGCCAGAGTCTTCCATGCCCTCTCCTCACAATGGTCTATAAGGGGCTTCATTAAACTCCTACAGATGCGACAAACACAAACTGAAAATCCCGTCACGTCTACATTGGCAGGATGTGCTGCCTCCTATCCATACAATCCATCCGACAGCATTGCCCTGTACTAGTGAAAAGGGGTGTGTCAGAAGGTATAAGCCAAGCCATTTCAGTGTAAACAAAGAGAACCCTGATTTAAAGATTTCCCATGGAATAAACCATGGATAGGAAAATGACAACCAGAGCCCATACTGACCACAAGGATGAATTAGCAGAGGAAAAAAAAAGCAAACATAAAAAGAATTATGACTAAGGGTATTGTGAACAGGCTGATTATTCTCACCACCAGTTAGATTATATCCATACACCCAACAAGCATTACATCCAATAAGCATTTGTGAAGTGCTTACTATGTGCCAGGCATGTTGCTACATATTAAGAATACAGAGAAAAGTAATATGTAGTCATCACTGTCTTCCATAGGAGACACACCCAATGATATAAAGAGAATCTCATTTAAATGTATACATGAAGTACTTGGTATAGCACCTGGTGTACAGTATTCTGGCACAAATGTTAGCTATTATTAACAGCTTCATCCACTGTTTCCATTCACTGGCTCCCCCCACAAAAAAGATAAATTTTTAAGGAAAGAAGACTTTAGTAAGTGTCTGTGAAGTACTGACATAAACACGTTAGTCTTATCTCCCCCACTTGCTGAATGTTTCACAAGGTTAATAGCCAGGCTTTATATTTTTATATGAAGGGCCACTCTTCTTGACTTTCTTCTTGATCAAAACCTCCTCAAAAAATTAGAGGAGAAAAAAATTAGAGGAGAAAAACAATATAATTTTATTAAGAAACACCTAAAAGTATTTTGATAAATTCATTAGTCACCTTAAATAAAACTCTGTTTAACATAGGGATAACAAGATTCATCTTAATCACTATCAAAATTCAATAGTAAACACCAAATACAGTGAAAAAATGAATCCATTTCCATTGAAATAAAGAAATAGGGACTCCTGCTTTACCACTATTGTTTTAACATTGCCCTTGAAGTTCTCGCTAATGAAATCAGATTCCCAAGTTAGATGATTGATAAAAAAATATTGGGAAGAATAAAGGCAAAATGTCTTTATTTCAAATTTAAGAAACAAGTAGAGTAACAAGAGAATTCAATATGGTAGCTGGATTCAAATAAACATACAAAGAAATCAATAGCAATTCACTAGAATAACAACCAATTACTAGTGGATATGAAAAGAAAAATAAATTCTATTCACCAAAGCAACCTAAACTGCAAAATATGTAAGAATAAATTCACTATAAGGACACAATGTCTCCATTAACAAAACTTTAAATCATATAAAAGATGTAAAATAAGAATCAATGTTACAATATCAGTGTTTTGTGGGGACTGTTGTAAACTGGCAAATAATTTTAAAATTCATAAGAATTTTTGTTTTGATTTATTTTAAGAAATAGACCATACTGCTTTAGTCTTCCAATGTTAAGGACACATTAGGCGAGTTATTTACATGGCTTATTTGCATTATTTAATGACTCTAGTGGTATTTAAAAAGTAGGAGCCCCATGTTTTTTGCAAAGAAAGAATACTGAAAGAGTACTTTCCCCTTCAGATATTATAACATCTATAAAGATGCCATAATCAATACAGCATGATAAGGCTACTTAAATAGACAAAATATCAGTAAAAAAGAAGAGACTCTAGAAAATATGTAACCAGAGGATGCAATATATGACAAAAGTTACATTTCAAATGCAAACAGAAAAGATCCTTTACTTATTAAACAGCACTGGTAGTTGGCATCTGTGTGGAAAAAGTAAAACTAAATTCCTATCTCACACGATATAAAAAAATAAGATTATAATTAAAAATATTAAATGTCAAAAAATAAGATAACAATATTAGAAAATAGAATATGTTAAGAACTTGGGGCGCCTGGGTAGCTCAGTCGGTTGAGTGTCCAACTTCGGCTCAGGTTATGATTTCACAATTCATGGGTTCGAGCCCCACGTCAGGCTCTGTGCTGACAGCTCGGAGCCTGGAGCCTGCTTCACATTCTGTGTCTCCCTCTCTCTCTGCTGCTCCCCTGCTCACACCCTGTCTCTCTCTCTCAAAAATACATAAAGATTAAAAAAAAAGAATATTTTAAGAACTGTAAAGTGATAAATATTTCTTAAGCAAAACAGAAGACCCAGATGTTTAAAAGGTTTATAAAAGTTGCACTTTGATTTCCATGTAAATTTTACAGTTTTTCAAAATTAGTTTTATAATTAAATGGACTTCATTTCTATGTTTACACTATATTATAGAATATCTCCCTTGATCTGTAAAATTAATTCTACATGATGAGCAATAAGATTATTTTCTTTTTCAGATCATCTGTTGTTTGGTAGAATTTTTTTTTAATGTTTATTAATTTATTTTGAGAGAAAGAGAGTGCAAGTGGGGAGAGGCAGAGAGAGAGGGAGAGAATATCCCAAGGAGACTCTGCACTGCCAGGGCAGAGCTTGATGTGAGGCCGGATCCCACAAACCTTGAGATCATGACCTGAGCCGAAATCGAAGAGTCAGCCACCTAGGCACCCCAACTTTGGTAGAATTTTGATTTTTTTCTTTTTTCGTTCCAAAATACTTTGAAGCTCTTCTTTAAGTACTCGTCTTCCATTTCATGAGAGCACTTCTTCTTTTTGATGAAGTTCTCTTCCAGTTCTTTCATTATTTCTAATTCAATGTGAACCTACTCTACTACTTACCTATTTGTTGCTCCTCATCTAGAATATTCTTACATGAATTTTGAATATCATTTCCCTTTCTTGCCTGGATGTTTTCCTTAGCAAATATATTTGCTAGACAGACACAATTTCTCAAGCAGTGCAAAATGTACCATGGACGTCCCAGCTGTAGCTCTTCTAGGTTTTGTGGAAGTATTGAAGGCATCCGTTCTAAAACCTAGATCTTTTGGTAGAGCAGACATCTCCAATTCATAAGGTCTTGGTATCATTCAACACACTAAAGCAGCCTTCTTCCAATATTACTAGGGACAACAGGATTAGGAGACCCCAGCAAGATTTCTTCACCTGTATTTGTGAAGATAATATTAGCTGCCATAAAACTTTGGTGGTTTTACACAAGAGAAGTTTATTTTGTGCTCATGCAGCAGTCCAAGGTAATTGTTACTTGCTGGTGGATGGCCTTCTTCCATGTGGTGATGCACAGACCCACATACCTTCGATCTTGTGGCTCTGTCATTCCCTGTGTTCTCAGGGGTTTCTACACTCGGTCAGCAGACAGGGAAAGACAACCTAAAGAAGTCATATCTGCTTCCTAACAGCTGTGGCCTGGACACGACACATATAATTTTCTTTCACATTCCATTTATGAAAACTAGACGCAAGGCCCACTTGGATGCAGTGGAGACTTGAAAATGTCTGGCTGCAGAGCTGCTTCTTGGCAACAATTCTCTATTATTTATGGGCTACTCATATTTCAGTGGACTATTAGATGTCTGTGTCATATTATTCTAGCCCTCAGAGAGAGGCAAGCCCTCTCCTCTGCCCCTTGTTCTAAGTATCTCACAATATGATGAGGCAAGAAACTTACTCTACTTCTGATTCAGTAAGTGATGAAAAAGCAAGAAGTCACTTTACGACAAGGCCAGTAAGAAAGATATCCCCGCTAGCATTTTGAAAAGGATAAAGGCCATAATATTAAGAGTTAGATGAGAAAGCCATGGATAAGAATGTTCATAAGTTAAAATAAAAAATAGCATAGTATTATAGGGAGTATTTTATTAAGTAGAAGAGAGAGAAAAAAATTTAAAAGCATCTCTTTATCCTGTAAGAACTAGAGAAATGTAATGGTGGCTTGTAGAGGAACATTAAGAAATACAGAGTTTGAGACACAAAATACACAACCAGTCCATATGAGTCATGAAAACTCTGTTTTAATATCATTGCATTCAATTAAGAGCAATATAGACACCAATCCAAATACATACAAGTATCTTGTATTTAGTAAGTTGGGGAGTTTTGTAGTTTTAGCTTAATGTATTCTTACCTCTGTAACAATAATCTGCAATTTCTTTATTCTGCTTGGGGATTTCATTTAAAGAAGCTACTAAAATAAGCCCTACTGGCAACTTGTAAACTTAATGTAAACTTTAAAATCTTTCATCAGTATGTCAAGCCCTTAGGAGACTTAGCACAATTATATTTCCTTAACCTAATGTGTTTAATTCATAAATTTTGAGTCTTAGAGAAAAAATCTGGAAGAGATTAAGGAAGAAAAAATGCAAAGGGTGTGTGTGTGTGTGTGTGTGTGTGTGTGTGTGTGTGTGTTTGTATTAACAAAACTAATTACTATATACAGTATTTAAATCCTATCAATTAGGACCTGTTTAAACTTTTGCCATGCATCCTAAAGTACTTTGTCAAAACAGGCATTTGCTCAGAGAATTTATGATTTCATATGGTAACTGAAAAGTCTCTAGGATAACTTTAAAGAAACAGAAAAAAGAGAATACGCTTGCAAAGGAATGATGTTTCTCATTCATGTCAAATGATGAAAAGCTTACAGTCAACAAATAAAAAGACCTCACAAGGACTCTACACAGCATTTATCACAACCTCACTCATCAGACCCAGACCCACTTCAAAACCTTCCAACTAAAAGAAACCCAGCATGAGAAGTTTGCCAACTCTCCTTGCCAAGTTGGCAGAGCCCTAAAAGTTTGAATGGGCTTCTCGATGTGTAAGATAAAAAGCAGGCATTTGGAGTCTGTGAAGTTCCCTGGGCACAATCAGACCTTAGGTGAAATTCCATCAACCACTGCCATTTGCACACCATTTCAGGTATGCAAATGACACAACAAATTAGGGCTCTGGCTACATAAATAGTTTTGGTATGAAATCAAGACAGGAAAAAACAAACAAACATGAAGTAGGAAAGGTTTTTCCCCTCAAAGATGATCTTTCTTTTTCAGTTTTGATCTTTCACCTCTGGCTACTCTATCCTGCAAGGCATGGGAGGGCAAACATGGTCTCAGATGAGAACAGCTCCTCTCAAGTCAAGTACATGTGTGCCTGTGAGAGAGACAAGAACACACTCAAGTGAATGAAATTCCTCCCTGCCCACTGCTTTATCCACCAGGAAACATTACTTCTGAGCTATTTGCTAGCTTCTGGGAAGCAAGGCCACTGTTCATTTCCAAATGAGTAGGCAATTAGAATTCTTCTTGACCGAATTTAATTTTCCCTGCCTCTACTCTCCTCTAACCAGTAGTTCTTTCACTCATTCAGTCTAACATGGGCCAAATGCCTCCTACACTTTACAGATTCCCCTTGTCCACACTCTACCCAGCCCTGCTGTTATCCACTCACTGCATCTTCTCCTTCCCTGACAGTGGGAGCTACCTGACTCTAAGAACTAAGTGTTCATTCTGGTCGGATGACAGATGCTGAATGCTTCCTCATGGCCTGGGAAACAAAGGACAATTCACTTGTTATGGGATTTCTACAAATCACTTTCAAGGTTCCCCCTTGAGCTTAATTTTTCTTTCAATATTATCCTCCTTTTGGAAGAGAAAATCTGCCTGTGTGCTCTAGATAATATCATAGATCATGGGCCTTCACAGACACCCTTCCCTCTGCCTATGTGTTTTAAATTCATTTTTGCCTCTTCGATCCACCCTACTCTTGACCTCCCTGGGAATTCCTGCCAGCTAGAACAGACTCTCTGTTATCTCTTTGTCTTATTAACTCTCCATCTCATTTCAAATACAACTGAAATCCTCATTTTCCCCCTTCAGACTGTATACCTTAAATAATAAATAGGTTGAAAGGAATTAACTCTTTATTGAATTGTGTAGTGCAGTGCTACAGAGCAAGTTAGGACAGAGGTGATGTCCTAAGCTCGGTTCAGAATAAAATTTTATTGTACCTCATAATTGTTAAAGTATAGTGTCCTGGAGGAGATGATTAAATCAAACTTGCAACAATAAATACAACATTTTTTTCAACGTCAGCAACACTGTATAATTTATGTGGAGATTCTTATACTACAGACCTAAAAAAATATTGGAGAGCCATTTGATTTATGAAAAGTTGTGCTTTTCCATGAACCAAACTCCACAGGCATCAATGTTTATATATTTTAAGTGTGCTTTGAAGTTATTAATTAAATTTTATGAGATGAAAAACTTCCAGAGTATTTCAGATTATTGCCAATAAAAGTATGTGAAACCATTTTCAGGATAAAAAATCCAGAAAAAAAAACCATAGATATTAACTGGACTGAGAATAGTCTTTATTTATATATCATATATATATATATATATATATATATATATATATATATATATATATAATATATATATAACTATAAATAATAATTTATAAAAATCACTAACAAACATTTAAGATCTGGCATTCTTTCATTCCATCTTGCCAAACATCTCAAAGGATAGTGAGGAACAGAGCAATCATGTAAGTGATCTGAAATTGTCTTCTGACTTACAAAGAAAGGTTTACTAACCTACAGTTCTGAAACTGGCCTCACACAATCTTGCCATATCACCTATCCTCTACAACTACCTTTTCCTAGTACTTATTAGACAATATCAGGCTATTAAAAACTCATCACATTAGCTTCAGTTTCACTATGAAACTCATACCAAAATAACATATGATCAATATATTGAACAGAATTTTTTTAACTTAAGTTCCATTTTGTGAAAAACCTTTGCTTTAAGAAGACTTTATGTAAGGAATAGGGACACTAGACAAATTCTTTATGTCTTCCTGAAAATAAAAACTGTGATACAGACTGGAGAGTCAGGTGAATATAAAGGTTACTCCATTTTTATATCTCTTCTCCTCCTTCTTCTTCCATAAACACAATCCAATTATGAGTTCTCCTGAGACAGGATAAAACTCGCTCCAAAGTCATTACATCATTCCATCATTTTCATCAGAATCTTGTATGTGATCCAAATTATTCCCATTTAATGACACAGAGAGAAATATTCACAGAGAGAACTAAAAACTGGCAACTTTTCCACCTCCAATTCCTCATGGAAAGGAGGTAAAGGCACTAAAATAAGTAAATAAATGTTCTCTTGATTTGGCAATTTGTGAGATAAGCATCTAAATTTTCATGTTTCTCTCTTTATTAATTTCAAAATATTTACATTTGTATTTACTAAGGAATCACACAATATATTTTGAATGCCCAGAAGACATTTCTCTTTTAAACATAGCTTTCTATTGGCATTAGGCTTAGAGCTAAAGAGAAACTGCTTTTCATCTGACTACATGTCCTCATCATATGTAATCCTTGAGCAAATTCAAAAGGCTGCCATATAACTAGAAAATTTAGTCACCACTGCTCCACTGAGCAGAGCCTGATGTGGGGCTCGATCCCACAACCCTGGGATCATGACCTGAGCCAAAACCAAGAGTCGGGTGCTCAACTGACTCAGCCACCTGGGTGCCCCTGAAAATTATAAATTTAAATGAGTGCATATAATTCCATTGAGTGGAAGCACATCAATTTATTTAACTAATCCCTTACTATTGGACATTTAAGTTGTTTCCATTTTCTAGTCTTAAATATAATACCATATGAAAAAAACTGGATTGATGCATGGATAGATGGCTACACAGACAGAGATGTGATAGGACAAGTATAGTCAAATATCAGTGGTAGATCTGGGTGATGGACTTATGAGAGTTCACTGTGAAAGTCTTTAAACTTTTCTATGTGTAGCTCAAAATATTAACTTTGTTTTAATATATCTTCATTCCATATCCTCTTATTTGTGCTTTTGTCATCCTGTGTAGTCCATTTATGTATGTTATAAACCAATCTTTCATCTTAAAGTTAATAAATGAGAAAAAATATATTTATAGTCTTTTATATCAACCCACGTATTTATCATATCTAGTGCTTTTCATTTTGTGTGTGTGTGTGTGTGTGTGTGTGTGTGTGTGGTTTCATATTACCATCTGGTATAGTTTTCCTTCAGTCTGAGGATTTTAGTATTTCTGTTAAGTATTTCTTTTAAGAAAGGTCTGCAGTCTTTGTCAATCTGTGAAAGCCTTTATTTCACCTACGTTTTCTAAGAGTTTCTGTGGGTACTAGATTCTGGAAGGGGCTGGAAGGGGTGGATTTTGTGGGGCTGGAAGGGTTTTTTTTGTTTTGGGGGGAACTTTTGGAACTTTGAAAATATT
The DNA here is from genome assembly GCF_018350175.1 of Felis catus. NCBI lineage: Eukaryota > Metazoa > Chordata > Mammalia > Carnivora > Felidae > Felis > Felis catus. Next base: position 39,977,817 of record NC_058370.1, on the reverse strand, counting down.
ATTCCATTACCTTCTGGCCTCCACTGTATCGGCAGATAAGTTAACCATTAATCATTGATGGTTCCTTGCAGATGAATTTTTCTCTTGCTGTCTTTCCTAATTTTCTCTTTGACTTTTTCTTTCAACAGTTTTTCTGTTGGGTAGATCTCTTTGTACTTATCTTACTAATGGCTCTTTTAGTTTCCTGGATGTGTGGATTAATGTTTCTCATAAATTTGATAAGATTTTGGCCATTGTTTCTTCAAATATTTATCCTTTCCTTTTTTACATTCTCTTTCTAGGACTCCCATTACACACATATTGTTAGGCTTGTTCTCGTCCCTTGGCTCTGAGACTGTTCATTTTTCTTCAATCTTCTTATTTTTCTCTCTGTTCTTTAGATTGGATAATTTCAATTGATCTATATTCAGGTTCAAATGAATCTTTCTTCTTACATCCTCAATCTGCTATTCGATTTCGGGGCTCTCTCAGGACACTTTCATTTCATTATTACACTCCTCAAATCTAGAATGTGATCGTTTCTGTCTCATTATTGAGAAACTCTATTTGTTGATCCACTGCTATCATACTTCAGTGTAATTATCTGAACCTGTGCCCTTTAGTTCCTAGAATACACAGTTGACCCTTGACAACACAGAGGTTAGGGGTGCTGACCCCCCACACAATCAATAATCTGTGTATAACTTTTAATTCACCCAAAATTTAACTACCAATAGCCTACTGCCAATATCCTACTGTTGACCAGAAGTCTTACTGATAAAATAGTCAGTTAGCACGTATTTTGTATTATATATATATATATATATATATACATATATATATATATATTATATTGTATTCTTACAATAAAGTAAGCTAGAGAAAATATGTTATTTTATATATATATATTTTTTTTCATTTTTAGATCAAGAGAGAGAGACCACACAAGCAGGGGAGAGGGACAGAGGGAGAGAGAACCTTAAGCAAGCTCCATGAGGAGAGCAGAGCCTAACCCCACGACCCTGGGATCATGACCTGAGCCAAAATCAAGAGTTGGACACTCAACTAACTGAGCTACACAAGTGCCTCAAGAAAAGATGATGGTAATAGGAAAATAATAAAGAAAATACATTTATAGTACTGTACTATATTTATAAATAAAAGAATCCATGTAATAGTGGACCCTCCCACTTTGAACCCATGTTATTCAAGAGTCAACTGTATTATAATAGCCCTCCTGAATTATTTGTCACTAAACTGAATATCTGGGAACACTCAGTGAGTTTCTACTGACTGCTTTTTTGGTTGCTGTGGTAAAATATATATAACATACAATTTATTATTTTATCCTTAAGTGCACAGTTCAGTGTCATGAAGTGCATTCATATTGTTATGCAACCACTACAATCACCAATCTCCAGAACATTTCACCTTCCCAAACTGAAACTTTGTACCCATTAAATAATAACTCCTCATTCCCCTGGGCCCCTGGCAATCACCATTTTACTTCTTGACTGTATATTTCTTCTTGAGTATCTGTCAGTTTCCTACTTCTTTGAATGTCTCACTTTCTTTTTTAACTGGAGATTTTGGATAATATATTGTAGCAACTTTGGAATCTCATTATTTTCCACTTGAAGGTTATTGTTTTTGGAAGGTTTTTTGGTTTAATAATTTACCTGGGCTAAATCTGTGAAATATGTTTTTCTCATGATATTTTTCTCTTATGTATTTGCATACATTTTTAAATTCCTGTTTTTACTTTTAATTCTAGCTTGCTAAAGTTTGCCCCTGTATTGTGGTAGCCTAGTTGCCAATGATTGAACAATCATTTTGCTCAAATAACATTTAGTGAACTACGCTTTTTAGGCTTCCATTTTCTCCTGATAGATCTCCGTGTGGGTAAGAGAGCACAAAGCTCAGACTATTTTCAAGTATTCTCTGGCTTTTATATTCTGCTGGGCTTTGTCCACTACTCACATAGATACAGCCTCAGAATTGGAGTATAGGAAAATCTTGGAGCCTCCTTGGTCTCCAACACACATGTGTTTAGCCTTAGCCAGAAGTATGCTTGTCCCAAACAGAACCAGAACCACAGCCTTAGGCTTTGCCCTTTCACCTGGCCAAGATCTTGACTTCCATTAACAGCTCTGCTGGGCATGATCACCACATCCAAGTCAAGTGAGTCTCTTTTGACCACAGCAACACAGCCTGCCCCACCTGCAGAACTTCCACACCAACCAAAATAGAAAGAAGACATTGGAGCAAGAATGTAGAGATTTTCACTATTTTCTGAAATTCAACAGTTTTTGAAACATAAATTCTCCTCAGCTTGTTGTATTACATGGTTTTATTTCCAGAGATCTGAAATGGGTGTGGGATGTTTTTATCCAGGTTTACATTTGCCTTGGGGGGGGGTTGTTGCTGGCAGGAGAAGATTTACCCACTTCCTCCCTCACTGTAATATAGCCTGAAGTCTGCTTTTTAATCACTTTCTTTTATAGAAAAAATTCTCAAAGTGTGGTCCTCAGACAGGCATGTCAGCCTCAATGGGGAACTTGTTACAAATGTAAATTCTTAGGCTCCACCCCAGAGTTACTAAACCAGAAACTCTGGATACAGAGCTCAGTAATAAGTGTTTTAACAAGCCCTTGAGGCAATTCTGAATGCACACTAAAGTTTAGAACCCTAATTCAGAGCATATTTAATAATAATAATTGTTGTTGGAGTTCTCTATTTCAAGGAAAAATAACCAAATATAAGATCTTTTTAGGTGTTTTATCAAAGTCATCTTGTATGATTTGACAAAGGATTTATGAAACACTAGCATATCCTTTGAACCCTTGGGTCCAAAGACTGACATGAATACTTTTTTATACCAAAAAATAGTGGCCTGATATGCACAAAGAAGTACTAGACAGAATTTAAGAGCACAAACCTGAATGTTATCTAGATGTACTACTGTGTTACGTTCCCACTTATGAGAGCTGAGATTTAGCCTCTTCGAAAACATATGCCCAATATGACAGTTTTTCTTCACTAAAAACACTTGGTTGTACCAAGATAATGAAGACGTATTTTTGCATGACAGGTACGAATGTTCCTAAAAGCTACATTATTTATAGACATGCATTTTAAAGGCAGAAGGTCATTCTTCTTTCCACCAAAAGTATCCTTATAGTAATCATGTTTTGTAATTACTGGTCCCTATAGCTACTTGAATACATGTTTAAACAATGTTTACTGAAAAAAAAAAACTTCAGAATACCTGTATTATATAATGTATTTATGCAAAGTTTTAAAATAAAACATTACCTATTGTTTATAGATACATATGTATATAGAACTATGACAAACAGAAAGATATACATGAAATGCATGAGAATGACTGTCTCTGTGTGGAGTAAAAATAAAACTGGGAAGATAAGTCAAAGATGTTTTCAGTTTTATAATGTTTTCTGTTATTTAAAAATATGACAAAATCCTCACAGATTCTGAGTATTGGAAATGCTATTTTCTCAGGATGAAGTATAAGGGAAGAATTCTCGAGTTCAAGAATGGGCAATGCAGCTTACTTGAACTGAGGGACAGTTCTCAGACAGAAGGGCAGATATGCCTAGTAACCACTGATTCTTCTGTTCCCAGAGAATAACTCTGAGGGTTCAAAGCTATTTCCAGAAAATAAGAGTTAGACATAGGGATAAGACATGGAAGTTCAAGAATAAAATGTGTTATCCAGAGAAATCAAAAGAGGAGTGTATGGGAGACACATACATTTGTAGCTATGTCTTTATACCTATAATTCCAGATTAATTTAAATTCATGAATTAATGGTGTAATGATAAAAAGATGGGAATGTTGTGTCAGAGAGACTCCATAAAAATATTGGATCTGCCAATATGTTCTCATCCTAACATCTCTGAACTTTCAATTTTTAATCTGTAGAGTGAGAGTAAGAGTACCTACCTCCTAGGACTACTGATAAGATTAAAGGAGACAATTCAAGTCTCAATGTTAGTACAGTGCCTAGCATACAGCCAGTACCCCATAGAGGTTAGTTATTAGTATCATCCCTTTATTCGTCTATCCAACAGTTAGTTGGTCAGTGCCTAGTATATGTCAGACACTATTCACAGCTCTAAAGATACAGCAAATGAACAAGACACACACAGCCCATGCTATTATAGAACCTATAATTTATCAGGGAAGAGAAGCAGTTACCTAAGAAAACAGTAACTTTGATGGAGACTGTATAAAGGGAGACTGTATAAAGGCTTATAGTCCTAATGTATTTAGGCCATGCAGAGGGGTCTGCTGGAGGATCTAAAGGATGAGTAGGAGTTTATTGGGCAAATAGGGCAGGGGGTTTGGACTAATAGGTAGAATTATTCCTGGTTTAACAAAAATCAACTAGGAAATGCCATTTTTTACAATTATAGTAGGAATGAAACTTGGAGATTTACTAATGCCTTTGTGGACTGTGTCCTGCAAAGCTGACCCTGCAGGTATGGATATCATATATACCACATTTGTGAATCTGAGCCCTTTGGTGTGCTCAACCTCCAGGAAGTTGCGAATACTGGCATATTTAGTTTAAAGGAAAGTTTTGTGCCCCTTGCAGCTATTTATGAGATTTCTTTTTTGCCATAAATAATGCTGTGGCAGAAACAAAGGAAGTATTTTAGCTATAAGCTCCTGCCCCATCACCTCTTGCTTACCATCTCTGAGAGAATGCTCTAATGTTACGCAGTTTTCCATCCTCCTGCTTCTTCCTCTGAATTGTTCACATTTAAATCCATTGACACTCCCCCAGAGAAGTCCTGTTCATCCCTGCTCCCAAAGCCAGGTTTAGAGATTCAGATGCCTAAGCAGCTTTAACCTTTCCTGAGCTGGAGTTTGACTTAGGTCACCTTTTCAGACGTTGAGTCTGGATACTGATCTCAATGCTGACCCCTGGGTTCTAGATTATTGCCCAGGTCTCTGCAAATGCCATTCAGATCTAGGATGAGAGGCCCCCATAAGGATACTGGGTCATCTCTGCAGTCCTCCAAGTTTCAGGACACTCCCCGCCCTCCACCCTTATGTGTCCAATAAGCATCTGTTAGATTCCTTCTCCCCTCCTTCCATTCCCAGGGCTGGTTGCCTTGCTGGACGTACACATTAAATGCACCATCAATTCTGTTTTGTGGAATCCCTTGCTCCTCAGTGTCACATACCTGCCTGAAAAGGGATATACTGTTATTTCTTGTTCTAAGAGACAGTCTCAGCATACATCCTGTTAAAGGATGTGTATAGCTCACCTTTTCTTGGCCCACTAATGTTGCAGGGAGCTGAAATATTTCATACTCTAGGATATAATAATTTCTGACTCTGAGCATTTAAATGCTTCAAAAAAAGGTTCCTTATAACCACCACTACATAGTACGAAATGAACTACTGTTAGAATAATCTTTTGTCTATATTTACATGTAAAGTCTTTGTGTTTATTTTGGGTTAACGAAACAACAATTACCTATATTATCTTCCCACCAAAAAAAAACAAAAAACCTCCTCTACCATATACAGGTATTTGGATTTCTGTTACCCAACAATTCAAGTTACTCCTCTTTATTTGGATAGAACACCACCATATATTAAAATTATCCAGCACCTTTCATCTCTCAGTTTTAGACTATAATGATAATAAAAAAGACAACTACAGTAAAAATCACTTTGTATTTGAAAAGCACTTTACGATGAGGAATTAGTTATTCCACCTCTGTAAAATAGTTACATATTGTAACCATCTTTTCAGAGAAGGAAACCAGGACACAAAATAATGAATTTGTCCTAACTCATAAAAAACAAACAACAACAGCAAAAACAATTACTGAGTTTTGGCCAAAGACAGAGCTGCAGCAATAAGTGATCATGTCCAGTAAAAGGACTTTGTGAGTAGAGCGAAGGTCCTCAATGTCTGTGACTGGACTCTTGGGATCTCCCTATATTTGCTGCCATTCAGAAATGGCCAGGTTCATTCCTCCGTATACCCCACTCCATGCATCCAGTTAGGAGTCAAATTAAGGCGTCTCCAAAGAATGGAATAGGATTCTTCATAGTGCTAAAATTAAAAAGATTATAAAGTGGCTTTCAAAGAAATTGCCCCACCTTGTATTACCATGGAGCTACAAAAGATACAGAAAGAAAACTGTTCTTCCTCATAAACTGAAGGAATATAATCTAGTGATCCTATAACACAGGAGACATGACCCGCAGTATTTACTTGGATTTTTATTTCCCACTGTGCACTTAGAGGTCACATTCAGAGTCTCCCTGGGGACAAGAAATGGATATTTAAAACAGGAGTTCAATGAACTTTTTCCTTTGTATACTTTTGAAAAGAGTTTACTTTTAACACAAGTGGATCAGCTGCACAAGCATCATACTACAGCTACTATATGGTTAGGTAGATATATAGACATATCCTGGTGGCTATGAAAGTACTTCCTAACTCTAAACCTTTTGTTTCTAGATATTAAGACTCTGTGTCTAAGAATTTAGATCCCATTTAGTTAGCCAAATGGGGGCTATAAGGGCTCTTGAGGTTTGTAAAAATTATTTTGCAATTATTTATTCTAATCATTGAGAACAATTTACCTATCTAACATTTTTTGACAGAATGACAACAGAAATATAAAAGTCACCAGAAGTGTTTACCTATTATGGGGCACCTGAGTGGCTCAGTCTGTTAAATGTCTGACTCTTCATTTCAGCTCAGGTTATGATCTTATGGTTCACGAGATTGAGTCTTACATTGGGCTGTGCGCTGACAACATGGAGACTGCTTGGGATTCTCTCTCTCCCTCTCTCTCTTCCCATCCCTGCTCATGTGTGTGTACTCCCTCTCTCTCTCTCTCTCAAAATAAACTTTAAAAAAAACTTAAAAAAATGTTTGCCAATTATGAAACTACATTTTAAAACGCAATCCCCCATAATCAAAAACAAAATGAAAACAAATAAACTTAAGTAAGTATCCAGTTAAAAATATAAATACACAGAAAGACTATCTTTTAGACATACATATTGAGATCAGATATGCAGGAGGAGTCTGTATATTAAAAGAAACATAAAAGGTATAAAAACTAAGCAGATAAAAGTCTTATTTATATCCCAATTCAAGCAAAAAAATAAAATAAAATAAATAAAATAAAATTGTAAGATAGTAGGAATAATATCAACACTGGACCTTTTTAGGTTTAAAATTTATATTGTGATGTTAAGATAAAAACAAAGGAAAAACACCCACCCTAACTATTAAAACTACATATCAAAATATTTACACACAGCCTATGATCCTTGGATTTGCTTCAAAATAACCTAGGTTTTTGAGTGGATGGAAGTATAGATGAAACAAGATTAGCTATCAGTTGAAAACTATTGAAAATGCATAATGAGAAAATTGGACTTATCATATTACTACTCTATCTACATTTGTAAATGTGTAAAATTTCCTATACTAAAAACTTTAAAAAATAATAATATAATATACTTGTCATAACAATCTTTTTTGAGGTGTGGAGGATGGATTCAAACTCCTTCTTACTCAAATTTACACTTTGGTAGTTTTCAGCAAAGATCCACAATTATTTTTTTTCAATATTTATCTGAAAACGACTTTATGTTTGCCTCAATACTTGATGATAGTTTTTGTGGGTAAAAAATTTCAGGTTGATATTAATTTTTCCCAAATGTTACTTTTTTTCCTTTTAGTATCTACTGTTGCTGATAATTTAGTTGTCAGTCTAATAGTTGTTTCTTTGGAGAAAATTCTTCCTGGTATCATTTAAGTTTTCACCTTTCTATTTTATGTTTTACAGCTTCACTATAATGCGTTCATTTCTCGAGTTATTTTAATTTTTTGTCACTAGAAATCTGTATGTGCATTCTATGGGGTAATATTTCTGTGGCAATTGTGAAAAATTATCAGCTATTATCTCTTCAAATATTGTCTTTCTTTCAAACTTTTACTTTCTGGAACTCCTACTGTATACATATTGGATATCCTCCCTCTGTCTTCTATGTCTTTCATATTTACCATCTATTTATGTCTCCGTGATGTATTCTGGAAATTCTTACAGTGCTATCTTCTAACTCACTAATTCTTTCTTCAGCTATGTCTAATATTTTATAAAATCTATTAATAGAGTTTTCAATTTCACATTTTTAACTCCTAGGGTTTCAATTTGTTTCTTTTTTACATCTGCATTTTTGACCATGGTGTTTTATCATTATCTTAGAGTTTGGATTCTCATTTTTATACCTTGAATCATGTTAAACATATTTATTGGTATTTTCTAATAGCTATCTGGCTACCTTAGTTTCTTGGTACTTTAGTCTTGATGCTCATTGTGACTTTTGCATACTTGGTGTCCATTTTGGACTGATTCCTCACTTTTTTCATAATTGACTATCTTTTAGAGAGTTTTAGATTCATGGAGAAATTGAGAAGATAATACAGAGAGTTCCCATGTACTTCACAACCAGTTTCCATTATTATTGATATATTAAATGAGTATGAGACATTTCTTACAATTAATAAACCAATACTGAAATATTATTATTAAGTTCCACAGTTTATTCATATTTCCTTAGTTTTATTTAATGTTTCTTCTGTTCCAGGTACCCTCCAGGATACCACATTACACTGAATTGACATGTCTCCTTACATTCCTCTTAGTTTTGCATTTCTCAGATTTTCCTGGTTTTTGCTGACCTTTATAGTTTTGGGGCATACTGATCAAGTATATTATAGGATGCCCTTCTATTAAAATTTTTCTGATATTTTATACATAATTAGATTAGAGTTATAGTTTTTTGAGAGGAAAGAGGTACGTCCTATCAACATGATTTATCACTGTGGTTGTGACTTTGATTATGTGGGTGAAGTAGACTTCATCAGGCTCCTCTGCTATAAAGTTCCTCCTGTGTTTTGTAATTTCTGATAATTAGATGATGTTAGCAGGGTTTTTTTTTTCTTTTGTGAGAATATCCTGTGGCCTAGGTTTTGGGAACTTACTTCCAGAATGCTTTTAAATTGGCCTCCGACAGTAACCTCCAAGACCATGTTTTATGTTACTTGATCATGTATGGCACTCTCAGACATAAGTAGTGTGGATTTAAGTACCAAACACAATGAAACTGCAAGCCTGGGATACTTAATTATTAGGGGAGTCTTCCTTATAGCTTTCTTGAGCCAATGGGGAATGTATTTCAAGTCCACCCTTCCATTGAGAGTGTAACAATTTGATGATCTTGGCTTTAGAGGAGAATCTAAGCTTTAACCTCCTACTTTATACAATATTATCTCATATCCTCAAATGTGAACGAGACTCATACCTCCTGGTGTCTAATCCTCCATCACCACCTGCACTACACAAAGGCACCTATAATATGTAATTTATATTACAGTTCTGGTTCACTTTGTTTTTTCAGCACTCTCTTATTTATGGCACCCAAGGATTCCCATTTCTTTCTTGCAAGCTGACTGAGCTACTTAATTTTGATTACATTTTACCCATAATTTATGGATTTTTATTACAGACAGGTTTCTTTTTTATTTCTTCTGTGTATCATATTTTTAGAATCTAAAATCTTTCTGTCAATCTTGTTTGTCTCTCTCCCTCCTATAACACATATGTGAAAAATCCCTTCCCATGTTATCTGTCCTGGAATGATGACACTATTTTATTTAAAAATTTCTAAGTCTCAGAGGAGCCAAGATGGTGTAACAGCATGGAAGTTTTTTGTGTGTCTCATGTCCATGAAATACAGCCAGACCAACACTAAACCATCCTGCACACCTACAAAACTGATTGGAGAATTAACACAACAATCTACACAACCTGGAATTCAGCAGGTACATGGTGCGGAGAGGTGAACTTGGGAAGAGAGAGGCCATGGAGGGCAGGGAGCTGCTTTTGCGGGTGGAAAGAGGATGGAGATGGGCGGGGCAGGAGGGAGAATATGGGAAAAGCACCCCTCCCCAAAAGCAGCTGGAGACAAAGTGGAAAATTAGAAACAGCCACAGGGACTAACCTAAAAAAGGAGAAAGAAGAAAGGAGAGGGCTTCAATTCCATTAAGACTGTAAACAGGGGGAGCACAGAGTCTGAAACTCCACAGCTCGATACCTGGTGGTGTTCTGGTGGGAGGGGGGAATCCCCAGGAGCAGAGTGGGTTCTGGAGTTTCTCAGGCCACATGGAGAGAAGTGGTTCCATTGCTACAAGGACATTTGGTAGAGGCTGTGAGACCCCCTGGTCCCAGAAGACCCCAGAGAACACTCACAGTCGCCAGTGCTGGA